>NC_057801.1:155487646-156165875 GCF_018294505.1 Triticum aestivum | reverse complement strand
GGGGGGGGGCTTTCTGTTTTTTGTTAGTTTAGTTTTTCTCTTTTGTATTTTCTTTTCCTTTTATTTATTCTTTCCTGCTTTATTGTATTTGCATTTTATTTTAGTAAAACATACACTTAGTATCTAAATTAGTATTACAACCTAGTCCATAGTCACAAAAAGTCTAGACCCCAAATAACTTAGTTTGACATTTTATTAATTAGTGAAGGCATTTAAATAATTAGTTTTGCTACTATTTAAATCATTATGGTGTAGTTAAGCATTTCATAAAAGTTTGGTTTCACCACCCCATTTACCTATGATTTATTCGACACATTTAGAACATTTTAGTTTTATTTTTGGAAAACTTTTGTTGTTTGCCTTGATTTCAAATTTGAATTTGAATCGTTTTCGAACTAAC
The DNA here is from genome assembly GCF_018294505.1 of Triticum aestivum. Classification (NCBI taxonomy): domain Eukaryota; kingdom Viridiplantae; phylum Streptophyta; class Magnoliopsida; order Poales; family Poaceae; genus Triticum; species Triticum aestivum. The sequence continues at coordinate 156,165,475 of NC_057801.1, read as the reverse complement.
ACGAGATTAGCGACAGTAACGGAGGTGACGTGGTGTCATTAGCAGAGGTTACTGTAGCTTGATTATCCGGGCGTCACAAACATGCAACAAAGAGTCACTCCAAAATCACCAATAGCGGAGAACAAACGAAGAGGTTATTGTAGGGTACGAAACCACCTCAAAGTTATCCTTTCTATTCTATCTATTCAAGAGTCCATAGTAAAATAACATGAAGCTATTCTTTCCATTCAATCTATCATAGAGTTCATACTAGAATAACACCTTAAGACACAAATCAACCAAAACCCTAATGTCACCTAGATACTCCAATGTCACCTCAAGTATCTGTGGGCATGATTATACGATATGCATCACACAATCTCAGATTCATCTATTCAAACCAACACAAAGTACTTCAAAGAGTGCCCCAAAGTTTCTACTGGAGAGTCAAGATGAAAACATGTGCCAACCCCTATGCATAAGTTCAGAAGGTGAACCTGCAAGTTGATCACCAAAACATACATCAAGTAGATCATGTGAATATCCCATTGTCACCACAGATAAGCACAACAAGACGTACATCAAGTGTTCTCAAATCCTTAAAGACTCAGTCCGACAAGATAGCTTCAAAGGGAAAACTCAATCCATTACAAGAGAGTAGAGGGGGAGAAACATCATAAGATCCAACTATAGTAGCAAAGCTCGTGATACATCAAGATAGTATCACCTCAAGAACACGAGAGAGAGAGAGAGATCAAACACATAGCTACTGGTACATACCCTCAGCCCCGAGGGTGAAATACTCCCTCCTTGTCATGGAGAGCGCCGGGACGATGAAGATGGCCACCGGTGATGGATTCCCCCTCCGGCAGGGTGCCGGAACGGGCTCCCGAGAGGTTTTTGGTGGCTACAGAGGCTTACGGCGGTGGAACTGCCGATCTATTGTTGTCCTTGATGTTTTTAGGGTATATGGAGATATATAGGCAAAAGAAGTCGGTCAGGGGCGCCACGAGGGGCCCACGAGGGTGGGGGGCGCGCCCAGGGGGGTAGTGCGCGCCTCCCTACCTCGTGGCCACCGCGAAGCTTCCCTTACGTGCACTCCAAGTCCCCTGGATTGCTTCCATTCCAAAAATAACTCTCCCGAAGGTTTCATTCCGTTTGGACTCCGTATGATATTCCTTTTCTTTGAAACACTAGAATAGGCAAGAAAATAGTAATATGGGTTGGGCCTCCGGTTAATAGGTTAGTACCAAAAATAATATAAAAGTGTAAAGTAAAGCCCATAAACATCCAAAAAGGGTAATTAATAGCATGGAATAATCAAAAGTTTTAGATACGTTGGAGACGTACCAATGCTCTGCATGGAGCTACTCTAGCTAATCGCTCCCACTTTCAATATGTATCCAGATTGAGACTTAGAGTCATCCAAATCTGTGTCAAAGCTTGCATGAACGTAACTCTTTACGAAATTTTTTTTGTCACTTCCATAACCGAGAAACATGTCCTTATTCCACTAAGGATAATTTTTTACCGTTGTCCAGTGATCCACTCCTGGATGACTATTGTACCCTCTTGCCAAACTCATGGTGAGGTTCACAATAGGTCTGGTACACAACATGGCATACTTTATAGAACCTATGACTGAAGCATAGGGAATGAATTTCACTCTCTTTCTATTATCTGTTGTGGTCGGGTTTTGAGTCTTACTCAACTTTACACCTTGCAACACAGGCAAGAACTCCTTCTTTGACTGTTCCATTTTGAACTATTTCAAAATCTTGTCAAGGTATGTACTTATTGAAAAAACTTATCAAGCGTCTTTGATCTATCTCTATAGATATTCATGCTCAATATGTAAGCAGCTTCACCGAGGTCTTTCTTTGAAAAAATCCTTTCAAATGCTCCTTTATGCTTTGCAGAAAAATTCTACATTATTTCCGATCAACATGTCATTCGCATATACTTATCAGAAATGTTGTAGTGCTCCCACTCACTTTCTTGTAAATACAGGCTTCTCAGCAAGTCTGTATAAAACCATATGCTTTGATCAACTCATCACAGCGTATATTCCAACTCCGAGATGCTTGCACCAGTCCATAGATGGATCACTGGAGCTTGCACACTTTGTTAACACCTTTAGGATTGACAAAAACTTCTTGTTGCATCATATACAACTCTTCTTTAAGAAATCCATGAAGGAATGCAGTTTTGACATCCATTTGCCAGATTTCATAAAATGTGGCAATTGCTAACATGATTCGCACAAACTTAAGCATCGCTACAAGTGAGAAAATCCTATCGTAGTCAACACCATGAACTTGCAGAAAACCTTTTTGCGACAATTTGAGCTTTGTAGATAGTAACACTACTATCAGCGTCCGTCTTCCTCTTGAAGATCCATTTATTCTCAATGGCTTCCCGATCAATGGGCAAGTCAACCAAAGTCCACACTTTGTTCTCATACATGGATCCCATCTTAGATTTCATGGCCTTAAGCCATTTCGCGAAATCTGGGCTCATCATCGCTTCCTCATAGTTCATAGGTTTGTCATGGTCAAGTAACATGACTTCCAGAACAGGATTACCGTACCACTCTGGTGCGGATCTTACTATGGTTGACCTACGAGGTTTGGTAGTAACTTGATCAGAAGTTTCATGATCATCATCATTAGCTTCCTCACTTACTGGTGTAGGAATCACTAGAACTGATTCTGTTATGAATTATTTTCCAATAAGGGAGTAGGTACAATTACCTCGTCAAGTTCTACTTTCCTCCCACTCACTTCTTTCGAGAGAAACTCCTTCTCTAGAAAGGATCCACTTTTAGCAACAAAGATCTTGCCTTCGGATTTGTGATAGAAGGTGTACCCAATAGTTTCCTTTTGGGTAACCTATGAAGACGCACTTCTCCGATTTGGGTTTTGAGCTTATCACGTTAAACTTTTTCACATAAGCATCGCAACCCCAAATATTAAGAAACGACATCTTAGGTTTCTTACTAAACCATAGTTCATACGGTGTCATCTCAACGGTTTTTTAGATGGTGCCCTATTTAATGTGAATGCAGCTGTCTCTAATGCATAACTCCAAAACGATAGTGGTAATTCGGTAAGAGACACCATAGATTGCACCATATCTAATAAAGTACGGTTACGACATTCAGACACACCATTACGCTGTGGTGTTCCTGGTGGCGTTTTTTCGAAACTATTCCACATTGTTTCAAATGAAGACCAAACTCGTAACTCAAATATTTGTCTCTGTGATCACATCGTAGAAACTTTATTTTCTTGTTACGATGATTTCCACTTCACTCTGAAATTCTTTGAACTTTTCAAATGTTTCAGACTTATGTTTCATCAAGGAGATATACCCATATCTGCTCTAATCATCTGTGAAGGTCAGAAAATAACGATACCCGCCGCGAGTTTCAACACTCATCGGACCGCATACATCAGTATGCATGTATTATTTCCAATAAGTTAGTCGCTCGCTCCATTGTTTCGAAGAACGGAGTCTTTGTCATCTTGCCCATGAGGCATGGTTCGCAAGTATCAAGTGATTCATAATCAAGTGATTCCAAAAGCCCATCAGCATTGAGTTTCTTCATGGGCTTTACAACAATATGACCTAAACGGCAGTCCCACAAATATGTTGCCTACCATTATCAACTTTGCATCTTTTGGCATCAATATTATGAATATGTGTATCACTACGATCGAGATTCAACGAACCATTCACCTTGGGTGTATGACCACAGAAGGTTTTATTCATGTAAACAAAATAACAATTATTCTTCGACTTAAATGAATAATCGTATTGCAATAAACATGATCCAATCATATTATGCTCAATGCAAACACCAAATAACATTTATTTTAGGTTCAACACTAATCCCGAAGGTAAAGGGAGTGTGCGATGGTGATCTCATCAACTTTGGAATCACTTCCAACACACATTGTCACCTTGCCCTCAACTAGTCTTTGTTCATTTTTTAACTCCTATTTTGAGTTATCATAGCAACTGAACCAGTATCAAATACCCAGGGGCTTACTATGAACACTAGTAAAGTAAACATCAATAACATGTATATCATATATACTTTTGTTCACTTTGCCATCCTTCTTATTTGCCAAGTATTTGGGGCAGTACCGCTTCCAATGACCATTTCCTTTGTAGTAGAAGCACTCAGTTCCAGGCTTGGGTCCAGCTTTTGGCTTCTTCATGGGAGCAGCAACTTTATTGCTATTCTTCTTTGAAGTTCCTCTTTCTTTCCGTTTGCCCTTTTCTTTGAAACTAGTGATCTTGTTAACCATCAACACTTGATGCTATTTCTTGATTTCTACCTTCGCCGATTTCAGCATCGCGAAGAGCTTGGAAATTTCTTTCATCATCCCATGCATATTATAGTTCATCACTAAGTTCTAGTAACTTGGTGATAGTGACTAGAGAACTTTGTCAATTACTATCTTATCTCGAAGATTAACTCCCACTTGATTCAAGCAATTGTAGTACTCAGACAATCTGAGCACATGCTCACTGGTTGAGCTATTCTCCTCCATCTTGTAGGCAAAGTACTGTCAGAGGTCTCATACCTCTAGACATGGGCATGAGTATGAAATACCAATTTCAACTCTTAGAACATCTTATATGCTCCGTGACATTCAAAATATTTTTGAAGTCCCAGTTCTAAGCCGTAAAGTATGGTGCACTAAACTATTAAGTAGTCATCATACCGAGCTTCGTCAAACGTTCATAACATGTGCATTTGCTCCTGCAATAGGTCCATCACCTAGCGGTGCATCAAGGACATAATTCTTCTGTGCAACAATGATGATAATCCTTAGATCATGGACCTAGTCTGCATCATTGCTAGTATCATCTTTCAACATAGTTTTTCTCTAGGAACATATCAAAATAAACAGGGAGCTACATCACGACCTATTGATCAACAACATAGTTATGTAAATACTACCAGGACTAAGTTCATGATAAATTAAAGTTCAATTAATCATATTACTTAAGAACTCCCACTTAGATAGACATCTCTCTAATCATCTAAGTGATCACGTGATCCATATCAACTAAACCATGTCCGATCATCACGTGAGATGGAGTAGTTTTCAATGGTGAACATCACTATGTTGATCATATCTACTATATGATTCACGCTCGACCTTTCGGTCTCAGTGTTCCGAGGCCATATCTGCATATGCTAGGCTCGTCAAGTTTAACCTGAGTATTCTGCATGTGCAAAACTGGCTTGCACCCGTTGTATGTGAACATAGAGCTTATCACACCCGATCATCATGTGGTGTTTCGGCATGACGAACTTTCGCAATGGTGCATACTCAGGGAGAACACTTGTACCTCGAAATTTAGTGAGAGATCATCTTATAATGCTACCGCTGAACTAAGCAAAATAAGATGAATAAAGGATAAACATCACATGCAATCAATATAAGTGATATGATATGGACATCATCATTTTGTGCCTTTGATCTCCATCTCCAAAGCACCGTCATGATCACCATCGTCACCGGCACGACACCTTGATCTCCATCATAGCATCATTGTCGTCTTGCCAACTATTGCTTCTACGACTATCGCTACCGCTTAGTGATAAAGTAAAGCAATTACATGGCGATTGCATTTCATACAATAAAGCGACAACCATATGGCTCCTGCCAGTTGCCGATAACTTCGTTACAAAACATGATCATCTCATACAATAAAATTTAGCAGCATGTCTTGACCATATCACATCACAACATGCCCTGCAAAAACAAGTTAGACGTCCTCTACTTTGTTGTTGCAAGTTTTACATGGCTGGTACGGGCTGAGCAAGAACCGTTCTTACCTACGCATCAAAACCACAACGATTTTTCATCAAGTATGTGTTGTTTTAACCTTCAACAAGGACCAGGCGTAGCCACACTCGATTCAACTATAGTTGGAGAAACTGACACCCGCCAGCCACCTGTATGCGAAGCACGTCGGTAGAACCAATCTCGCGTAAGCGTACGCGTAATGTCGGTCCGGGCCGCTTCATCCAACAATACCACCGAATAAAAGTATGACATGCTAGTAAGTAATATGACTCTTATCGCCCACAACTCACTTGTGTTCTACTCGTGCATATAACATCTACGCATAAACCTGGCTCGGATGCCACTGTTGAGGAACGTAGTAATTTCAAAATTTTCCTACGCACACGCAAGATCATGGTGATGCATAGCAACGAGAGGGGAGAGTGTTGTCCATGTACCCTCATAGACCGTAAGTCGAAGTGTTATGACAACGCGGTTGATGTAGTCGTACGTCTTCACGATCGACCGATCCCAGTACCGAAAGTACGGCACCTCCGCAATCTGCACACGTTTGGCTCAGTGACGTCCCATAAACTCAAGTTCCAGCAGAGTGTCGAGGGAGAGTTTCGTTAGCACGACGGCATGATGACGGTGATGATGAAGCTACCGGCACAGGGCTTCGCCTAAGCACTATGACGATGATATGACCGAAGTGTATTATGGTGGAGGGGCCACCGCACACGGCTAAGAGATCAATGATCAACTTGTGTGTTCTAGGGTGCCCCCTACCCTCGTATATAAAGAAGCAAGGAGGGAGGCCGGCCGGCCCTTGGGCGCGCCAAGGAGGGGAGGAGTCCTCCTCCTAGTAGGAGTAGGACTCCCCTTTCCTAGTCCAACTAGGAGGAGGAAGGGGGAAGGAAGGAGAGAGAGAGAGGGAGGGAAAGAGGGGGCGCCCCCTGCTTGTCCAATTCGGACTCCCAAGGGGCGGCCAGCCCTATGGCCCCTCTCCTCTCTCTCACAAGGCCCATGTAGGCCCATTAGTTCCCCCAGGGGTTCAGATAACCCCCCGGCACTCCGGTTTTCTCCGAAATCACCCGGAACACTTCCGTTATCCGAACATAGTCATCCAATATATCAATCTTTATGTCTCGACCATTTTGAGACTCTTTGTCATGTCCGTGATCACATCCAGGGCTCTGACCGATCTTCGGTACATCAAAACACATAAACTCATAATACCGATCCTCACCGAACGTTAAGCGTGCGGACCCTATGGGTTCGAGAACTACGTAGACATGACCGAGACATATCTCCGATCAATAACCAATAGCGGAACCTGGATGTTCATATTGGCTCCCACATATTCTACGAAGATCTTTATTGGTCAAACTGCATAACAACATACGTTGTTCCCTTTGTCATCGGTATGTTACTTGCCCGAGATTCGATCGTTGGTATCTCAATACCTAGTTCAATCTCGTTACCGGCAAGTCTCTTTACTTGTTCAATAATGCATCATCCGGCAACTAACTCATTAGTCACATTGCTTGCAAGGCTTATAGTGATGTACATTACCGAGAGGGCCCAGAGATACCTCTCCGACAATCGGAGTGACAAATCCTAATCTCGATCTATGCCAACTCAACAAGTACCATGAGAGGCACATGTACAACACCTTTATAATCATCCAGTTACGTTCTGATGTTTGATAGCACACAAAGTTTTCCTCCGGTATTTGGGAGTTGCATAATCTCATAGTCATAGGAACATGTATAGGTCATGAAGAAAGCAATAGCAACATACTAAACGATCAAGTGCTAAGCTAATGGAATGGGTCAAGTCAATCAAATCATTCTCTAATGATGTGATCCCGTTTATCAAATGACAACTCTTTGTCCATGGCTAGGAAACTTAACCATCTTTGATTAACGAGCTAGTCAAGTAGAGGCATACTAGTGACACTCTGTTTGTCTATATATTCACACATGTACTAAGTTTCCGGTTAATACAATTCTAGCATGAATAATAAACATTTATCATAATATAAGGAAATATAAATAACAACTTTATTATTGCCTCTAGGGCATATTTCCTTCAACTTATGCCTTTTCTCTCTTATTTTACAAGATTTACATGAAGAGGGAGAATGCCGACAGCTGGACTTCTGGGCTGGAAAAGGAGCAAATATTAGAGACCTATTTTGCACAACTCCAAAAGTCCTGAAACTCCACGAAAGTCAATTTTGGAATATATTTAAAATATCAGGGGAAGAAAGCACCAGAGGGGGCCACCCATCATCCACGAGGGTGTGGGGGCGCGCCCCCTGCCTCGTGGGCCACCTGGCAGCCCCCCGATGCTTATCTTCTAGTATAAGGTGCCTTCTGCCCTGGAAAAAATCGGAAGGAAGCTTTTGGGACGAAGCGCCGCCATCACGAGGCGGAACCTGGCGAAACCAATCTAGGGCTCCGGCGGAGTTGTTCTGCCGGGGAAACATCCCTCCGGGAGGGGGAAATCGTCACCATCGTCATCACCATCGATCCTCTCATCGGGAGGGGGTCAATCTCCATCAACATATTCACCGGCACCATCTGCTCTCAAACCCTAGTTCATCTCTTGTATCCGATCTTTTGTCTCAAAACCTCAGATTGGTACCTGTGGTTGCTAGTAGTGTTGATTACTCCTTGTAGTTGATGCTAGTTGGTTTATTCGGTGGAAGATCATATGTTCAGATCCTTTATGCATATTAATACCCCTCTGATTATGAACATGAATATGACTTGTGAGTAGTTACGTTTGTTCTTGAGGACATGGGAGAAGTCTTGTTATAAGTAGCCATGTGAATTTGGTATTTGTTCGTTATTTTGATGAGATGTATGTTGTCTTTCCTCTAGTGGTGTTATGTGAACGTTGACTACATGACACTTCACCATTGTTTGGGCCTAGAGGAAGGCATTGGGAAGTAATAAGTAGATGATGGGTTACTAGAGTGACAAAAGCTTAAACCCTAGTTTATGTGTTGCTTCGTAGGGGGCTGATTTGGATCCATATGTTTCATGCTATGGTTAGGTTTACCTTAATTCTTCTTTCGTAGTTGCAGATGCTTGCGAGAGGGGTTAATCATAAGTGGGATGCTTTTCCAAGGAAGGGCAGTACCCAAGCACCGGTCCACCCACATATCAGATTATCAAAGTAACGAACGCGGATCATATGAGCATGATGAAAACTAGCTTGACGATAATTCCCATGTGTCCTCGGGAGTGCTTTCCTTTATATAAGAGTTTGCCCAGTCTTTTCCTTTGCTACAAAAAAGATTGGGCCACCTTGTTACACCCTGTTTACTTTTGTTACTTGTTATCATTACAAATTACCTTATCACAAAACTATTTGTTACCGATAATTTCAGTGCTTGCAGAGAATACCTTGCTGAAAACCGCTTATCATTTCCTTCTGCTCCTCGGTGGGTTCGACACTTATACTTATCAAAAGGACCACGATAGATCCCCTATACTTGTGGGTCATCAATTTACACAAACAGAACAAGTCAAGTTCATACCAGTTTCTCTTTGCCACGGCTAGCTCATCGAATATCGTCATTATTGCCTTTCACTTGCACGACCGAATGATATGAAAATAATAGTAGTGCAAGGGTGCCATGGACTAAGCTGGAATCTGCAAACACTTATTCAACAGGAGAAGACAAGGTAAAATGGGCTCTTTATTAGTTCAACAGTTATTCATATGGGAGCCACTCAACATTTTCATCGTGGTCTTCTCCTTGGTAAGACTCGAATAAAAAGAAAAGAAATACAGAGAAACACAATGAAATATTTTTGGAGTTTTTGGTTTTCTTGAATCAAGCAAACAAAAAGCAAAAATGAGAAACACTATTTACACGGGAAAGCTCCCAACAAGAAAAAGAAGAACAAGGAAATCTTTTTGGATTTTCTTTTTAGTGGTACTACTAAGCATGCTTAGAAAGTAAATTACTACAACTAATTTTTTTTGGTTTTTCTAAGGTTTTTCAATCACACAAGAAGAAAGCAAGAAAATAAATCTAAGCATGGATGATACAATGAAAAAGTGTGAGCACCGACAAATGGTATAAGTGAACATGAATGTAAAGTCGGTGGAAACACGTACTCCCCCAAGCTTAGGCTTTTGGCCTAAGTTGGTAATCGATCAGTAGCCTGGAGGGTAGTAGGGATCCTGAGGAGCGGGCATCCACTCATCCCACTGCGGAGGTGCCTGTGCAGCCTCGGCAGTGCTACGTCTTGAGCTTGCGTTGGTTTTCCTCGAAGAGGAGAGGGTGATGCAGCAACTGTAGCGTAAGTATTTCCCTCAGTTTTATCAATCCAGTAGGAGGCTCCTCAAAAGTCCCACACACCTACACAAACAAACTAAGAACTCACAACCAACACAATAAAGGGGTTGTCAATCCCTTCACGGCCACTTGCAAAAGTAAGATCTAATAAAGATAGTATGATAAGATAAATATATTTTTGGTATTTTATAATATAGATGCAAAAAGTAAAGATGCAAATAAAAGTAGATTGAAAGCAAATATGATAAGAGATAGACCCGGGGGCCATAGGTTTCACTAGTGGCTTCTCTCAACATAGCATAAGTATTATGGTGGGTGAACAAATTACTATCGAGCAATTGATAGAAAAGCGGATAGTTATGAGATTATCTAGGCATGATCATGTATATAGGCATCACATCCATAACAAGTAGACCGACTCCTGCCTGCATCTACTACTATTACTCCACACATCAACCGACTCCTGCCTGCATCTAGAGTATTAAGTTCATTAGAACAGAGCAACACATTAAGCAAGATGACATGATGTAGAGGGATAAACTCATGCAATATGATATAAACCCCATCTTGTTATCCTCGATGGCAACAATACAATACGTGCCTTGCAATCCTTTCTGTCACTGGGTAAGGACACCGCAAGATTGAACCCAAAGCTAAGCACTTCTCCCATGGCAAGAAAGATCAATCTAGTAGGCCAAACCAAACTGATAATTCAAAGAGACTTGCAAAGATAACTCAATCATACATAAAAGAATTCAGAGAAGATTCAAATATTATTCATAGATAAACATGATGATAAACCCAGAATTCATCGGATCTCGACAAAAACACCGCAAAAAGAGTTTACGTCGAATAGATCTCCACAAGAGAGGGGGAGAACATTGTATTGAGATCCAAAAAGAGAGAAGAAGCCATCTAGCTAATAACTATGGACCCGTAGGTCTGTGGTAAACTACTCACAACTCATCGGAGGGGCAAGGATGTTGATGTAGAGGCCCTCCGTGGTTGATTCCCCCTCCAACAGAGTGCCGGCGAAGGCTCCAAGATGAGATCTTGCGAATACAGAAGGTTACAAGGGTGGAAATTGTGTTTCGTGGTGCTCCTGGATGTTTTCGGGGTACGTAGGTATATATAGGAGGAAGAAGTACGTCAGTGGCCGCCCGAGGGGCCCACGAGACAGGGGGCGCGCCCTACAGGGGGGGCCTCCTATCTCGTGGGGGCCTCGGGTGCTTCTTGACTTGCACTCCAAGCTCTCCGGATCATGTTCGTTCCAAAAATCATGCTCCCGAAGGTTTCATTCCGTTTGGACTCCGTTTGATATTCCTTTTCTTCGAAATACTGAAACAGGCAAAAAAACAGTAATATGGGCTGGGCCTCCGATTAGTAGGTTAGTCCCAAAAATGATATAAATGTGTAAAATAATGCCCATAAACATCCAAAAGGGGTAATATAATAGCATGGAACAATCAAAAATTATAGATACGTCGGAGACGTATCACGCATCCCCGAGCTTAATTCCTGCTCGTCCTCGAGTAGGTAAATGATAAAAAAGGAATTTTTGGATGTGGAATGCTACCTGGCATAATTCATAATGTAATTTTCTTTATTGTGGCATGAATGTTCAGATCCAAATGATTCAAAATAAAAGTTCATATTGATAAAAGAAATAGTAACACTTCAAGCATACTAATCAAAGTAATCACGTCTTCTCAAAATAACATGGCAAAAGAAAGTTCATCCCTACAAAATCATATAGTTAGGCTATGCTTCATTTTCATCACACAAAGATGTTCCCAACTTCTATACCCCCGATGACAAGCCAAGCAATTGTTTCATACTTAAATAATCTCAAACTTTTTCAACCTTCACTATGGAGATGATGGGGATTGTGTGGAGAAGACAAAAAGGAGAAAGTCTCACATTGATGAGGATAATCAACGGGCTATGGAGATGCCCATCAATTGATGTCAACATGAGGAGTAGGGATTGCCATGCAACGGATGCACTAGAGCTATAAATGAATGCTCAACAAAAGAAATCTAGTGGGTGTGCATCCAACTTGCTTGCTCACGAAGACCTAGGGCATTTGAGGAAGCCCATCGTAGGAATATACAAGCCAAGTTCTATAATGAAAAATTCCCACTAGTATGAAAATGACAACTTATGAGACTCACTATATGAAAAACATGGTGCTACTTTGAAGCACAATATATGAGACTCACTACATGAAGAACAAGGTGCTACTTTGAAGCACAAGTGTGGAAAAAGAGATAGTAACATTGCCCTTTTTAATTTCCTTTTTTCATTTTTTTTTTCATTTTTTTCTTTTTTTCTTTTTATTCTTTTCGGCATTTCTTTTTTTTCTTTTCTTTTTGGGCAATGCTCTAATAATGATGATCATCACACTTCTATTGATTACAACATAAGAATTACAACTCGAAACTAGAACAAGATATGACTCTATATGAATGCCTCCGGTGGTGTACCGGGATGATGTAATGAATCAAGAGTGACATGTATGAAAAATAATGCTTGGTGGCTTTGCCATTAATACGATGTCAACTACATGATCATGCAATGGAAATATGACAAAAGTAAAGTATGTCATGATGATGATGAACGGAACGATGGAAAGTTGCATGGCAATATATCTCGGAATGGCTATGGAAATGCCATAATAGGTAGGTATGGTGGCTGTTTTGAGGAAGATATAAGGAGGTTTATGTGCAATAGAGCATATCGTATCACGGGGTTTGGATGCACCGGCGAAGTTTGCACCAGCTCTCAAGGTGAGAAAGGGCAATGCACGGTACCGAAGAGGCTAGCAAAGGTGGAAAGGTAAAAGTGCGTATAATCCATGGACTCAACATTAGTCAAAAGAACTCATATACTTATTGCAAAAATTTAGAAGTCATCAAAAACCAAGTACTACACGCATGCTCCTAGGGGGATAGATTGGTAGGAAAATACCATCGCTCATCCCCGACTGCCACCCATAAGGATGCACAAGCCAAGTACACTTCATGTTTCAAATTTGTTACACAACTTTAACCATACGTGCATGCTATGGGACTTGCTAACTTCAACACAACCATTCTTTAAATTCATATTCACCCAACTAGCATGACTTTAATATCACTACCTCCATATCTCAGAACAATTATCAAGTATCAAATTGATCATAGCATCCAATTCACTTCCTATGATAGTTTTTATTATATCCAACTTGAATGCCTACCATTCTAGGACCAACTTTATGATAATAGCAAATACCATGCTGTTCTAAAGACTCTCAAAATAATATAAGTGAAGCATGAGACACTAGCAATTTCTTCAAAATTAAGACACCATCGTGCTCTAAAAGATATAAGTGAAGCACTAGAGCAAAAACTATCAAGCTCAAAAGATATAAGTGAAGCACATAGAGTATTCTAGCAAATTCTAAGAAGATAGGCTTCTCCCAAAAGGTGTGTACAGCAAGGATGATTGTGGTAAACTAAAAAGCAAAGATTAATATAATACACGATGCTCCAAGCAAAACACATATCATGTGGCTAATAAAAATATAGCTCCAAGTAAAGTTACCAATGAACGAAGACGAAAGAGGGGATGCCTTCCCGGGGCATCCCCAAGCTTAGGATTTTGGCTATTCTTGTATATATTGGGGTGCCATGGGCATACCCAAGCTTAGGCACTTGCCACTTCTTATTCCATAGTCCATAAAAGGTTTACCCAAAACTTGAAAACTTCACAACACAAAACTCAACAGGAAATCTTATAAGCTCCGTTAGTGAAAGAAAACAAAACCACCACATAAGGTACTGCAATGAACTCATTCTTTATTTAATTTGGTGTTAAACCTACTATATTCCAACTTCCTTATGGTTTATAAACTAATTTACTAGCCATAAATGCATTGAAATAAGCAAACAACACACGAAAAACAGAATCTGTCAAAAACAGAACAGTCTGTAGCAATCTGTAACTAACGCAAACTTCTGGAACTCTAAAAATCCTACCAAAATAGGAAGTCCTGGAAAATTTGTTTATTGAACAGCATCAAAAATAATCAACGCAAAAGCATGTTCCTGTGATTTAACAAAATTATATTCGTGTGCGCAAAGTTTCTATTTTTCAGTAGAATCAAATCAACTATCATCTTAGGTTATGCTATAGGTTCTACTTGGCACAAACACTAATTAAAAGATAAAAACACATCTAAACAGAAGGTAGATGCAAGATTTATTACTAAACAGGAGAAAAAACAAAAAACATAAAGAAAAATTAGGTGGCCTCCCAATTAGCGCTATCGTTTAACGCCCCTAGCTAGGCATAAAAGCAAAGATAGATCTAACGAGTGCCATCTTTGGCACTAAATTCGTAAGTAGCACGCATGATAGATTCATAAGGTAATTTAACTTTCTTTCTTGGAAAGTTCTCCATGCCTTTCTTTAATGGAAATTGGAATCTAATATTCCCTTCCTTCATATCAATAATCGCACCAATCGTTCTAAGGAAAGTTCTACCAAGAATAATAGGGCAAGAAAGATTGCAATCTATATCAAGAACTATAAAATCTACGAGAACCAAATTCTATTTGCAACAATAAGAACATCATTGATTCTTCCCATAGGCTTTTTAATGGCGGAATCCACAAGGTGCAAATTTAAAGAGCAATCATCAAGATCATGGAAACCTAGAATATCACATAAAGTTTTCGGAATCGTGGAAACACTAGCACCCAAATCACACAAAGCAAAACACTCATAATCTTTAATTCTAATCTTTATAGTAGGTTCCCACTCATTGTTAAGTTTTCTAGGTATAGAAACTTTCAAATTAAGTTTTTCATCATAAGATTGCATCAAGGCATCAACAATATGTTTGGTAAAAGCTTTATTTTGGCTATAAGCATGATGAGAATTAACAATGGATTGCTAAAAGGAAATACACCCTTTTAAAGAACAATTATCATAATCAAATTCCTTGAAATCCGAGATAGTAGGTTCAGTATTAATAAAAGTTGAGGATTCTCCATTCTCACTTTTACCAAATTTAGCATTAAGATCTAAAGACTCCGAATTCTTGGGACGCCTTCTAGGCAAAGTTGATGCATCATCAGTCCCATAATCATCAAAATTCATATTGCAAAACATAGATCTAAACGGATACACATCAATAAATTTAAGATCCTCATCATTATTTTCATGGAAACTAGAAGAACACGCTTTTATAAAGCTTTCTTTTTTAGCACGCGATCTAGCGGTTCTTTCCTTGCACTCATCAATGGAAATTCTCATTACTTTGAGAGACTCATTGATATCATGCTTAGGATAAGAAGATCCAAGTTTAAGAGAATTAACATCAAGCGAAAGTCTATCAACGTTCCTAGCGAAATCATCAACTTTGAGCAATTTTTCTTCAAGCAAAGCATTAAAATTCTTTTGAGAAATCATAAATTCTTTCACACTATTCTCAAAATCAGAGGGCATCTTATTAAAATTACCATAAGAGTTATTGTAGGAATTTCCATAATTATTAGAGGGATTACTAGGGAACGGTCTAGCGTTAAAGTTTCCTCTATAAGCATTGTTTCCAAAACTATTCCTACCAACAAAATTCACATCCATAGATTCATTATTATTCTCAATCAAGGAAGACAAAGGCATATCATTGGGATCAAGAGGAGCATTTTTAGTAGCAAACATCTTCATAAGTTCATCCATCTTTCCACTCAAAACATTGATTTCTTCTATAGCATGCACTTTTTTACTAGAAGATCTTTCGGTGTGCCATTGAGAATAATTAGCCATAATATTATTAAGTAATTTTGTAGCATCTCCTAACGTGATTTCCATAAACGTGCCTCCCGCGGCCGAATCTAAAAGATTTCTAGAAGCAAAGTTCAAACTGGCATAAATTTTTTGTATGATCATCCATAAATTCAAACCACAAGTAGGGCAATTGCGAAGCATCAATTTCATTCTTTCCCAAGATTGGGAAACATGCTCATGATCAAGTTGTTTAAAATTCATGATACCGTTTCTAAGAGTAATAATCTTAGCGGGAGGAAAATACATAGAGATAAAGGCATCTTTGCACTTGTTCCAAGAATCAATACTATTTTTAGGCAAAGATGAAAACCAAACTTTAGCACGATCTCTAAGAGAAAACGGGAATTACTTCAATTTAACAATATTGTTATCCGTATCTTTCTTCTTTTGCATATCACACAAATCAACAAAATTGTTTAGATGAGTAGCAGCATCTTCACTAGGAAGGCCGGCGAATTGATCTTTCATAACTAGATTCAGCAAAGCAGTATTGATTTCACAAGACTCAACATCATTAAGAGGAGCAATTGGAGTACTAAGAAAATCATTATTATTGGTATTCGAGAAATCACACAATTTGGTATTATCTTGTGCCATGCCAACAAGTAATCCAACACACAAGCAAACAGAAAAAGGGCAAGCGAAAAGAGAGGAGGAGATTGGGAAAGAGAGGGCGAATAAAACAGCAAGGGTGAAGTGGGGGAGAGGAAAACGAGAGGCAAATGGCAAATAATGTAAATGCAAGGGAGATGGGTTTGTGATGGGTACTTTGTATGTCTTGACTTGAGCGAAGACCTCCCCGGCAACGGCGCCAGAAATCCTTCTTGCTACGTCTTGAGCTTGCGTTGGTTTTCCTCGAAGAGGAGAGGGTGATTCAACAAGTGTAGCGTAAGTATTTCCCTCAGTTTTGAGAACCAAGGTATCAATCCAGTAGGAGGCTCCTCAAAAGTCCCACGCACCTACACAAACAAACTGAGAACTCGCAACCAACGCAATAAAGGGGTTGTCAATCCCTTCACGGCCACTTGCAGAAGTAAGATCTAATAAAGATAGTATGATAAGATAAATATATTTTTGGTATTTTATAATATAGATGCAAAAAGTAAAGATGCAAATAAAAGTAGATTGAAAGCAAATATGATAAGAGATAGACCCGGGGGCCATAGGTTTCACTAGTGGCTTCTCTCAAGATAGCATAAGTATTATGGTGGGTGAAAAAATTACTGTCGAGCAATTGATAGAAAAGCGCATAGTTATGAGATTATCTAGGCATGATCATGTATATAGGCATCACGTCCATAACAAGTAAACCGACTCCTGCCTGCATCTACTACTATTACTCCACACATCAACCGACTCCTGCCTGCATCTAGAATATTAAGTTCATTAGAATAGAGCAACACATTAAGCAAGATGACATGATGTAGAGGGATAAACTCATGCAATATGATATAAACCCCATCTTGTTATCCTCGATGGCAACAATACAATACGTGCCTTGCAACCCTTTCTGTCACTGGGTAAGGACACCGCAAGATTGAACCCAAAGCTAAGCACTTCTCCCATGGCAAGAAAGATCAATCTAGTAGGCCAAACCAAACTGATAATTCGAAGAGACTTGCAAAGATAACTCAATCATACATAAAAGAATTCAGAGAAGATTCAAATATTATTCATAGATAAACTTGATGATAAACCCACAATTCATCAGATCTCGACAAACACACCGCAAAAAGAGTTTACATCGAATAGATCTCCACAAGAGAGGGGGAGAACATTGTATTGAGTCCAAAAAGAGAGAAGAAGCCATCTAGCTAATAACTATGGACCCGTAGGTCTGTGGTAAACTACTCACAACTCATCGGAGGGGCAAGGATGTTCATGTAGAGGCCCTCCATGGTTGATTCCCCCTCCGTCAGAGTGCCGGCGAAGGCTCCAAGATGAGATCTCGCGGATACAGAAGGTTACGACGGTGGAAATTGTGTTTCGTGGTGCTCCTGGATATTTTCGGGGTACGTAGGTATATATAGGAGGAAGAAGTACGTCGGTGGCCGCCCGAGGGGCCCACGAGATAGGGGGCGCGCCCTACAAGGGGGCGCAGCCTCCTATCTCATGGGGGCCTCGGGTGCTTCTTGACTTGCACTCCAAGCTCTCCGGATCACGTTTGTTCCAAAAATCACGCTCCCGAAGGTTTCATTCCGTTTGGACTCCGTTTGATATTCCTTTTCTTCAAAATACTGAAATAGGCAAAAAACAACAATATGGGCTGGGCCTCCGCTTAGTAGGTTAGTCCGGAAAATGATATAAATGTGTAAAATAAATCCCATAAACATCCAAAAGGGGTAATATAATAGCATGGAACAATAAAAAATTATAGATACATTGGAGACGTATCAGGCAGCAGCCTGAGCGTTCCAGTAGGCGAGGATGCCTGCAGGCATAATCCGGTATCTGCCCCTGGCAACAGAATCAAACAGAGCAGGTGCAGGCAAGGGGATAACATCACGAGTGTCAACGCTATAGACCAAGTTATAAGGAATAGGAATATCAGGACTATCATGTGCAAGAAAGTGATGGTCATACATGGCTGCACGATGTAGGTAAACTGTGGTAAGAGGGACATTATGAGGGCGTATCACAACCTCGAAGTGATCTGCCAAACGAGTGGCAAAAATCCCACCATGTATTTTACCCTGGGATTTATTAAGATGGAGGCAATGAGCCACAATAGCACCAAGCTATAGGTGTTGTCGCCCTCTATTGCACGACATAAAACAGCAAGGTCTGGTGAACTAAGTGCACCCACCTTCTCGCTAGCAAGCAAGCATTTGGTAATGAAGAGTGCAAAGTAATGAACAGCAGGAAAATGTAAGTCACCGGCAGTGATGGCTGACAATCTCCTCTCATCACCCACTGTCAAAGTGCGACATAAATCCTCAAACTCAGTCGGCCTAGGCTCAGCCAAGCTCCCACCAGACGGGATCATGCATGTGTAACAAATTTCAATAAGTGATATCTGGTGGTTTTCAGCATATAAATCAAAGCTCACTTTAGGAGGATTATTTCTAGGCAAGAATGTAAAGTTTTGAACAAAGACATTTGTGAGGATTTGGTGCTGGTCACACTCATCTACGATGAAGTCGGTGAGACCGGCATTGGCAATGAATTGCATGAACTCCTCATGAATTCCAGCTTCTTGCAGGAACGTGATGTGCGGCCATTCGCACGGCCGTACCTCCGCCAACCTTCGAAGGTGGAGATAATTGTCAGAAGACTCCCTAATAACACCCTTGGAGTTCTTTTTAGAGCCAAATTTCCTGAAGATATTCATGTCCGCGTACAATTTTTCCTATGAACAAAAATCTGAATTTTTAGTCCACAAAATTTTTCCAACAAAACTTCACAAAAATAACAGAAATTACTCATAGGGATACATAGAGGCCATAGCAAGCATTCAAACTACTTAGAACACTAAGAATTGAACATGCAAGCACATCTACAGCAGCACCAAGAGTAGCTATTTATTCAAAGTATAAACCACTAGAACAAAAACTAATTTGACAAATGATGGAGTCATATACCAATCAACAATCCCTCTAAACAGTTTCGGAAATGAAGCTTCGAGCAAAGAGATCGAAAATGGCAGCAAAATGAGCAAGAACTTGGGAGAGGGCAAGATTGAATTTTTTCTGGAGGTAGGTGACAATGCGGAACGAAGAGATAAGTGAGGGGGCCCACGTGGGGACCACAACCCCCCAGGGCGCGCCAGGGGGTGCTGGCGCGCCCAGGTGGGTTGTGCACACCTAGTGCACCTCCCTCTAGTAATTTTTGCACCAAAAATTCATAAATATTTAGGGAAAAATCATATAAAATTTTCAGGGCATTCTGAGAACTTTTATTTTTGTGTCATTTTTTTATTGCACTAGAAATTCAGAAAACAGACAAAACATGGCATTTTATTTTATTTAACTAATAAAGACAGAAAACAAAAGGTAGGGACAGAAGATAGTGATTACTAAATTCATCAACTTCATACCGCTCAAAAATGATTCATTAATAAGGTTGATCAAGTCATATTAACAACCACTTTTGATTAGCATGAAACTGAAGAACTTTCGTAAATCACTAAGTTACCTCAATGGTGATATGCATTTCCCCAAAAATAAGTATTTCATATTTCTTTTTGACAGTAGGTATAGATATTTTGAAACTTCCAATAGTGAGTGTCGGAGATTTTTCAATAACATTAATACCATTTACTTGGAATTGTTTCTTCAGGAAATGCATCATATGCTCATTACCATTAATATAAAAAGTGACCTTGCTTTTATTGCAATCAATAATAGCCCCTGTAGTATTCAAGAAGGGTCTACCAAGGATAATCGACATGTTGTCGTCCTCGGGCATCTCAAGTATAACAAAGTCAGTCAAAATAGTAACATTAGCAACAACAACGGGCACATCCTCAGAGATACCGATAGGTATGGCAGTTGATTTGTCAGCCATTTGCAAAGATATTTCAGTAGGTGTGAGTTTATTCAAGTCAAGTCTTTTATATAAAGATAAAGGCACAACACTAACACCCACAAAGCAGTTTTCACATAATTCTTTTTTATAAAGCAAGGTATAGTCGGTATTCCCGGATCTCCAAGTTTTTTAGGCACTCCATCTTTAAAAGTATAATTAGCAAGCATAGTGGAGATTTTAGCTTCCGGTTTTTTCTCTTATTTGTGATGATGTCTTTCATATACTTTGCATAAGGAGTCACTTTCAAGATATCCGTCAAGCGTGTACGCAAAAAGACTGGCCTCAACATTTCAGCAAAGCGTTCAAATTCCTCATCATCTTTCTTTTTAGTTGACTTGGGTGGAAAAGGCTTGAATCCACGGTTCTCTTTCTTTACCGTGCTTCCTAGCCACAAAGTCTCTTTTATCATATCTTTTATTTTTAGGTTGTGGGTTATCAAGATCAACAGGTGGTTCTATCTCAACATCATTATCTCGTTCTTTTTCATTATTTGGTTGAGAGTATTCATGAACCTCATCATTATCTTTTTCATTATCACTAGGTGAGTGTTCATTACCAGATTGAGTTTCAGCATCAGAGATAGAAGTTTCATTTTCATTATCAGGAGGTTTCTCTATTTCAGGTTCACTAGAAGTATGCAATGTCCTATCATTTTTCTTTTTCTTTTTCTTTTTAGAAGGACTAGGTGCACTAGTGTTATTTCTTTGTGAATCTTGTTCTATTCTTTTTTGGGTGTCCCTCAGGATAAAGTGGTTCCTGAGTCATTTTATCTCCTCTAGTTGCAACTCTAAAAGCAAAGTCATGCATATTATGATTCATTTCATCAAATAATTCTTTTTGTGATTTAGCAACTTGTTCTAACTGAGTTTGAACCATGGAAGCATGTTTTCCCACACCTCTAACATCATTTGATATTCTAAATAACAAGTCACTCAAGCGAGCAATCATATCAGAATTATATTTCAATTGTTTCATAACATTGGCATTGAAGTGATCTTGTTTTCTAATGTAGTTTTCAAACTCATAAAGGCATTGACTAGGATGCATATTGTGAGGATTATCATTATCATTGAACTTCATAAAAGAATTTACCTCTACCACCTTAGGCAGTGGTGGTGTATTAAGCCCATGTATTTCTTCAATAGTAGGTAAATTTTTAACACCATCGGCTTTAATACCTTTTTCCTTCATTGATTTCTTTGCCTCTTGCATATCTTCAGGATTGAGATATAATATACCCCTCTTCTTTGGAGTGGGTTTAGGAGGTGGTTCAGGAATAGTCCAATCATCATAATTTTTCAATATGTTATTCAATAATTCTTCAGCTTGTCCAACAGCTTGTTCCATGAAAACACAACCATCACAACTATCTAGGAAGTCCCTAGAAGCATCGGTTAGTCCATTCTAGAAGATATCAAGTATTTCATTTTTCTTAAGAGGATGATCAGGCAAAGCATTAAGTAACCGGATAAGCCTCCCCAAAGCTTGTGGGAGACTCTCTTCTTTAGTTTGCACAAAGATAAATATTTCCTGTAAGGCAGCTTGTTTCATATGAGCAAGAAAATATTTTTTAGAGAAGTAATAAATCATATCCTGGGGACTACACACACAACCAGGAGCAAGAGTATTGTACTAAGCTTTAGCATCACCCTTTAATGAGGAAGGAAATAATTTTAGAATATAATAGTAGCGAGTTTTCTCATCATAAGTAAAAAGGGTGGCTATATCATTTAGCTTAGTAAGATGTGCCACAACAGTTTCAGTTTCATAAACATGGAAAGGATTAGATTCAACCAAAGTAATTAACTCTGGGTCGACAGAGAATTCATAATCCTTATCAGCAATACAAATAGGTGAAGTAGAAAACTTAGGATCACATTTCAGTCTAGCATTCAAAGATTTTTCTTTATACTTGCATAGTAATTTCTCTAGATCATCTCTATCATTGCAAGCAAGAATATCTCTAGTTGCCTCTTCACTCATAACATAACCTTTCGATACCTTAGGCTAGGAAGGCTAGTTCTAGCAGGTGTTTCAGGAGTTTCAGTTTCAAGCTCATCATCAGATTCAACAACATCATGTTGTATAATTCTAGCAATTTGTTCATCAAGAAAGTCACCAAGTGTCACATCATCATTAGCAAGCAAGGTACTAGCATAATCATAAGCATCATCCATAGTAGAAGTAGCATCATCAACAATTTGCAACATATCAGAGATAACATGTGGTGGTGTTGCAAATTTACTCATAACAGAAGGTGAATCTAAAGCAGAACTGGATGGCAGTTCCTTACCTCCCCTCGTCTTTGAGGGATAAATCTTAGTCTTTGGATCCTTCAGATTCTTCATAGTGATAATATGATAATAATCCCAAGGGACTCAACAAATATAGCTATGCTCCCCGGCAATGGCGCTAGGAAAAGGTCTTGATAACCCACAAGTATAGGGGATCGCAATAGTTTTTGAGGGTAAAGTATTTAACCCAAATTTATAGATTCGACACAAGAGGAGCCAAAGAATATTTGAAGGTATTAGCAGTTGAGTTTCAATTCAACCACACCTGGAGATTAATTATCTGCAGCAAAGTGATCTTAGCAAAGTAGTTTGATAGTTTTGATTGTAGCGACAGCAGCAACGGTAACAGTAACAGTGATAGCAGTAATTTGTAGCAAGTGTGTAGCAGTGATGATAGAAGTAGTAACGCAACAAGATAAATAAGGATAAATTCGTAGGCATTGGATCGGTGGCTTGTTGGATGATATTCATCATGTGACAGTTATAACCTAGGGTGATACGGCACTAGATCCAGTTCATTGATACGTCTCCAACATATCTATAACTTTAGATTGTTCCATGATATTATATTACCCATTTTGGATGTTTATGGGCTTTACTTTACACTTTTATATCATTTTTGGGACTAACCTACTAACCGGAGGCCCAACCCGAATTGCTGTTTTTTTGCCTATTTCAGTGTTTCGAAGAAAAGGAATATCAAACGGAGTCCAAACGGAATGAAACCTTCGGGAGCGATCTTTTTGGAACAAACGCAATCCACGGAACTTGGAGTGGACATCATGCAACGAACGAGGCGGCCACGAGGGTGCCTACCGCGTCCCCTGGGGGTGGGCATGCCCCCCCACACTCATGGCCCCCTCCTATGTATATCCACGTACCCTGAAAACATCCAAGAGCACCACGAAAAACTATTTCCACTGCCACAACCTTCTATATTTGCGAGATCCCATCTTGGAGCCTTCACCGACGCTCCACCGGAGGGGCAATCGACCACAGAGGGCCTCTACATCATCTCCAAGGCCTCTCCGATGAGTTGTGAGTAGTTTACCACAGACCTTCGGGTCCATAGTTACTAGCTAGATGGCTTCTTCTCTCTCTTTGAATCTCAATACAAAGTTCTCCTCGATCTTCTTGGAGATCTATTCGATGTAACTCTTTTTGCGGTGTGTTTGTCAAGATCCGATGAATTGTGGGTTTATGATCAAGTTTATCTATGAGAAATATTTGAATCTCCTCTGAATTCTTTTATGTGTGATTAAGTTATCTTTGCAAGTCTTTTCGAATTATCAGTTTGGTTTGGCCTACTAGATTGATCTTTCTTGCAATGGGAGAAGTGCTTAGCTTTGAGTTCAATCTTGCGGTGTCCTTTCCTAGTGATAGCAGGGGCAGCAAGGCACGTATTTTATTGTTGCCATCGAGGATAAAAAGATGGGGTTTATATCATATTGCATGAGTTTATCCCTCTACATCATGTCATCTTTCTTAATGCGTTACTCTGTTCTTCATGAACTTAATACTCTAGATGCAGGCAGGAGTCGGTCGATGTGTGGAGTAATAGTACTAGATGCAGAATCGTTTCGGTCTACTTGTCACCTACGTGATGCCTATATACATGATCATGCCTAGATAACCTCATAACTATGTGCTTTTCTATCAATTGCTCGACAGTAATTTGTTCACCCACCGTAATACTTATGCTATCTTGAGAGAAGCCACTAGGGAAACTTATGGCCCCCGGGTCTATCTTTTATCATATAAGTTTACCATCTACTTTTATTTGCATCTTTTACTTTCTAATCTATATCATAAAAATACCAAAAATATTTATCTTATCATATCATCTCTATCAGATCTCACTTTCGCAAGTGGCCGTGAAGGGATTGACAACCCCTTTGTTGCGTTGGTTGCGAGTTTCTTGTTTGTTTGTGTAGGTGTGTGGGACTTTTGAGGAGCCTCCTACTGGATTGATACCTTGGTTCTCAAAAACTAAGGGAAATACTTACGCTACTTTGCTGCATCACCCTTTCCTCTTCAAGGAAAACCAACGCAAGCTCAAGACGTAGCAAGAAGGATTTCTGGCACCGTTGTCGAGGAGGTCTTCGCTCAAGTCAAGACATACCAAGTACCCATCACAAACTCATCTCCCTCGCATTACATTATTTGCCATTTGCCTCTCGTTTTCCTCTCCCCCACTTCACCCTTGTCGTTTTATTCACCCTCTCTTTCCCAAACTCCTCTCTCTTTCGCTTGTCTTCTTGTGTGCCTGTTTGCCCTTATGGCTTTGCCTAAGAACACAGACCTTCATCCTAGAAGGTTGGAAGATATTGAATTAAACATTAGAAGTTTTATGACTTTACAATTTGAGCATAATAGTTTCTTTAGAAAAGAGCTTAAAGAACAAAAAAGCTTTATGGAGTATATGAACAAAGAGCTTGATGATATGTCTAAAGAATTTTATGGTTTGAATTCTCATATTACTCGTCTTGAAAAATCAATAGCACAAATTTATGATAAGCAAGCCACCTTGGTCAATAAGATGGCTGCCAAACCGGAAGCGTTAGGAGAAAATAATGATGAAGATGTAAAAGTTATTGATGTGTCCCCTATTAAATCCTTGTTTTGCAATATGAATCTTAATAATGATGGGACTGGAGATGAGTCAACTTTAGTTAAAAGGCGTCCCAATGATTCGGAGTTTTTAGATCTTATTGCTAAATTTGGTTAAAGTGGGATTGGAGAGGTCAAGACTTTAAATAGCATTGAACCCACTATTATGGATTTCAAGGAATTTAATTATGATAATTGTTCTTTAGTAGATTGTATTTCCTTGTTACAATCCGTGTTGAATTCTCCTCATGCTTATAGTCAAAATAAAGCTTTGACCAAACATATTGTTGATGCCTTGATGCAATCTTATGATGAAAAACTTAATTTGGAAGTTTCTGTACCTAGAAAACTTTAAGATGAGTGGGAACCTACTATAAAAAATAAAATTAAAGATCATGAGTGTGCTTTGTGTGATTTGGGTGCTAGTGTTTCCATGATTCCGAAAATTTTATGTGATGTGCTAGGTTTCTATGATCTTGATGGTTGCCCTTTAAATTTGCACCTTGCGGATTCCACCATTAAGAAACCTATGGGAAGGATCAATGATGTTCTTATTGTTGCAAATAGGAATTATGTGCCCATAGATTTTATCGTTCTTGATATAGATTGCAATCTTTCATGTCCTATTATTCTTGGTAGACCTTTCCTTAGAACGATTGGTGCAATTATTGATATGAAGGAAGGGAATATTAGATTCCAATTTCCATTAAGGAAAGGCATGGAACACTTTCCAAGGAAGAAATTTAAATTACCTTATGAATCTATCATGCGAGCTACTTATGAATTGAATGCCAAAGATGGCAATACTTAGATCTATCCTCGCTTTTATGCCTAGCTAGGGGCGTTAAACGATAGCGCTAGTTGGGAGGCAACCCAATTTTATTTTAGTTCCTTGCTTTTTGCTTCTGTTTAGTAATAAATATTTCATCTAGCTTCTGCTTAGATGTGTTCTCATGTTTCAATTAGTGTTTGTGCCAAGTAGAACCTATAGGATAACCTACGGTGATAGTTAATTTCATTCTGCTGAAAAACATAAACTTTTGCATGCACAAAAATAATTTTAGTAATTCACAGAAACGTGATTTTGCGTTGATTATTTTTGATGTAGATCAATAGACAAATTTCCCAGGACTTACTATTTTTGTAGGAGCTTTAGAGTTCCAGAAGTATTCGAAAGTTACAGATTGCTACAGACTATTCAGTTTTTGAAGATTCTGTTTTGTGTGTGTTGTTTGCTTATTTTGATGCATCTATGGCTAGTATCGCTGGGTATGAACCATAGAGAAGTTGGAATAAAGTAGGTTTAACACCAATATAAATAAAGAATGAGTTCATTACAGTACCTTATGTGGTGGGTTTTCTTTCTTGCACTAACGGAGCTTATGAGATTTCCTGTTGAGTTTTGTGTTGTGAAGTTTTCAAGTTTTGGGTAAAGATTTGATGGACTATGGAATAAGGAGTGACAAGAGCCTAAGCTTGGGGATGCCCATGGCACCCCAAGATATTCAAGGATAACCAAAAGCCTAAGCTTGGGGATGCCCCGGAAGGCATCCCCTCTTTCGTCTTCGTCTATTGGTAACTTTACTTGGAGCTATATTTTTATTCGCCACATGATATGTCTTTTGCTTGGAGCGTCTTGTATGATATTAGTCTTTGCTTTTTAGTTTACCACAATAATCCTTGCTGTACACACCTTTTGGGAGAAACCCACTGGATTGGAATTTATTAGAATACTCTATGTGCTTCACTTATATCTTTTGAGCTAGATAGTTTTTGCTCTAGTGCTTCACTTATACCTTTTAGAGCACGGGGTGGCTTGATTTTGTAGAAATTGTTAATCTCTCATGCTTCACTTATATTATTTTGAGTCTCTTAGAACAGCATGGTATTTGCTATGGTTATAAAATTGGTCCTAGAATGATGGGCATCCAAGTTAGGTATAATAAAAACTATCATAGGAAGTGAATTGGATTCTATGATCAATTTGATACTTGATAATTGTTTTGAAATATGGAGGTGGTGATATTAGAGTCATGCTAGTTGGGTGATTATGAATTTAAAGAATACTTGTGTTGATGTTGGCAAGCCCCGTAGCATGCACGTATGGTAAAAGTTGTGTAACAAATTTATTGCATGGAGTGCTCTTTTGATTGCCTTCCCTTGAGTGGAGGTCGGGGGCGCGCGATGGTTAACTCCTACCAACCTCCCCCCTAGGAGCATGCGTAGCAGTACTTTGCTTCGAGGGCTAATAAAACTTTTGCAATAAGTATATGAGTTCTTTATGACTAATGTGAGTCCATGGATTATACACACTTTTATTCTTCCATCATTGCTAGCCTCTTTGGTACCGTGCATTGCCCTTTCTCACCTTGAGAGTTGGTGCAAACTTCGCCGGTGCATCCAAACCCCGTGATACGATACTCTCTATCACACATAAACCTCCTTATATCTTCCTCAAAACAGCCACCATACCTACCTATTATGGCATTTCCATAGCCATTCCGAGATAATATTGCCATGCAACTTTCCATCATTCTGTTTATCATGACACACATCATCATTGTCATATTGCCTTGCATGATCACGTAGTTGACATCGTATTTGTGGCAAAGCCACCATGCATAATTTTTCATGCATGCCACTCTTGATTCATTGCCCGTCCCGGTACACCGCCGGAGGCATTCATATAGAGTCATATCTTGCTCTAGTTTTGAGTTGTAAATAAATAGAAGTGTGATGATCATCATTATTAGAGCATTGTCCCCAAATAAAAAAAAGAAAGGCCAAAAAAAGGAAAGGCCAAAAAAAGGAAAGGCCAAACAAAAAAAAAGGAAAAAAAGAAAGGCCAAAAGAAAAAATAGAAAGGCCCAAAAAGAAAAAAAAAGAAAAAAGAAAATAAAAAAGGGGCAATGTTACTATCCTTTTCCACACTTGTGCTTCAAACTAGTGATACGTCTCCGTCGTATCTACTTTTCCAAACACTTTTTCCCTTGTTTTGGACTCCAACTTGTATGATTTGAATGGAACTAACCTAGACTGACGCTGTTTTCAGCAGAATTGCCATGATGTTGTTTTATGTGCAGAAAACAAAAGTTCTCGGAATGACCTGAAACTCCACGGAACATCTTAGAAAAAATAATAAAAAATCCTCGCCAAAGATGAAGACCAGGGGGCCCACACCCTGTCCACGAGGGTGGGGGGCGCCCCCCCTCCTGGGCGCACCCCCCTACCTCGTGGGCCCCCTGGTGGCCCTCCGACGCCAACTCCAACTCCATATATTGGCTTTCGGGGAGAAAAAAATGAGGGAGAAGAAATCATCGCGTTTTACGATATGGAGCCGCCGCCAAGCCCTAATCTCTCTCGGGAGGGCTGATCTGGAGTCCGTTCTGGGCTCCGGAGAGGGGGATTCGTCGCCGTCGTCATCATCAACCATCCTCCATCACCAATTTCATGATGCTCACCGCCGTGCGTGAGTAATTCCATCATAGGCTTGCTGGACGGTGATGGGTTGGATGAGATTTATCATGTAATCGAGTTAGTTTTGTTAGGGTTTGATCCCTAGTATCCACTATGTTCTGAGATTGATGTTGCTATGACTTTGCTATGCTTAATGCTTGTCACTAGGGCCCGAGTGCCATGATTTCAGATCTGAACCTATTATGTTTTCATGAATATATGTGAGTTCTTGATCCTATCTTGCAAGTCTATAGTCACCTACTATGTGTTATGATCCGGCAACCCCGAAGTGACAATAATCGGGACCACTCCCGGTGATGACCATAGTTTGAGGAGTTCATGTATTCACTATGTGCTAATGCTTTGTTCCGGTTCTCTATTAAAAGGAGGCCTTAATATCCCTTAGTTTCCAATAGGACCCCGCTGCCACGGGAGGGTAGGACAAAAGATGTCATGCAAGTTCTTTTCCATAAGCATGTATGACTATATACGGAATACATGCCTACATTACATTGATGAATTGGAGCTAGTTCTGTGTCACCCTATGTTATGACTGTTACATGACGAACCGCATCCGGCATAATTATCCATCACTAATCCGGTGCCTACGAGTTTTCCATATACTGGTTCTCGCTTATTTACTTTTCCGTTGCTACTGTTACAATCACTACAAAATACCAAAAACATTACTTTTGCTGTCTTTACTTTTGTTACCGTTACCACCACTATCATATTACTTTGCTACTAAACACTTTGCTGCAGATACTAAGTTTCCAGGTGTGGTTGAATTGACAACTCAGCTGCTAATACTTGAGAATATTCTTTGGCTCCCCTTGTGTCGAATCAATAAATTTGGGTTGAATACTCTACCCTCGAAAACTGTTGCGATCCCCTATACTTGTGGGTTATCAAGACCTTTTTCTGGCGCCGTTGCCGGGGAGCATAGCTCTATTCTTTGAGTCACTTGGGATTTATATCTGCTGGACACTATGAAGAACTTGAAAGACGATCGAACTACTATTTTGCCCTCAACTACGAGGGGAGGTAAGGAACTGCCATCTAGCTCTGCACTAGATTCTCCTTCCGTTATAAGTAAGCTTGCGACACCTAAACCTGCTACTGCTATGAATTCTGATATGTCGCATGTTATTGATGATGCCACTTCTGCTATGCATGATACTTATGATGAAACTACTTCTATGCTTGATAATACTGTGCCCCTTGGTGAATTTCTTGATGAACAAATTGCTAGGTCTAGAGAAAGAGAAATTATTGAATCTGAATACGATGATGAGAGTGATGATGAAAATATGCCTGCTATTCCTGAGGGTTATCTTTTTGATGCGGAATCTTCTGCAGCTATTTTTGCTTGCCAGGATAGATACGAACTTAAGAGGCTGCTAGTTAAATGGAGTAAAGAATCTCTTAGAGATAGAATGAGACCCGACCCTGCTTTTGCTACTTCACCTATCTGTGTTCCCGATAAGGATTATTATGAATTTTCTGTTGATCCAGATATAATTACTTTGGTTGAATCTGATCCTTTCTATGGCTATGAATCTGAAACTGTTGTGGCACATCTTACTAAGTTAAATGATATAGCTGCCCTGTTTACTAATGATGAGAGATCGCGCTACCTTTATTTACTCAAAATATTTCCGTTCTCATTAAAGGGTGATGCTAAGATATGGTTTAATTCTCTTGATCCTGGTTGTGTGCGTAGTCCCCAGGATATGATTTATTACTTCTCTGCTAAATATTTCCCTGCTCATAAGAAACAAGCTGCTTTGAGGGAAATATACAACTTCGTGCAAATTAAAGAAGAGAGTCTCCCACAAGCTTGGGGGAGGCTTCTCAAGTTACTTAATGCTTTGCCTGATCATCCTCTTAAGAAACCTGAAATACTTGATATCTTTTATAATGGACTAACTGATGCTTCCAGAGATTACCTGGATAGTTGTGCTGGTTCTCTTTTCAGGGAAAGAACACCAGATGAAGCTGAAATTCTATTGAATAATATGTTGACAAAGGAAAATAATTGGGCACCTCCTGAGCCAAGTCCCGAGCCAGCTCCTGAGCCAATTACTGAGCCTATTCCTAAACCAACTCCCAAGAAGAGAGGTGTTCTATTTCTCAGTCCCGAAGATATGCAAGAGGCAAAGAAATCTATGGAAGAAAAAGGTATTAAAGCTGAAGATGTTAAGAATTTACCCCCTATTTAAGAAATACACGGTCTTAATTTACCGCCTGTTGAAGAAGTATATGATCTCAATTCCTTATTCACTAAAGAACCTCCTGATCCCGATATCCCGACACAGGCAGTAAAGGTAAATTCTCTCTATAGATATGATAAAGCCGAAGTCCCTCCTACTAAAATTGCTAGTCAGTGCTTGGATGAGTTTGATGACTTTATGTTTAAGCAAGATGACTTCAATGCTTATTTTGGCAGACAATTAAAACAGAATACCTTTTTGATTAAACGCTTGGGTGATTATATGGCTAATATTAGAGGTGAACTTAAACTTGTTAGCAAACATGCTTCTATGGTTACCACTCAAGTAGAAAAAGTACTTAAAGCTCGGAAAGAAGTGCTTGATGAAATGAATAGTAAGAAAAATGATTATGCTGTTAGAGTGGCTACTAGAACTGGTAGAATGACTCAGGAACCTTTGTATCCTGAAGGCCACCCTAAGAGAATCGAGCAAGATTCTCAGAGAAATTTTATTGATATACCTAGTTCTTCTAAAAAGAGGAAAAAGAAAAATAATAGGACTTTGCAAACTTCTAGTGAACCTATTGCTGAACCACCTAAGAATCCAAATGATATCTCTATTTCTGATGTTGAAACACAATCAGGTGATGAACATGAACCTAGTGATAATGTTAATGATGATGTTCATGATGATGCTCAACCTAGCAAAGACAATGATGTAGAAGTTGAACCTGCTGTTGATCTTGATAACCCACAATCAAAGAATCAACGTTATGATAAAAGAGACTTCATTGCTAGGAAACATGGTAAAGAAAGGGAACCATGGGTTCAGAAACCCATGCCTTTTCCTCCGAAACCATCCAAGAAAAAGGATGATGAGGATTTTGAGCGCTTTGCTGAAATGATTAGACCCATCTTTTTGCGTATGCGATTGACTGATGTGCTCAAAACAAATCCTTATGCTAAGTATATGAAGGATATCATTACTAATAAAAGAAAGATACCGGAAGCTAAAATTTCCACCATGCTTGCTAATTATACTTTTAAGGGTGGAATACCAAAGAAACTTGGAGATCCAGGAGTACCTACTATACCATGCTCCATTAAGAGAAATTATGTTAAAACTGCTTTATGTGATCTTGGAGCCGGTGTTAGTGTTATGCCTCTCTCTTTATATCGTAGACTTGACTTGAATAAGTTGACACCTACTGAAATATCTTTGCAAATGGCTAATAAATCAACTGCTATACCTGTCGTTATTTGTGAGGATGTGCCTGTTGTAGTTGCGAACGTTACTATTTTAACGAACTTTGTTATTCTTGATATTCCCGAGGATGATAGTATGTCTATTATTCTTGGAAGACCTTTCCTTAATACTGCAGGGGCTGTTATTGATTGCAACAAAGGCAATGTCACTTTTCATGTTAATGGTAATGAGCACACGGTACACTTTCCGAGGAAACAACCTCAAGTTTATAGTATCAACTCTATTGGAAAAATCCCATCGATTATATTTGGAGGTTTTGAATTTCCTCTCCCTACTGTCAAGAAAAAGTATGATATTCTTATTGTTGGGGATTTTCATATCCCCATTCAGGTAACTTAGTGTTATTCGAAATTTCTCCAGTTCCGTGTTATTCGGAATGAGTTTGTTAACAGGACTTGATAAACCTTGTTAGTGGGTTCATTTTGATGATCACGAGATGGATGAAACTAGAAGCACAACCTTCTATACCTTTTTTATATTTTCTCTTATTTAGTAGAAATAAAGTAAAATAGTATTTTTCTGTCTGTTCCCTGACTTATCCATGCAATATAAAAATATCCTGAAAATAAAAGTCCTCAGAATGCCATGCCAATTTAATATGATTTTTTCGGGAATATTTGAGGATTTACTGTGCAAAAATTACCGCGGGGGGAGCTGCCACCTGGCCACGAGGATGGAGGGTGCGCCCCCTGCCTCGTGGGCCCTCGGTGGCCCTCCTCCACTTATCCCTGCACCAATCTTCTTCCTCTGCCTCACACAAACACAAAAAACCAACTCAAGCGCGGGTTCCATCCCCCGTTGCTGTGATTTTCGATCTCCTTGCTCAAAGCACCTCTCACAAAACTGCTTGAGGAGATTGTTCCTTGGTATGTGACTCCTCCATTGGTCCAATTAGTTTCTGTTCTAGTGATTTATTCATTGCAAATTTGTGCTGCATAGGTGACCATGTTCTTGAGCTTGCATGTCAAATTTATATGGTTCCAAGTAGTTCTAATGCTTGCTATAGGCTCTAGGCACTCGTGGGAGTTGTTGCTATCAATTTTATTGAAGTTGGTTCACTTTTATTTGAAGTTACTAAAAATTTCAGAAAAATTTCAGAGAAAACAATATTTTTAGGAAGATGTTCCAAGGTGGTTCTTCAAAGAAGCAAGGTCCCAGGCTTGCGATGCGTGATGCTAACGAGGAACCACCAAGAGACGCTCCTGTGAGGCCCTGTGAATGGCCTTCGGAAAATTTTATGAATCAAGCAGGAATCAAAGAAGAATTTAGCGCATATTTTCGTAATGCCAGTCTTGAGGACTTTGAAGCTGACAAATGCCCCCAGTATCATGATCTCACAAGTTCATTTGTGAGGAGGTTTGAGTTTTCATCTTCACGTAATTCTCCTTCAGTCATGTTTGACCTTTATGACAAATCTTACACCATGGACTTAGAGGATTTCACTTCTGCTTGCAAACTTCCATCTTGGGGTAGTGTCAGGGATCCCCCTAAATCTGAATATAGAGACTTTCTTGCTAGAATAACTGTGGGGGAATCTAGAGATATAACGCAAGCCACTATAGGGAGCGTTCACTTTCCTGCTATACATTATTTTGCTCTCTTCATAGGTAGATGCATAAATGCTAAGGATTAAGCATGTCACATGTGTGTCCCTGATCTCAGCATTCTCAGAAGTGCTGTGTTAGGAGACCAATCTTATCATATGGGAGCCACTGTAGCTCGTAGGTTGCATCATAATAGACATAATGGAGATTTCTTTGGAGGAATTTATGCAACCCTCTTAGCTAATTTTCTTGAGATAGACATTCATGAGGGTGATATGGAGTTACTCCCTTCCTATTTAGATTTTGATTCTATGGTTTCCCACCAGTTTGTTGAGAGGACTGAACCACCTCTCCAGTATCGACTAATCTTCAACAAACGACATGTAGTCCATATTGCTCTTCCTGCTCCTGCCTTCTTTGATTTTCAGACAAAAGGAAGATATATTATTACTAGAGAGGAGGCAGACGAGTACGAGAGGAGAGCGAAGGCTGCTCAACGCCACGCTACAGCTCAGGCGGCAATAGCCGCTGCATCGCGGTATGACCCCAGCTTCACCTACGGGTATCCGCCAGGCTATCCCTGGCAATAGACCAACTTAGGCCAAAAGCCTAAGCTTGGGGGAGTACGTATTTCTCAGCGACTTTACATTCATGTTCACACACTAGTCATCGGTGCTCATACTCTTTCACCGTATTATCCATGCTAGTTTATTTTCCTTTTCCTGCTTTCTTCTTGTGTGTTTGATAAACCCTAAGAAAAAAACAAAAAAATGTTAGTAGTAGTTTATTTCTTTGCTGTAGTAATTAAAAAGAAAACCCAAAAATATTTCCCGTTCTTCTTTTACTTGTTGGGAGTTTTCCCGTGTAAATAGTTTTTATTTCTTTTCTTTTCTTTGGGGGTCAGTAGGAGAAGACCATGATTAAATTGTTGAAGTGGCTCTTATATGCATCATTGTTGATTTAACCAAAGAGCCCATATTGCCTTGTCTTCTCCTGTTTATTGAATGCTCGCAGATTCCAGCTTAGTCCAATGCACGTGCACTCTTATTATTATACACGTCGTTCGGTCGTGCAAGTGAAAGGCAATAATGATGATATATGATGGACTATTGGGATGAGAAAAGCTGGTATGAACTTGACCTCTTTTGTTTTTGTAAATATGATGATTCATCGTTCCCGAGTCAGCTATTATGAAGTAAACATATTTGTAATGACATTTAGAGATTATAGTTGCTTGTGCCATGCTTGATTAGCTATGAGTTATAATGGTTTACCTTGCGTGCCAACATGCTATTAGAATGATTATGATGTGGTATGATGGGATGGTATCCTCCTTTAAATGAATTGAGTGACTAGACTTGGCACATGTTCACGCATGTAGTTGAATCAAATCAACATAGCCTTCATGATATTTATGTCCATGGCAGATTATATCCTACTCATGCTAGTATTCGGTGTAAATTAATTTTAATGCATGTTTACGACTGTTGTCGCTCTCTCAGTTGGTCACTTCCCAGTCTTTTGCTAGCCTTCACCTGTACTAAGCGGGAATACTGCTTGTGCATCCAAACTCCTTAAACCCCAAAGTTGTTCCATATGAGTCCACTATACCTACCTATATGCGGTATTTACCTGCCGTTCCAAGTAAATTTGTATGTGCCAAACTCTAAACCTTCAAATAAACATTCGGTTTTGCATGCTCGAATAGCTCATACGTCAAGTAGGGCTGCCCTTACCTTCCGTGTTACGTGGGTTATTCTCAAGAGGAGTGGACTCCACTCCTCATTCACGAGAAAAATGGCTGGTCACCGGGATGCCCAGTCCCAGGCTTTATGCAAACTAAATCAAAATAATTGCAAACAAAACTCCCCCTGGGACCCGTTGAATGTTGGAGGCACTCGTTGCTTCGAGCAAGCCATGGATTGATGCTTGTGGAGGAGGGGGAGTATAAACTTTACCATTCTGTTTGGGAACCGCCTATAATTTGTTTAGCATGGAAGCTATCGTCATCTCTTAGTTGTTATGTTGACAATGAAAGTATGCCACTCAAAATATAATTTATCTCTATTTCAAAATCGAGCTCTGGCACCTCTACAAATTCCTGCTTCCCTCTGCGAAGGGCCTATCTATTTACTTTTATGTTGAGTCATCAACCTTCTTATTAAAAGCACCCGCTGGAGAGCACACTATCGTTTGCATTCATTATTATTGGTTTATATTGGGTATGACTTCACTGGATCTCTTTTACCATGAATTACAATCTTTAGTCAGTCCTTGATCTTTAAGGGTGCTCTGCATTTATGTTTTGCGGTCTTAGAAAGCGCTAGCGAGATACCATTTTGTTATATCATGTTATGATTATTTTGAGAAAGTGTTGCCATCCGAGTTTTATTATTATGGCTCGCTAGCTGATTATGCTATTGATATGAGTAATTGTGAGACCTATGTGTTATTGTTAGTATGGTTAGTTCATAATATTTGCTGAAACTTGAATGCTGGCTTTTCATGTTACAACAACAAGAGCAAACAGAGTTTGTAAAAGTTTTTCTTTTTCTCTTTTAGTTTGTCAACTGAATTGCTTGAGGAGAAGCAAGGGTTTAAGCTTGGGGGAGTTGATACGTCTCCATCGTATCTACTTTTCCAAACACTTTTGCCCTTGTTTTGGACTCTAACTTGTATGATTTGAATGGAACTAACCCAGACTGACGTTGTTTTCAGCAGAATTGCCATGATGTTGTTTTATGTGCAGAAAACAAAAGTTCTCGGAATGACCTGAAACTCCACGGAACATCTTAGAAAAAATAATAAAAAATCCTCGCCAAAGATGAAGACCAGGGGCCCACACCCTGTCCACGAGGGTGGCCCCTCCCCCCTCCTGGGCACGCCCCCTACCTCATGGGCCCCCTGGTGGCCCTCCGACGCCAACTCCAACTCCATATATTGGCTTTCGGGGAGAAAAAAATGAGGGAGAAGAAATCATCGTGTTTTATGATACGGAGCCGCCGCTAAGCTCTAATCTCTCTTGGGAGGGCTGATCTGGAGTCCGTTCGGGGCTCCGAAGAGGGGGATTCGTCACCGTCGTCATCATCAACCATCCTCCATCACCAATTTCATGATGCTCACCACCGTGCGTGAGTAATTCCATCATAGGCTTGCTGGACGGTGATGGGTTGGATGAAATTTATCATGTAATCGAGTTAGTTTTGTTATGGTTTGATCCCTTGTATCCACTATGTTCTGAGATTGATGTTGCTATGACTTTGCTATGCTTAATGCTTGTTACTAGGGCCCGAGTGCCATGATTTCGGATCTGAACCTATTATGTTTTCATGAATATATGTGAGTTCTTGATCCTATCTTGCAAGTCTATAGTCACCTACTATGTGTTATGATCCGGCAACCCCGAAGTGACAATAATCGAGACCACTCCCGGTGATGACCATAGTTTGAGGAGTTCATGTATTCACTATGTGCTAATGCTTTGTTCTGGTTCTCTATTAAAAGGAGGCCTTAATATCCCTTAGTTTCCAATAGGACCTTGCTGCCACGGGAGGGTAGGACAAAAGATGTCATGCAAGTTCTTTTCCATAAGCACGTATGAGTATATATGAAATTTATGCCTACATTACATTGATGAATTGGAGCTAGTTCTGTGTCACCCTATGTTATGACTGTTACATGAGAACCACATCCGGCATAATTATCCATCACTAATCCATTGCCTACGAGTTTTCCATATACTGGTTCTCGCTTATTTACTTTTCCGTTGCTACTGTTACAATCACTACAAAATACCAAAAACATTACTTTTACTGTCTTTACTTTTGTTACCGTTACCACCACTATCATGTTACTTTCCTACTAAACACTTTGCTATAGATACTAAGTTTCCAGGTGTGGTTGAATTAACAACTCAACTGCTAATACTTGAGAATATTCTTTGACTCCCCTTGTGTCGAATCAATAAATTTGGGTTGAATACTCTACCCTCAAAAACTGTTGCGATCCCCTATACTTGTGGGTTATCAAGTAGCACCATGTTCTTCATATAGAAAGTCTTTTATGTTGTCACTTTCATATACTAGTGGGAATTTTTCATTATAGAACTTGGCTTGTATATTCCTACGATGGGCTTCCTCAAAATGGCCTAGGTCTTCGTGAGCAAGCAAGTTGGATGCATACCCACTTAGCTTCTTTTGTTGAGCTTTCATACATTTATAGCTCTAGTGCATCCGTTGCATGGAAATCCCTACTCCTCATGTTGACATCAATTGATGGGCATCTCCATAGCCTATTGATTATCCTCGTCAATATGAGACTTTCTTCTTTTTTGTCTTCTCCACACAACCTCCATCATCATATTCTATTCCACCCATAGTGCTATATCCATGGCTCACGCTCATGTATTGTGTCAGAGTTGAAAATGGCTGGAGCGCGTTAAAAAGTATGAACCAATTGCTTGGCTGAAACCGGGGTTGTTCTTGATGGGAGTATTTTTGTGTGATGAAAATGAAACATAGCCTAACTATATGATTTTGTAGGGATGAACCTTCTAATGCCATGTTATTTTGAGAAGACATGATTGCTTAGTTAGTATTCTTGATGTATTACTATTTCTTATGTCAATATGAACTTTTATTTTGAATCATTTGGATCTGAACATTCATGCCACAATAAAGAAAATTACATTGAGAATTATGCTAGGTAGCATTCCACATGAAAAATTCTATTTTTATCATTTACCTACTCGAGGACGAGTAGGAATTAAGCTTGGGGATGCTTGATACGTCTCCAACGTATCTATAAATTTTGATTGTTCCATGCTATTATATTACCCGTTTTGGATGTTTATGGGCTTTACTTTACACTTTCATATCATTTTTGGGACTAACCTACTAACCGGAGGCCCAGCCTGAATTGCTGTTTTTGTTTGCCTATTTCGATGTTTCGAAGAAAAGGATATCAAATGGAGTCCAAACGGAATGAAACCTTCGGGAGTGATCTTTTTGGAACAAACGCAATCCACGGAACTTGGAGTGGACATTAAGCAACGAACGAGGCGGCCACGAGGGTGCCCGACGTGCCCCCTGGGGGTGGGCGCGCCCCCACCCTCGTGGGCCCCATGTTGCTCCACCGACCTACTTCTTCCTCCTATATATATCCACGTACCTCGAAAACATCCAAGAGCACCACGAAAAACTATTTCCACCGCCGCAACCTTCTGTATCCGCGAGATCCCACCTTGGAGCCTTCGCTGGCGCTCCGCCGGAGGGGGAATCGACCATGAAGGGCCTCTACATCATCTCCGAAGCCTCTCCGATGAGTTGTGAGTAGTTTACCACAAACCTTCGGGTCCATAGTTATTAGCTAGATGGCTTCTTCTCTCTCTTTGAATCTCAATACAAAGTTCTCCTCGATCTTCTTGGAGATCTATTCGATGTAACTCTTTTTGCGGTGTGTTTGTCGAGATCCGATGAATTGTGGGTTTATGATCAAGTTTATCTATGAGAAATATTTGAATCTCCTCTGAATTCTTTTATGTGTGATTAAGTTATCTTTGCAAGTCTCTTCGAATTATCGGTTTGGTTTGGCCTACTAGATTGATCTTTCTTGCAATGGGAGAAGTGCTTAGCTTTGGGTTCAACCTTGCAATGTCCTTACCCAGTGACAGAAAGGGTTGCAAGACACGTATTGTATTGTTGCCATCGAGGATAAAAAGATGGGGTTTATATCATATTGCTTGAGTTTATCCCTCTACATCATGTCATCTTTCTTAATGTGTTACTCTGTTCTTATGAACTTAATACTCTAGATGCATGCTGGATAGGGGTCGATGTGTGGATTAATAGTAGTAGATGCAGGCAGGAGTCGGTCTACTTGTTGCGGACGTGATGCCTATATAGATGATCATGCCTAGATAATCTCATAATTATTAGCTTTTCTATCAATTGCTCGACAGTAATTTGTTCACCCACCGTAATACTTATGCTATCTTGAGAGAAGCCACTAGTGAAACCTATGGCCCCCGGGTCTATCTTTTATCATATAAGTTTACCATCTACTTTTATTTGCATCTTTTACTTTCTCTATATCATAAAAATACCAAAAATATTTATCTTATCATATTATCTCTATCAGATCTCACTTTCGCAAGTGGCTGTGAAGGGATTGACAACCCCTTTATTGCGTTGGTTGCGAGGTTCTTGTTTGTTTGTGTAGGTGCGTGGGACTTTTGAGGCGCCTCCTACTGGATTGATACCATGGTTCTCAAAAACTGAGGGAAATACTTACGCTACTTTGCTGCATCACCCTTTCCTCTTCAAGGAAAACCAACGCAAGCTCAAGACGTAGCATTCATCGATGTAATGTAGGCATGTATTCCGTAAATAGTCATATGTGCTTTATTAAAAGAACTTGCATGACATCTTTTGTCCTACCCTCCCATGGCAGCGGGGTCCATATTGGAAACGGAGGGATATTAAGGCCTCCTTTTAATAGAGAACCGGAACAAAGCATTAACACATAGTGAATACATGAACTCCTCAAACTACGGTCATCACCGAGAGTGGGCCCGGTTGTTGTCACTCCGGGGTTGTCGGATCATAACCGTAGTAGGTGACTATAACTTGCAAGATAGATCTAAAACATGGATATAATGATGAATACATAAACGGTTCAAATCTGAGTTCATCGCACCCGGCCCAAAGTGACAAGCATTAAGCATAGCAAAGTCATAGCAACATCAATCTAAGAACATAGTGGATACTAGGGATCAGGCCCTAACAAAACTAACTCGATTACATGATGAATCTCATCCAACTCCTCACCGACCAGCGAGCCTACGAAGGAATTACTCTCTCCCTGTGGGGAGCATCATGGAATTGGCAATGGAGATGGGTTGGTGATGACGAAGCACGAAGATCCCCCTCTCTGGAGCCCCAAATGGACTCCAGATCTGCCCTCCCAAGGAAGAACAGGGCTTGGCGGCGGTTCCGTCTCGTGGATCGTGATAATTCTTTTTCCCTGATTTTTTTCTGAAATAATGTGATTTTATAGTATCAGGGGGGTCATCAGTGGGGCCACCAGGTGGGTACAACCCACCTGGGCGCGCAAAGAGAGGGGGCGCGCCCTGGTGGGTTGTGCCCAACCAGGGGCCCCTCTCTGGTGGGTCTTGCCTCCAGAAATTCTCTTTTATTATATAAAATTCCTCGCAAAGTTTCGTGTCATTCCAAGAACTTTTATTTCTGCACAAAAACAACACCATGGTAGTTCTGCTGAAAACAGCGTCAGTCCGGGGTTAGTTTCATTCAAATCATGCAAATTAGAGTCCAAAACAAGAGGAAAGGAGTGAAAAAAGGTAGATACGTTGGAGATGTATCAGGCGTTTGCATCAATCTGTTTTGCCACCGC
This sequence comes from Triticum aestivum, assembly GCF_018294505.1. Taxonomy (NCBI): domain Eukaryota; kingdom Viridiplantae; phylum Streptophyta; class Magnoliopsida; order Poales; family Poaceae; genus Triticum; species Triticum aestivum. The sequence goes on along the minus strand of NC_057801.1, from coordinate 156,124,211 downwards.
CTGCCCTCTCTTCTCATTGCGAAGGTTGAAGGGCAGGTTGAGAACCCTAGCGCAAAGCCGCAACTTGTTGAACGGCAACTCGGACGGCTTCATGCACTCGTTGAACTCCGACAAGATCACTGCATGCTTGCTAATATGCCATGGGCTGCCTTCCCAGACTCGCTCACGATCACGCTTGCTTGTGAATTCTGCCACAAAAATATTCTCCCCCGCGGACCGGAAGGACAGGCCCTTAGGGTTACCCCATGTTGGCCGAAGGGCGTTGGAGATCGTCTGGATATGAAATGTGTGTCGATGTAGGACTTTACCCACTAGTGACCACTTCACCGGCTCACCATCATCGATATCGTCGAGCACCAGCGGCGTAGCCTCCTCTTCCGTCAGATCCAACTTGCACACCGCCTCCTCCAGTTGCGCCCTCGCCAAGCGTGGCGAGAGAGCTCCCTCCTTCCCTTTGCCTGCGGCGGATGGATTCATCCTCACACCGCCCTTACGCGCCCCGCCGATCGAGATCTGATGTGTGCCGCCGTTTCCCCTCGAAACCCTAGTCGCCGCTCGGGAGGGCTCCTAGTTTTTCGGGGAACTCTCATACAGTAGCTTACAAAACAATACCATTAGTTACACATTTTCCTAGAGTCCATAGTTTTCCAAGAATGTATTATTTTAAATTGCATTATTAATTGTCTGAATAAACATCGTTCCCAATTGAGGGAGCAAACGAGCAAAAACCCATATAAGTACAGACTTATTGTTCATTTCCCAACACCCAACAGTGTATAGGCGAACTAAATGCAACATGCATGTACTAAATGTGTTTATTTTCATTTTATTTTAAAACCTTGAACAAATCCAAATGGGAGTTGTAAAACATAAATAAATCATGTTTTGCGTCATAAAGGCTCTTTTTTATTACATGATGAATCTGCAATACACAGTATCAACAAATCAAAGGATATATGTGAAAGAGTAAATTCGCTTTGAACAAATAGTAAGGTCATCCCAAACTAAAAATGTGTTTCAAACTTCAAAACATAAAGGTCCATGTTATAGATCAATAAAACATACATGGGGTAAAGAACCACATGGAGTACCCTGCTTCCAATACGGATCCAACAGAGAGAGAAGATAGAGATGGGGAGGGCACCTTGTCCATGGCTGCAGCAACAGGGCCAGAGCACCTTGTCCATGGCGTTCTCAACGGAAATCATCGCTTTGGGCGTGCCGGATCTGAGGCTGCTTCGGATTCTAGCCTGCTGCTCGATCTGGTGCGAGGGAGAGGGGAGGAGGTCGCCGATGGTAAGGAGAAGGTAAGGGGGAGAGAAGGGGTGGCCATTGCGGAGGGCGTGGGTGGTCGCGGCGACCGCGGCGAGGTCGTCAGTGGTGGCGGAAGACGAGGGAAAAAGGAGAGGGAGAGGAATCGGGGGGTGGGGACTGGCTGACTGGGAGCTGGGCCGCTGGCCAATCCCTTTCTCTGTTATTTTCTCTTCTCTTCTCAACGAAGCGAACGTTTTGTCTCGTAGTAAATCCGACGTGGACCACGCGAGAGATCACCATTAATGCATACCTTATTGTTTTGGATGTTGTTATAAATATTATCCAACCTGAGAAATAATTTTTTTTATTCTTTTTGGAGGTAATATCACCAGAGGTCATAGAACTTGCGTTGAATGTTCAGTTTGGTGCTAGAACTTTAAAATACGGATTTGTAGTCACATAACTTGCGTTCTCGTGCAAATGCAGTCACTTTATCCATATCCGGACGTATCCGGCCCTTACGTTGCATGATTGGACCTTTTTACATAAACACCCCTACTTTGTTTTTAATTGCATAGAAGCCCGCTCATCAGCACATGTGGGGTCACACTTGATAGAGAAATGAGAAAAAAAAGGCTGAGCCCACGTCACGCTTGACAGAGAATGAGAAACAGAAGGGCCGTGTGGGGCTTGAACTCGCGCCATGCACGCACATGGCCTGAGCCAACCATTGTACTAAGCACTTCTTTAATAAAATTATTCTAAATATACTAAATCTAGCTAGGTTTAGTTTACCTGGTTTTTTTGACTTTTTTCTATCAGTGAAAAGCGGACCAATGAGGTGCTGCCACCTTATTTACTGGGGACCTGAGAGGGTAGGCTACTTGTGTGCGCGTTGCATTTTCCTTAATGATTTGGGCCCTGGTCAACATGCGTTTGATCTGGTGGTGTTGGGTGCTGCGATTCTTCGTTTTTTTGCAGATGCATGCATGCAGCGATGGGCTAGGCGGTGGGTTTTTTTTTTCAGTTGCATGCATGCAGCGGCGAGGTTTTCACGACCACGTGCCATGTATCGATCGTTTCCAGGCTTCTCTCGATGGCCGGCCGCTCAACGTAGGCAGTTGTGTTCCTTTTTTCTTTTTCTTTTGTGTCGATTGATGGATGTAGGCGATAGTAGATATCTCTAGATTGTCCAGTTAGAAATGTGCATGACTCAATCACCTTCTTTGTATGTCCCTGTAAAAGGAGGTGTTTTCCTCTTTGGTCGCATATCTCCCAAATCCCACCGATAGATGCATGCGGTCGTCTCTTCCATGACTTTGTTGTTGGCCTGTCCTTCTGCCAAGCCTCGACCGTCGGGCCCCCATTTTCCCTCCCGGCGCTGGCCACCCCATCGCCCTTCCGACGACGCCTCTCCTCCGCCTCCGCTTTGCGTATGTGGGATCACACAACCACTGATCATATGGCCGGTTCCTCAAGTCGGGCACCAGATGCTCCGAACCTGCCATATCATGCTCGGCTATGGCGGGAACGAGATGATCGCCTGGGCCGCCTCCCATAGTCCTCAGCAGCTCCAAATAAGAGGTGAGAAATCACGCGCACCTGCATGTGTTCGATATTGTGTGCAATGATCATAGTGGATTCGGCATGGAGGGCGGTGAAGCTTCTAGGTCTCCGATCATCACAAACGTGAACATGATAGGCAGGACAACAGACGGCGTAGGAAAGGCGCGCGATCGAGAGACGGGCGCCTCTGGCATCACAAGACCTCGATGTCGCCATGGCAGTCAGACGCGTGATGCGTCTGGCAACGCGCCGTCACTCCCAGACAACTCGCAACCGTTCTCTGACGACGACGCTTGCGGCTTGCCCAACCACCTTATGGAGCCCTCCCGCCGTCAGCGTGCGAGGTCACTACGGTCCGGCTACCTTGCGCCCTCTCGCCGTCTCTCTGGCCGCAGCCCGGCGCCGCCTTCCAGCACAGACGGGAGGCCGCCGCCTTGAGCTGGCGCCAGCCCTGCTGCAAGTCAGCTGTGGACGAGGTCGACCTGCACAGACGGGAGACGGTGCAGAGTGCTGGACGTGCTCGCCGCCGCGGCGATGGGCATGGCCAATACGGTGATGGACGAGATGGTCTACAACATGAACAACAAGAAAGCGCACTATGGCACCCTCGCGGCCTCGCCAAAACCCCTGTGCCCCCGGCCGTATCTCTGGCTACTTCTCCAGCGGCTCTCCGCTGTCGCCGTCGCCCGAAGCCTTGCTGACTTCGCCCTGGGCACAGAAAACGGTGGCAGCGTCAGGTGTTCGCTGCCTGTTGCGGCATCTGCAAGCTCCGGCCCTCCCACATACTGGTGTGCACTGAATATGTCATCCTGATGGCACATATGTTTGACACTGTCGGTTTCAGTTATGCTTATGCGATATTTGCCCCGCGATGGAGCCGGTCGAACATATGTTGCTTTCACTGCAGGGCCGCGTCGAGCTGCGGAATATGCGTCGCTTATCTATCATTGATGACCCTAACTTCATATCAGCTGGTTGACTTTCTCAGAACAGTGCACTATATCACAAAGGAATGCCTTATCTACCATTGTGGCTCTGCTTATTCATCTACAACGAGATGCTCTTCATGAAAGATATAGCGTGGGCTGCAACCTTTCCAGTTTCTTCCGGTTCTGCACTACTTACAAGATCAGTGTTTTCTTCTTATTTTGTCTTACATGAATGAAATGATCAATCTCTATGGTGAACATGATCATTGTAAAATTTTGTTTGTTATTCATGCTGGGCTAAGGAGGGAAATGTCTAATTTTATAGCATTGATCAGGTTTTCTCTTCGCAATACTATACTAAAATATAAATCAATGGTGAATGCATATCCCCATATTGCTTTAAAATACAAAGACCCATGTCATAATCAATGAAACAAAAAGCGCTATTTCACCGTTATGTGTCGCTATAGCGTATTTGGAAGGAGCACACTATATTTAGCAAATTTGCTCGATATGGTGCTAATCCCGCTAAACATAATTACGTTACGTTATAGCACTGTAGTGTGCACGGTGCATCCAACAACATTACACTGCAGACTGTAGCCCATCAGACCACCCAGGGGTGGCGGCGTCTCTGGACTGGCAGGGGCTGTGGCTTCTTCATCAAGCATTCAATGTTGCAAAAGGAAACTTATTTAGTGTTCAAGATTTTGCATGAACCTTACAATGGCAACTCAACATGGCCCGTCAACATGCGACTTTTCAGCAACATGAATTGAAAAGACAAATCAGAACTCAAACAATAATCTATGGCAGTTTTTCAGATACCATACCATTACGCATGTATCCACAGCGACCACACACCATTGACTCGATAGTGACATACCCTGGTGTCAAAGTGCACAGAACCGTGTCCAAGAATTTGCACAGGCGCTCTACCATTTCATCACTGACACCAATCTAGCATGTGGTTGTAGAACGATGAAATGATTTACCATAACGACACAATTTTAGCATGCAAGCTCCAATTGTATTCCCCCTTGTATAAAATGTAGCAACTGTTTTATTCAATAAACTTTTCCAGTGTCCACATATAACAACTTAATGTTCATGCATACGTTATAATGTAGAAAACAAGCAACAACTAAGCCATTAGTTGTACAATTAACAAATAAAATTTTCCAGCGTCCACATATAAGAACTTAATGTTCATACAGGAGTACATCATAGTGTAAAAGACAAGCAACAACTGAGCCATTAAATGGAAAATTAACACATAAACTTTTCCATCACCACATAAAGAACTTTCATATTATGTTTCAACAGGCGCGGCGTGCCGTCACGCGGGCATGCTAGTACATATACTAAACCTGACTAGGTTTCTTTTACCTGATATTTTTGACTTTTTCCTCTCAGTGAAAAGCTGGCCAATTAGGTGATGACACGATAATTACTGGGGTAAATGGCGGGGTACGGCTCGGGTGGACGCAGCGATTTAGGCCCTGATCTGGAGACATTCCATCTGTCCCATGTGCGCTGCATGGAAATTGTAATTTGACTACGATCCTTTGATTTTGGCGGTTTCTGTTTGAACCGATCATTGCATGCATGACGTTGTCCTATGTGCATGTGGGCTGGTTAAATAAATTGATCTGCATGTGGTCTGGTCAAAGGTAGTGGCCGTTTTCTTTTCGTTTGTGTTGGCGTGCTAAGAGGTTAGAGCATCTCCAACCGCGCCTTCAGAATGGAGAAAAAAATTCTATGAAAACAGGTCTCACGGATTAGCAGATGGCATTCACAAATCACAAAGCATTTACCCAACCTCCCATTTGAAATCAGGGGGAAGAGATTAGATGTTTTGTGATTTGTGAATGCCACGTGTCATGCATCAGGGCGTGTCTCACCTGCTTTATACGAGACCTGGTCTCATATAATTTTTTTCTCCAAAACGACCTCCCCAGGCGTTTTTTTCGTGCAGGCGCCGAAAAAACGGCCCAGTCGCGCCCCCAGGACCCCGATTTTCGTCGGCCTGGGCCGAAATCAGCGCCGGCGGACCAAGGCCGAACCCGGCGCGCTAGAAGGGCGTCGGGGCGAGTGTTTTTGGCGCGAAGCAACCGCGGGCCCGCCTAGTCAGCGAGACGGGTGCTTCTTCGGCCTCATCGCCTCGGTTCCCGCGGGAATCAATGCCAAGGCTGCCGCGCTGCCGCCGACGGTCAGCCTTGCCATTGATTCCTCACGGGCGGCGCGTCACGGGGCGGCGCGGCGTCGCCTCCCCTCCCGCCACGCGTACATACGGGCGCGGCTATATAAGCCGGTGCCCTCCCTCGCCTCCGCCCACACCAGCCCTCGCCGCCGAGCCCTCTCCCTTACCCTCTGTCATGCACCGAGCCCTCCCTCTCCCTCTGCCATGCGCCTTCTCCGAGCCCTCCCTCCCCCAATGGCTGAACGCTTCCCGGCGACGAGGCGGTGGCGGCTTCGGCCGCCACTCGCTCCGCGAACAGGAGTCGTCGCTCCTGTTCGAGGCCAAGATCCCGGCGCCGCCGGACATGCGCGCAGGTCTGTCGGGGTGGCGACTCAGCAACGGGGGAGCGCCCGTTCCGCCGTTGCCCGATGCCGCGGCGCGGACCGCTACTTCACCGACGAGGTCGAGCTCAAGCGCGCCTCCCTCACCGTTGAGCAGCGCATCCTCCCCCAGTACGCCGCTGACAACCACTCGGCATGGGCGGCGTACTTTGAGCGCCGTCAGGAGCAGATGGTGGCGTCCACCAACGCGGCGACGGTGGTGGATGGCGAACAGAACAGTGAGGGCGGCAACGAGCCGCCACTGACATACCCTCCCCCGGCGGCCTCGGCCCTGGCCCACTGCCGACGCACCGGGCCGTGGCTGCCCAGGAGGTTCGTCTCTTTGTCGTCTTCCTCCTCCTCGTCGCGATCTTCTTCCCACTCCTCCGGCTCTCCGACGCTGCTCGGCGTCAAGACCGAGCCCGCGGTGGAGACGCCGCTCGGCCGGCGCACTCGTAGCGCCGGCATCGTCATCAACGAAGGCGGCCGGCGCGCTCCCTCGTCGGCTCCTCCGCGGTTCGTCAAGCCGAAGACGGAGCCCGGGCTCGCGATGGTGAAAACGGAGCCGGGGCTCCCCGCCGTGAAGATAGAGTCCGGCGAGGTGGCGCTCGACGATGATGCGGCCCTGAAATGGGCGCGCAAGGACTTCCTCAGGATGGAGAGGGAGGTCAGGTCACTGCACTGCGGCACTTCGAGCAGCGCCGCCGGGGCCGTGAAGAAGGAGGAGTCGTCTACCTCGACGACAGCGACGACGACGTGTCGCTGGCACCTGTCCGCCATGGCGACGCCGGGCAAGGGTGCAGCCGGGACAGCCGCGTCAAGGAGGAGAAGGCCGGCGACGACGACGGCGGCGACGACGGCGACTACTCCGCGTTTAGTGATTTCTTTTTTTAGTTATATTTGTTATGTAAACGCGTCGAACATGTAATATGTGCCAAAGTTTGCCAAAATTTAGCCGTGTTTAACCGAACTTCGCCAAACATATTTTTTTGAAAAATTAGACGCTCCTGGGGCGGTCCTGGGGACGGCGACTGAAAGGCAACTCGCCCCCAGGCCGTTTTTTTGCGCCGGCTCGCCCCCAAGCGGCGATTTTAGGCGCCCTTGGAGGCCAACAGCTGAAGATGCTCTTAGCAAGTTGTGGGTTGGCTGGACTTTGTTTGAGAGATTGGCACGTATGCAATGTGTGGAATCTACTGAGCGGTGCCGCTTAACGTATTTACTGGATGCTGCCTCTGTCGATGTTTTCGGTTCTTTATCGCCGCCTTTTAGTCCGTGATATGGGGCATTCGGGAATCCTATACATACGTGTTTCCTCTCGCTGCTTCCATTATATGGCCACAACCATCAGCATATGTGTGGAACTCACGGCCTCGCTGCATCCATGGCGTCCCAGGAGCTGCTTAGTGTTGGTCATGTCCACGGAGACGCCGTAGCTCATCGCATGATGCACCTCATGTTCATGTTCAGGCTCTGCTACACTATCCTGTCCACGGGCACTCCGGCAAGCCTTCGTCCCGTCGCCGTCATTGCCATGGCATGCCGTCGACAGCGCGGCATTCATGCGAGGGCGGGAGTGCGCCTTGATCCTGTCCTTCCCCGTTGTCCTTGAACCATTGCAGGATCTTGACCGCCCTGCTGTGCACGAGGGGGCTGCCAAGCAGGAAGACACCTCGAGGAGCGCCTGCACGGCATCGAGCTGGCGCATCCTCCACTGCAGCGCACAGCCGCCGCCTACGTGCACGAGCGCCATGACCAGATACGTCGCGTGCTCCTGGTACCCCGCGCTCTCGTGCCATGCCATGGCCTCCACCAGCGCCCTGAGCTCTTCCTCATCATCTGCCATCTCCCACCTTCCCGCCACGCTCGCCGCCGCCACGTTGGCCAGGACGCCCAGCGCTGCCTTCGCTACCGTCTCTGTCCGCTGCAGTAGGGAGGGTGCCTGGAGCGCGCGCATGATGCCGAGGGTGACCACGACCCGGACTTGCCCGAGCTTGCTGACAAGTCTTCAACGTATTTATAATTTTTGATTGTTCCATCCTATTATATTACGCTTTTTGAATGTTTATGGGCTTTATTATATATATTTATATCATTTTGGGGACTAACCTACTAACCGAAGGCCAGCCCGTATTGCTGTTCTTTTTGCCTATTTCAGTATTTCGAAGAAAAGGAATATCAAACGGAGTCCAAACGGAATGAAACCTTCGAGAGCGTGATTTTGGAACGAACGCGATCCAAAGGACTTGGAGTGCAAGTCAAGAAAAAATCGAGGCGGCCAGGTGATAGGAGGGCGCGCCCACCCCTCCTGGGCGCGCCCCTGTCTCCTGGGCCCCACGAGCGGCCACCGACGTACTTCTTCCTCCTATATATACCTACGTACCCCGAAACCATTCAGGGAGCCAACGAAAAATAATTTCCACCATTGTAACCTTCTGTATCCGCGAGATCCCATCTTGGAGCCTTCGTCGGCACTCCGCCAGAGGGGGAATCGACCACGGAGGGCTTCTACATCAACACCATAACCCCTCCGATGAGTTGTGAGTAGTTTACCACAGACCTTTGGGTCCTGATGTCTACTACACAACCTTCTTCTTGTAGACGTTGTTGGGCCTGCATGTGCACAGGTTTGTAGAATAGTAGCAAATTTCCCTCAAGTGGATGACCTAAGGTTTATCAGTCCGTGGGAGGCGTAGAGGATGAAGATGGTCTCTCTCAAACAACCCTGCAACCAAATAACAAAGAGTCTCTTGTGCCCCCAACACACCCAATACAATGGTAAATTGTATAGGTGCACTAGTTCGGCGAAGAGATGGTGATACAAGTGCAATATGAATGGTAGATAAAGATATTTGTAATCTGAAAATATAAAAACAGCAAGGTAACTAATGATAAAAGTGAGCGTAAATGGTATTGCATGATAGGAAACAAGGCATATGGTTCATACTTTCACTAGTGCAAGTTCTCTCAACAATAATAACATAGATAGATCATATAACAATCCCTCAACATGCAATAAAGAGTCACTCCAAAGCCACTAATAGCGGAGAACAAACGTAGAGATTATGGTAGGGTGTGAAACCACCTCAAAGTTATTCTTTCGGATCGATCTATTCAAGAGTTCGTACTAGAATAACACCTTAAGACACAAATCAACCAAAACCCTAATGTTACCTAGATACTCCATTGTCACCTCAAGTATCCGTGGGCATGATTATACGATATGCATCACACAATCTCAGATTCATCCAACCAACACAAAGTACTTCAAAGAGTGCCCCAAAGTTTCTACCGGAGAGTCAAGAAAACGTGTGCCAACCCCTATGCATAGGTTCATGGGTGGAACCCGCAAGTTGGTCACCAAAAAATACATCAAGTGGCACGTGATATCCCATTGTCACCACGAATAAGTACGGCAAGACATACATCAAGTGTTCTCAGATCAAAGACTCAATCCGATAAGATAACTTCAAGAGGGAAACTCAATTTATCACAAGAGAGTAGAGGGGGAGATGTTGGGGAACGTAGCAGAAATTCAAAAATTTTCCTACGTAACACCAAGATCTATCTATGGAGAGACCAGCAACGAGTAGAAAGAGAGGAGTGGAGTTTGCATCTACATACCCTTGTAGATCGCTAAGCGGAAGCGTTCAAGTGAACGGGGTTGATGGAGTCGTACTCGTCGTGATTCAGATCACCGATGATCAAGTGCCGAACGGACGGCACCTCCGCGTTCAACACACGTACAGCCCGGTGACGTCTCCCACGCCTTGATCCAGCAAGGAGAGAGGGAGAGGTTGAGGAAGACTCCATCCAGCAGCAGCACAACGGCGTGGTGGTGTGGAGGAGCGTGGCAATCCTGCAGGGCTTCGCCGAGCACCTACGGGAGAGGAGATGTGTCACGGGAGGGAGAGGGAGGCAACCAAAGGCCTTAGGTATGATTGCTCCTCCTTTTCCCCACTATATATAGGGCCAAGGGAGAGGGGGGAGGCGCAGCCTTGCCCCCTCCTCCAAGGAAGGGGTGCGGCTAAGGATGGGGAGGAGTCCATCCTCCCCAAGGCACCTCGGAGGTGCCTTCCCCCTTTAGGACTCTCCCCTTTTTCCTTTATCTTGGCGCATGGGCCTCTAGGGGCTGGTGCCCTTGGCCCATGTAGGCCAAGGCGCACCCCCTACAGCCCATGTGGCCCCCCGGGGCAGGTGGCCCCACCCGGTGGGCCCCCGGGACCCTTCCGGTGGTCCCGGTACAATACCGATGACCCCGAAACTTGTCCCGATGGCCGAAACAGGACTTCCTATATATAAATCTTTACCTCCGGACCATTCCGGAACTCCTCGTGACGTCCGGGATCTCATCCGGGACTCCGAACAACATTCGGTAACCACATACAAGCTTCCTTTATAACCCTAGCGTCATCGAACCTTAAGTGTGTAGACCCTACGGGTTCGGGAGACATGCAGACATGACCGAGACGTTCTCCGGTCAATAACCAACAGCGGGATCTGGATACCCATGATGGCTCCCACATGTTCCACGATGATCTCATCGGATGAACCACGATGTCAAGGACTCAATCGATCCCGTATTCAATTCCCTTTGTCTAGCGGTATTTTACTTGCCCGAGATTCGATCGTCGGTATCCAATACCTTGTTCAATCTCGTTACCGGCAAGTCACTTTACTCGTTCCGTAACACATCATCCCGTGATCAACTCCTTGGTCACATTGCGCATATGATGATGTCCTACCGAGTGGGCCCAGAGATACCTCTCCGTTTACACGGAGTGACAAATCCCAGTCTCGATCCGCATAAAACAATAGATACTTTCGGAGATACCTGTAGTGCACCTTTATAGTCACCCAGTTACGTTGTGACGTTTGATACACCCAAGCACTCCTACGGTATCCAGGAGTTACACGATCTCATGGTCAAAGGAAGAGATACTTGACATTGGCAAAGCTCTAGCAAACGAACTACACGATCTTTGTGCTAGTCTTAGGATTGGGTCTTGTCCATCACATCATTCTCCTAATGATGTGATCCCGTTATCAACGACATCCAATGTCCATAGCCAGGAAACCATGACTATCTGTTGATCACAACGAGCTAGTCAACTAGAGGCTCACTAGGGACATATTGTGGTCTATGTATTCACACGTGTATTACGATTTCCGGATAATACAGTTATAGCATGAATAAAAGACAATTATCATGAACAAGGAAATATAATAATAATACTTTTATTATTGCCTCTAGGGCATATTTCCAACAGTCTCCCACTTGCACTAGAGTCAATAATCTAGTTCACATCGCCATGTGATTAACACTCACAGGTCACATCGCCATGTGACTAATACCCAAGAGTTTACTAGAGTCAGTAGTCTAGTTCACATCACTATGTGATTAACACTCAATGAGTTTTATGTTTGATCATGTTGCTTGTGAGAGAGGTTTTAGTCAACGGGTCTGAACCTTTCAGATCCGTGTGTGCTTTACAAATCTCTATGTCATCTCCTAGATGCAGCTACCACGCTCTATTTGGAGCTATTCCAAACAACTGTTCTACTTGGAGCTATTCTAAATTATTGCTCCATTATATGTATCCGGTCTCTCTACTCAGAGCTATCCGGATAGGTGTCAAGCTTGCATCGTCGTAACCCTTTACGACGAACTCTTTTACCACCTCCATAATCGAGAAAATTCCTTAGTCCACTAGTTACTAAGGATAACTTTGACCGCTGTCCTGTGAGCCATTCTTGGATCACTCTTGTACCCCTTGACTGACTCATGGCAAGGCACACTTCAGGTGCGGTACACAGCATAGCATACTGAAGAGCCTACGTCTTAAGCATAGGGGACGACCTTCGTCCTTTCTCTCTATTCTGCCGTGGTCGAGCTTTAAGTCTTAACTTCGTACCTTACAACTCAGGCAAGAACTCCTTCTTTGACTGGTCCATCTTGAACACCTTCAAGATCATGTCAAGGTATGTGCTCATTTGAAAGTATTATTAAGCATTTTGATCTATCCTTATAGATCTTGATGCTCAATGTTCAAGTAGCTTAATCCAGGTTTTCTATTGAAAAACACTTTCAAATAACCCTATATGCTTTCTAGAAATTCTACATCATTTCTGATCATCAATATGTCAACAACATATACTCATCAGAAATTCTATAGTGCTCCCACTCACTTCTTTGGAAATACAAGTTTCTCATAAACTTTGTACAAACCCAAAATCTTTGATCATCTCATCAAAGCGTACATTCCAACTCCGAGATGCTCACTCCAGTCCTTAGAAGGATCGCTGGAGCTAGCATACCTTTTAGCATCCTTAGGATCGACAAAAACTTTCTGATTGTATTACATACAACCTTTCCTTACGAAAACTGGTAAGGAAACTCGTTTTGACATCCATCTGCCAGATTTCATAAATGCAGCTAATGCTAACATGATTCCGACGGACTTTAAGCATCGCTACGGATGAGAAAATCTCATCGTAGTCAACTCCTTGAACTTGTGAAAAACTTTTCGCCACAAGTCGAGCTTCATGGACGGTGACATTACCATCCACGTCCGTCTTCTTCTTAAAGATCCATTTATCTTAATGGCTTGCCGATCATCGGGCAAGTCCACCAAAGTCCATGGATCCGTTCTCGGATTTTATGGCCTCGAGCCATTTATCGGAATCCGGGCCCACCATCGCTTCTCCATAGCTCGTAGGTTCATTGTTGTCTAGCAACATGACCTTCAAGACAGGATCACCTTACCACTCCGAAGTAGTACGTGTCCTTGTCGTCCTACGAGGTTTGGTAGTGACTTGATCCGAAGTTTCATGATCAATATCATAAGCTTCCACTTCAATTGGTGTAGGTGCCACAGGAACAACTTCCTGTGCCCTGCCACACACTAGTTGAAGAGACGGTTCAATAACCTCATCAAGTCTCCACCATCCTCCCACTCAACTCTTTCGAGAGAAACCTTTCCTCGAGAAAGGACCCGATTCTAGAAACAATCCATATTGCTTTCGGATCTGAATTAGGAGGTATACCCAACTGTTTTGGGTTTCCTATGAAGATGCATTTTATCCGCTTTGGGTTCGAGCTTAATCCTGAAACTTTTTCATATAAGCGTCGCAGCCCCAAACTTTTAAGAAACGACAACTTAGGTTTCTCTAAACCATAATTCATACGGTGTCATCTCATCGGAATTACGTGGTGCCCTATTTAAAGTGAATGTGGTTGTCTCTAATGCCTAACCCATGAACGATAGTGGTAATTCGATAAGAGACATCATGGTACGCACCATATCCAATAGGGTGCAACTATGATGTTCGGACACACCATCACACTATGGTGTTCCAGGCGGTATTAATTGCGAAACAATTTCCACAATGTCTTAATTGTGTGCCAAAACTCGTAACTCAGATATTCATCTCTATGATCATATCATAGACATTTTATCCTCTTGTCACAATGATCTTCTACTTCACTCTGAAATTACTTGAACCATTCAATAATTCAGACTTGTGTTTCATCAAGTAAATATTCTCAACATCTACTCGAATCATCTGTGAAGTAAGAACATAACGATATTCACTGCATGCCTCAGCACTCATTGGACTGCACACATCAAAATGTGTTACTTCCAACAAGTTGCTATCTTGTTCCATCTTACTGAAACCGAGGCTTTTCAGTCATCTTGCCTATGTGGTATGATTTGCATATCTCAAGTGATTCAAAATCAAGTGAGTCCGAACGGTCCATTTGCATGGAGTTTCTTCATGCATATATACCAATAGACATGGTTCGCATGTCTCAAACTTTTCAAAAACGAGTGAGTCCAAAGATCCATCAACATGGAGCTTCTTCATGCGTTTTATACCATTATGACTTACATGGCAGTGCCACAAGTAAGTGGTACTATCATTACTATCTTATATCTTTTGGCATGAAAATGTGTATCACTACGATCGAGATTCAATAAACCATTCATTTAGGTGCAAGACCATTGAAGGTATTATTCAAATAAATAGAGTAACCATTATTCTCCTTAAATGAATAACCGTATTGCGATAGACATAATCCAATCATGTCTATGCTCAACGCAAACACCAAATCTCGATGGTAGAGGGAGCGTGCGATGCTTGATCATATCAACATTGGAAACACTTCCAACACATATCGTCAGCTCACCTTTAGCTAGTCTCCGTTTATTCCGTAGCTTTTATTTCGAGTTACTAACACTTAGCAACCGAACCGGTATCTAATACCCTGGTGCTACTAGGAGTACTAGTAAAGTACACATTAACATAATGTATATCCAATATACTTCTATCGACCTTGCCAGCCTTCTCATCTACCAAGTATCTAGGGTAATCTGCTCCAGTGGTTGTTCCCCTTATTACAGAAGCACTTAGTCTCGGGTTTGGGTTCAACCTCGGGTTTCTTCATTGGAGCAGCAGCTGATTTGCCGTTTCATGAAGTATCCCTTCTTCCCTTGCCCTTCTTGAAACTAGTGGTTTCACCAACCATCAACAATTGATGCTCCTTCTTGATTTCTACTTTCGCGGTGTCAAACATCGCGAATATCTCAAGGATCATCATATCTATCCCTGATATGTTATAGTTCATCACGAAGCTCTAGCAGCTTGGTGGCAATGACTTTGGGGAAACATCACTATCTCATCTGGAAGATCAACTCCCACTCGATTCAAGTGATTGTTGCACTCAGACAATCTGAGCACAAGCTCAACAATTGAGCTTCTCTCCTTAGTTTGCAGGCTAAGAAAATCGTCGGAGGTCTTATACCTCTTGACGTGGGCACGAGCCTGAAATCCCAATTTCAGCCCTCGAAACATCTCATATGTTCCGCGACGTTTCGAAAACGTCTTTGGTGCCTCTACTTAAACCATTTAACTGAACTATCACGTAGTTATCAAAACGTGTATGTTCGATGTTCGAAACATCCACAAACGACGTTTGGGGTTCAGCACACTGAGCGGTGCATTAAGGACATAAGCTTTCTACTGATCGCATAATCGCTACTATCAACTTTCAACTATATTTTCTCTAGGAACATATCTAAACAGTAGAACTATAGCGCGAGCTACGACATAATTTGCAAAAGGTCTTTTGACTATGTTCAGGATAATTAAGTTCATCTTATGAACTCCCACTCAGATAGACATCCCTCTGGTCATCTAAGTGATCACATGATCCGAGTCAACTAGGCCGTGTCCGATCATCACGTGAGACGGACTAGTTATCATCGGTGAACATCTTCATGTTGATCGTATCTACTATACGACTCATGCTCGACCTTTCGGTCTCCGTGTTCCGAGGCCATGTCTGCACATGCTAGGCTCGTCAAGTTAACCCTAAGTGTTTTCGCTGTGTAAAACTGTCTTACACCCGTTGTATGTGAACGTAAGAATCCATCACACCCGATCATCACGTGGTGCTTAGAAGCGACGAACTGTAGCAACGGTGCACAGTTAGGGGAGAACACTTCTTGAAATTTTGTAAGGGATCATCTTATTTACTACCGTCGTTCTAAGCAAACAAGATGCATAAACATGATAAACATCACATGCAATCAAATAGTAGTGACATGATATGGCCAATATCATATAGCTCCTTTGATCTTCATCTTCGGGGCTCCATGATCATCTTGTCACCGGCATGACACCATGATCTCCATCATCATGATCTCCATCATCGTGTCTTCATGAAGTTGTCACGCCAACGACTACTTCTACTTCTATGACTAACGCGTTTAGCAATAAAGTAAAGTAGTTTACATGGCGTTCTTCAATGACACGCAGGTCATACAAAAAATAAAGACAACTCCTATGGCTCCTGCCGGTTGTCATACTCATCGACATGCAAGTCGTGAATCCTATTACAAGAACATGATCAATCTCATACATCACATATCATTCATCACATCCTTTTGGCCATATCACATCACATAGCATACCCTGCAAAAACAAGTTAGACGTCCTCTAATTGTTGTTGCATGTTTTACGTGGCTGCTATGGGTTTCTAGCAAGAACGTTTCTTACCTACGCAAGACCACAACGTGATATGCCAATTGCTATTTACCCTTCATAAGGACCCTTTTCATCGAATCCGTTCCGACTAAAGTGGGAGAGACTGGCACCCGCTAGCCACCTTATGCACCAAGTGCATGTCAATCGGTGGAACCTGTCTCACGTAAGAGTACGTGTAAGGTCGGTCCGGGCCGCTTCATCCCACAATACCGTCGAAACAAGATTGGACTAGTAACGGTAAGCATATTGAACAACATCAACGCCCACAACTACTTTGTGTTCTACTCGTGCAAAGAATCTACGCAATAGACCTAGCTCATGATGCCACTGTTGGGGAACGTAGCAGAAATTCAAAAATTTCCTACGTAACACCAAGATCTATCTATGGAGAGACCAGCAACGAGTAGAAAGGAGGAGAGTTGCATCTACATACCCTTGTAGATCGCTAAGCGGAAGCGTTCAAGTGAACGGGGTTGATGGAGTCGTACTCGTCGTGATTCAGATCACCGATGATCAAGTGCCGAACGGACGGCACCTCCGCGTTCAACACACGTACAGCCCGGTGACGTCTCCCACGCCTTGATCCAGCAAGGAGAGAGGGAGAGGTTGAGGAAGACTCCATCCAACAGCAGCACAACGGCGTGGTGGTGATGGAGGAGCGTGGCAATCCTGCAGGGCTTCGCCGAGCACCTACGGGAGAGGAGATGTGTCACGGGAGGGAGAGGGAGGCAACCAAAGGCCTTAGGTATGATTGCTCCTCCTTTTCCCCACTATATATAGGGCCAAGGGAGAGGGGGAGGCGCAGCCTTGCCCCCTCCTCCAAGGAAGGGGTGCGGCTAAGGATGGGGAGGAGTCCATCCTCCCCAAGGCACCTCGGAGGTGCCTTCCCCCTTTAGGACTCTCCCTTTTTCCTTTATCTTGGCGCATGGGCCTCTAGGGGCTGGTGCCCTTGGCCCATGTAGGCCAAGGCGCACCCCCTACAGCCCATGTGGCCCCCCGGGGCAGGTGGCCCCACCCGGTGGGCCCCCGGGACCCTTCCGGTGGTCCCGGTACAATACCGATGACCCCGAAACTTGTCCCGATGGCCGAAACAGGACTTCCTATATATAAATCTTTACCTCCGGACCATTCCGGAACTCCTCGTGACGTCCGGGATCTCATCCGGGACTCCGAACAACATTCGGTAACCACATACAAGCTTCCTTTATAACCCTAGCGTCATCGAACCTTAAGTGTGTAGACCCTACGGGTTCGGGAGACATGCAGACATGACCGAGACGTTCTCCGGTCAATAACCAACAGCGGGATCTGGATACCCATGATGGCTCCCACATGTTCCACGATGATCTCATCGGATGAACCACGATGTCAAGGACTCAATCGATCCCGTATTCAATTCCCTTTGTCTAGCGGTATTTTACTTGCCCGAGATTCGATCGTCGGTATCCAATACCTTGTTCAATCTCGTTACCGGCAAGTCACTTTACTCGTTCCGTAACACATCATCCCGTGATCAACTCCTTGGTCACATTGCGCATATGATGATGTCCTACCGAGTGGGCCCAGAGATACCTCTCCGTTTACACGGAGTGACAAATCCCAGTCTCGATCCGCATAAAACAATAGATACTTTCGGAGATACCTGTAGTGCACCTTTATAGTCACCCAGTTACGTTGTGACGTTTGATACACCCAAGGCACTCCTACGGTATCCAGGAGTTACACGATCTCATGGTCAAAGGAAGAGATACTTGACATTGGCAAAGCTCTAGCAAACGAACTACACGATCTTTGTGCTAGTCTTAGGATTGGGTCTTGTCCATCACATCATTCTCCTAATGATGTGATCCCGTTATCAACGACATCCAATGTCCATAGCCAGGAAACCATGACTATCTGTTGATCACAACGAGCTAGTCAACTAGAGGCTCACTAGGGACATATTGTGGTCTATGTATTCACACGTGTATTACGATTTCCGGATAATACAGTTATAGCATGAATAAAAGACAATTATCATGAACAAGGAAATATAATAATAATACTTTTATTATTGCCTCTAGGGCATATTTCCAACAGGAGAAACATCATAAGATTCAACTACAATAGGAAAGCTCGCGATACATCAAGATCGTGCCATAGAGAGAACACGAGAGAGAGAGAGAGAGAGAGAGAGAGAGAGAGAGAGATCAAACACATAGCTACTGGTACATACCCTCAGCCCCGAGGGTGAACTACTCCCTCCTCGTCATGGATAGCACCGGGATGATGAAGATGGCCACCGGTGATGGATTCCCCCTGTGGCAGGGTGCCGGAACGGGCTCCCGACAGGTTTTTGGTGGCTACAGAGTCTTGCGGCGGCGGAACCCCTGATCTATCTTGATATTCGATGGTTTTAGGGTACGTAGGCATATATAGGCGAAAGAAGTCAGTCGAGGGGTGCTCGAGGGGTCCACGAGACAGGGGGTCGCGCCCTGTAGGGGGGCGCCCCCTATCTCCTGGGCTCCTCGAGGGTCTTCTGACTTGATCTCCAAGCCTCCAGGATGATATTCTTCCAAAAAATCACGATGCCGAAGGTTTCATTTTGTTTGGACTCCGTTTGATATTCCTTTTCTTCGAAATACTGAAACAGGCAATAAAACAGCAACATGGGCTGGGCCTCCGGTTAATAGGTTAGTCCCAAAAATGATATAAATATGTAAAATAAAGCCCATAAACATCCAAAAGGGGTAATATAATAGCATGGAACAATGAAAAATTATAGATACGTTGGAGACGTATCAAGCATCCCCAAGCTTAATTCCTGCTCGTCCTCGAGTAGGTAAATGATAAAAACAGAATTTTTGATGTGGAATGCTACCTAGCATAATTCTTCAATGTAATTTTCTTTATTGTGGCATGAATGTTCAGATCCAAATGATACAAAATAAAAGTTCATATTAACATGAAAATGGTGATACTTCAAGCATATTAATCAAAGTAATCATGCCTTTTCAAAATAACATGGCCAAAGAAAGTTATCCCTACAAAATCATATAGTCTGGCTGTTTCTCTATCTTCATCACACAAAGTATTTAATCATGCACAACCCCGATGACAAGCCAAGCAATTGTTTCATACTTTAATAATCTCAAACTTTTTCAACTTTCACGCAATACATGAGCGTGAGCCATGAACATAGCACTATATGTGGGATAGAATGGTGGTTGTGGAGAAGACAAAAAGAAGAAGATAGTCTCACATCAACTAGGCGTATCAACGTGCTATGGAGATGCCCATTAATAGATATCAATGTGAGTGAGTAGGGATTGCCATGCAACGGATACACTAGAGCTATAAATATATGAAAGCTCAACAAAAGAAACTAAGTGGGATGCATCCAACTTGCTTGCTCACGAAGACCTAGGGCACTTTTGAGGAAGCCCGTCATTTGAATATGCAAGCCAAGTTCTATAATGAAAAATTCCCACTAGTATATGAAAGTGACAACATATGAGACTCTCTGTCATGAAGATCATGGTGCTATTTTGAAGCACAAGTGTGGAAAAGAGATAGTAGCATTGTCCCTTCTCTCTTTTTCTCTAATTTTATTTTTTTCTTCTCTTTTTTCTTCTTCTTTTTTTTCTTTTCTTTGGCCTTCTATTTTTTTTCTTTTTGGCCTTTCTCCTTTTTCTTGTAAATTCCGAAGTCTCATCTCGACTTGTGGGGGAATCATAGTCTTCATCATCCTTTCCTCACTAGGACAATTCTCTAATAATGAAGATCATCACACTTTTATGGATTTACAACTCAAAGCTAGAATAAGATATGACTCTATATGAATGCCTCCGGCGGTGTACTGGGACATGCAATGAATCAAGAGTGACATGTATGAAAATTATGAAGGTGGCCTTGCCACAAATACAATGTCAACTACATGATCATGCAAAAAGCAATATGACAAAATAATGCGTGTCATATGAATGGAACGGTGGAAAATTGTATGGCAATATATCTCAGAATGGCTATGTGCCATAATAGGTAGGTATGGTGGCTATTTTGAGGAAGGTAAATGGTGGGTATATGGTACCGGCGAAAGTTGCACGGTACAAGAGAGGCTAGCAATGGTGGAAGGGTGAAAGGGTGCGTAAGATCCATGGACTCAACATTAGTCAAAAGAACTCATGCACTTATTGCAAAAATTTAGAAGTCATCAAAAACCAAAGCACTACGCGCATGCTCCTAGGGGGATAGATTGGTAGGAAAAGATCATCGCTCGTCCCCGACCGCCACTCATAAGGAAGACAATCAATAAATAAAATTGTGCTCCAACTTCATCACAAAGCGGTTCACCATACGTGCATGCTACGGGAATCACAAGCTTCAACACAAGCATTCTTTAAATTCATAATCACCCAAGTAGCATGACTTTAATATCACTACCTCCATATCTCAAAACAATTATCAAGTATCAAATTGATCATAGCATCCAATTCACTTTCTATGATAGTTTTTATTATACCCAACTTGGATGCCTACCATTCTAGGACCAACTTTATAACCATAGCAAATACCATGCTGTTCTAAAAGACTCTCAAAATTATATAAGTGAAGCATGAGAGACTAGCAATTTTTACAAAAAATAACCACCGCCGTGCTCTAAATATATAAGTGATGCGCTAGCGCAAATGACAAACTACTCCGAAAGATATAAGTGAAGATCAATGAGTAGTCGAATAATTGTGCAACTATGTGAAGACTCTCTAACATTAAAGAATTTCAGATCTTGGTATTGTAGTAAAACAGAAAGCAAAAAAATTAAAATGACATTGCAAGGATAGCACCACTCATGTGAAGAAGCAAAAACTTAGGCTCAACCGATACTAACCGATAGTTGTTTAAGAAGAAAGGTGGGATGCCTACCGGGGCATCCCCAAGCTTAGATGCTTGAGACTTCTTGAAATATTATCTTGGGGTGCCTTGGGCATCCCCAAGCTTGAAATTTTGTGTCTTCTTAATTCCTCTCATATCATGGTTTCTCTTTTTATCAAAAGCTTCATCCACACCAAACTCAACAAGAACTCGTGAGATAGGTTAGTATAAACCAATGCAAAACATTATCATTTTCTCCTGTAACAAATCACTAAAATTATTATTCAACATTGCATACTAAATGCCTCTGCATTTTTAATACTCCTATCTTCAAATAGAATCATTAAACAAGCAAACATATGCAAACAATGCAAACATGACAGCAATCTGCCAAAACAGTACAGTCTGTAAAGAATGCAAGATTCATCATACTTCCCTAACTCCAAAAAATATGAAATAAAATTCCCACTATAGTAAATTTATCAAGGCCCATTATGCAAAAGGTTTAAAGATTATATCATGCTCTGACTTTTCTAGGGAATTTTTGCAACAGCGGTAAACTTTCTATTTTAAAACAGCAACATGTATACTAGCAAAATAAGCATCATAAAGGCTATCCTTGACTTTTTTATTGAAACTAAAGATGCAAAACATTATTATAAAGAACAGAAAGCAAATACTAACAAGATAAATGACGCTCCAAGCAAAACACATATCATGTGGTGAATAAAAATATAGCTCCAAGTAAAGTTACCGATGAACGAAGACGAAAGAGGGGATGCCTTCAGGGGCATCCCCAAGCTTAGGCTCTTGGTTATCCTTGAATATTACCTTGGGGTGCCTTGGGAATCCCCAAGCTTAGGCTCTTGGCACTCCTTATTACATAGTCCATCAAATCTTTACCCAAAACTTGAAAACTTCACAACACAAAACTCAATAGAAAACTCGTAAGCTCCGTTAGTATAAAAAAATAAAACCACCACTTAGGTACTATGTAATGAACTCATTCTAAATTCATATTGGTGTAATATCTACTGTACTCCAACTTATCTATGATTCATACCCTTCTATACTACTCATAGATTCATCAAAATAAGCAAACAACACATAGAAAACAGAATCTGTCAAAAACAGAACAGCCTGTAGTAATTTGTATCAAATGTATACTTTGTTAACTCTAAAAATCCTACTAAATTAGGAAGGACTAAGAAATTGGTATACCAATACATAGCAAAAAGAATTAGATCAGAAGCACGTTTATGTGAATTAACAAAACTAATTTACTGGGTGCAAAAGTTTCTGATTTTCAGCAGGATCAACACAACTATCACCGTAAGCTATCCTAAAGGTCTTACTTGGCACTTTATTGAAACAAAACCTACAAAAAATGATTACTACAGTAGCATAATCATGTGGACACGCAAAAACAGTAAGGGTAAATATTGGGTTGTCTCCCAACAAGCGCTTTTCTTTAATGCCTTTCTAGCTAGGCATGATGATGACAATGATGCTCACATAAAAGATAAGAATTGAAACATAGCGGGAGCATCATGAAGCATATGACTAGCACATTTAAGTCTAACCCACTTCCTATGCAGACGGATTTTGTGAGCAAACAACTTATGGGAACAATAATCAACAAACATAGGAAGGCAAAACAAGCATAGCTTCAAGATTTTCAACACATAGAGAGGAAACTTGGCATTATTCCAATTCCTACAAGCATATGTTCCTCTCTCATAATAATTTTCAGTAGCATCATGAATGAATTCAACAATATAACCAGCACCTAAAGCATTCATTTCCTGATCTACATGCATAGAAAATTTACTACTCTCCACATAAGCAAATTTCTTCTCATGAATAATAGTGGGAGCAAACTCAACAAAATAATTATCATGTGAGGCATAATACAATTGAAAACTAAAATCATGATGACAAGTTCCATGGTTATCATTATTCCTAATAGCATACAAGTCATCACAATAATCATCATAGATAGCAACTTTGTTCTCATAATCAATTGGGACCTCTTCCTAAATAGTGGAATCATCACTAAATAAATTTGACACTCTTCCAAATCCAATTTCATGTTCATCACAATAAGATTCAACATCCTACAAAATAGTGGGATCACTACTTCCTAAAGTTGACACTCTTCGAAACCCACTTTCATCAATATAATCATCATAAATAGGAGGCATGCTATCATTATAATAAAATTGCTCATCAAAACTTGGGGGACAAAAAATATCATCTTCATCAAACATAGCTTCCCCAAGCTTGTGGCTTTGCATATCATTAGCATCATGGATATTCAAGCAATTCATACTAACAACATTGCAATCATGCTCATCATACAAAGATCCAGTACCAAACATTTTAATGCATTCTTCTTCTAGCACTTGAGCACAATTTTCTTTTCCATCATAGTCACGAAAGATATTAAAAAGATGAAGCGTATGAGACAAACTTAACTCCATTTTTTGTAGTTTTATTTTATAAACTAGACTAGTGATAAAACAAGAAACAAAAAGACTCGATTGCAAGACCTAAAGATATACGTTCAAGCACTCACCTCCTCGGAAACGGCGCCAGAAAAGATCTTAGTTGACGGGGTGTGAGTGAGTGTCGCTTACCTAGCCTCCCCGACAATGGCGCCAGAAAAGATCTTGATGTCTACTACACAATCTTCTTATTGTAGACGTTGTTGGGCCTGCAAGTGCACAGGTTTGTAGGACAGTAGCAAATTTCCCTCAAGTGGATGACCTAAGGTTTATCAATCCGTGGGAGGCGTAGAGGATGAAGATGGTCTCTCTCAAACAACCCTGCAACCAAATAACAAAGAGTCTCTGGTGTCCCCAACACACCCAATACAATGGTAAATTGTATAGGTGCACTAGTTCGGTGAAGAGATGGTGATACAAGTGCAATATGGATAGTAGATAAAGGTATTTGTAATCTGAAATATAAAAACAGCAAGGTAACTAATGATAAAAGTGAGCGGAAACGGTATTGCAATGATAGGAAACAAGGCATAGGGTTCATACTTTCACTAGTGCAAGTTCTCTCAACAATAATAACATAGATAGATCATATAACAATCCCTCAACATGCAACAAAGAGTCACTCCAAAGCCACTAATAGCGGAGAACAAACGTAGAGATTATGGTAGGGTACGAAACCACCTCAAAGTTATTCTTTCGGATCGATCTATTCAAGAGTTTGTACTAGAATAACACCTTAAGACACAAATCAACCAAAACCCTAATGTCACCTAGATACTCCATTGTCACATCAAGTATCCGTGGGCATGATTATACGATATGCATCACACAATCTCAGATTCATTCAACCAACACAAAGTACTTCAAAGAGTGCCCCAAAGTTTCTACCGGAGAGTCAAGAAAACGTGTGCTAACCCCTATGCATAGGTTCATGGGCGGAACCCGCAAGTTGGTCACGAAAACATACATCAAGTGGCACGTGATATCCCATTGTCACCACAGATAAACACGGCAAGACATACATCAAGTGTTCTCAAATCAAAGACTCAATCCGATAAGATAACTTCAAGAGGGAAACTCAATTCATCACAAGAGAGTAGAGGGGGAGAAACATCATAAGATCCAACTACAATAGCAAACCTCACGATACATCAAGATCGTGCCATAGAGAGAACACGAGAGAGAGAGATCAAACACATAGCTACTGGTACATACCCTCGGCCCCGAGGGTGAACTACTCCCTCCTTGTCATGGATAGCGTCGGGATGATGAAGCACTACAAAAAATACACTTCCGTGATGATACGTGTTTGTAATAGTATGTCGTGTTTTTTGTCATGCATGTACATCCATGACAAATTTATGACAGAATCAAGATAGTCATACCTGGGCTGTCGTAGAAGTGTTCGATGACATTACCAAAATTATCATCATGGAAGTGTCCACTTCCATGATGATAAATCGCGCGTCACAAAAGTGCTTTCGTCAAGGGTTACTGACACGTGGCATCCACCGTAATGGAACGCCGTTATGCTATCGGGTCGGGCTTTGGATCCGATAACCCGTTAACAGCCCCGACCAATGGGGATTTTCGACGTGTAAAATCATCATTGGCTGGAGGAAACACGTGTCGGCTCATCGTTGGGACAGATGTCATGCACTCATTGGACAGAAGGCGCCTATGATACGTCGACACGTGGCATGGCCAATCAAGTTTAAATGGGCCGGCCCAACTAAAGGCCCACAAGATTTGGCGGCCCATAATGGGCCGGCCCAGTTAAAGGCCCACAAGATTTTGCGGACTATAATGGGCTAGCCCAGCTAAAGGCCCACAAGATTTCGCGGGCCATAATAGGCCGGCCCAGGTAAAGGCCCAGAAGATTTTTGTGTGCCATAATGGGTCGGCCCAGGTAAAGGCCCACAAAATTCTTGCGGATCATAATGGGCCGGCCCAGCTAAAGGCCCATGAGATTTCGCTGACATTAATGGTCCGGCCCAGCTATTGGCCCACAAGATTTTGAGGACCCTAGTAGGCCGGCCCATTAACTGGCTGCCATGTTTTGGGCGAAATGCCATCCCATAATTGATCCGGTCCATTAATGGCCTGCCACGTTCCGGGCCTAGTAATGGCCCATATAAGATCCGGCCCGTTAAAAGCCTCCCACTTTCTGGGCCAAATCACGGCCCAGATCAGGTCCGGCCCTTTAAGAGGCTTTGGGCTCAATTATGGCCCATATCAGATTCGGCCCGTTGACTGGACGCTATGCTTTTGGGCCCACTTGCTAAAGGCCCATTTAGTAATTCGGCCTGATATTAGTTTCGGACTGTTAAGGGCACATTTAACATTTCGGCCCTATATTAATTTTGGCCTGTTAAAAGCCCGTCATATAGTTGGGCCTAACTACGGCCCGGTTTGCATCCGGCCTGCTCGCAGCCGATATCTGATTGGGCCAAACAAGGACCGAGACAACTTTGGCCTGTTAAAAGCCCGTGAATTGATTCACACAATCATGGGCCGGGGTCCATTTCGGGCTGCCGCCGGCCCGTGAGCTATTCGGCACGTTTCAGGCCCAGCCTACTTCTCAGCCTCCTAAAAGCCCATTGAGTTTTCTTGCAAAAAGAGGGCC
Organism: Triticum aestivum; assembly: GCF_018294505.1. Classification (NCBI taxonomy): domain Eukaryota; kingdom Viridiplantae; phylum Streptophyta; class Magnoliopsida; order Poales; family Poaceae; genus Triticum; species Triticum aestivum. The sequence continues at coordinate 156,097,869 of NC_057801.1, read as the reverse complement.
GGGGGTTACTCGGCCTATTAAAGGCCCGAATCTACTAGTGGGCCAGTTTGACGGGGCCCATGATGCGGATCATACATCGTGATTGCATGACGGCCCGATTATGTACCGTAATTTTACGGTTTGGCCGGTTTACTGCGAAGACAGGATATATATACAGTAAAATAACTGCAGCATCATGAATAAGAAAAAACCTAGACTATACAATAAAGAAATTACGGCATATTACATCCACTGGGCATCAAAGTTCGCCACTATGATAATAAAGCACAAGCAGACAGCAGATTACATACACTGGGCATCAAAGATCGCCACCAGTGCAAATAAACACGCCGACAAAATAATATACAAAACCGACAGCACTTCAATAGAGTTCAAGAAAGGTTAGCCCTGCTGGGGAGCTGCAGCGCAAGCAGCTGAGCAAGATGATGAGACTGCGCTTGTTCAACACTTATATCTTCCTCACTCTGAAAGATAAACAAGCAGACAGATGACAGGTTTTGCACATAAAAGTATCAGTGCTGACAATTCATCACATTTCTTACTGACGAATAAAGTGACACAGTTTAAAATTGCATTAACACAATATGGTATTGTTCAGGTCAAGACATGGCAGGAATTGACATTGTGAAGGAGTTGGCAGCTTCACGACACCACTGGATTACAGATCAAGAACTCATAAGTATCAATGGTTAGTGTGCTGTCAATTTATCCCATTTCAGATTGGCAAATAAAGAGGCGGTTTAAATAATAGTAGAATGATATGACATTGTTCATAGTTAAGACATTGCAGAATATGACATTGTGCTGTAGTGGGTAGGTTCACCACACCACTGGATTACGGATGAAGAACAGAAGCATACATGCAGTGCAAAAGAAGATCACTTGCTCTGTATAGTTTAATTTACATGGTATGAAGAAGGAACTTGGTTGTACAACTGAAAACTTAAATTGAGAAGGACAAACTTTTGTTTATGAACTACATAATAAACTTTAAACATGCAATTTGATGCAAACACCAAAAATAAACAGCTGTTGCAGTCATGCCTAACCAAATATACACAACAAAGTTTGAAGGCTTGAGAAGGACAAACTTACATTACTGGTGAAGACAGGCTCTATAAAGCCCTTGTCCATGCTGATGGGGGGGGGGGGCAATTCAAGAAGCTTAGCACAGAATGTTCTTCATAAGCATTGCCTTTATTCTACATTTTGTTAAGAGTAAATATAGATGTGATAATATACGAAAAAATGGAGAATATTTAAGATAAGATGAAGAGTGATGCTACATAACCAAGTAGCTATAAATGTATGTGCAGCGATACAGGCAAAAGGCACAGCCAAGAGCAATGCACAGCTAAACTTCTTCAGTACCAACCTTATGGTAAGAGTAAATATAGATCTGATGTGTAGAAAATGGAGGGCAAAGGAAAATAAGCTGCAGAGTGATGGTACATGAACAACTACCTGTCAATATAAGTACACTGATAAAGGACAGCATGTACTTACAAGAACAATGCAGAGCTAAAAAAATTCATTGGCATTGGATATATTCTACACTAATGTAACCATTCATACAGATCAGATAATTTGGAGCGAACAATTGATAAGCAAGCTATCATGCATACTGCTGTCACATAATGAACCAGGTATGTATGCAAGTACAGTGATACAGGACAACAGGTACTAACAAGAGCAAAGCAGCGGGCAGCATATTTGCGATATCCTGTCGTTCTTTTCAAACCGGAATTCTTCTTCGAGCAGATTTCCTGCAAAAAAGATCCGTAAGGCACATGCGGAAAAGTAGAAGTTCAAATTGTCATGTGATTTCATAGACAGTACCTCATCCTGGGAACGAGACCAGTGCATAACAAGGTTTTTCCATTCAATGTCTTCTAAATTTAGCACAGGAGACTTCACCGGAAATTCGTTTATAGACTTGCCATCAAAGTGTGATTTCCTCAGGTAACACCGATACTGCTGCAATGCTTCCTTGAAAAGCACAAGCAAGCTTTGCTCGTCATGACTATCCAGATTGACCCTCACCTAGTTACAACAGTGTAATGTAAATCATTGATGTGTTCGATCAGCAGAAAACAGGAAAATAATAACCATGAATAATAGCACTTACACGTAAGTTGGACAGGAAGATGTGAAAATGGTGTTTGTCTTCACTATAATCTTCCCATGATGGGAATATATGCACGTAGTCCCTAACAACATTGAAAGCATTGTCTTTTAAACTGGGAATAAATGGAATGGGGTTCCAATCTGCAGGAATTGGCCGTCTCTGCAGTTGGGATAGGTCTTCGGCCGGTGGACTTGCTGTACTTTTTGCTGGAGTGGGATTTTTCTGTGGTACGGCTGGTGCTATGGCAAATGAAATCGGTATACCTTTTGCTGGAGTGCAGGTCCTGTGTGGTGGGGCTAGTGGTGTGGCCAGTGAAGTATGGGTACAGTCTGCTGGAGTCGGTCCTATGTTTTGTGTCACTGGTTGTACAACCAATATAAGTGGGGCGCTGTCTGATTTCTCCGGCACCACCACGTTTTTCAAGGACTTTGCTGGTGCTCCTTCAGGTTCGGCAATCACCCTCTTCCTTTTTGATGTCTGATGCACAAGAACAACATTTGAGTGGAAAAACATGGTATGACGACAGATGGAATATGTATTGATAATGGATGGGCATAGCATCTCGAGTTATATGATGAGTAAACTAAGCAGATGGTGGTGCAACAAAGTAGAAGAAATGCAAGACAACATATGCAAGATACGCGCAATCAATAAAACCTTGCCAAATTAGAACAGGCACCTTGATGGGTGAACAGGACAGGCCATCTGCCTTTGACTCCTCGAGGTTAGAATAGTCATTAGAATGATATTCTGAACAAGAATCAACAGGTGGGGAGCGTACGAGTTTCATTGCTTCCAAAATGGCACTCAATGCCTTGGTGCCAATTTTGTAAGTCATTGCAGTGTTCCACAATATTCTTCTGATGCGCGGATTCTGATATTCACTGTAATTGCGTATAATATCTGAGAACCATGAAAACATAAATAGTTGTGAGATTATCTTTGTAATGCAGATGATATTCTAATATAGGGGCGCCCCTGTAAACACTTATGTGCTATCACTGGATTCTGATGAGAGAGCTCATGTGTGCTGTAATATCGTGCGTGCATTTATATAATCTGGCACAAGTACACAAAAAAATAGGCTCCAGAAGTAAGGATAGCTGGCAGATGATAGGTTCATAATATACTGTATAGATAGTTTATTGCCAAACCATGATAACAAGAGCACACAGCAACTAGGCAGATCATAGTGTACATAACAGGGGTACACCATAACCACGATATATAAATCGGGAAAGTGGAACTGGCTTGAAAATACGGTGTTGTATTGCCGCTAGTAATTGAAAGCCTATCGATCACGTACAGGCCAGCACTATCGAACATGGTAAAGAAGAGCAAGCAGATTTTGGATAATAAAATGTTGGTTGCGCAGTGCCCACACATGATGAACCAGAGCGCATTAAGAATGCAACTCCCAGCTGTCTCTCGACCATTTCAGGCGGTTGGATGAAGATCCTACGTCTCCTAACCCTTCTTCTTCCTCGTCTGTGATTCTTCCCATACAGAACACCGCACGGGCCGCCGGCCGGACCACCGGCCCCCACCGCCTGTGTTCCTCCGCCACCCCCACCCCCCACCCGCGTCGAGTTTTCTTCGTTCGGCGAGGCCCCACAACCACCCGAGCCCCTTGGATCGCACCGGCGAACTCCGGCGAGCTCTGAAAAATCGACTGACCCAATTTTGAAATTTAGTCTACTGTGATTTAACTAGTGTGGAATATAAAAGGGGAAAACCATAAGCATTGGGAGTATAGTGTTGAGCGTGCCATGGCGGATCTGAAGGTGCAAACCGGACAAAGGCAACTTCGCAACCAAGACAAGAAATCAGAGTAAAGCAGTGGCGATCTATTTTCTTGCTGCGATAAATAAGTTGAGCAGATACGAAAGAGTACCGCCTCTGGTGCGGCGCCGTGTACGCATCTGGTGAGAATTTGACGGTGCTGCGGTAGCGATGGCTGTCGGCGGCGTGGAAGCAGATCTAGGAGGGTAGACGGTGGCGGCGGGGCGCGGTGGACGAGACGGTCGTAGGAGCGGCGCCGGCAAGGTGGACGACGGCGGGGATGAAGCGAGAGGACGGGATGCAAGGATCCCGGTCCGAAGGCGTGGATGAGAGAGGTCGATCTCTTGTAATGGACGGCGGCGTCGGGGTATCAGCTCCGGCATGGTGGAGGAGGACGGCGGTGGATGGGGTGGCGGACGGCGGCGGACGGAGGAGGGTGGGGTGGAGAGGGTGTTTTGGCGCCCACGGAGTACGAATGGGGAAAAGGGAGGTAGAGAGGAAGGGGGGAACCATGTAGTCAGGGCGCGCTTGTCTCAAATGCGAGGAAATTTACAAACTTAGCCCCCGTTTCAAATTTCTACTACATCACAGCAACATTAGTCGGTTGGGGATAGGACGGTAATCTCGCATACACCGAATATTTGCCGACGAGAGTTTGTTTTTGGCGCCCACCGTGTATGAATATGAATCGGGGAGGGAGTCGATTTCGGCCGAGGGCACACTGTGTTTTGGCGCCCACCGTGTATGAATCCGGGTGAGAGGCGGTTACGTCACGTTTGGGTGAAATTACAAACCTACCCCTATCGAAACCTATAGAAATCCAGCAGATAGGCTTTGCGCGGCAGGGATAGGCAGTAGTGATTTCCATCTCGCAGATTTTGGTTTCGGGCGGTTACTGCGACTTTCCCCGCTTCGTTCAAATTTTGCACAGTGCACGTTTACCGTGCCAACTCAATTCGAATCCCGTTTGTATTCTACTATTTTTTTCGGGCGGGATCCATTTTCAATTGGAATTACATTCTATATACATCATTTTTTACATATATACTTTCAAAAGCACAACACCATTTATACATAAATATGGTTTACAAATGGCATGATCTCAGATTCATAAGGTTGTATCCATCAATTTGGATTTTCAAATATTTGAAACCACTTTATGTTGAAATCCAATGTATGCATTCCTCGCTAACTGTCTCGAATTAATGTGTGTTTCATGCGGGTTTTTTTTAACTTCTCAAACATGTATAATGTGTTTCACACACGCAACATATAGTGTAATCCCGTTTAGACACTAATTGCATATAAACCATGCATTGTTTGTAATTGAAGAATCTATGGATCACCAATATTGATAAACTATATAACATTACACGTGTGCCCAAATTCAAATGAATATGCATGTTTGATACACCAATTTGCGTTATGATATTATCGATGTCGTGATCTCCAGTTTAAATATTTGAATCCCCTTTAATCCAGATATTCGTCTCATATAGCTATCACTCATGCTTATATAGGACTATCTCTCTGGACCTATACGCGTTCATCGTCTCTCAGGCATCTCTCGTGCTACCTGCATGTCAACAATGATCTTTTATCTTCGTAACACACTGACAGTACTCTCTCCATCGACCTTCATCACTCTATCTCTCTCTCTAAGTATATCTCGCTCCCTGCTATGTGTCTCTAGCTATGATTCTCCATGTGGAATCTCTTTCTCTCACACAAACACAAAACTTTGTCTCCCGGGGTCTCATTTCTCTCAACTATTCCCATGTGTGCCACTCGCACACCCCTCATACAGAGATGTCTTTCGCTCCTTAGATATGAGAACCTACGACTCTTCCTCTTCAATATCTCTTTCTCACACACAAACACAAACTCTGTCTCCCAGGGTCTCATATTTCTCCATTGTTCTCTTGTATGTCGCTCAAACACACCCTCTCTCCCTAGAGATATCTTGCGTTCCCTCATATGTCTCTCTAGCTATCACTCTCGTTGTGAAATATCTTTCTCTCTCGCAGACACAAAACTCCGTCTCTCTGGATCTCATTTCTCTCTGATATTTGTTTGTATGTGACTCACATGCACCCTCTCTCTATCTCTCTCACACCCACACACATAACCCAGCCTTCTGATCCACTCGACTCCTATCTCTAGCGCACACTAGCTAGCATCTTTATCTTTCTATTTATCTGTTTCTCCATCAACCTTCTTTCTCGCCCTCACTCTTGATTCCTATCACGCACACTACATATGTTTCTCTCTACATGCATGCAGTCAAGTGCCCTCTCACACACATATATAACTTCACCCTTTGAACCACCCGACGGTCATCTCCGACACCCAAACTAACGGATGTCTCTCTAGCTAGCATCTCCATCTCTGTATCTATCTGTAGTTTCTCCGTCAACATTTCTTTCTCGCACGGAGTCTTGCTTCCTATCACCCACACTATATATGTCTATCCATACATATGCATTTATAGGTTGATCTCTTTTGCACAATCGTTGCGCCTCACCCCCTCTGCTCGCCATAGATGCATGCTCCAGCCCATGCCACTATCTCTTAAAGACAAAAACACATGCTCAATTGTCGGGCCTTCTTCCCTGCATTCTCACATGCATGCATATTGTCATACCGATCCGTCTCTCCCATGTCGTTGATCTTAGGACTTATGTCTTCTTTCTTTTATCTCGATCATGCGCGCGCGCACACACACACATCCCACGTATACATGTATACCTCTCACACATGCACGTTCAAGGTCTCTATGTCTCCATACGTAGTTAATTACCCTCAATCCTAACGCCACATCGAATCGTTCTCCTCTTTTGTGCACATAACTTCCGCCTGGATGGGCAAAACACACACTCACACTTAACAATCTCCTTCTGGCTACCCCCCCCCCCCCGCCCCGGCGCCTCTCACTCTTCCCCTATATCCCCGAAACCAATAAGACCATCCCTTTGTTTAATTCCCGCCTACATGCACCATCGATATATAGTAGTCTTCCGTGGTGTCTCTCGAACAAACACGTTCTCTCGATGTCGACTCCTCTCACGCGCACGCACCTTCTCTTCCCTCCTACGGGCATTTTCTCTCTCGCACCCCATCGTTGGTGGCCTCTGCCATACACATCACCTCTCTATGATGAAGCCATGCACACTTAAATTACATCCGCCACAGAGGACCCCGGGACACACACACACGCGCGCGCGCGCACACACACACACACACACATGCACCCCCCCACACACACTAAGACTCCATCTCTCTCTCTCTCACACACACACAAACACACACACACACATGCACCCCCCCACACACACACTTAGACTCCATCTCTCTCTCTCACACACACACAAACTAAGACTCCATCTCTCTCTCTCCTCTCTCTCTCTCACTCTCTCTCTCTCACACACACACACACACACCACACACACTAAGACTCCATCTCACACACACATGCTCTAGGCGGAGCATTTGTTCCTACCACCCTTCATCCAACCTTACCCGTATGATAAACAATCACCTTTATTTACTTGCATAACATGGACAGATTCCACTTTACTTTAGTAGTCAGCAAACTTATCATCTGTATACCCTTATAAAAAACGAGTTGGCGATGATGGTGTGCCTTCCATCTTGTAATACAGACCGTATGATCTATATCTGATGGATAGGAAGCAAACTATGATAATTTTACAAAAGATACCCGCACCTCTCTCCACATCATTATCTCCCGCAACCTCATTGCTCAGCAATTAAAAAAGGAATAAGTCTCTGGAACAATCTAGCATGCATGGTGGCCGCTGCCGCCTGCCGGCGCCGTCCATCCCCATGCCTCCGCCCATTCCGACCACCAGTCACCACCACGCTCCACTCCTCCTCGCCTTATCTCTCATCTTTCATTTTTTCGATGACATTCTCGAGATACCAGTTTTCCGATAAAATTCTCGAGATATCATTAGTTTTTACACATGGGATTACTCCTGCATGGGTCAATCACAACAGGTGTTTTGTAAAAAAATGCATATTGATGTTCCGTGCAATGCACGAGAATCTTGCTTGTAATTATATAACGCAAATCACGAGCAGGAAGTGACATTTTTTTGACACAACCACGTTAACATGGCCACGTAAATCACGAGCAGGAAGGAGAAGGGAAGCGGGCTGTGGAGTAACGTTTTTTACCACAATTTCTTAGGAAACTCAGTGCAATAATTGAGTAGTTTTGCAAACTACCATTACTACTACACCTGAAACGGTTCAAAACCTATACTCCCTTGCCAGCGCGCGCTTCCCGCGTGAAACGGTCAGCGTCGCCTGGAGCGTCAGTGCCGCATTAATGCCCGGCCAGAGCGGAGGCGACCTCTCACTGGCGCCGGCTTTGAAGTGGCGCGACGGCCGAGAGAGCGCCGCTTCCCGGTGCACGCGACTGCTCCGCGTCGAGACTGGCCATAGGCCCTGTTTGGATCCATGGGTTAGAGTTAGTTTGAGCTAGTTGGGGCTCAAATAGCCCTAAAGTATCCAAGCATGAGGGTTTAAATTGGAGCAAGTTGCACCGAACCCACCAAAAAAAACTATCCCACCCAAGAGGTGCTAACTGGAGATAGTTCTCATTGGGACCACTGAAAAATCACTTTTCTCTCTCCATGAAGTGCATTTATTGTCAATCTAACCCTGTCACCCAAACACCTCTTTGGCTACAGTTAGTTCAGGGTTAGTCATGAGTTAGTCTAACCTCTAGCTAAGTTAGAGTATCAAACAGGAGCAGTATAGGACATGCAAGTTGCTCAAAGCATACAGGCAAATTCGTACGTGAAAGGATTTTTTTCTTTTTGAAAACGGAACGTGAAAGGAATTTTTTTAGAATGCTCTTGGCATGTCGCTAACATGTGATAGTTAACCGACCTCAATAGACGGCAGAAACGCCAGCCCGCCGCACTTTGATAGAGACGAGGAGGGAGAAGCGATACAGGCTGCTGGATTACTAGAGATAGGTGTCGCACGGAAGCCAAGAAATATGGTGATAGCGTGGGTTAGCCATGTACTAGTGTATGATGTAACTACACTGGGCTGCCGTGTTTCGTACTCTTCCAGTCCACTGTGGAGATGATTGGTTAATTTTATATCGCTGAATAATATTAAATATTATGAGTGCAGACGCTCCACCACGAGGTTCCTTGCTCCTTCTCGGTCGTCCGGAATCTATGTTCTTCCACTCTATTTTTTTACGTGAGCTTTGTTCATCCTTTTGCCAACACGCGAGACATCTAGCATCAAGGCGCACGTGTTATGCAACGATCGTTCCATCTATATGAAGAACACGTGGCACTGGAACTACGAGACGGACATGTACCCAGGAGTGGATGTACGAACCTGAGTAATGTAGCGCAGTAAGTGAAGTAGAAAGGCACAAATGGTATGAACATGCGTGGCATACAGGGTGTGTTTGGTTGCGTTCTCGTCTCAGCATAGTTGTTCCCTCTTCATGCATGCTCAACTCAACACCCCTCTTCATGCATGCTCTCTTCATGCATGCTTCTAGTGTATTTGTGCTAAACTAGTGTGGACTCATGCACCCTCCATACACTCTACCAAACACCCAAAAGTAGGTCGAGAAGGGAACTCTTGGGCGGCATTTGTCTCTTACTACGTACTACCACTAAATGTTGTACGTGCAATGCACGGTGATGTTATGGAGTACGTGTCTAAGTACTCTACTACTACTATATTAGTTGGAGGCACGTATTAACTTTTATATTTGTTTACGTGTATGCCCCGAGACCTTCCAACTAGACGTGTCTTTCTCTCCAGGTCGCACTTTGTATCGTTCATACAGCTAAGTACTACTACGTGTGGTCTCCGACCCAGAAGTGGAAGAAGTGGAGACGCTCTACCACGCTGTTTTTTTACGCCGGGCTCTACCACGCTGTTCATGTCCCACTCCTTTCGCTGACGTGTGGGACATCCAGCACGTGCCGTGTTTGGCACCCTTCGTCGTAAGAGTTGAAACGCTAGCATTCATCAGAAATAAAAAATAATTATAAATCGGCAGTGATACTATTTTTTTGCGAACCAATCAGCAGTGATACTATACCACGCGGTTTCCTTGCTCCTCGATATCGGAAAGAATACTTCCGTTCGCCAACATGTGGGACGTCGACCATCCTGGTCCACTTGCCATGCACGCAGAACTCCAAGGGAGAGTCACCCAGGTCGTCGCGCCGCAGTAACAATGACTAATGAGCCGTCAAATCACAGGCCCACTTCCCACTTTGAAGTTGCTCGGACGAAGGAACCATCATGACTTCGTTGAATTCCGCTTCTTGAAGAAAACTACTGTACCAGCAGTACTGCTAGCTACAGTATTTACTCCAACAGAGGCCTCCTTTCGTTCATAGGATAGGAATATGAAAATCATAGGAAGTGAGATGACATGCATCTCAATTCCTATAGAGAAAGAGATGCCATTTGATGCATAGGATAGGAATTTTTCCACTTAGTCTAGGCTAATGTACTGGTAATTTGCTCTAAAAACTACAGTAGTAACTAGTAGTACTGGTACATGCTCGTACTCAGACACAGACACACACACTAACTACTAGTACTACTACTTCTCACATGCTGGCCAGACGCCGTCGTTCTCCTTCCCGGCTTTGTCGGCGACACCCCACCGTGCTTGGATCTCCGCCGACCTCTCCGCAGCAGCGCGTGCGTCCTTTTCTTTCTTGCGGCGGCGGGCCTCTCTTTTCTTGAGTGCTTTCTGACTTTTCCGCTCCCTCTGTGCGGCTTTGGCCGCCTCTTGCTCTACCGCCCATTCGGCCTTGGCATCTTCAAATTCCTCCCACATAGTTGTGAGGTCGCGAGCGGCGATGAACTCGGCACGGCGGGATGCCATCGCTTCCCTACCATTTTGTGTGCGTTCGTGGGCGGCGAGGAACTCGGCGCGGCGGGATGCCATCGCTGCCTTACCGGTTAGTGTGCGGCGCGGTGGCATGAACGACGCTTGGTGAGAGCTCTGGGGTGGAGTGGCCGGACAACCGTATAGTGCATTGGTTTGTCAAGAGCTCAAGGACAGAAGACGAAGCAAATTAGGATTCCCCTTCAATCCTGGTCATTTATTACCGAGTAAAATGCATTGGCGGTCATCGAACTTGTCTTGATAGCTCACTTTGATCATTGTATACGAGATATGGTGATTATACGGTCGCTGGCTCAGCGTATAGCTCCGTATTTGTATGGTTGACCAGTCAAACAGTCCGCATGCGCCTCAAACGGTCACCGTCTCTCCAGAATGTCAATGCCGCATTCACTGGACTTAACTGCAGGTGCAATTGGTGTGTCACTGACATGCGGGCCAGACGCCCGTTGGGCCCACATGTCAGACACCCAAACGCATCTGCAGTTAAGTCACTGAAGCAGCGTCCGCATTCACGCCCGACGAACCTACTCCGGCGCCAGTTGTCCATCCGTCTGCTGCGGCTCATTGCCATTTGCCCGCTATATTAACTTGAGCCCCAGCTCCCAGCCATAGCCAAAGACCCACACTTATTCTCCTCCGGCCCCTTCCTTCTGTCGGCACCACTTCAACCATGGCCTCGTGGCGCTCCGAAGCTCTCTTGGACGTACTGTCGCAGGAGCAGACGAGGGACATCGGCGGCTCCGCTCCGGGCGCGCTCCAAAGCTCTCTTCGACGTACTGTCGCAGGAGCAAACGAAGGAGATCGCCGGCACCCCCCGGGCCGCCCTCCGCCGCCACGACCACGAAGCCGGCGCGCGTGCGCGGGCGCAGCCGGCAGCGAGGAAGAGTAGTACACGGTAGGTCGCCGCCGCTCTGGTCCCGGGAAGGCCACCGCTACTCCACTCAGTCGACGCCAAGCTTGGTGGGGTAAACATCGGCGGCCGATTAGCCGCTTGACGGCGACGTGGAGGCGGAAATCTTCATAACCTTGTGCTCCGGCCGGAGGAGGAGGTTATCGAGGCGGATGAGGAGGAGGCAAAGGCAATGGCCGGCTTTCTCGGGTTCATGGCCGGACTTGGTGGTCGGGCGCCGGCGATCGTTTAGATTAGGTTTACAGTAGGTTTAGTACGGTTTGTGCGAAATATGTAATGAATTTCGTCCAGTTTGTAGGAAAAGTTTTCGAAATGTAATGAATTTCATCCGGTTAATTTTGAAATTTGCTTTGTTTGCACGAATTTCGTCCGGTTAGTTCATATAGTTGTCGAAAGGTATGCGGGCAGCATCGGATGGCATCCATCAGTGTCCTCGGACAGATGCCGGTGTAAATTTGTGGGCCAGCGCTGGAGATGCCCTAACTATCATGCTATAATCGCTAACAATCTTCCATTATTTGGCAGGGAACAGTTATCCCTCGATCAAAATCAGATCCGCGGTGTTTCGCACTCCTCCCGCGTACGAGTGTAAACTCTTGCTTACATAAAAATGGAGCAAGTGGACGGCACTGTAGCACGTCATATCACTCGAACTAGCCCGCCTAACGAGCGGGAAAGCACCGCCCTCGTCATTTTGTTCTGGATTTCTATCGATCGATCGCGCGAAAATGTTACGCTTCGCAAGTTCTAAAGGAAAAGGCGGCACACTTACGACTCGTACGCGTCGCAACCCCGACAGTCCGGCTCGCACGCCGCTCACCAAAGGGGACACGCGTTGTCTTGCAATTTCACTGACATGTGGGACCGTAATTGAATAAACCGTCGATAGCCGAAATCTAATCGCTCGGCGGGCGTCGGCTGAGAAGAGAGAAACGGGGGAGGGAGAAGAGATCGCCCGCCCGCCGCGCACGGACTCCAAGAAATATATGGTGATAATGTGAGGTGGGCCATGCTGGAGTCCGGACCGCTTCCGGAGCCCGCTCTCACCGCCCTGGCCCCTCAAGACGCCAGCTGCCCGCTGCATGCATAGCAAGTAGTCCCCGCTTATGTGGAGGAGAGAGAGGCATTGACAAAGTCAAGGAGTAACAGTGGAGACAATAGCTTTCATCAAAAATAAACAATGAATACTCGTTGCTCGTCCTCTATATCGGAAAGAATACTTTCATTCGCCGACATGTGGGACGTCGACCATCCTGGTCCACCTGCCATGCACAAAATTATCCTGGTCTACCCCGGTCGTATCGCAGGCCCAACCTTTCCCACCGTAAGTTGTTCGGACGAAGGAACCATCATGACTTCGTTGAATTCCGCTTCTTCAAGAAAACTTACTGTACCCGCAATACTGCTACCACACGCGAAGACTGGACGGCACTGTACCACGTCATATCACTGAAACCCACTAGGCCAAACTAGCCCGCCTAGGTCATCTATTTTGGAACGGAGGGAGTACGTCTCTGCACTGCTATGATTTTGTGTTGCACGTTCTCTGTACTTTTGCTACGATTTTCCTACCCTATGAACCAAATGAGGCCTGAATGTATGTCGACTATTGTCTGATCGATCGCTAAGCCTACAATTTTAGGAGCTAGGGCTATTGGTCGATCGACGAGGGATAAGTATAAGGGTACCACGAGCTCATCAGCCCCAACGTTTCTCTTCGGTGAGTGTTTTGCAAGTACTATAGCTCGCACAGTAGCTAGCCTACTAACACCAAGAATCATCAAACAAGCCCTGCTGATATGATAAACAGTTCAAACTTACATCTAAGCATGCCATATATTACATCAAAAGCTGGTGAGGATACATCTGTTTCCATAACTCGGAGAGGGTTCGCATGATTCATCGCATGATTCACTATCAAACAAAAGTAGCAAGATCCGCCCACACAAGACAGTGCACTAGCCCTAAGATGGTTTGATAACACGCATCGTTCTGGTAATTAAACACAGGGCAATGCAAACTACCCTGAAGGATTAGCGCGACCAACTATTTCTTGTCATCGATCTCTCGGGCAATGACCACAGCACGGACAGCGGCATGGGAATCGATTTCTGGGGCGATGTCCACAGGACTGACCGCGACATCGGAATCGATCTCTGGGGCGATGTCCACAGGATGGACAGCGGCATCGGAATCGATCTCCGGGGCGATGCCAACAGGACGGGCCACGACATCGGAATCATCAAGGACAACCACCGGCACCTGCACAACACTAACATATTAGCAAGCACATTGCAAATAATCAAAAAGCAAGCACATTGCAAATAATCAAAAACCACAACTATGGTAATAAGCCATTATTTTTTACCTTGTGCAGCTCACCGGGGGATCTCATCCCTCCGGGGGCCATCTCCTCGTCCTCGATGGGGGCCATCACCTTGCCAGGGGAATACTGCTTCTCAACGGCGACTATCTCCTCAAACTCGGTCTTGAGCCTCACATAGGTGGCAATCAGAGCTCCTGGGGTAGGCACGGTGGGGCCCTTGCTGTTCTTCCAACTTTCTTTGAGGAGTTCGTCCGCCAACGTCCTCAACTCTTTGGCCAGTGCTTGTTTCTTGGAGTTCTTCGTCTCCATGGGTTGGCCCGCCAACATGGTCAACTCGTTGGTCGGTGCTCGCTTCCTGGAGATCGCTGTCTCCAGTGGGTTGTCCGCCGGCAACTCTTTGCCTAGTGCTCCAGGATCCATCAATGAACTGACAAACAAAAAGCAATCGAAAGGAAACCACAATCGCAATGAAAACGGGAAAAGAATAGGATGTGAGAATCGGTCGGTGCTTCGCAAAAAGAAGATTATTGGAATGAAAATATAGCAGCATAACTGATTCGCCCACCTTTCCTTCGTCGGTAGAGAAGAAAAATGGCAGAAGTGAGTAGCCTGGAGTGAGGTTTTCTTCAAGAAAGGGAAGAAAGGGCTTGAACGAGCGTTCCAATGAAATGATGGTTGCTTCGTCCAGTCCAACTTGGAGGCCACCTTACCACTGCTGGTAAAGGTGTGGGTTTTGTGATATGACGGGTCATGACGGCCACACCGGGGTGACAGGTGAGTCTCGACTGTAGCACCTCGCTGTGATTTGGTGGATGGCACGCGGGCCCGGATGCTTTGAAATGTCCCGCATGTAGATAGAGCGGCTAGTCATATAGGAGTGCTCAATATTGTGCACCGCGACCAAGGCGGAGAGGAAAACGAGAGAACTACGTAATTAATGCATGAGTTTAATTAGGGTAGTTTTGTAAAGTACGAGATACATTCCTCCAATCGCAAAATGCCTTGGTTCATGAGATTTGAGATTTGAGCCCTATAAACCGGAGGGGAGGGGGTACTGCACACGGTGTAGTCTAGTCACTTGTTTTTTTTGAGCCGAAGTCTAGTCACTTGTTGAAATCTCTAGAAAGGCAAATACTCCTTTCCGGTTTACAGGTCTATACTACTCCCTCCGTCTAGGTGTGTAAGTCATCTTACGAAAACCAAATAGTCCCAAAACACTTAGGCGCGGTGCATTAACTTCTACCTTGTTTCTTGTTTCTTGACATACGTATCAACCAATAAGAGATGAGAGGTGTGCATGCTTTTAATGACTTGCAATGGCTAGTTCATTGCATGGAATGCTATTAATTAGCAAATAAACATTGGTGACCCCAGGAGGAAACGGTGCTAAGCGCGTGGACCTATGCAGAATGAGTATCAACCAATGGATAATGGAGTTTAATTGTTAAACAATAGCAATTTTGTCTCATGCAAGAGCCTGGCTAGTACTCCAAGGAACCGCACCACGCGAGCGTTCGCAACTGCCACGTTCGGTTTGCACTTGGCTCTTCGCCTCTTCGAGAAGACGAACAATGATGTTACTCCTACTTCTACAGTATCGAATCCACTGCTGCATGTCCGTCCACCTCGTGCGGGAGGGATAGCGTGTAGCGAAAGCTTCTACTTACTGCTCCTGCCTTTGCGTCCATGACAGGTGGGCCCAAGAGGTGGTTGGCCCACCTGTCATGCAGCCAAAGGCAGGTGCAGTTAAGGCACCGGAGCTCAGTCCGCGAGGGAGAGGGCGTCGTAGTAATCAAATTTCTCGGGCTTGTACGAGTTGACGCGACACATCAAAGCACTGCATTCGATAAAACTCTTTTTACACATTTCAAATGGGCTACTTCGTATGTAGGAGTAGACATATTCTGCTTCGTATGTACTCCCTCCGTTCCAAAATATAAGTCTTTTTAGAGATTTCACTATGAACTACTCCTACATACGAAACAAAATGAGTGAATCTACACTCTAAAATATGTCTATATACATCCGTATGTAGTTTGTAGTGGAATCCCTAAAAAGACTTACATTTAGGAACGGAGGGAGTAGTCACTTGTTGCAATCTCTAAAAAGACTTATATTTGGAAACGGAGGGAGTACAACGCATGCATGCATGCCGTGACTTTCCTTTTGATACTTGCATGTGTTGATTTGATGCACCTTGCCAAATTTTGACTATAAATTTAACTAACCAAATTTTCATGCATGTCACAAAAAATCACGGGGCTGTTTGGATTGTGACTATGTTTGTCTTATGTTGCCACATTATTTTTCCCACACTTGCCACACTTGCCTAACCTGAGTTGCTCAAATTGTTAGACACACTTTGGCTTGCCTAAGGGAATCTTGCCAAAATTTTGTGTCTATGACATGTGGGGTTCACTGCTAATAAAAAAATTCTTGTCTTAGGTGTGGCTAATAAAAAAGACTTATATTTAGGAACGGAGGGAGTAGAAAATATAAATAATAATGCATGTTGGGGCAACCCACGTTTCCGCTAATTTTAGCCGTGGGCTTGTTCACAATTTTTACGAGGGGGTGGTTGTTCATTTAATGGAGGGACTTGTAGTACTACCAGACTTGAACGATACAAAGTGCGACCTGGCACACCGTAACACCACTTGGAACAAGCGGGTAGCTATCTCAAAAAACAATCAACAACTAAAAAAACCGCGACCTGGCATGTAGTATAGTACACAATTTTAAACGATTGTTTTGATGGAGTGAAAAAGGAAAACTACCCCACTACTTATATATAGGCCGGAGCCTCCGCGCTTGCTTGCTAGGGCTGCTCTATTCACACACTCTCATCCTCTCCAGATCTAAACAAGATAGGGGTAGTAACCCTGTCTTTCTCCCTTCAAAAAACACTGGCTTTCTATCCTCACCGCTGGTTACAGATCCGGACGTATCCCCCTCCGCCGGTGAAGGGGAGGAGGGGCAGCGTTTAGGCCGTCGTCGACAGCGAGGGAGGAGACCCACTGCCGGCCGCACCGTTATCTCTGGCCGAGCGCCGGCGCGGGAGGTCCTCCGATCCCTTCGTCGTTGCCTGTGGGCGGATCCGGCCTCCCGCCGCCCACCTATCCACATCCCGACGACCTTCAGGTATATCTTCGTTCGAAACCGCCTTAGCTCTACTTCCCCAGCTCGCTACGTCGCTGCATGTGCATCATTTTCTACCTCTCAGCCCCTCTCGATCGGATGGTCCAACGTCACCTATTTTTTCTTCTATTGTTAGAGGTAAAGCTACTTCATGGAGTCGAATCTTGTACTCCCTCCGTCCGAAAATACTTGTCATTGAAATAAAGTGGGGGTGGGGGAATTTAGTATGTACATCGGACTTGGTACAAACAGGAAGGAAAGGGGATGAAAGTAGTACAGACTGGTCATCCAACCGGTCTCTTGGTAGAAAAGGGAAATATAGGGGTAACGCTGTACACAGTGGTATGACCAGGACTAGATTTGCTATCCACACATAGGAGTAGGTGGCTAGAGTGAACAAAAATGGGACCAACCCAGATAGTATGTTTCTTGGATGTTTGTTTCTCGGGGCAACAAACTATGAATCACCACTTTATGCCCCTGTTTACGTACATGGTGCTGTACTGCTGGTGCACCCACTGTCCCATGCCCTTATACCAAATATTTAGGCTCCGGTCGGAATAAAGGGGCAGAAAACATAAGTCTTGATGAAAATAGAGGAATAGGAAAGGAATGTAGGTATAAAACTATGGAACAGCGAACCGGAGGAAACTCTCAAGAGAATGTGTTCGGATGGACTACGAAATGTACAGATTTGTTTTTTTAGAGTAGCATGCTTGGCAGTATGAGATGCTATTTGTTTATTCAGCTGCATAGTGACTACTCTTGTCCTCACCTCACGTACCACACATAGGTTGACTTTTTTATTCCGGCAAACACAGCACAGCAACCTGTCTAACGCATGGCAGCGAGCGCCTGCCTCGGGCTTCCGCCCAAAAAATGAGCAGCGCGTGGATGTTTCTAATCCGATGGAATCAGTACTACCAGACCAGCTTTCCTATGAAACACTATTCACCTTTCCCGTGTTCCGAACGGTTGGAAGGGAAAGAATACGGTAGGAATTGTGTTCCTACGAAAATCCTGCACCAAACCTGTGAACCGAACGCAGCCTTAGCTGTTCTTAATATAATGTCCCTGGTAAAAATGAAGCCATGCCACTGTTTTTGCCTGTAATTGTTTGAGACTCTGACAAGTTTAGCCAAATGTTTTTGCCTGTAATTGTTTGAGACTCTGACTGTTTCCTCTGTGCCTTTTTGTGCAAACAGGGATATCCAATTCACCTGGTTGCTGTTGTGACCTTTTGGTGCACTGCACAAAACTCTTCTTAAAAGAAGTGACTTTTGTGCTGTTTAACTGGAATGTCAGATGGAACAGTTGGTTCATTTTGGTGGAACTGCACAAAGGGAGATCTGTGTTCCAATCCTCATCATCCATATTGGCGCCATAACCTTCCTTTAGGTAAGAATGATATTTAATGCATGTGTTCATCTCTATTTTCCGACTGCCATGAGAAAATAATGTTGTTTTTTACTAGTACACTTGTACTCCCTCACTGACAAAACCAATTCTGAATTAGAAGGCCAATCATGTACTTGGTTTCACCAACTGGTGAGGAGAAAGAGAAACATAGCATGAAGAGGAAGAAGAAGAAGAATAAACAGTGCCAAGGCGATCTTGCTGAAGCCAGAGGCCTCAGTCGAGGCTATTCAAGGGCTCCGGCAACGACTACCTTACATGTGAGACGATCCTCCAGGGAGCCCTTCCACTTCTGCTGTCTCACTTAATTAATTAGGAGCACTTAAGTACCACTAATTTATTACTGCCTAATTTTCCTGTTGGAGTTAAACAAATCTTTAGTAGGACCCTATGCTGAATCATGTACGTGTGAATGTTTGTCTATGGAGGTGAATCATGTGGTGGAGCAGGGAGGGAATATTATTAGTGTCATGACATAATAGTGCTATTGTTTTGCATGTCAATTTATTGCCATTGGTTCAATGAGGCAATGTTTTGCGTATTGTCCATCATGAATTTGATGCTACTGTTTGAGTAATATGCTAATGTCTTCCTATCCTTTCTCACTAAGCTAATGAAGGTTTCACCTTGTTCCTACTTGTGCAAACAGGGATCATGTTGTGCCAATCATACATTTTAGTGGAACTACACAAGACAATACAATGAACTGTATCCCAGCCAGTGCTTTAACTCTGCTGGAAGTTCTTGATAATCTTTCGATATAATCTCAGCACTGGTAAACAAGAGTGATTTCAACCATACATTTGAAGTGCACAAAAATATATACTATTGTGTGATTCCAGTGAGTGCTTTATCATCTCTTATGGGACTACATGAATAAGCTTTTTTCTCAGGTTGGTACGGGCCTAAGGCCTTCATCCATATTAGTTTGCTGTCATCTCTATTTGTATCGTGCTACTGTCATGAGAAACTCCTTTATCTTTGCACTTTTAAGTTTTGCAACCTATGATAAATGGCAATGCTTCGAGTGTTGAGTTGAGCTAATTGGCACTGATTAAATAAACTAATACCTCTCTTTAAGCAAGACTACTATGTTGCTAACTTTACCCATTAAGATAATGAGGGTGCTTCTATTTGTTAGTGTATGTTTCATCAACTAGTCCCACTATTACAGTAATCTCACTCTCTCAATATATGTGCCAACAGGGATGCTCGATTTTGGTGGAACTGCACAAAAACTTTGGGTGCTTCATTGCCTCGACAGCTTCCGTCCTTTCCTGTCAGTCGCTAATCTCCGCTTGCTTTCTTCCTTTGCTGTCAGTCGCTTGGCTTATCTCGGCTTCCAGTCAAAGGAAATAGTAATTGATATGCTACCTCACACAGGTTGGTACTGGTCTTTATCCTGATTATTGTGCCTGTCATATGTATTGGTAATTTGGTATTGTGCTACTGTTTGCCGATTTCATAAAGGAGTAATTTGGAGCCTGAACTCGCAGGCAAATCATTACATCGGGTGATTTCAGTAGAACTGCACAAAATGATCAGATGGACAGGTACTTATGCTGCTGCTATGTACTCCAAAGTTCACTCAGACAAGCATCGATGTTGACAAGAAGTGCCTATATTCATTCGAGTATCAACCGGCGTCAACCAATTGTCAAACTCCAAGTATTAGGAGAGTGAACGCCAAAAATATTGCTTGGTGCATAGCCCAGAAAAACGCAGTCCAGTCTTTGGTCCCAACTTGTGCCTTTTGGTTATCGGCACATATGGTAGCGAACTATATGGCATGGAGTCTAAAGATTCCAGACAAGTTGGTTGACGCGTATATTCATCTGGGACTTAATCAGTCTGCACGCCAAGGATGCTCCATTTCAGTTGAACTGCACAAAAAATTTGGGTGGTTCATTTTCTCAACCGCCTCCTTTCTCGTCTGCAATGTAGAATTTTGGCGAGATACAGGACCAAGATGAGCCAGTAAACTAGTTGGATGAAAGTAGTGGCCAAGTTGCTCAAACCTCCGTCGGCACGAGGCCACTATTTGAGGATAAACCTACAAGCAAAGTTCAGATTGTCTGTGCTGCCTCTTATGTACTCGAAAGTTTACTCGTACAAGAACTAATTTTAGCAAGAAGTACCTCTGATTGAACACCATTTACCAGTCTGTACCCTAGGTAATTAAAGTTCGTCCATGGATCATATTGGCTGTGATCTCAATCATTTGGATGCATAAACATACTGAACATGTGTATATCTGAATCTTTTTGTGAATTATGTATGAATATTGTCGTGTGATCTATCAATCATTTGGATGCATAGATATGCTGAGCTTGTGTATATATGAATCTTTTGAGTTGTTGATAGTGAATGTTGGCTATGAATATGAACGTGTCCTGTGAACCTGAGTTTGATATGAATTGCAACAGAACCAGTTATAACCCTTCTCCTCCTCTCAATCTGCGACTCCACTGCCGCGTTTTCCCATCTCCGAGTCGTTCCCGTCCGGGGCCTCGCCGTCGTCCACCGCCTCGCTGTGTTCGGTGCGGCGTGGTCAACAAACGAGAGTCATCGGAAGAGGACTGTACGTGGAGAGCCTGACGGCTGGGACCCACGAGGTCCATGGTCGCACGCAAGGAAAGTTCCTCCTTATTAAGCTGAAAAAAATGTTTCCTCCACCTGACAGCTGGGACCCACCGGCTGTATCTTCGCACGGAAGGAAGTGCCTCCTTGTTTTGCGAAAAAAATTATTCATCCCGTTGACAGCTGGGACCCGTCAGATTTGGTGACTGACTTGTGGGCCTGCTAAGCGGACGTGTACGCACGGCTTTGTCAACTTAATCAACAAATGATTCTAGCAGCTGGACCGTTGGATGTTAATCCAACAGCCGTGCTCCTTCTTCAACCTCTGTTCTTGCTCCTGTCTCCCGTGGGCGGCACCGCGGATGTGCTGCCGCGCACCCGAACCAGTGAAGTTTCCCACTCCTCTCCATCTGCGACTCCACTGCCCCGTCTTCCCCATCTCCGGGTCGTTCCAGTCTGGGTGCGCTCGGCACGGTGTGGTCAACGTGGTCAACAACCGAGAGTCATCGGAAGATGACTGTACGTGAGAGGCTGACAGTGGGGACGCACCACGCCCATGGACGCATGCATGCAACGGAACGCGGCGAGGTCAACATGGTCAAGGAACGACTTCCATCGGAAGTATACTGTACGTGGAGAGTCTCAGCTGGGTCCACGGCTGCTGGAGCTACCCCGCAACGAAGCAGCTGTGCTACCAGGTCATGGTTGGACGTCGCCGGAACCAGGTATGATCAAGATTTCATGTGATGGAGCACTCAATGTGGCGTAAGGTCGAGGAGGTGCGGGTGGCATAGCCCGGTCCGTATCCGTGCTCTTGGGTGCTTGGTGCAAGCCTTTCGGTGACATATCCGATCCTCTTATAATGGAAGCCCTATCAATGCGAGAAGGAACGCTTTTTGCAAAACTTCGAGGCCTATCGCATGTGATAATGGAGACTGACTGTCAGGAGTTAGTGCAACTCTGGCATACACGCCACAACTCACGTTCGGTTGTGGCTCCTATCCTAGATGAAATAGGAGAGCTTAGTTGTGATTTTTCTGTTTTTGAGATTCAACATGTATTAAGGTCAGCAAACTTACCGGCACATCTATGTGCAAAACGTGCATGCACATTGAATGTGACCGAATGTTGGCTAGAGGAGACCCCTAGTTTTTTGGTAACCAGCCTTCTGGCTGATTGCCCGGGGAACACTTTTGTTGAATAAAGCTCTCTGATTTGCCCGCAAAAAAAAGTAAGTGCCTCCTTATTACGCGGAAAATAATGATTCCTCCAACTGACGGCGGGGACCCACTGGACGGGCCACCGTATTTTGCGAAAAAAAATGTTTGCCCCCTGACTGCTGGGACCCACCTGACGGGCCACCGTATTTCGCGAAAAAACGTCCCCCCCCCCGCTGTCAGCTCGGACCCACCGGAAGTGCCTCCTTATTACGCACAAAAAAATGAATACTCCCCCTGCTAGTTGGGACCCACCTTGGTGGGAGGCTGACTTGTGGGCCTACTAAGTTGACGGGGACGAAGGGCTTTGTCAACTTAGTCAATACGAAAGATTCTAGCTCCAGTGACCGTACGATGTCCATCCAACGGCCGTAGTGCTTCTTCAACCTCTGGTCTTCTTGCTCCAGCCGCCCAAAGCAGCGCCGGTCGTGCCTCATGCTCCTGCCTCCCGTGGCCGGCTGTGCTGCCGCGGAGGACTCACCGCCCCCTACTATTCCCACCGCTGGCCAGGCCCTGCGGCGACGGCAGCCTCACACCGCAGCCGAACCAGTGAACCCTCGTACTCCTCTCCGCGCGGGCTTCCACTGCCGCGTCTTCCCCGGCTCCGCGTCGTCCCCTTCCTAGGCCTCGTCGTCGTCCACCGCCGTGGTGCTCTCCGCGCGGCGTGGTCAACGTGGTCAAGGAACGACTTCCATCGGAAGAGTACTGTACGTGGAGAGGCTGACAGCTGGGTCCACGGCCACAGCCCAGTTTTTTTGTGATTTGCCAAGTAAGTCGCTTTGTCAGGCCTGTTGGGCTGCAAATCTTTCAAGACGAGGAGAGCTTTCATTCGGCTGGCCGAGAAAATGGCCCATCAGTAATGAGAAATGGGCTGTACATTTTTAAAACACATCAAAGCGGCAATTAGTTTCAAATATCTTTTTTTCATTTCGAGATTTTAAATTACATTAATTTTTATGCGTGGAGAATTTGTTGGATTTTATATTGATATACATTTAGTTTTAAAATCAGTTTGAATGTGAGTCGAAATTTCGGGATTAAAAACAGTTCGGACCGCACCGAAATATGCAAAATTTCGTATAATTTTTTAACCGTGGCCACAATATGGGCTTTAATGCTAACAAAAAGAATATGGGCTCCAAAAAAACCTTAAGAATTAGCAAATGGGCTGTAAATTATTAGAAATAATGGCAGATGGGTTGTATGCTGTTTTCCACAGATTTGAGGCTTTCCTAAAAAAAGGTTGACGCACAAGCAGTGACGGTTGGATGGCCATCCAACGGCCGTCGTGCTTCTTCAATCTCTGCTCTTCCTGCTCCAGCCGCTCAAACAAGCGCCGGCGGGACTGCCTGCTCCCTCCTCCCCGCGGCCGGCTGTGCTGCCGCGCAGGCCTCACCGCCCCACCGTACTCCCATCGCTGGCCTAGCCATCCCTCTACTCACCCACACCTGCTGTTATTCTCCGGCGACGGCAGACGAACCAGTAAACCCTCGTTCAGTCGTACTCCCCTCCGCGTGGGAAACAACTGCTGAGTCTTCCCTGCCTCCGTGTCGTTCCCTTCCTAGGCCTCGCTGTCGTCCACCGCCCTGGTGCTCTCAGCGCGGCCTGGTCAACGTGGTCAACGACCGACATGCATCTGAAGTGGACTGTACGTGGAGAGGCCGACAGCTGGGTCCACGGCCGCACGCAAGGAAATGCCTCCTTATTACGCGCAAAATAATGATTCGTCCACCTGACATCAGGGACCCACCGAAAGGGCCTCAGTATTTCGCGAAAAAAACGTTACCGCCGCTGACAGCTCGGACCCACCAGCTATATCTTCGCACGCAAGGAAGTGCCTCCTTATTACGCACAAAAAAATGAATACTCCCCCTGTTAGCTGGGACCCAGTATAGTGGCAGGCTGACTTGTGGGCCTACTAAGTTGACGGGGACGGAGGGCTTTGTCAACTTAGTCAATATGCACGATTCTAGCTCCAGTGACCGTACGATGTCCATCCAACGGCCGTAGTGCTTCTTCAACCTCTGGTCTTCTTGCTCCAGCCGCCCAAACCAGCGCCGGTCGTGCCTCGTGCTCCTGCCTCCCGTGGCCGGCTGCGATGCGGCGGAGGCCTCACCGCCCCCTACTACTCCCACCGCTGGCCAGGCCATCCCTCTACTCACCCACACCCCCTGTTATTCTGCGGCGACGGCAGCCTCACACCGCAGCGAACCAGTGAACCCTCGTACTCCTCTACGCGTGGGCATCCACTGCCGCGTCTTCCCCGGCTCCGCGTCGTCCCCTTCCTAGGCCTCGCCGTCGTCCACCGCCCTGGTGCTCTCGGCGCGGCGTGGTCAACGTGGTCAAGGAACGGCTTCCATCGGACGTGGACTGTACGTGGAGAGGCTGACAGCTGGGTCCACGGCCGCAGCAAGGAAGTGCCTCCTTATTACGCGCAAAATAATTATTCCTCCACCTGACAGCGGGGACCCACCGGACGGGCCACCATATTTCGCGAAAAAAACGTTTCCCCCTGACTGCTGGGACCCACCAGCTACACCTTCGCACGCAAGGAAGTGCGTCCGGGCAAAAAAAAACGATTCGCCCCCCTGACCGCTGGGACCCACCAGCTACATCTTCGCACGCAAGGAAGTGCGTCCGGGCAAAAAAAAACGATTCGCCCCCCTGACTGCTGGGACCCACCAGCTACATCTTCGCACGCAAGGAAGTGCCTGACAGTCGGGACCCACCTGGTCGAAGCGTACGTAGCGTTGTCATTCTGGTCGCGAACGTGTACGTACATACTGGTCGATGTAGAGGCGCGCACGTGTCGTAGATGTAGAGGCGCGCACGTGTCGTAGTAGAGGCGCGCACGTAGCATGTACACGTACGTATAGCAGCGAGGGTGCAAGAAAGAAAATACGGCCACGTACGTACATATGGGCAGGGTCTCTAACGCCTATCGCGCATACGTACATGGCTGGGTCGGAACGGAGAAACAGCGTCGTCGTCGTGTTCATGGGGAGCCAACCGGCTGGGTCGGAACGGAATGCGTGGTCGTGTTCATCGGGAGGGCTTGGACGGAACAGGCGATGGAAACGAGGCCTGGCGTACCGCACAACGGAGGAAACGGCCTTGTGTTCGACCGGCCACGTTCGAAACGGGGTCCTGTTGATCGGGAGGGGCCTGGCGTACCGCAAAACGGAGGAAACGGACCTCCTACGGTCGAAACGGGGGTCCTGTTGATCGGGAGGGGTGTGGCGTACCGCAAAACGGAGGAAACGGACCTCCTACGGTCGAAACGGGGGTCCTGTTCATCGGGAGGGGTGTGGCGTACCGCAAAACGGACGAAACGGACTTGTGTTGGAGCGCTACGGTCGAAACGGGGGGGGGGGAGGGGTGTGGCGTACCGCAAAACGGGACTCCACGGGATACTGTTCATCTCCACCGTCGACCTCCTCCAGCCTCCACGGGCTACCGTCGACCTCCTCCAGCCTCCACGGGCTCCTGTTCATCCAGCCTCCACCGCGCGCTACTCCACCGGCTACTGTTCAACCACCCCTCCACGGGCACCCCTCCACCGTCTACTGTTCATCCAGCCCTCCACACCACGGGTCCTGTTCAACCACCCCTCCACGGCACCCCTCCACCGTCTACTGTTCATCCAGCCTCTCACACCACGGGTTCCTGTTCATCCAGAGGCAACGCCACCGCTCACTTTCATCCAACCCCCCCCCTGCAACACTCACTGTTCATCCAATCGATCGGCTTCAGTTAGCAGCAGTAGCGAAGGAATCGCTCCATCGGGTTCAGTTAACAGCCATCGATCGATCCCTCAGGTTCAGTAACGCGTAGCCTGCAGTGCAATCGCTCGTGTT
Organism: Triticum aestivum; assembly: GCF_018294505.1. Taxonomy (NCBI): domain Eukaryota; kingdom Viridiplantae; phylum Streptophyta; class Magnoliopsida; order Poales; family Poaceae; genus Triticum; species Triticum aestivum. Next base: position 156,071,581 of record NC_057801.1, on the reverse strand, counting down.
CAGTTAGAGCCCAACGCCTCGCTCGTCTTCAGTTAGAGCCAACGCCTCGCACACACGTGCGTACATGTATGAGAGAAACGCGCATCTCTCTCCCACCGTAATCGGCAACTCCCCGAAATTTTCCTCCCCCTCGCTTCTACCATGGTTTTTTCCGTCATGGACGGCACAAAGAATGTCATGCAGCTGCGTCTCCGGCCCGCCCAGGATGAAAAGCCCATTTTCTGTCATGATGTTTTGTCATAGAAGTAGGAGCCCACCACATCTATGACGATACCGGGTTTTGTCACAATTATCGTCATAGAAGTGTCATATGTATGACAGAAAAAAAATTCGTTCGGCCCAAAATGTCACGGATGTGTCTTTTTTTTGTAGTGAAGATGGCCACCGGTGATGGATTCCCCCTCCGGCAGGGTGCCGGAACAGGCTCCCGAGAGGTTTTTGGTGGCTATAGAGGCTTGCGGCGGCGGAACCCCCGATCTATCTTGATATTCGATGGTTTTAGGGTACGTAGGCATATATAGGCGAAAGAAGTCGGTCGGGGGGTGCTCGAGGGGTCCATGAGACAGGGGGGCGCCCTATAGGGGGCGTGCCCCCTATCTCCTGTGCTCCTCGAGGGTCTTCTGACTTGATCTCCAAGCCTCTAGGATGATATTCTTCCAAAAAATCACGATGCCGAAGGTTTCATTCCGTTTGGACTCCGTTTGATATTTCCTTTCTTCAAAATACTGAAATAGGCAGTAAAACAGCAATATGGGATGGGCCTCCGGTTAATAGGTTAGTCCCAAAAATGATATAAATATGTAAAGTAAAGCCCATAAACATCCAAAAGGGGTAATATAATAGCAAGGAACAATCAAAAATTATAGATACGTTGGAGACGTATCAGGTCCATAGTTATTAGCTAGATGGATTCTTCTCTCTTTTTGGATCTCAATACAATGTTCTCCCCCTCTCTTGTGGAGATCTATTTGATGTAACTCTTTTTGTGGTGTATTTGTCAAGATCCGATGAATTGTGGGTTTATGATCAAGTTTATCTATGAGAAATATTTGAATCTTCTCTGAATTATTTTATGTATGATTGAGTTATCTTTGCCAGTCTCTTCAAATTATCAGTTTGGTTTGGCCTACTAGATTGATCTTTCTTGCCATGGGAGAACTGCTTAGCTTTGGGTTCAATCTTGTGGTTTCCTTACCCAGTGACAGAAAGGGTTGCAAGACACGTATTGTATTGTTGCCATCGAGGATAAAAAGATGGGGTTTATATCATATTGCTTGAGTTTATCCCTCTACATCATGTCATCTTTCTTAATGCGTTACTCTGTTCTTATGAACTTAATACTCTAGATGCATGCTGGATAGCGGTCAATGTGTGGATTAATAGTAGTAGATGCAGGCAGGAGTCGGTCTACTTGTTGTGGACGTGATGCCTATATACATGATCATGCCTAGATAATCTCATAATTATTCGCTTTTCTATCAATTGCTCGACAGTAATTTGTACACCCACCGTAATACTTATGCTATCTTGAGAGAAGCCACTAGTGAAACCTATGGCCCCCGGGTCTATCTTTTATCATATAAGCTTTCAATCTACTTTTATTTGCATCTTTACTTTTCCTATCTATATTATAAAATACTAAAAATATATTTATCTTATCATACTATCTCTATCAGATCTCACTTTCGCAAGTGGACGTGAAGGGATTGACAACCCCTTTATTGCGTTGGTTGCAAGCTCTTTGTTTGTTTGTATAGGTGCGTGGGACTTTTGAGGAGCCTCCTACTGGATTGATACCTAAGGGAAATACTTACGCTACTTTGCCGCATCACCCTTTCCTCTTCAAGGAAAACCAACGCAAGCTCAAGAGGTAGCAAGAAGGATTTCTGGCGTCGTTGCCGGGGATTTCTTCGTTCAAGTCAAGACATACCAAGTACCCATCACAAACTCATCTCCCTCCATTTACATTATTTGCCATTTGCCTCTCGTTTTCCTCTCCCCCACTTCACCCTTGTCATTTTATTCGCCCTCTCTTTCCCAATCTTCTCCTCTCTTTTTCGCTTGCCTTTTTCTGTTTGCTCGTGTGTTGGATTACTTGTTGCCATGGCGCAAGATAATACCAAATTGTGTGATTTCTCCAACACCAATAATAATGATTTCCTAAGTACTTTGATTGCTCCTCTTAATGATGTTGAGTCTTGTGAAATCAATACTGCTTTGCTGAATCTTGTTATGAAAGATCAATTTGCCGGCCTTCCTAGTGAAGATGCCGCTACTCATCTAAACAACTTTGTTGATTTGTGTGATATGCAAAAGAAGAAAGATACGGATAATTATATTGTTAAATTGAAGTTATTTCCATTTTCACTTAGAGATCGTGCTAAAGTTTGGTTTTCGTCTTTTCCTAAAAGTAGTATTGATTCTTGGAACAAGTGCAAAGATGCTTTTATCTCTAAGTATTTTCCTCCCGCTAAGATTATCACTCTTAGGAACGATATTATGAATTTTAAACAACTTGATCATGAGCATGTTGCCCAATCTTGGGAAAGAATGAAATTGATGATTCGCAATTGCCCTACTCATGGTTTGAATTTATGGATGATCATACAAAAATTTTATGCCGGTTTGAACTTTGCTTCTAGAAATCTTTTAGACTCGGCCACGGGAGGCACGTTTATGGAAATCACGTTAGGAGATGCTACAAAACTTCTTGATAATATTATAGCTAATTATTCTCAATGGCACACCGAAAGATCTTCTAGTAAAAAAGTGCATGCTATAGAAGAAATCGATATTTTGAGTGGAAAGATGGATGAACTTATGAAATTATTTGCTACTAAGAGTGCTCCTCTTGATCCCAGTGATATGCCTTCCTCTAATAATTATGGAAATTCCTACAATAATTCTTATGGTAATTTTAATAAGATGCCCTCTGATTTTGAGAATAGTGTGAAAGAATTTATGATTTCTCAAAAGAATTTTAATGCTTTGTTTGAAGAAAAATTGCTCAAAGTTGATGATTTGGCTAGGAACATTGATAGACTTTCTCTTGATGTTGATTCTCTTAAACTTAGATCTACTCCTACTAAGCATCAATGAGTCTCTCAAAGCAATGAGAATTTCCATTGATGAGTGCAAGGAAAGAACTGCTACATTGTGTGCTAAGAAAGATTGCTTTGTAAAGGCGTGTTCTTCTAGTTTCAATGAAAATAATGATGAAGATCTTAAAGTTATTGATGTGTCTCCTATTAGATCTTTGTTTTGCAATATGAATCTTGATAATAATGGGACTGGAGATGAGTCAACTTTATTTAGAAGGCGTCCCAAGAATTCGGAGTTTTAGATCTTGATTCTAAATTTGGTAAAAGTGGGATTGGAGAGGTCATGACTTTAAATAGTATTGAACCCACTATCTCGGATTTCAAGGAATTTGATTATGATTATTTTTCTTTAGAAGGTTGTATTTCCTTTTTGCAATCCGTTGTTAATTCTCCTCATTCTTATAGTCAAAATAAAGCTTTTACCAAACATAGCATTGATGCCTTGATGCAATCTTATGATGAAAAACTTAATTTGGAAGTTTCTATACCTAGAAAACTTAATGATGAGTAGGAACCTACTATAAAGATCAAAATTAAAGATCATGAGTGTTTTCTTTGTGTGATTTGGGTGCTAGTGTTTCCACGATTCCAAAAACTTTATGTGATATTCTAGGTTTCCATGATCTTGATGATTGCTCTTTAAATTTGCACCTTGTGGATTCCACCATTAAAAAGCCAATGGGAAGGATCAATGATGTTCTCATTATTGCAAATAGAAATTTGGTGCCCGTAGATTTTATCGTTCTTGATATAGATTGCAATCTTTCTTGCCCTATTATTCTTGGTAGACCTTTCCTTAGAACGATTGGTGTGGTTATTGATATGAAGGAAGGGAATATTAGATTCCAATTTCCATTAAGGAAAGGCATGGAGCACTTTCCAAGAAAGAAAGTCAAATTACCTTATGAATCTATCATGCGAGCTACTTATGAATTGAGTGCCAAAGATGGCACTACTTAGAGCTATCTTCGCTTTTATGCCTAGCTAAGGGCGTTACTTAGCTACATGGCACTACTTAGCTACATGGCACTACTTAGATTCCAATTTTATTTGTGTTTTTTTGTTTTTTTTCTATTTAGTAATAAATTTTGCATCTACCTTATGTTTAGATGTGTTTTTATGTTTCAATTAGTGTTTGTGCCATGTAGAACCTATAGGATAACCTATGGTGATAGTTGATTTGATTCTGCTGAAAAACAGAAACTTTGCACGCACAAAATTAGTTTTGGTAAATCACAGAAACGTGCTTTTGTGTTAATTCTTTTTTCTTCTGATCAATAGACAAATTTTCCAGGACTTCCTATGTTGGCAGGATTTTTAGAGTTCCAGAAGTTTGCGTTAGTTATAGATTGCTACAGACTGTTCTGTTTTTGACAGATTCTGTTTTTCATGTGTTGTTTGCTTATTTTGACGCATCTATGGCTAGTATTAAGTGGTATGAACCATAGAGAACTTGGAATACAGTAGGTTGAACACCAAAATAAATAAATAATGAGTTCATTATAGTACCTTATGTGGTGGTTTTCTTTTCTTTCACTAATGGAGCTTATAAGATTTCTTGTTGGGTTTTTTGTTGTGAAGTTTTCAAGGAGTGGCAAGAGCCTAAACTCGGGGATGACCATGGCACCCCAAGATATTCAAGGATAGCCAAAAGCCTAAGCTTGGGGATGCCCCGGGAAGGCATCCCCTCTTTCGTCTTTGTTCATTGGTAACTTTACTTGGAGCTATATTTTTATTCGCCACATGATATGTGTTTTGCTTGGAGCGTCGTGTATGATATTAGTCTTTGCTTTTTAGTTTAACATAATCATCCTTGTTGTACACATCTTTTGGGAGACGCCCACTTGATTGAATTTGTTAGAATATGCCATGTGCTTCACTTATATCTTTTGAGCTTGATAGTTTTTGCTCCAGTGCTTCACTTATATCTTTTAGAGCATGGCGGTGGCTTAATTTTGTAGAAATTGCTAGTCTCTCATGCTTCACTTATATTATTTTGAGAGTCTCTTATAACAGCATGGTATTTGCTATGGTTATAAAATTGGTCCTAGAATGGTAGGCATCCAAGTTGGGTATAATAAAAACTATCATAGGAAGTGAATTGGATGCTATGATCAATTTGATACTTGATAATTGTTTTGAGATATGGAGGTAGTGATATTAAAGTCATGCTAGTTGGGTGATTATGAATTTAAAGAATGCTTGTGTTGAAGTTAGCAAGTCCCGTAGCATGCAGGTATGGTTAAAGTTGTGTAACAAATTTGAAACATGAAGTGTACCTGGCTTGTGCATCCTTATGAGTGGCGGTCGGGGACGAGCGATGGTCTTTTCCTACCAATCTATCCCTCTAGGAGAATGCACGTAGTGCTTGGTTTTTGATGACTTCTAAATTTTTGCAATAAGTATATGAGTTCTTTTGATTAATGTTTGAGTCCATGGATTATGCGCACCCTTTCACCCTTCCACCATTACTAGCCTCTCTTGTGCCGCGCAATTTTCGCCGGTACCATACACCCACCATACTCCTTCCTCAAAACAGCCACCATACCTACCTATTATGCATTTCCATAGCCATTCCGAGATAGTATTACCATGCAACTTTCCACCATTCCGTTCATATGACACACATTACATTTGTCATATTGCTTTTTGCATGATCATGTAGTTGACATCGTATTTGTGGCAAGGCCACCTTCATAATTTCATACATGTCGCTCTTGATTCATTGCATATCCCGGTACACCGCCGGAGGCATTCATATAGAGTCATATTTTGTTCTAGCTTTGAGTTGTAAATCCATAAAAGTGTGATATATTCATTATTAGAAAGTGTGATCATCATCATTATTAAAGCATTGCCCAAAAAGAAAAAAAGAAAAAAAAGAAAGGCCAAAAAAAGAGGAAAGGCCAAAGAAAAAAAGGAAAAAAGGAAAAAAAAGAAAAAGGAAAAAAATAAAAAAATAAAAAAAAGTAAAAGGGCAATGTTACTATCTCTTTTTCCACACTTGTGCTTCAAAGTAGCACCATGTCCTTCATATAGTGACTCTCATATCTTGTGCTTCAAAGTAGCACAATGTTTTTCATATAGTGAGTCTCATATGCTGTCACTTTCATATACTAGTGGGAATTTTTCATTATAAAACTTGGCTTGTATATTCCTACGATGGGCTTCCTCAAATGCCCTAGGTCTTCGTGAGCAAGCTGAAGGAAATATGCCCTAGAGGCAATAATAAAGTTATTATTTATTTCCTCATATCATGATAAATGTTTATTATTCATGCTAGAATTGTATTAACTGGAAACATGATACATGTGTGAATACATAGACAAACTTTATGTCACTAGTATGCCTCTACTTGACTAGCTCATTACTCAAAGATGGTTATGTTTCCTAACCATAGACATGTGTTGTCATTTGATTAACGGGATCACATCATTCGGAGAATGATGTGATTGACTTGACCCATTCCATTAGCTTAGCACTTGATCGTTTAGTATGTTGCTATTGCTTTCTTCATGACTTATACAAGTTCCTATAACTGTGAGATTATGCAACTCCGTTTACCGGAGGAACACTTTGTGTGCTACCAAACGTCACAACGTAACTGGGTGATTATAAAGGAGCTCTACAGGTGTCTCCAAAGGTACATGTTGAGTTGGCGTATTTCGAGATTAGGTTTTGTCACTCCGATTGTCGGAGAGGTATCTCTGGGCCCTCTCGGTAATGCACGTCACTATAAGCCTTGAAAGCAATGTAGCTAATGAGTTAGTTATAGAATGATGCATTACGTTACGAGTAAAGAGACTTGCCAGTAACGAGATTGAACTAGGTATTGAGATACCGACGATTGAATCTCGGGCAAGTAACATACCGATGACAAAGGGAACAATGTATGTTGTTATGCGGTTTGACCGATAAAGATCTTCGTAGAATATGTAGGAGCCAATGTGAGCATCCAGGTTCCGCTATTGGTTATTGACCAGAAACAGTTCTAGGTCATGTCTACATAGTTCTCGAACCCATACGGTCCGCACGCTTAAGGTTTCGTTGACAGTTATATTATGAGTTTATGAGTTTTGATGTACCGAAGTTTGTTCGGAGTCCAGGATGAGATTACGGACACGACGAGGAGTATCAAAATTGTCGAGACATGAAGATTGATATATTGGAAGCCTATATTTGGATGTCGGAAATGTTCTGGGTGAAATTGGGATTTTACCGGAGTACCGGGAGGTTACCGGAACCCCCCGGGAGCTTAATGGGCCTACATGGGCCTTAGTGGAAATAGAGGGCAGCAAGGGGAGTGTGGGGCGCTCCCCCCAAGGCCCAAGACGAATTGGTTTAGGGAAAGGGGGGCCGAACCCCCTCTTTCCTTCTCCTCCTCTCCCTTTCCTTCCCCTCTCCTAGTCCAACAAGGAAGGAGGGAGTCCTACTCCCGATGGGAGTAGGACTCCCCATGGCGCGCCCCCTCCTAGGCCGGCCGCCTCCTCCCCCCTTGCTCCTTTATGTACGGGGGCAGGGGGCACCTCTAAGACACAACAATTGATCTCTTGATCTCTTAGCCGTGTGCAGTGCCCCCCTCCACCATATTCCTCGATAATATTGTAGCGGTGCTTAGGTGAAGCCCTGCGACGGTAGAACATCAAGATCGTCACCACGCTGTCGTGCTGACGGGACTCATCCCCGACATTCTGCTGGATCGGAGTACGGGGATCATCATCGAGCTGAACGTGTGCTAGAACTCGGAGGTGCCGTAGTTTCGGTGCTTGATCGGTCGGGCCATGAAGATGTACGACTACATCAACCGCGTTGTTCTAACGCTTCCTATTTCGGTCTACGAGGGTACGTGGACAACACTCTCCCCTCTCGTTGCTATGCATCACCATGATCTTGCGTGTGCGTAGGAATTTTTTTGAAATTACTACGTTCCCCAACAGTGGTATCAGAGCCTGGTTTTATGCGTAGATGTTATATGCACGAGTAGAACACAAGTGAGTTGTGGGCGATACAAGTCATACTACCAGCATGTCACACTTTGGTTCAGCGGTATTGTTGGATGAAGCAGCCCGGACCGACATTACGCGTACGCTTACGCGAGACTGGTTCTACCAACGTGCTTTGCACACAGGTGGCTGGCGGGTGTCTATTTCTCCAACTTTAGTTGAACCGAGTGTAGCTACACCCGGTCCTTGCGAAGGTTAAAATAGCACTAACTTGATGAACTATCGTTGTGGTTTTGGTGCGTAGGTAAGAACGGTTCTTGCTCAACCCGTAGCAGCCACGTAAAATTTGCAACAACAAAGTAGAGGACGTCTAACTTGTTTTTGCAGGGCATGTTGTGATGTGATATGGTCAAGATGTGATGCTATATTCTATTGTATGAGATGATCATGTTTTGTAACCGAAGTTATCGGCAACTGGCAGGAGCCATATGGTTGTCGCTTTATTGTATGAAATGCAAACGCCCTGTAATTGCTTTATGTTATCACTAAGCGGTAGCGATAGTCGTAGAAGCAATAGATGGCGTAAACGACAACGATGCTACGATGGAGATCAAGGTGTCACGCTGGTGATGATGGTGATCACGACGTGCTTCGGTGATGGAGATCACAAGCACAAGACGATGATGGCCATATCATATCACTTATGTTGATTGCATGTGATGTTTATCCTTTATGCATCTTATCTTGCTTTGATTGACGGTAGCATTTTAAGATGATCTCTCACTAATTATCAAGAAGTGTTCTCCCTGAGTATGCACCGTTGCGAAAGTTCTTCGTGCTGAGACACCACGTGATGATCGGGTGTGATAGGCTCTAAGTTCAAATACAACGGGTGCAAAACAGTTGCACACGCGGAATACTCAGGTTAAACTTGACGAGCCTAGCATATACAGATATGGCCTCGGAACACGGAGACCGAAAGGTCGAACGTGAATCATATAGTAGATATGATCAACAAGTGATGTTCACCATTGAAACTACTCCATCTCACATGATGATCGGACATGGTTTAGTTGATTTGGATCACGTGATCACTTAGATGACTAGAGAGATGTCTGTCTAAGTGGGAGTTCTTAAGTAATATGATTAATTGAACTTAAATTTATCATGAACTTAGTACCTGATAGTATTTTGCTTGTCTATGTTTGTTGTAGATAGACGGCTCGTGCTGTTGTTCCGTTGAATTTTAATGCATTCCTTGAGAAAGATAAGTTGAAAGATGATGGTAGCAATTACACGGACTGGGTCCGTAACTTGAGGATTATCCTCATTGCTGCACAAAAGAATTACGTCCTGGAAGCACCGCTGGGTGCCAGGCCTACTGCAGATGCAACTGACGATGTTAAGAACGTCTGGCAGAGCAAAGCTGATGACTACTCGATAGTTCAGTGTGCCATGCTTTACGGCTTAGAACTGGGACTTCAACGACGTTTTGAACGTCATGGAGCATATGAGATGTTCCAGGAGTTGAAGTTAATATTTCAAGCAAATGCCCGGATTGAGAGATATGAAGTCTCCAATAAGTTTTATAGCTATAAGATGGAGGAGAATAGTTCTGTCAGTGAACATATACTCAAAATATCTGGGTATAATAATCACTTGATTCAACTGGGAGTTAATCTTCCTGATGATAGTGTCACTGACAAAATTCTTCAATCACTGCCACCAAGCTACAAGAACTTTGTGATGAACTATAATATGCAAGGGATGGACAAGACTATTCCCGAGCTCTTCGCAATGCTGCGGAGGTAGAAATCAAGAAGGAGCATCAAGTGTTGATGGTCAATAAGACCACCAGTTTCAAGAAAAAGGGCAAAGGGAAGAAGAAGGGGAACTTCAAGAAGAACAGCAAACAAGTTATTGCTCAAGACAAGAAACCCAAGTCTGGACCTAAGCCTGAGACTGAGTGCTTCTACTGCAAGCAGACTGGACACTGGAAGCGGAACTGCCCCAAGTATTTGGCGGATAAGAAGGATGGCCAAGTGAACAAAGGTATATGTGATATACATGTTATTGATGTGTACCTTACTAATGCTCGCAGTAGCACCTGGGTATTTGATACTGGTTCTGTTGCTAATATTTGCAACTCGAAACAGGGACTACGGATTAAGCGAAGATTGGCTAAGGACGAGGTGACGATGCGCGTGGGAAATGGTTCCAAAGTCGATGTGATCGCGGTCGGCACGCTACCTCTACATCTACCATCGGGATTAGTTTTAGACCTAAATAATTGTTATTTGGTGCCAGCGTTAAGCATGAACATTATATCTGGATCTTGTTTGATGCGAGACGGTTATTCATTTAAATCAGAGAATAATGGTTGTTCTATTTATATGAGTAATATCTTTTATGGTCATGCACCCTTGAAGAGTGGTCTATTTTTATTAAATCTCGATAGTAGTGATACACATATTCATAATGTTGAAGCCAAAAGATGCAGAGTTGATAATGATAGTGCAACTTATTTGTGGCACTGCCGTTTGGGTCATATTGGTGTAAAGCGCATGAAGAAACTCCATACTGATGGACTTCTGGAATCACTTGATTATGAATCACTTGGTACTTGCGAACCGTGCCTCATGGGCAAGATGACTAAAACGCCGTTCTCCGGAACTATGGAGCGAGCAACTGATTTGTTGGAAATCATACATACTGATGTATGTGGTCCAATGAATATTGAGGCTCGCAGCGGGTATCGTTATTTTCTCACCTTCACAGATGATTTGAGCAGATATGGGTATATCTACTTGATGAAACACAAGTCTGAAACATTTGAAAAGTTCAAAGAATTTCAGAGTGAAGTGGAAAATCATCGTAACAAGAAAATAAAATTTCTACGATCTGATCGTGGAGGAGAATATTTGAGTTACGAGTTTGGTTTACATTTGAAGTAATGCGGAATAGTTTCACAACTCACGCCACCCGGAACACCACAACGAAATGGTGTGTCCGAACATCGTAATCGTACTTTATTAGATATGGTGTGACCTATGATGTCTCTTACTGATTTACCGCTATCGTTTTGGGGTTATGCTTTAGAGACGGCCGCATTCACGTTAAATAGGGCACCATCAAAATCCGTTGAGACGACGCCTTATGAACTGTGGTTTGGCAAGAAACCAAAGTTGTCGTTTCTTAAAGTTTGGGGCTGCGATGCTTATGTGAAGAAACTTCAACTAGATAAGCTCGAACCCAAATCTGAGAAATGTGTCTTCATAGGATACCCAAAAGAGACTATTGGGTACACCTTCTATCACAGATCTGAGGGCAAGATTTTTGTTGCTAAATTCGGATCCTCTCTAGAGAAGGAGTTTCTCTCGAAAGAAGTGAGTGGGAGGAAAGTAGAACTTGATGAGGTAACTGTACCTGCTCCCTTATTGGAAAGTAGTTCATCACAAGAACCGGTTCCTGTGACAACTACACCAATCAGTGAGGAAGCTAATGATATTGATCATGAAACTTCAGATCAAGTTACTACCGAACCTCGTAGGTCTACCAGAGTAAGATCCGCACCAGAGTGGTACGGTAATCCTATTCTGGAAGTCATGTTACTTGACCATGGCGAACCTACGAACTATGAGGAAGCGATGATGAGCCCAGATTCCGCAAAATGGCTTGAGGCCATGAAATCTGAGATGGGATCCATGTATGAGAACAAAGTATGGACTTTGGTTGACTTGCCCGATGATCGGCAAGCCATCGAGAATAAATGGATCTTCAAGAAGAAGACTGACGCTGATGGTAATGTAACTGTCTACAAAGCTCGACTTGTTGCGAAAGGTTTTCGACAAGTTCAAGGGGTTGACTACGATGAGACTTTCTCACCCGTAGCGATGCTTAAGTCTGTCCGAATCATGTTAGCAATTGCCGCATTTTATGATTATGAAATTTGGCAAATGGATGTCAAAACTGCATTCCTGAATGGATTTCTGGAAGAAGAGTTGTATATGATGCAGCCGGAAGGTTTTGTCGATCCAAAAGGTGCTAACAAAGTGTGCAAGCTCCAGCGATCCATTTATGGACTGGTGCAAGCATCTCGGAGTTGGAATAAACGCTTTGATAGTGTGATCAAAGCATATGGTTTTATACAGACTTTTGGAGAAGCCTGTATTTACAAGAAAGTGAGTGGGAGCTCTGTAGCATTTCTGATATTATATGTAGATGACATATTGTTAATTGGAAATGATATAGAATTTCTGGATAGCATAAAGGGATACTTGAATAAAAGTTTTTCGATGAAAGACCTCGGTGAAGCTGCTTACATATTGGGCATCAAGATCTATAGAGATAGATCAAGACGCTTAATTGGACTTTCACAAAGCACATACCTTGATAAAGTTTTGAAAAAGTTCAAAATGGATCAGGCAAAGAAAGGGTTCTTGCCTGTATTACAAGGTGTGAAGTTGAGTCAGACTCAATGCCCGACCACAGCAGAAGATAGAGAGAAAATGAAAGATGTTCCCTATGCTTCAGCCATAGGCTCTATCATGTATGCAATGCTGTGTACCAGACCTGATGTATGCTTAGCAATAAGTTTGGCAGGGAGGTACCAAAGTAATCCAGGAGTGGATCACTGGACAGCGGTCAAGAATATCCTGAAATACCTGAAAAGGACTAAGGATATGTTTCTCGTTTATGGAGGTGACAAAGAGCTAGTCGTAAATGGTTACGTCGATGCAAGCTTTGACACTGATCCGGACGATTCTAAATCGCAAACCGGATACGTGTTTATATTGAACGGTGGAGCTGTCAGTTGGTGCAGTTCTAAACAAAGCGTCGTGGCGGGATCTACATGCGAAGCGGAGTACATAGCTGCTTCGGAAGCAGCAAATGAAGGAGTCTGGATGAAGGAGTTCATTTCCGATCTAGGTGTCATACCTAGTGCATCGGGACCAATGAAGATCTTCTGTGACAATACTGGTGCAATTGCCTTGGCAAAGGAATCCAGATTTCACAAGAGGACCAAGCACATCAAGAGACGCTTCAATTCCATCCGGGACCAAGTCCAGGTGGGAGACATAGAGATTTGTAAGATACATACGGATCTGAATGTTGCAGACCTGTTGACTAAGCCTCTTCCAGGAGCAAAACATGATCAGCACCAAGACTCCATGGGTGTTAGAATCATTACTGTGTAATCTAGATTATTGACTCTAGTGCAAGTGGGAGACTGAAGGAAATATGCCCTAGAGGCAATAATAAAGTTATTATTTATTTCCTCATATCATGATAAATGTTTATTATTCATGCTAGAATTGTATTAACCGGAAACATGATACATGTGTGAATACATAGACAAACTTGATGTCACTAGTATGCCTCTACTTGACTAGCTCATTAATCAAAGATGGTTATGTTTCCTAACCATAGACATGTGTTGTCATTTGATTAACGGGATCACATCATTAGGAGAATGATGTGATTGACTTGACCCATTCCGTTAGCTTAGCACTTGATCGTTTAGTATGTTGCTATTGCTTTCTTCATGACTTATACAAGTTCCTATAACTATGAGATTATGCAACTCCCGTTTACCGGAGGAACACTTTGTGTGCTACCAAATGTCACAACGTAACTGGGTGATTATAAAGGAGCTCTACAGGTGTCTCCAAAGGTACATGTTGAGTTGGCGTATTACGAGATTAGGTTTTGTCACTCTGGTTGTCAGAGAGGTATCTCTGGGCCCTCTCGGTAATGCACATCACTATAAGCATTGCAACAATGTAGCTAATGAGTTAGTTACGGAATGATGCATTACGTTACGAGTAAAGAGACTTGCCAGTAACGAGATTGAACTAGGTATTGAGATACCGACGATCGAATCTCGGGCAAGTAACATACCGATGACAAAGGGAACAATGTATGTTGTTATGCGGTTTGACCGATAAAGATCTTCGTAGAATATGTAGGAGACAATATTTGCATCCAGGTTCCACTATTGGTTATTGACCGGAACCAGTTCTAGGTCATGTCTACATAGTTCTCGAACCCATAGGGTCCGCACGTTTAAGGTTTCGTTGACAATTATATTATGAGTTTATGAGTTTTGATGTACTGAAGTTTGTTCAGAGTCCCGGATGAGATTACGGACATGACGAGGAGTCTCAAAATGGTCGAGGCATGAAGATTGATATATTGTAAGCCAATATTTGGATGTCGGAAGTGTTCCGGGTGAAATCGGGATTTTACCGGAGTACCAGGAGGTTACCGGAACCCCCCAGGAGCTTAATGGGCCTACATGGGCCTTAGTGGAAATAGAGGGCAGCAAGGGGAGTGTGGGGCGCGCCCCCCCAAGGCCCAAACCGAATTGGTTTAGGACAAGGGGGGCCGGCCCCCCTCTTTCCTTCTCCTCCTCTCCCTTTCCTTCCCCTCTCCTAGTCCAACAAGGAAGGAGGGAGTCCTACTCCCGGTGGGAGTAGGACTCCCCATGGCGCGCCCCCTCCTAGGCCGGCCGCCTCCTCCCCCCTTGCTCCTTTATATACGGGGGCAGGGGCACCCTCAATACACAACAATTGATCTCTTGATCTCTTAGCCGTGTGCGGTGCCCCCCTCCACCATATTCCTCGATAATATTGTAGCGGTGCTTAGGCGAAGCCCTGCGACGGTAGAACATCAAGATCGTCACCACGCCGTCGTGCTGATGGAACTCATCCCCGACATTCTGCTGGATCGGAGTACGGGGATCGTCATCGAGCTGAACGTGTGCTACAACTCGGAGGTGCCGTAGTTTCGGTGCTTGATCGGTCGGGCCATGAAGACGTATGACTACATCAACCGCGTTGTTCTAACGCTTCTGCTTTCGGTATACGAGGGTACGTGGACAACACTCTCCCCTCTCGTTGCTATGCATCACCATGATCTTGCGTGTGCGTAGGAAATTTTTTGAAATTACTACGTTCCCCAACAGTGGTATCAAAGCCTGGTTTTATGCGTAGATGTTATATGCACGAGTAGAACACAAGTGAGTTTTGGGCGATACAAGTCATACTGCTTACCAGCATGTCATACTTTGGTTCAGCGGTATTGTTGGATGAAGCGGCCCGGACCGACATTACGCGTACGCTTACGTGAGACTTGTTCTACCGACGTGCTTTGCACACAGGTGGCTAGCGGGTGTCTGTTTCTCCAACTTTAGTTGAACCGAGTGTGGCTACGCCCGGTCCTTGCGAAGGTTAAAACAACACTAACTTGACAAACTATCATTGCGGTTTTGATGCGTATTGAAGAACTGTTCTTGCTCAGCCCGTAGCAGCCACGTAAAATTTGCAACAACAAAGTAGAGGACGTCTCCAACGTATCTATAATTTTTGATTGTTCCATGCTATTATATTACCCCTTTTGGATGTTTATTGGCTTTATTTTACATATTTGTATCATTTTTGTGACTAACCTACTAACCGGAGGCCCAGCCCGTATTGTTGTTGTTTTGCCTATTTCAGTATTTCGAAGAAAAGGAATATCAAACGGAGTCCAAACGGAATGAAACCTTCGGGAGCGTGATTTTTGAAACGAACGTGATCTAGAGGACTTGGAGTGCAAGTCAAGAAGCAATCGAGGCGGCCAGGAGATAGGAGGGTGCGCCCACCCCTCTTGGGCGCGTCCCCCTGTCTCCTGGGCCTCACGAGCGGCCGCCAACGTACTTCTTCCTCCTATATATACCTACGTACCCCGAAAACATCCAGGGAGCCAACGAACAACAATTTCCAGCACCGTAACCTTCTGTATCCGCGAGATCCCATCTTGGAGCCTTCGTCGGTGCTCCGCCGGAGGGGGACTCGACCATGGTGGGCTTCTACATCAACACCATAGCCCCTCCGATGAGTTGTGAGTAGTTTACCATAGACATTCGGGTCCATAGTTATTAGCTAGATGGCTTCTTCTCTCTTTTTGGATCTCAATACAATGTTCTCCCCCTCTCTTGTGGAGATCTATTTGATGTAACTCTTTTTGCGGTGTGTTTGTCGAGATTCGATGAATTGTGGGTTTATGATCAAGTTTATCTATGAGAAATATTTTAATCTTCTCTTAATTCTTTTTTGTATAATTGAGTTATCGTTGCAAGTCTCTTCGAATTATCAGTTTGGTTTGGCCTACTAGATTGATCTTTCTTGCCATGGGAGAAGTGCTTAGCTTTGGGTTCAATCTTGCGGTGTCCTTACCCAGTGACAGAAAGGGTTGCAAGGCATGTATTGTATGGTTGCCATTGACGATAAAAAGATGGGGTTTTTATCATATTGCTTGAGTTTATCCCTCTACATCATGTCATCTTTCTTAATGTGTTACTCTGTTCTTATGAACTTAATACTCTAGATGCATGCTGGATAGCGGTCGATGTGTGGAGTAATAGTAGTAGATGCAGGTGATGACCCACAAGTATAGGGGATCTATCGTAGTCCTTTCGATAAGTAAGAGTGTCGAACCCAACGAGGAGCAAGAGGAAATGATAAGCGGTTTTCAGCAAGGTATTCTCTGCAAGTACTAAAATAAGTGGTAACAGATAGTTTTGTGATAAGATAAATGGTAACGAGCAACAAGTAACAAAAGTAAATAAAGTGCAGCAAGGTGGCCCAATCCTTTTTGTAGCAAAGGACAAGCCTGGACAAACTCTTATAATAGTAAAAGCGCTCCCGAGGACACATGGGAATATCGTCAAGCTAGTTTTCATCACGCTCATATGATTCGCGTTCGGTACTTTGATAATTTGATATGTGGGTGGATCGGTGCTTCGGTACTATCCTTACTTGGACAAGTATCCCACTTAGGATTAACCTCTACTGAAAGCATCCGCAACTACAACAAAAGTATTAAGGTAAACCTAACCATATCATGAAACATATGGATCCAAATCAGCCCCTTACGAAGCAACGCATAAACTAGGATTTAAATTTCTGTCACTCTAGCTACCCATAATCTACTTATTACTTCCCAATGCCTTCCTCTAGGCCCAAATAATGGTGAAGTGTTATGTAGTCGACATTCACATAACACCACTAGAGGTTAGACAACATACATCTTATCAAAATATCGAACGAATACCAAATTCACATGACTACTAATAGCAAGACTTCTCCCTTGTCCTCAGGAACAAACGTAACTACTCACAAAGCATATTCATGTTCATAATCAGAGGGGTAATAATGTGCATAAAGGATCTGAACATATGATCTTCCACCAAATAAACCAACTTGCATCAACTACAAGGAGTAATCAACACTACTAGCAACCTACTAGCACCAATCCCGGACTTGGAGACAAGAATTGGATACAAGAGATGAACTAGGGTTTGGAGATGAGATGGTGCTGGTGAAGATGTTGATGGAGATTGCCCTCTCCCGATGAGAGGAGCGTTGGTGATGATGATGGTGATGATTTCCCCCTCCGGGAGGGAAGTGTCCCCGGCAGAACAGCTCTGCTAGAGCCCTAGATTGGTTCCGCCAAGGTTTCGCCTCGTGGCGGCGGAGTCTCGTCCCGAAAGGTTCTCCCTTATTTTTTTCTCATCGAAAGACTTCATATGGGAGAAGATGGATGTTGGAGAGCCACCAGGGGGGGCACGAGGTAGGGGGGCGCGACCAGGGGGCGCCCCCACCCTCGTGAGCAGGGTGTGGGCCCCTTGGCCTTCATCTTTGGCGACGATTTTTCTTTATTTATTTTAAGGTATTCCGTGGAGTTTCAGGACTTTTGGAGTTGCGCAGAATAGTCCTTCAATATTTGCTCCTTTTCGAGCCCAGAATTCCAGTTGTCGGCATTCTCCCTCTTCATGTAAACCTTGTAAAATAAGAGAGAATAGACATAAGTATTGTGACATAACGTGAAATAACAGCCCATAATGCAATAAATATTGACATAAAAGCATGATGCAAAATGGACGTATCAACTCCCCCAAGCTTAGACCTCGCTTGTCCTCAAGCGAAAAGCCGATAACAATAAATATGTCCTCATGTTTAGAGGTAGAGGCGTCGATAAAAATAAAATACAGACATGAAGGCATCATGATTATTTCATAACAACAACATATATGGATTTTGTCATATGATTACTTATGTTCAAGTGATGATCTTTTCACAAAGCCAAAGTATGAATCAGAAAACTTATTGAGCACCAACAAATTTATACCCTCAGTCATTGAAGCAATTGCAACTTATCATAACATCGGAAAGAGTCTATGTTAGAGCTTAAAAGCAAGTCCACATACTCATCTATCACTTAGTCCTTCATAATTGCTAACACTCACGCGATACTTGTGGTTACGGAGTTTCAATCGGACACAGAGAAAGATAGGGGCTTATAGTTTTTGCCCCACAACCTTTTACCTCAAGGGTAATGTCAACAATAATAATTCACGCTCCCCCACATCCAATTAGATATATATATCATGTTCTTTCCAACATGCTGAGCTTGCCAAAGGATAAAATGAAAAAGGAAAAGGTGAAGATCACCATGACTCTTGCATAAGGTAGAGGATAATAATAAAATATAGGCCCTTCGCAGAGGGAAGCAGAGGTTGTCATGCGCGTTTAGGATTGATGCACAAAATCTTAATGCAAAAGAACGTCACTTTATATTGCCCCTTGCATGTGAACCTTTATTATGCAGTCCGTCGCTTTTATTGCGTCCACAACAAGTTCGTACAAAGCTTATTTCTCTGCACTAATAAGTCGTGCATATTTAGAGAGCAATTTTTATTGCTTGCACCAATGACAACTTACTTGAAGGATCTTACTCAATCCATAGGTAGATATGGTGGACTCTCATGGCAAAACTGGTTTAAGGGTATTTGGAAAGGCTGAGAATTTGGCTAGCATGAGGGGGAAAGGCAAGTTCAACATGGTAGAGGAATCATGACAACATACTTTATCTCAGATGTAAGAAAACTTAACTCACTATGTTGTCTTCCTTGTCCAACCTCAACTCTTTAGCATGTCATATTTTATTGAGTGCTCCCAATCATAAAAGATGTCAATGATAATATATCTATATGTGAAACCTCTCTTCCCTTATTACTTCCTATTAATTGCAACGATGACCAAAGCTATATTTGCTAACTCCCAACAACTTTAAATCATCAAACTCTTTCTATGTGAAGTCATTACTTTCACTAAGATCAATATGAACTCTTTGATTCTTTTTTATTCTTTTTCTTCTAATCACCCAAGATCATGGCAAAATACTCAAGCCCTTGACTCAACACTAATCTTTATTATATAGCTCACGGACTCGATTACAAAGAAGGATCATAAAGCGAAACTCAAAACTAGATCATGCCATGACTTTATTCTACTAAATCAAGATACTACTAATAGGATCGAACTAGGAAAAACGGTAAAGATAGGGGTTGTGATGGTGATACGATACCAGGGCACCTCCCCCAAGCTTGGCAGTTACCAAGGGGAGTGCCCATACCCAGATGATTATGCCTCCTTCCTTGTTGTTGGCGGTGGAGGTGTTGATGATGATGCAAGCTTGTCGTCCACCTTCCATGGCATAGGCTCACCATCATAGAAGGATGATCGAGTCTCTGGAATCCTCAAATCTGCAGCCAAACTCATCCTTTTGAATCTATATTCATACTCACAGTTTTGGTTTTGCAGATCATAGATTTGGGCTTGGAGGTGCTCGATCTTCTCATGTAGATTATAGATGGCTTCCTCGGTCTTCTTGGCATCCGGCTCATAGTTGTTGGTGAACTCCGCGAGCATCTTGTGGGTAGCATTGATTCCATGCTCCACCATCCTCTGGCACTTGAAAACTTGTTGCTCCATTGCTTCGAGCCTCAACTCCACGCTTCCGGTTCCCTTTGGTCCCTCAACATCGCGGATGTGCAGCAACCCATCACGCATCTCAATGGTTTGAGGGTGTCGCAGCACCTCCGCGAGGTAAGGGTTGATAACCTTCTCGAAGAACTTGTCCTTGGAAGCACTTGGGGTCCTCATGATGATCTAGACCTGTCAGAAAACAGCTCGAAACAAGAACAGGGGAGATTTGCGTGATATGAGAGTCAAAACCTTCGGGAGTATATATAATGAGTTTTTACTAACCAAAATACGTATCGTGCAAGGAAACGGAGTCCGGAGGGCACACGAGGTGCTCACGAGGTAGGGGGCGCGCCCAGGGGGTAGGGCGCGCCCTCCACCCTCATGGAGGCCTCGTGTCCTCCCCGGACTGCTACTTATTTTTCTATTTTTCTAAATATTCCAAAACGGAGAAATATTGCCTTTAAAATTGTTTTGGAGTTGGTTTACTTACCGTACCACATACCTATTCCTTTTCGGAGTCTGGAACGTTCTGGAAAGTGTCCCTTATGTATTCCTCCGGGGTTACAGTTTCAAGAATATTAGTTTCAACATTTATAGGGTTACCTGAGATATAGTGTTTGATCCTTTGACCGTTTACCACCTTCGGATTTGTGCCTGCAAAGTTGTTGATTTTTATGGCACCAGAATGATAGACCTCCTCGATAACGTAAGGACCTTCCCATTTGGAGAGAAGTTTTCCTGCAAAAAATCCTTAAACAAGGGTTGTATAGCAATAGATAATCACCTACATTAAACTCACACTTTTGTATCCTTTTGTCATGCCATCTTTTAACTTTTTCTTTAAACAACTTGGCATTTTCATAAGCTTGGGTTCTCCATTCATCAAGTGAGCTAATATCAAATAACCTCTTCTCACCGGCAAGTTTGAAATCATAGTTGAGCTCTTTAATAACCCAATATGCCTTATGTTCTAATTCGAGAGGTAAGTGACAAGCTTTTCCATAAACCATTTTATATGGAGACATACCCATAGGAGTTTTGTATGCAGTTCTATAGGCCCATAATGCATCATTCAGTTTCTTGGACCAATTCTTTCTAGACCTATTGACAGTCTTTTGCAAGATTAATTTGAGCTCTCTATTGCTCAATTCTACCTGACCACTAGACTGCGGGTGATATGGAGATGCAATTCTATGATTAACGTCGTATTTAGCAAGCATCTTAGGGAAAGCACCATGAATAAAGTGTGAACCACCATCAGTCATTAAGTATCTAGGGACTCCAAACCTCGGAAAAATAACTTCCTTAAGCATTTTAATAGAAGTGTTATGATCAGCACTACTAGTTGGAATAGCTTCTACCCACTTAGTAACATAATCAATAGCAACTAAAATATGAGTGTAACCATTAGAGGCAGGAAAAGGTCCCATATGATCAAAGCCCCAAACATCAAATGGTTCAATAACAAGTGAATAATTCATAGGCATTTCTTGACGTCTACTGATATTACCAATTCTTTGACATTCATCGCAAGACAAAACAAACTTACGGGCATCCTTGAAAAGAGTAGGCCAATAAAAACCGGATTGCAATACCTTATGTGCAGTTCTATCTCCAGCGTGGTGTCCTCCATAAGCTTCGGAGTGACACTTGCGTAGGATCTGTTCCTGTTCATGCTCAGGTACACAACGTCTAATAACATCATCTACTCCTTCTTTATAAAGATGTGGGTCATCCCGAAAGTAATGTCGCAAGTCATAGAAAACCTTTTTCTTTTGTTGGTATGTGAAGCTAGGCGGTATAAATTTAGCTACAATATAATTAGCATAACCAGCATACCATGGAGTGCTACGAGAAGTACTTATGACAGTTAATTGCTCATCAGGAAAGCTATCATCAATAGGTAGTGGGTCATCAAGAACATTCTCTAGCCTAGACAAGTTGTCTGCAACGGGGTTCTCAGCTCCTTTTCTATCAACAATATGTAAATCAAATTCTTGAAGCAAGAGAACCCATCTAATGAGTCTAGGTTTTGCATCTTTCTTTTCCATAAGATATTTAATAGCAGCATGATCTGTATGAATAGTTACTCTAGAATCAACAATATAGGGTCTGAATTTATCACAAGCAAATACAACCGCTAAAAGTTCCTTTTTGGTAGTAGCATAATTTCTTTGAGCATTGTCTAGAGTCTTACTAGCATAATGGATAACATTCAATTTCTTATCAACTCTTTGCCCTAGAACAGCACCTACAACATAATCACTAGCATCACACATAATTTCAAAGGGTAAATTCCAATCAGGTGGCTGAACAAGAGGTGCAGAGACTAATGCTTTCTTAAGTATTTCAAATGCTTCTACACAATCATCATCAAAGACAAATGGTACATCTTTTTGTAATAAATTAGTCAGAGGCCGAGTGATTTTTGATAATTCCTTAATGAACCTCCTATAAAATCCGGCGTGACCAAGGAAACTTCTTATACCTTTGATGTCCTTGGGACATGGCATCTTTTCAATAGCATCAACCTTGGCTTTATCAACATCAATACCTCTTTCAGAAACTTTGTGCCCCAATACAATACCTTCATTCACCATAAAGTGGCACTTTTCCCAATTCAAGACAAGATTAGTTTCTTCACGTCTCTGCAAAACTCAAGCAAGATTGCTCAAGCAATCATCAAAAGAGGAACCATAGATGGAAAAGTCGTCCATGAAAACCTCACAAATTTTCTCACAAAAGTCAGAGAATATGGCCATCATGCATCTTTCAAAGGTAGCAGGTGCATTACATAAACCAAAAGGCAGACGTCTATAAGCAAAAGTACCAAAAGGGCATGTAAAAGTAGTCTTTGATTGATCTTTAGCCGACACAGGTATTTGAGAAAAACCAGAATAACCATTTAGAAAGCAATAATGTGTATGTTTGCATAATCTTTCTAGTATTTGATCAATAAAAGGTAAGGGGTGATCCCTCTGGCTAAAATATAGGGAGGCGACACAGCCCTCCAGCCCCGCTCCCCTCCCTAGGGTCCCCCCCCCCCCCCGCCGCCGCCGGCGACCCCGCTCCCCCGCCGGCGCCGGGCGCGCCCCGCTCCCCTCCCCCTCTCCTCTTCCCCCTCCCCTCTCCTCTTCCCCCTCCCCTCCCCTCCCCTACCCTCCCGCGGCGCGCCCGCGCGCGCCCGGGGGGTCCCCTGTGCCGCGGCCCTTGGCCCCATCTCCCTCCCCTCCCCCCCCCCGCCGTCGCCGGCGCGCTCCGTCGGGCAAAGCCCGACGGGCAAGGCAGCAGCAGGGCCCTCCTTCCCTGTCCGCTTGAGGGCGCCGGTGCGGGGCGGCCCCTTTGAGCAACGGTGCTGGATGCCTGCGGAATCCAGCGGTGCGGCTGCGGTCTCGCGGGGCGGCGGGGTGGCCTGCTATGGCGGCGCTCCGGCGAACCTCAGGCTACGCACTGTGGGGCGGCTGTGGTGCTCCCATCTCGGGAGGTGGCGCGCGACCGGTCTAGGGCCGGATCCGTCTGGATCTGGCTTTGGTGGCCGGCCGGTGGCGCCTGGCTCCGGTGGTGCGTGCCCGGCGGCTCCGGCGCTCGGAGCCTGCCGGGCAACGCGTGTAGGGCAGCGGCCGGGCGTGGCTGCTGCTCCGGCCGTGGGCGGCGACTTGGGTAGGCCTCGGTGGCCTACCAATGTCATGGCGGCTTCACAGTGACTCGACGGATCTGTCCGCGGCAACGGCCAGCTCCTCCGGCGTCGGTTTGTCTACGTTCGGGCCGTCTCGTCCTTCACCCCATATCCTTGTTGCCTGGGCGCTACTCCCATCAAAGGACTGGTCCTTTCCCAGCTACGATCCACCGCTCGTCTCGCGCCCGATGCCGTAGGACAGAGCTCGTCTCGCACACGATGCAGCAGGACCGAGCTCGTCTCGCGCACGATGCAGCAGGACCGGGCTCGTCTCGCGCACGATGCAGCAGGACCATCCTCGTCTCGCGCATGATGCAGCAGGACCGAGCTCGTCTCGCGCATGTTGATGCAGGACCGAGCTCATCTCACGCTTGGGGTAGCAGGATGGGTCGGTGGATGCCGGCTCTGGCCGACCTATTGGGTCTCGACGCTGGGAGTTGCCCAGGGGCGCGAAAGGTTGGACCTTTCCGCTCGTCTCTTTCATTGGGGTGCGCCGGGTCATGAGTGAGGTGGTGTCGAGGTCTTGGATGCTGGGGCGGCGGCCCTGGTGGTGGTGGTGGCGTGGTGCTCTTGGACAAAGCCCGCGCCTCGGTGCTGCCCGCTCATCATGGCCGTGTGGGCGGCGTGGTTGCCGGGGTGTGGCGTCCGGTGGCGGTGAATGTTGGCCGAGGTGAAAACCTGCTCTTTCTTCAGAGGGACCGGCGGCGGTGAAGATCGCTCCCTTCTTGAAGGCGTCGTCGCGTCTCTCATTGCCAGGCATGCGGCTCCAGGGGAAACTTTGATCCTTGGATCAAGCGGTGGTGGCGCTCCGGTGTCCTTTCCTTCCTGAAGGCGCCGCCTTGGAGCGCATGTTTCGTCATATGTAGCTTCATATCTTCGGGACGGTAGTGCTAGGAGTAGTGTTGCTGCGCTCAGCGGCTCTGTATCCTGTCCTGGGTGTGTGCGTGTGTTGTGGTGGCGTTGCATGTGGTTGTACTGGATGCTTGTGGGTTGTTGCTTTATATATAAAGCGGGGCGAAAGCCTTTTTCGGCAATAAAAGGTAAGGGGTAATGATCTTTCTTAGTAGCCTTATTTAATTTGCGAAAACCAATTACCATCCTATAACCTGTGATAATTCTTTGCGGAATCAATTCATCTTTATCATTAGGAACAACAGTAATACCTCCCTTCTTAGGGACATAATGGACAGGGCTTACCCACTGACTATCAGCAACGGGATAAATTTTACCTGCCTCCAGAAGCTTGAGTATTTCCTTTCTTACCACTTCTTTCATTTTAGGGTTCAAACGTCGTTGAGGATCACGAACCGGTCTGGCATCCGCTTCCAAATTTATTTTATGTTGACATAGAGTGGGACTAATGCCCTTAAGATCATCCAGAGTATATCCAATAGCGGCACGATGCTTCTTCAGAGTTTTCAATAATCTTTCTTCTTCATGCTCTGAAAGGTTAGCGCTAATAATGACAGGATATATTGTCTTTTCATCAAGATAAGCATATTTAAGATTATCAGGCAACGGTTTAAGCTCAAACACGGGATCACCCTTGGGTGGAGGAGGATCCCCTAGGATTTCAACAGGCAAATTGTGTTGTAGAATAGGTTCCTGTTTAAAGAATACTTCATCTATTTCCCTTCTTTCATTCATGAACATATCAGTTTCATGGTCTAGCAAATAGTGTTCTAAAGGATCACTAGGAGGTACAGCAATAGAAGCAAGACCAATAATTTCATCCTTACTAGGCAATTCTTCCTCACGATGTTGTTTACTAAATTTAGAGAAATTAAACTCATGAACCATATCATCCAAGCCAATAGTAACAACATTCTATTCGCAATCTATTGTAGCATTAACAGTACGCAAGAAGGGTCTACCAAATATAATGGGACAAAAGCTATCTTGTGGAGAACCAAGAACAAGAAAATCAGCGGGATATTTGGTTTTCCCACACAAGACTTCAACATCTCTAACAATTCCCATTGGAGATATAGTATCTCTATTGGCAAGTTTAATTGTAACATCAATTTCCTCTAACTCAGCAGGTGCAATCTCATGCATAATTTCCTTGTATAAGCCAATGGGTATAACACTAGCACTAGCACTCATATCACATAGGCCATGATAACAATGATCTCCTATTTTAACAGAAATAACATGCACGCCTACCACAGGTCTATGTTTATCTCTATCACAGGGTTTAGCAATTCTACCAGTTTCACCAGTGAATTGAATAACATGCCCATCAATATTATCAGACAAGAGATCTTTAACAATAGCAATATTGGCTTCTACTTTGACTTGCTCAGGAGGTGTATAAGTCCTAGTATTGCTTTTACGAACAACAGTTGAAGCTTTAGCATGATCCTTCATTCTAACAGGGAAATGGGGTTTCTCAACATAAGAAGTACGAACAATAGGATCATTATAAGTGACAATCTTTTCTTCAACTTTAATAGGTGCAGCTACTTTTACTTCTATGGGAGATGATATTTAAACCACTTCTCCTTGGGGAGATCAACTAAGTAGCAAAAGATTCACAAAAAGAAGCTACTATCTCAGAGTCAAGTCCATATTTAGTGTTAAACTTACGGAAAATATCAGTATCCATAAAATATTTAACAAAATCAAACTTAGGTGGCATACCTGACTCCTTACCTTCGTCGAGGTCCCAATCTTCAGAGTTGCGTTTAATTCTATCCAATAAATTCCATCCAAATTCAATAGGCTTCATCATAAAAGAGCCAGCACAAGAAGTATCGAGCATGGTGCGATTGTTATCAGAAAGCCGAGCATAAAAATTCTGGAGAATTATCAATTTTGAGAGCTCATGATTGGGGCATGAATATAACATTTATTTAAGCCTCCCCCAAGCTTGAGCGATGCTTTCTCCTTCGCTAGGCCAAAAATTATATATATAATTGCGATCACGATGAACAAGATGCATAGGGTAATACTTTTGATGAAATTCCAATTTCAATCTTTTATAGTTCCATGCTCTCGTATCATCACATAGCCTATACCATGTCAATGCGTCTCCCTCCAAAGATAAAGGGAAAGCCTTCCTCTTAACAACATCATCGGGTATACCTACAAGATTAAATAGTCCACAAATATCATCCACAAAGCGTAGATGTTCGTCAGGATGCTTTGCTCCATCTCCTGCAAAAGTGTTAGCTAGCAGTTTTTCCATCATACCCGAAGGAATCTCAAAAGAAGTTTCATTTTCAATAGGTTCAGTAGGTTCAGTAGGTTGAGGAGCAACTCTTTGCTCTACTGGACGGGGTGAAGATACCCCGAACAAGCCCCTCAAACAATTACTTTCCATAGTAACAAGTGACAGAAAATTTCAGCACACTAA
The DNA here is from genome assembly GCF_018294505.1 of Triticum aestivum. NCBI lineage: Eukaryota > Viridiplantae > Streptophyta > Magnoliopsida > Poales > Poaceae > Triticum > Triticum aestivum. The sequence goes on along the minus strand of NC_057801.1, from coordinate 156,044,690 downwards.
ATAAATTTTTCCTTACCAAATTCCACCTACCAAAGGCGCTTCACACCCCGGCAACGGCGCCAGAAAAGAGTCTTGATGACCCACAAGTATAGGGGATTTATCATAGTCCTTTCGATAAGTAAGAGTGTCGAACCCAACGAGGAGCAGAAGGAAATGATAAGCGGTTTTCAGCAAGGTATTCTCTAAAAGTACTGAAATAAATGGTGACAGATAGTTTTGTGATAAGATAAATGGTAACGAGCAACAAGTAACAAAAGTAAATAAAGTGCATCAAGGTGGCTCAATCCTTTTTGTAGCAAAGGACAAGCCTGGACAAACTCTTATAATAGGAAAAGCGCTCCCGAGGACACATGGGAATATCGTCAAGCTAGTTTTCATCACGCTCATATGATTCGCGTTCGGTACTTTGATAATTTGATATGTGGGTGGACCAGTGCTTGGGTACTGTCCTTACTTGGACAAGTATCCCACTTATGATTAACCTCTATTGCAAGCATCCGCAACTACAACAAAAGTATTAAGGTAAACCTAACCATATCATGAAACATATGGATCCAAATCAGCCCCTTATGAAGCAACGCATAAACTAGGGTTTAAGCTTCCGTCACTCTAGCAACCCATCATCTACTTATTACTTCCCAATGCCTTCCTCTAGGCCCAAATAATGTTGAAGTGTTATGTAGTCGACGTTCACATAACACCACTAGAGGTTAGACAACATACATCTTATCAAAATATCGAACGAATACCAAATTCACATGACTACTAATAGCAAGACTTCTCCCTTGTCCTCGGGAACAAACGTAACTACTCACAAAGCATATTCATGTTCATAATCAGAGGGGTAATAATGTGCATAAAGGATCTTAACATATGATCTTCCACCAAATAAACCAACTAGCATCAACTACAAGGAGTAATCAACACTACTAGCAACCTACTAGCACCAATCCCGGACTTGGAGACAAGAATTGGATACAAGAGATGAACTAGGGTTTGGAGATGAGATGGTGCTGGTGAAGATGTTGATGGAGATTGCCCTCTCCCGATGAGAGGAGCATTGGTGATGACGATGGTGATGATTTCCCCCTCCGGGAGGGAAGTGTCCCCGGCAGAACATCTCTGTCGGAGCCCTAGATTGGTTCCGCCAAGATTCCGCCTCGTGGCGGCGGAGTCTCATCCCGAAAGGTTCTCCCTTATTTTTTTCTCATCGAAAGACTTCATATGGGAGAATATGGACGTCGGAGAGCCACCAGGGGGCCCACGAGGAAGGGGGCGTGCGCCCCCCACCCTCGTGAGCAGGGTGTGGGCCCCCTGGCCTTCATCTTTGGCGACGATTTCTCTTTATTTATTTTAAGGTATTCCGTGGAGTTTCAGGACTTTTGGAGTTGCACAGAATAGTCCTTCAATATTTGCTCCTTTTCCAGCCCAGAATTCCAGCTGCCTGCATTCTCCCTCTTCATGTAAACCTTGTAAAATAAGAGAGAATAGCCATAAGTCTTGTGACATAACGTGAAATAACAGCCCATAATGCAATAAATATTGACATAAAAGCATGATGCAAAATGGACGTATCAGCAGGCAGGAGTCGGTCTACTTGTCGCGGACGTGATGCCTATATACATGATCATGCCTAGATAATCTCATAATTATTCACTTTTCTATCAATTGCTCGACAGTAATTTGTTCACCCGCCGTAATACTTATGCTATATTGAGAGAAGCCACTAGTGAAACCTATGGCCCCCGGGTCTATCTTTTATCATATAAGCTTTCAATCTACTTTTATTTGCATCTTTACCTTTTTGCATCTATATTATAAAATACCAAAAATATATTTATCTTATCATATTATCTCTATCAGATCTCACTTTCGCAAGTGATCGTGAAGGGATTGACAACCCCTTTATTGCGTTGGTTGCGAGTTCTTTGTTTGTTTGTGTAGGTGTGTGGGACTTTTGAGGAGCCCCCTACTGGATTGATACCTTGGTTCTTAAAAACTGAGGTAAATACTTACGCTACTTTGCTGCATCACCCTTTCCTCTTCAAGGAAAACCAACGCAAGCTCAAGACGTAGCACGTAACAACCGGCGGACTAACCTTTGGCAAAGGTCCGATCCATGGCTTGATTTTAGGCGACTGTGAAAGAACCATGGGACCGAAAAAACAAATTTCTTGCGGCCGCCGCCATGATTGATGAGTAAAGAATCGGGTGTTACCAAGTGGTACGTCTTGAGCTTGCGTTGGTTTCCCTTAAAGAGGAAAGGGTGATGCAGCAATAGTAGCGTAAGTATTTCCCTCGGTTTTTGAGAACCAAGGTATCAATCCAGTAGGAGGCTCCTCAAAAGTCCCACGCACCTACACAAACAAACAAAGAACTCGCAACCAACGCAATAAAGGGGTTGTCAATCCCTTCACGACCACTTGCGAAAGTGAGATCTAATAGAGATAGTATGATAAGATAAATATATTTTTGGTATTTTATAATATAGATGCAAAAAGTAAAGATGCAAATAAAAGTAGATTGGAAGCAAATATGATAAGAGATAGACCCAGGGGCCATAGGTTTCACTAGAGGCTTCTCCCAAGATAGCATAAGTATTATAGTGGGTGAACAAATTACTGTCGAGCAATTGATAGAAAAGTGAATAATTATGAGATTATCTAGGCATGATCATGTATATAGGAATCACGTCCGCAACAAGTAGACCGACTCCTGCCTGCATCTACTACTATTACTCCACACATCGACCGACTCCTGCCTGCATCTAGAGTATTAAGTTCATAAAGAACAGAGTAACGCATTAAGCAAGATGACATGATGTAGAGGGATAAACTCATGCAATATGATATAAACCACATCTTTTTATCCTCGATGGCAACAATACAATACGTGCCTTGCAACCCTTTCTGTCGCTGGGTAAGGACACCGCAAGATTGAAACCAAAGCTAAGCACTTCCCCCATGGCAAGAAAGATCAATCTAGTAGGCCAAACCAAACTAATAATTCGAAGAGACTTGCAAAGATAACTCAATCATACATAAAAGAATTCAGAGGAGATTCAAATATTTCTCATAGATAAACTTGATCATAAACCCGCAATTCATCGGATCTCGACAAACACACCACAAAAATAGTTTACATCAAATAGATCTCCACAAGAGAGGGGGAGAACATTGTATTGATATCCAAAAAGAGAGAAGAAGCCATCTAGCTAATAATTATGGACCCGAAGGTCTGTGGTAAATGATAACCCACAAGTATACGGGATAGTTGTAGCCTCTTTCGATAAGTAAGAGTGTCGAACCCAACGAGGAGCTAAAGGTAGAACGAATACTCTCTCAAGTCCTATCGGCCACTGATACGACTCTACGCACGCTTGACGTTTGCTTTACCTAGAACAAGTATGAAACTAGAAGTACTTTGTAGGTGTTGTTGGATAGGTTTGCAAGATAATAAAGAACGCGTAAACAAAACTAGGGGTTGTTTATATAAAGATGCAATAAAGTAAATAGAGCGAGTGTGGAAAAGTGGTGGTAGGAATTGTGGAAGTGTCCCTAAGCAATTGACTACGTTACTAGACCGATAGCAAGTTTTATGTGGGAGAGGCCACTGCTAGCATGTCATCCCTGACTTGGAATTCTATGCACTTATGATTGGAACTATTAGCAAGCAGTCCGCAACTACTAACGTTCATTAAGGTAAAACCCAACCATGGCATTAAGATATATTGGTCCCCCTTCAATCCCGTATGTATCAGTTTCTATGCCAGGCTGAAGCTTCTGTCACTCTTGCCCTCGAATACATAGTCCTATCAACATACAACTAACCCTATGGTGTGATCCACGCGCGCGCTCATATGATGGGGACCAAAGGATAGCAACATAACCACAAGCAAATTAAATCAATCATAGCAATTCATCAACCACCAAAAGGACAACGAAATCTACTCAGACATCATAGGATGGCAACACATCATTGGATAATAATATGAAGCATAAAGCACCATGTTCAAGTAGAGGGTACAACGGGTTGCGGGAGAGTGGACCGCTGTATATAGAAGGGGGAAGGTGATGGAGATGTTGGTGAAGATGGCGGAGGTGTTGGTGAAGATCGCGGTGATGATGATGGCCCCCGGCAGCGCTCCGGCTCCACCGGAAGCAAGGGGGGAGAAGCCCCCTTCTTCTTCTTCTTCCTTGTACTCCTCCCTAGATGGGAGAAGGGTTTCCCCTCTGGACCTTGACTCCCATGGCTTGGGAGGGGCGAGAGCCCCTCCGAGATTGGATCTATCTCTCTGTTTTTGCATTCTGGAATCCTTCACATTCACCGTTTCTTTTATATCTGGAGATCTGTAACTCCGATTGGGATGAATCTTTCGCCAAGATTTTTCTCGTAAAATTATCTTTCTTGCGGCAAAAGAAGAGCGCCAACCGCCTTACGGGTGGCCCACAAGAGTCCAGGGCGCGCCCAGGGGGGAGGGCGCGCCCCTCTGTCTCGTGGCCACCCTGGACACCATTTCGCGTTCATTCTTCCTCCGGAAAATCCCAAATATTCCAAAATAATTCTTTGTCCGTTTTTATCCCGTTTGGATTCCATTTGATATTGGGTTTCTGCGAAACATAAAACATGCAACAGACAGGAACTGGCACTGGGCACTGGATCAATATGTTAGTCCCAAAAATAGTATAAAAAGTTTCCAAAAGTATATGAAAGTTGAAGAATATTGGCATGGAACAATCAAAAATTATAGATACGATGGAGACATATCAGCATCCCCAAGCTTAATTCCTGCTCGTCCTCGAGTAGGTAAATGATAAAAAAATATTTTTTGATGTGGAATGCTATCTAGCATAATCTTGATCATATGTCTAATCATGGCATGAATATTAAGACACGAGTGATTCAAAGCAATAGTCTATCATTTGACATAAAAACAATAATACTTCAAGCATACCAACCAAGCAATTATGTCTTATCGAAATAACATAGCCAAAGAAAGCTCATCCCTACAAAATCATATAGTCTGGCTATGCTCCATCTTCATCACACAAAATGCTCCCATCATGCACAACCCCGATGACGAGCCGAGCAATTGGTTCATACTTTTTAACGCGCTTCAGCTTTTTCAACTCTTACGCAATACATGAGCGCAAGCCATGGACATAGCACTATGGTGGTATATGGTGGTGGTTGTGAGGACAAAAAGGGAGAAAATAGTCTCACATCAACTAGGCGTATCAACGGGCTATGGGGATGCCCATCAATAGATATCAATGTGAGTGAGTAGGGATTGCCATGCAACGAATGCACTAAGAGCTATAAGTGTATGAAAGCTCAAACTGAAAACTAAGTGGGTGTGCATCCAACTTGCTTTCTCATGAAGACCTCGGGCGTTTGAGGAAGCCCATCATCGGAATATACAAGCCAAGTTCTATAATGAAAAATTTCCACTAGTATATGAAAGTGAAAGCATAGGAGACTCTCTCTATGAAGAACATGGTGCTAGTCTGAAGCACAAGTGTGGTAAAAGGATAGTAACATTGCCCCTTCTCTCTTTTTCTCTCATTTTTTCCTTTTTCTTTTTTCATTTTTTTTCTTTTTCATTTTTTTCTTTCTTTTTGGTGGGCTTCTTTGGCCTCTTTTTTTATTTGGGATTCTTTGGCCTCTTTTATTTTTCATAAAGTCCGGAGTCTCATCCCGACTTGTGGGGGAATCATAGTCTCCTTCATCCCTTTCCTCACTGGGGCAATGCTCTAATAATGAAGATCATCACACTTTTATTTACTTACAACTCAATATCTCAAAGATATGACTCTATATGAATGCTTCCGGCGGTGTACCGGGATTTGCAATGATCTAGCATAGCAATGACATCAAAAAAACGGACAAGCCATGAAAACATCATGCTAGCTATCTTACGACATGCAAAGCAATATGACAATGAATGCTCAAGTCATGTATATGATGATGATGGAAGTTGCATGGCAATATATCTCGGAATGGCTATGGAAATGCCATAATAGGTAGGTATGGTGGCTGGTTTGAGGAAGGTAAATAATGGGTCCATGATACCAGCAAAAGTTGCGCGGCACAATAGAGGCTAGCAAAGTGGAAGGGTGAGTGTGCGTATATCCGTGGACTCACATTAGTCATAAAGAACTCATATACTTATTGCAAAAGTCTACTTAGCCCTCGAAGCAAAGTACTACTACGCATGCCCCTAGAGGGATAGATTGGTAGGAAAAGACCATCGCTCGTCCCCGACTGCCACTCATAAGGAAAGCAATCAAAGAGCACCTCATGCTCCAACTTCGTTACATAACGGTTCACCATACGTGCATGCTACGGGACTTGCAAACCTCAACACAAGTATTTCTCAATTTCACAATTACTCAACTAGCACGACTCTAATATCACCACCTTTATATCGCAAAACTATTGCAAGGAATCAAACATATCATATTCAGCGATCTACAAGTTTATGTAGGATTTTATGACTAACCATGTGAATGACCAATTCCTGTCATCTCTCTAAAAGATATAAGTGAAGCAAGAGAGTTTAATTCTTTCTACAAAAGATATGCCCACGCTCTAACAAATATAAGTGAAGCAAAAGAGCATTCTACAAATGGCGGTTTTCTATGTGAAGAGAAACAGGCAATCCAAACTTCAAATGATATAAGTGAAGCACATGAAGCATTCTATAAAGCCATACTCAAAAGATTTAAGTGAAGTGCAATGAGAATTCTATAAATCAACCAAGGACTATCTCATACCAGCATGGTGCATAAAAGAAAATGAAAACTAAATGCAAAAGACGCTCCAAGACTTGCACATAATGCATGAATGAAACGAATTCGAAAACATACCGATACTTGTTGAAGAAAGAGGGGATGCCTTCCGGGGCATCCTCAAGCTTAGACGCTTGAGTCTCCTTGAATATTTACTTGGGGTGCCTCGGGCATCCCCAAGCTTGAGCTCTTGCCTCTCTTCCTTTTCCTCATATCGAGACATCCTCGATTAGACACTTCATCCACACAAAACTTCAACAGAAAACTCGGTAAGATCCGTTAGTATAAAAAAGCAAATCACCACTTTAAGTACTCTTGCAAACCAATTCATATTTTGTTTTTGCATTGTGTCTACTGTAATATAAATTTTCCATGGCTTAATCCACTAATATAAATTGATAGATTCATCAAAACAAGCAAACTATGCATCGAAAACAGAATCTGTCAAAAACAGAACAGTCTGTAGCAATCTGAACATCCACCATACTTCTGGTACCCCAACAATTCTACCAAAATTATTAAAAATAAAAAAGTTTTATATAAATACGGTGCAAAAGAAATCAGAACCAAATGACGTTCCAGTTAAAAATGTAAAATCGCGCACTACAGCCAAAGTTTCTGTCCGTACAAACCAACAAGCATTGTAAACATCCTAAAGGCAAACCTTGGCACATTACTTTTATAATACAATGGAATTGTACAAGGGGATAATTATTTTTGATGAAAAGTTTCTGTAGTTAAGATTCACAAAGTTTTCGTGAGCATGAACAAAGTTCAAGGAGCTCTCCCACTTCAACAATGCTTGTCTCTCTTACTTTCACTTTCCTTTTTGAAAAGTTTTTAGGTTTCCCTCTTTATTTTTTTGTTTTTAAACTATATAAAAGCATTCAACAGAAATAAATGACTCTCTAAAACTTTCGGGTTGTCTCCCTGGCAGCGCTTCTTTAAAGCCATTAAGCTAGGCATTAGTGCTCAAGTAATGATCCACCCGGATCCCAAGGTATATCAAAGCCAATTTTAATTAACAATGATTTGTAATTTAGTAGTGAGCACAAAGTAACATATATCATGCAACAACGAAGTATAACTCTCTTCCTATGCATCAGCATGTCATAAAATAACAATTCATGCACACATAGTAAAGGCCAATGCATAGTATAAACAGTTTCCTGCAATTCTATCATATTGGAAACATAAAGAGGCGGAGATAGAGTTCCTCTCTCATAATAATTGCAAGTAGGAGCAGCAAGCACATGCATATTATATTCATCAAAATCATCATGTGCAATGGTAAAAGGCAACCCATCAATATAATCCTTAATAAGCACAAACTTCTCCGATATAGTGTAGTTTGGAGAATTCAAAAAGATAATAGGACTATCATGCGTGGGTGCAATAGCAACAATTTCATGTTTAACATAAGGAACTATAGCAAGTTCATCTCCATAAGCACAATTCATATTGGCATCTTGACCACAAGCATATCAAGTATCATCAAAAAGGGATATTTCAAGAGAATCAACGGGATCATAGCAATCATCATAGCAATCATCCTTCGGTAAGCACGAAGGGGAATTAAATAATGTATGAGTTGGAGGGTTACTCTCATTAGAAGGTGGGCACGGGTAGCTAATCCGCTCTTCCTCCTTTTGTTCTTCGCTCTCCTCATCATCTTTTTCATCCAATGAGCTCACTGTTTCATCAATTTCTTCTTCCATAGCTTCCTGCAAAATATTAGTCTCTTCTTGGACAGCGGAGAAGTCCTCAATATATGGTTTAACATAGGCATTAGAAGCATAATTATCATAACAATATTGAAATATGGCAAAATTTTCAGATTTGTAAAGAGTAGCATCATACTTTTCAATCAAAGAGGCAATCTCATAAGCACCTTTAAAAGCAACAAATTCTTCAATTTGTTGAACATCATAGTAATTGTAAACACCCTTAGCATACGAAGATACGATTCCATTATCACTAAACAAGCATTGATAGGGTAGGTGTTTCTTAGGGTCTTCAGAACAACAAGTAAACTCATATATTTCACATAAATTCCAAGCATAGCATTGCAAACGTTGAATTTGATCCCATAATAGTTTCCCTTTTTCAGATATACGGTGTCGCACAAAACAAGCATGCTCATCTAAAGATTTGCCCTCAACTAAACTAGTGGGGGTTTCAGCACGAGCACAAAGGGATCGAAGATGATCCAAGTAAAAAGCTTCAGGAGTGTGATAGATTTTGAGTGGTTCTTCAACCACTGGTTAGTAGGTACAACTAATTTTTTTGGTATTTTACGTTTCCTACCCATAGCTAAAGATAGAAAACAACTAAGAACAGCAAATAAAAATTACTTAGTGATAAAGCAAACAAGCACACACGAGAATATTCACCCCACGCTATGACTCCCCGGCAACGGCGCCAGAAAAAGGTCTTGATAACCCGCAAGTATACGGGACAGTTGTAGCCTCTTTCGATAAGTAAGAGTGTCGAACCCAACGAGGAGCTAAAGGTATAACAAATACTCTCTCAAGTCCTATCGGCCACTGATACGACTCTACGCACGCTTGACGTTCGCTTTACCTAGAACAAGTATGAAACTAGAAGTACTTTGTAGGTGTTGTTGGATAGGTTTGCAAGATAATAAAGAATGCGTAAACAAAAACTAGGGGCTGTTTAGATAAAGATGCAATAAAGTAAATAGAGCGAGTGTGGAAAAGTGGTGGTAGGAGTTGTGGAAGTGTCCCTAAGCAATTGACTACGTTACTAGACCGATAGCAAGTTTTATGTGGGAGAGGCCACTACTAGCATGTCATCCCTGACTTGGAATTCTATGCACTTATGATTGGAACTATTAGCAAGCAGTCCGCAACTACTAACGTTCATTAAGGTAAAACCCAACCATAGCATTAAGATATATTGGTCCCCCTTCAATCCCGTATGTATCAATTTCTATGCCAGGCTGAAGCTTCTGTCACTCTTGCCCTCCAATACATAGTCCTATCAACATACAACTAACCCTATGGTGTGATCCACGCGCGCGCTCATATGATGGGCACCAAAGGACAGCAACATAACCACAAGCAAATTAAATCAATCATAGCAATTCATCAACCACCAATAGGACAACAAAAATCTACTCAGACATCATAGGATGGCAACACATCATTGGAAAATAATATGAAGCATAAAGCACCATGTTCAAGTAGAGGGTACAGCGGGTTGCGGGACAGTGGACCGCTATAGATAGAGGGGGGAAGGTGATGGAGAGGTTGGTGAAGATGACAGTGGTGTTGGTGAAGATCGCGGTGATGATGATGGCCCCCGGCGGCGTTCCGGCGCCACCGGAAGCAAGGGGGAGAGAGCCCCCCTTCTTCTTCTTCTTCTTCCTTGACCTTCTCCCTAGATCTGAGTAGGGTTTCCCCTCTGGTCCTTGGCTCCCATGACTTGGGAGGGGCGAGAGCCCCTCCGAGATTGGATCTATCTTTCTGTTTCTGCGTTCTCTGATTCTACCCCTTCACCGTTTCTTTTATATCTGGAGATCCGTAACTCCGATTGGGGTGAATCTTTCGCCCAGATTTTTGACATAAAATTAGCTTTCTTGCGGCAAAAGAAGAGCGCCAACTGCCTTACGGGTGGCCCACGAGAGTCCAGGGTGCACCCAGGGGGGGAGGGCGCGCCCCCCTGTCTCGTGGCCACCCCGGACACCGTTTCGCATTGATTCTTCCTCCGGAAAATCCCAAATATTCCAAAATAATTCTCCGTCCATTTTTATCCCATTTGGATTCCGTTTGATATTGGGTTTCTGCGAAACATAAAACATGCAACAGACAGGAACTAGCACTGGGCACTGGATCAATATGTTAGTTCCAAAAAATAGTATAAAACGTTGCCAAAAGTATATGAAAGTTGAAGAATATTGGCATGGAACAATCAAAAATTATAGATACAACGGAGACGTATCATTAAACTAGTCACAACTCGTCGGAGGGACTATGGTGTTGATGTAGAAGCCCTCCGTGGTCGATTCCCTCTCCGGCAGAATGCCGACGAAGGCTCCAAGATGGGATCTCGCGGATACAGAAGGTTACGGCGGTGGAAATTGTGTTTCGTTGGCTCCCTGGATGTTTTCGGGGTACGTAGGCTTATATAGGAGGAATAAGTACGTTGGTGGCCGTCCGAGGGGCCCACGAGACAGGGGGGCGCGCCCTATAGGGGGGCGCGCCCTACCCTCTCGTGGCCGCCTCGGCTACTTCTTGACTTGCACTCCAACTCCTCTGGATCACGTTCGTTCCAAAAATCACGCTCCCGAAGGTTTCATTCCGTTTGGACTCCGTTTGATATTCCTTTTCTTCGAAATACTGAAATGGGCAAAAAAAACAGCAATACGGGCTGGGCCTACGTTAGTAGGTTAGTCCGAAAAATGATATAAATGTGTAAAATAAAGCCCATAAACATCCAAAAGGGGTAATATAATAGCATGAAACAATCAAAAATTATAGATACGTTGGAGACGTATCAAGCAACCCCAAGCTTAATTCATGCTCATCCTCGAGTAGGTAAATGATAAAAGAAGAATTTTTGATGTGGAATGCTACCTAGCATAATTCTCAATGTAATTTTCTTTATTGAGGCATGAATGGTCAGATCCAAATGATACAAAATAAAAGTTCATATTGACATAAAAATAGTGATACTTCAAGCATACTAATCAAAGTAATCATGTCTTCTCAAAATAACATGGCCAAAGAAAGTTATCCGTACAAAATCATATAGTCTGGCTGTTTCTCTATCTTCATCACACAAAGTATTTAATCATGCACAACCCTGATGACAAGTCAAGCAATTGTTTCATACTTTAATAATCTCAAACTTTTTCAACTTTCATGCAATACATGAGCGTGAGCCATGGACATAGCACTATATGTGGAATAGAATGGTGGTTGTGGAGAAGACAAAAAAGGAGAAGATAGTCTCACGTCAACTAGGCGTATCAACGGGCTATGGAGATGCCCATTAGCAGATATCAATGTGAGTGAGTAGGGATTGCCATGCAACGAATGCACTAGAGCTATAAATATGTGAAAGCTCAATAAAAGAAACTAAGTGGGTGTGCATCCAACTCGCTTGCTCACGAAGACCTAGGGCATTTTGAGGAAGCCCATCATTGGAATATACAAGCCAAGTTCTATAATGAAAAATTCCCACTAGTATATGAAAGTGACAACATATGAGACTCTCTATCATGAAGATCATGGTGCTACTTTGAAGCACAATTGTGGAAAAAGAGATAGTAGCATTGTCCTTTCTCTCTTTTTCTCTCATTTTATTTTTTTTCTTTTTCTTTTTCTCCCTTTTTTCTTTTTTTATTTGGCCTTTTTTTTCTTGGCCTTTCTTTTTTTCCCTTTTTTTTCTTTTTGTAAAGTCCGAAGTCTCATCCCGACTTGTGGGGGAATCATAGTCTTCATCATCCTTTCCTCACTAGGACAATGCTCTAATAATGAAGATCATCACACTTTTATTGATTTACAACTCAAGAATTACAACTCAAATCTAGAACAAGATATGACTCTATATGAGTGCCTCCAGCGGTGTACCGGGATATGCAATGAATCAAGAGCGACATGTATGAAAATTATGAAGGTGGCCTTGCCACAAATACAATGTCAACTACATGATCATGCAAAGAGCAATATGACAAAAGTAATGTGTGTCATATGAATGGGACGGTGGAAAGTTGCGCGGCAATATATCTCGGAATGGCTTTGGAAATGCCATAATAGGTAGGTATGGTGGCTGTTTTGAGGAAGGTATATGGTGGGTGTATGGTACCGGTGAGAGTTGCGCGGCACAAGAGAGGCTAGCAATGGTGGAAGGGTGAGGGTGCGTATAATCCATGGACTCAACATTAGTCAAAAGAACTCATATACTTGTTGCAAAAATCTAGAAGTCATCAAAAACAAAGTACTACACGCATGCTCCTAGGGGGATAGATTGGTAGGAAAAGACCATCGCTCGTCCCCGACCGCCACTCATAAGGAAGACAATCAATAAATAAAACTGTGCTCCAACTTCATCACAAAGCGGTTCACCATACGTGCATGCTACGGGAATCACAAACCTCAACACAAGTATTTTTCATAATCACCTCAACTAGCATGACTTTAATATCACTACCTCCATATCTCAAAACAATTATCAAGTATCAAATTGATCATAGCATCCAATTCACTTTCTATGATAGTTTTTATTATACCCAACTTGGATGCTCATAATTCTAGGACCAAATTTGTAACCATAGCAAATACTATGCTGTTCTAAAAGACTCTCAAAATAATATAAGTGAAGCATGAGAGACTAGCAATTTCTTCAAAATTAATCCACCGCCGTGCTCTAAAAGATATAAGTGAAGCACATAGAGTATTCTAGCAAATTCTAATCAAGTGGGCTTCTCCCAAAAGGTGTATACAACAAGGATGATTGTGGTAAACTAAAAAGCAAAGACTAATATAATACACGACGCTCCAAGCAAAACACATATCATGTGGCGAATAAAAATATAGCTCCAAGTAAAGTTACCAATGAACGAAGACGAAAGAGGGGATGCCTTCCCGGGGCATCCCCAAGCTTAGGCTTTTGGCTATCCTTGAATATCTTGGGGTGCCATGGGCATCCCCAAGCTTAGGCTCTTGTCACTCCTTATTCCATGGTCCATAAAAGCTTTACCCAAAACTTGAAAACTTCACAACACAAAACTCAACAGGAAATCTTATAAGCTCCGTTAGTGAAAGAAAACAAAACCACCACATAAGGTACTATAATGAACTAATTCTTTATTTATTTTGGTGTTAAACCTACTATATTCCAACTTCTCTATGGTTTATAAACTATTTTACTAGCCATAGATGCATCAAAATAAGCAAACAACACACGAAAAAACAGAATCTGTCAAAAACAGAACAGTCTGTAGCAATCTGTAACTAACGCAAACTTCTAGGACTCTAAAACTCCTATCAAAATAGGAAGTCCTGGAACATTTGTCTATTGATGAGCAGCAAAAAGAATCAACGCAAAAGCACGTTTCTGTGATTTAACAAAACTAAATTCGTGCGTGAAAAGTTTTTGTTTTTCAGCAGAATTAAATCAACTATCATCATAGGTTATCCTATAGGTTCTACTTGGCACAAACACTAATTAAAACATAAAAAACATCTAAACAGAAGGTAGGCGCAAAATTTATTAAATAACAGCAAGGAAAAATATTGGGTTGTCTCCCAACAAGCGCTTTTCTTTAAAGCCTTTTTAGCTAGGCATTGAGATTTCAATAATGCTCACATGAAAGACAAGAATTGAAGCACAAAGAGAGCATCATAAAACATGTGACAAACACACTTAAGTCTAACATACTTCCTATGCATAGGCATCTTGTAAGCAAACAAATTATCAAGGCAAGCAAAAACTAGCATATGCAAGGAAGAACAAAGAGACGATAGCAATCTCAACATGACGAGAGGTAATTTAGTAACATGAAAATTTCTACAACCATATTTTCCTCTCTCATAATAATTACATATAGGATCATAAGAAAATTCAACAATATAGCTATCACAAAACATATTCTCAACACGATCCACATGCATGCAAAGTTGACACTCTTCCAAGATAGTGGGATTAACATTAACTAAAGTCATGACCTCTCCAAACCCACTTTTATCAAAAATATCATAAGATTCAACATACTACAAATATGTGAGATCTAAAGTTGACACTCTTCCAAACCCACTTTCATTATTATTGAAAACACTATTATCAATCTCATATTCATCATGGGGCTAAAACAGTTTTCAAGAACATAAGAAGAATCACCCCAATCATGATCATTGCAACAAGTAGTAAACATAGCAAAACTAGCATCCCCAAGCTTAGGGTTTTGCATATTATTAGCACAATTGACATCAAGAGAATTTATAGTAAAATCATTGCAATCGATTGCTTTTCATCGAAGGAACTACCAAGTATGGGTGCAATAGCAACGATCCCACGTTTAACGTAAGGAACTATAGCAAATTCATATTCACAAATATTGGCATCATGGCCACAAGAATAGCAAGCATCATGTTCGTCAAGGGATATTTTAACCAAATCATCGGAATCATCATTATCTATAGATTCATGCATATCATTATTTTCTTCCAAACCAACGGTCATTCTTTCAATAAATTCTTGGACATAGACATTATGAGCAAAGTTTTCATTGCAATATTTAAGTATGACGGAATTTTCAGACTTGTTGAGAGTAAAATCATACTTTTCAATCAAAGAACCAACTTCATGAGCACCCTTAAAAACGACAAATTCTTCTATTTGTTCGATATCATAGTAACTATAAACACCCTTTGCATAAGAAGATAAGATTTCATTATCATTGAACTCACATAGGTAGGGAAGGTGTTTTTTAGGGTTCTTAGAGCAACAAGTAAAATCACAAATTTCACAAAGATTCGAAGCATAGCATAGCAAACTATTTATATGATACCATAAGACCTTCCCTTTTTTAGACAAATGATGACGCACAAAATGAGCATGCTCATCTAAAGATTTCCCATCAACTAAGCTAGTTGGGGTTTCAGCACGAGCACATAAGGATCAAAGATGATCCAAGTAGAACACTTTAAGTGGATCCATATCAATAGATTTTCAGAAAGCAAAGATGCAAGCATATAGAAGGCACATGGCAACGGGAAGGCAAACGGAAAAGAGAGGGAGAGATTAGGAAAGAGAGGGCGAATAAAACGGCAAGGGTGAAGTGGGGGAGAGGAAAATGAGAGGCAAATGGCAATTAATGTAAATGCGAGGGAGATGAGTTTGTGATGGGTACTTGGTATGTCTTGACTTGAGCAAAGACCTCCCCGGCAACGGCGCCAGAAATCCTTCTTGCTACATCTTGAGCTTGCGTTGGTTTTCCTTGAAGAGGAAAGGGTGATGCAGCAATAGTAGCGTAAGTATTTCCTTCAGTTTTTGAGAACCAAGGTATCAATCCAGTAGGAGGCTCCTCAAAAGTCCCACCCACCTACACAAACAAATAAAGAACTTGCAACCAATGCAATAAAGGGGTTGTCAATCCCTTCATGGCCACTTGCGAAAGTGAGATATAATAGAGATAGTATGATAAGATAAATATATTTTTGGTATTTTATAATATAGATGCAAAAAGTAAAGATGCAAATAAAAGTAGATTGGAAGCAAATATGATAAGAGATAGACCCGGAGGGCCATAGGTTTCACTAGAGGCTTCTCCCAAGATAGCATAAGTATTACGGTGGGTGAACAAATTACTGTCGAGCAATTGATAGAAAAGCGAATAATTATGAGATTATCTAGGCATGATCATGTATATAGGCATCACGTCTGCAACAAGTAGACCGACTCTTGCCTGCATCTACTACTATTACTCCACACATCGATCGACTTCTGCCTGCATCTAGAGTATTAAGTTCATAAAGAACAGAGTAACGCATTAAGCAAGATGACATGATGTAGAGGGATAAACTCATGCAATATGATATAAACCACATCTTTTTATCCTCGATGGCAACAATACAATACGTGCCTTACAACCCTTTCTGTCACTGGGTAAGGACACCGCAAGATTGAACCCAAAGCTAAGCACTTCTCCCATGGCAAGAAAGATCAATCTAGTAGGCCAAACCAAACTGATAAGTCGAAGATACTTGCAAAGATAATTCAATCATACATAAAAGAATTCAGAGGAGATTCAAATATTTCTCATAGATAAACTTGATCATAAACCCACAATTCATCGGATCTCGACAAACACACCGTAAAAAGAGTTTACATCAAATAGATCTCCACAAAAGAGGGGGAGAACATTGTATTGAGATTCAAAAAGAGAGAAGAAGCCATCTAGCTAATAAATATGGACCCAAAGGTCTGTGATAAACTACTCACAACTCATCGGAGGGCTATGGTGTTGATGTAGAAGCACTCCGTGGTCGATTCCCCCTCCGGCAGAACGCCGACGAAGGCTCCAAGATGGGATCTCGCGGATACAAAAGGTTACTGCGGTGGAAATTGTGTTTCGTTGGCTCCTTGGATGTTTTCGGGGTACGTAGGCTTATATAGGAGGAAGAAGTACGTCGGCGGCCGCCCGAGGGGCCCACGAGACAGTAGGGCGCGCCCTATAGGGGGCGCGCCCTACCCTCTCGTGGCCGCCTCGGCTGCTTCTTGACTTGCATTCCAAGTCCTCTGGATCACGTTCGTTCCAAAAATTAGACTCCCGAAGGTTTCATTCTGTTTGGACTTCGTTTGATATTCCTTTTCTTTGAAATACTGAAATAGGCAAAAAAACAGCAATACGGGCTGGACCTTCGGTTAGTAGGTTAGTCCCAAAAATGATGTAAATGTGTAAAATAAAGTCCATAAACATCCAAAGGGGGTAATATAATAGCATGAAACAATCAAAAATTATAGATACATTGGAGACGTATCACCAAGCCTAGCCGAGAAAACGGCAGATCCGACGAGACCGGCAGATCATCATCATCCTCCTCCTCGTCGGCAAGAATCCAGAAGCGTCCCCCAAACCGCGGCCGGGGCTTCGATCCTTCCAGCTCCATCGTAAGATCCACGACCTCAATTCGATCTTCCCCGTCCACAGGCTCCTGCACACATTCAAGAACCTAAATCTGATAAATATCAATCAAAATACGCATACCTATGGCGATCTTCTCATCGGCCTCCAGATGTCGATCGGCCAAGATCTCCCCTTCATGATCTCTAATCGTCATCCATCTGGAAGGGTGCGAGTAGATCGATCCACCATTCCAATGCCCGGCCATCCGAACGTCTTCGTAATGAACTCGCCACTTGGTTGGATGCAAGAACCCCCGACCCGATCCGTCGTCGAGGAAATTCCTCGAAGAACCGGGCAGGGCGTCGGCTCCTGCGCCGCCGCGGGCGTCACCCGTGCTGCCGACCGCAGCTCTTCCAAGGACGGAAGTGGCGGGGGTGGTGGTTCCGGCAGGGGCGACAGAGTCGCCTCTCCATCGCCCTCCATCACCGGTCATAGCTAATCTTCTGACCAGAGTATAATATATAGTTAATCTTTGGTCCTCACGTGGTGGTGCTTCTCTTGGCACAATCCCCGATGCTTGATGTTGCCTTTTTCAGCCAACGTAACTGCCACCAGATGCAAAGCTACCCATGTATACTTCCCTTCGCTGATTAATTTTCTTCTAGCCTCCATGCACGTGCCTTTTTTCACAAACAAATCTCACGCCTCACATCTGGCTTTCCTGCGGGCTTTGTCTAGCCAACTCGTACAGCTCCTGTCAAAGCCTTTCCGATCCGGCCACAAGTTCCTGATGGACCACGTCCCTTCAGCCACGTGCTACACGTGGGATCCCCGTGCATTTTACGTCAACTCCACCGCGCGACCCTATCCTGTTCGTCCCGGTCCGTTTGGGGTAAAAAGAACAAAGGAGGCGGCCCAGCGCGCGATGGCCCGGACCCATCCTGACCGTTTTATGTTCGGGCCGACCCATTCCGAGCGCAAACTTGCGCCGGGTTTGGGTCGCGGCGGACACCAAACGGACGCGCCCTCGTCCGCGTCGGGGCCGTGTGGCAGGCGGCCACCTACCTTCCTCCCGTCCACATCAATGCGCACGGGCGGGCGACCCCACCTGTCATCCACACATGAAAGGGTCGCCGTCCTTCTTTAAGTGGGAAGCGTGGACCGGTCGTCGTCCACACTGCCCCACGCCACCCCGCGGCCTCCTCGAAACCCGACAGCCCCAGGCCCCAAACCCTAGCCAAGAACTCGTCGGCCGGCCGCCCCGCAGCCATGGGGCTCTGGAACTACGGCCGCAAAGGCAAGCACGACCGCGAGGCTGGCTCCTCGTCGGGGCGTCGCCGCGGCTCGGTGAAGAAGGAGGAGCCGGCCTCGCCATCGCCACCACGCCGGGCCCCCTCGCCGCCCGCGTTCTCCATCGCCCCCGCGTCCGCCGGCGAGCGCGACCGGCACTACATCCGCGCTGAGGTGTGCCGTCGTTATTGGGAGACGAGGACGCCGATCCCCTGGAGCGACGCCCACCTCCCCAACAACTGGCATTTGTCGGCCGACCGCGTGCCGATCCCGCCGATCCCGATGACCGGTCGTGCGCGCCGCCAGGAGATCGAGCGCCGCCGCCGCCTCCTCCCGGACGACCTCTACTACGACCCCAGGTACGCCCCCGACTCGCCATTGTGGGACACCTGATTCCGCGATGAGCACGACGCGCGGCGGGCGTCCTATTTCGCCGGCACGTCGATGGGGCCACGGCGGCCACGCCCAGAGCGCCCAGCGGTTCTCCCCAGGAGCGTGGGCGTAGGGTGGTGCGCGGCCTCACGCCCACGCCGTCGCCGTCTCCATCGCCACCACCACCTCCTCGCATGACGGCGGAGGAGGAAGCCTGTCTCGTGCAGCGTGTCATGGAGGACTCCATGCGCACGCACGACGAGCGGCAATGGGACGGCTTGGAGGAGGCCATGGCACTGTCTGCCGCCGGCGACGTGGCCTTCCCGGAGCTGCAGATGGCGGCCTTGACGGAGGAGAGGAGGGAGGACGCCATGGAGGAGGAGCCGGCGGCCGCCTTCCAGCAGCTGGTGGGCACGGGGTGGGCCTGGTCCTGCACTGCTCCGAAGATGGCCGCCTGCCTGGGCGTGGACTGGCGCGCCACTCCGCCGCAGTCATCGGAGCGGGAGGGGGTCGCCACGGGAGGAGGTGTTGCAGGCACCTCCCGCCATCCAGCCCGCCCCCGTCTACCAGGCACCGCATGCACCGCTGGCCCACCTGTGGACGACGCCGGCCTACGTCGACCTCGTCAGCGACGGGCACGGGCAGGAGCACGCCGACGGAGACCGTTTTTTTTTCTTTTTTATGTTTAATTATTAATGTGACGAAATTGGGCCGTTTTGCGGCCATGGACCCCCCTAACTAAGTTTTATCTTTTATTAAACTGCGTTTTTTTACTTTTTAGTCATTTTTTTATGTTTTCCTGACACGGACGTGATTTGGGGTGCGGCCGCGTGGTAGGCGCACGCACGACCCAATGAACACAACCGGACACGGGCGTATCCATCGGCGCCCCCAAACGGACAAAATCCGGCCAATCCGGACGTCCGTTTGGGATCGTGCGGTGGAGTTGGCCTTACACTAGTGCTGCATCGGCCTCACGCCCTTGCTGCTCCGTTCACGTACACCTCTTGGGCAGCCACGCCTTGACCCAGCGGCCACTTGGTACTACCTGCACTGTTCGGCTTGGCCAGAGCACGTGCGAGCGCTCCACTAGGCCTCGGCCGATGCTGCTGCCCGGCCACGTGCCCGAGCTCACGCGCTTCATCGCTCGCCCAAGCGATCGCGCCGCAGTCTTATGCTAGGTCACCAGCCACCATGCGCACTTGGGATCGAACCAAACTCCTGCTGCTTGACGATCCGATCGATCGATCTCGCCGAGACTTTCTCCTCCCATCGCACACGCATAGAACACCGCTGATGCTTTCGATTGCTTAAAACGTGATGATCTCCGATCGCTGCCGCACGGTCGTCGTGCCTCCACAGCCGCTGGTCTCCATCGCTTTTCTCTAAATCAACTTCCACGCCCTCTTCGAACCTTGTTCATGATACCATTTGTTAGAATAAATCCGAGGCATACCTCGATCATTCGAGGACCAAGCAATCACACGAGCACGACACTGAAATTTGTTAACGAGGTTCACCGATATAGCTACATCCCCGGGTCATGACTAAGGGCGCTCCTCCCCATGACACCGCTACAATACCGCATCCTGGCCGCCCGGGCACGGGCACACGCCGTCGGCTCCCCCGCGTGCCTGTGCTATTATGTTGGCATAGTTTACATCGTGTGTCTATCCCCGATATATATAAGAGGTATAGGATACATGTGTCCTATTGGGACACAACTCCTACTCTGTCTACACACAGTCCAAAACCAAATCCAACTGTAACCTACCGTGTAATATTACTCATATCCACCTTGTTCCTCAGTAGTGCAGAGAGACCGTCAGCAACGAACAAAAAATAAAATGGGGAGAGAGGATCACCTTGCAATAGGCCATGCGATGGTGCAAATGAATCTAAGAGGGTCCCATTTAATTTAACAGAATATCGCACCGATGTGACACAGGTCATTATCTAGTCAATCCATCGATGTGCAAACCCCAACTTTTGCATCATTTCCTCAAGAAGCTCCAATCCACCCTATTATATGCTTTAGACATGTCCATTTTGTGAGCACAACAACTTCTTGTGGGATCTTTTTCCTGCTTAATGTAGTGGATACACTCGAAAGCAATCAAGGCATTATCCGTGATCATCTTTCCTTGAATAAAAGCACTCTGTTCAGGAGAAATAATGTCGTCTAGAAGAGGCCTAAGCCTACTCACAAGACACTTAGAGACCACCTTGTAGACTCACAAGACACTTAGAGACCACCTTGTAGATGACCTTGCACAAGCTAATAGGGCGGAAATCAGAAACCTTGCAGGGGTTTGCAATTTTTGGAATAAGTACAATGGAGATTTCATTCACACCTTCTAGCATAATACTTGTCCTAAAAAACTCTCTTACTATTGGAGATGCTCTTAATTCCCATGATCCCACGGAGGCCAACTCGCAGCACGAATGTTACCTCGCATCATCTGAGGTCATGGGACTGCCTGACAAACATGCGTAGGGCCGAACCATCCTCCATTGAGACAATCACGTACGTCGCCATGATTCTTGAAGATATATCGTGCATATAGGAAACAGGAAGCTGGACCCGGCGGCCTCAAGGTTTGTTCAGGATGGTGCAGCATTGCGGCAATGCTAGACATACGGAAGCTCAACGGGACGTTTACAGGCAAAGCTGAGGTGGGCTGTTTCAATTGGTAATTAGATGAGGCGGGCCCCACCCTGAAAATCAGGGGGGGAGAGATTAGTGAGGGGAGAAGAGTTGGTCTGTAAATTCTAGTAAAAGAAACCCGTATGTCTAGCATTTTTGGCAGCCGGCAATGCTAGACATACGGAAGCTCAACGGGACGTTTACAGGCAAAGCTGAGGTGGGCTGTTTCAATTGGTAATTAGATGAGGCGGGCCCCACCCTGAAAATCAGGGGGGGAGAGATTAGTGAGGGGAGAAGAGTTGGTCTGTAAATTCTAGTAAAAGAAACCCGTATGTCTAGCATTTTTGGCAGCAATGCTAGACATACGGAAGCTCAACGGGACGTTTACAGGCAAAGCTGAGAGGGCATTTTTGGCAGCATTACGGGCTGCGAGCCAGCGGCTCGACGGGTACGTCCCGTGGAAACCCCGCGTCTCGTCTCGCGTGGCCAAGTGTGGGCTGGGACCGAGTCACGCTCGTACATGTTGGTCGTCCCTGAAATTAAATCCTGCTCGTCCATCGATCACTGACCGTCTCGTGCTCCCGTTGCGCAACTTTCCAATCCATATATGCCCTCTCCAAGAACCACATAACCACACAAGCCAACTTTACTTTTCACCGTGGGAGCTAAGTTTGCGCGCCGGTCATCCTAAACCCAAGTCAGCGATCAGCCGGCCAGGAACTCGCCATAGTGCCGTGTCGTGTTCTCGTAGCATGGAGAGAGTACTTCTGGCTTGGAACCACGTCAGCACGAGCTCGAGGAGCTCTCCACTGCCACTGCGGCCGACGTGCTCAAACCAGTGGAGGCGCCATCTAGTGGTGAAGGATGTCCCATATGCTTGGGTCAGGAGGAGGCCACGGTGACCGCTTGGATGGAGACGGTGTGCAGACATATCTTTCATGGGCAGTGCGTGCAGAGGTGACTCGAGACGAAGGGAAGTTGCCCCATGTGCCGGCACCAGCTTCTAAAAACATATGTTGATGCAAAACAAGATGTTCCCTATATAGATCCCTTTGTCTTGATGATGATAGAGACAATGCAGAGGTTTCCTCATGTATTCCCAGATTCAGATGGATATTTCTCAATGTGTACCCAAGATATGTTTGAAGGCAATTGAAGATGATGTTGCCATGTGCATTATGGTTTCGGTAGCTCTACATATGAGACCGGTGCTAAAAATGTTATGTAAAGTATGGATATCTTCACTTTCAAACAAATAGAACACGTGCTTGCCGAATGCAGCAGAACTTTCACGTGAGAATCCTCTATATTTTTTAAAAAATCATCCCACTATCTTATTTCTCTTGACAGACATCTTATCCACATCGGTATCACTACCACATCGGCGCTTTATTAGAGCCTTACGTGCGGGACCCGGCACTATACAGAACAACCACGTTCGCTTTCAGTTACTGCCGGTAAGACCCACGAGAGAAGCTACCCATGGACGTATCTTTCTGTCATCCAGCCCAACCCATCGCCCCCACTTTCCTCTCTCTATATTCGGGCACACCGTCCCACCCAAGATCCCGTCTCAAACCCCATGAAGGACCGGTGGGTCGGCTCCCCTGTGTTCGCTTGTTAGACTGTATTTACATATGTATATTGTAACATTGTATACCACCTCATTATATATATATGTGATAGGCCACCCCTAGAGGGTAGTGCCGGTTCCCCCCAAAGCCTATTGTCTTACATGGTATCACGCTAGGTTACGTCCGCTTCCGCCTAAAAACCCTAAACCGCCGCCGCCGCCACCGCCGCCGCCGCCGCGCCCGCCGTCGCCGTCGCCCGACTGCTATGACGTCCGCCGCTGCGTCCGGCTCCACCGCCACCGGTTTTCTGCCGGCCTCCCTCGCGGCACTTCTCTCGAGGCCGCTGGATGCCGCCTCCCTTCAGGCGCCGATCGGGACACGGAGCGTCGGCTCCCTCTTCGCGCTCCCGCCGGCTGCTACTTCGCCCGGGCAGGCGCTTGTGGCCCACACCGCCGCCGCCCCGTCAACCGCGGCTGTCGCGCCCTCGGCCACTGCGCCGCTGGTGGCGGAGGACGTCGCGCTGGCAGGCTTCGCGGCGTCAACCGCGGCCATCGCGCCCTCTGTCACCGCGCCGGCTGCCCCTCTGACTGTCTCCACGGTGGTCTCACCTCAGCCAGTCTCCTCGATGGGATCGCAGCCGCCGCCGCCGTTTCACTTCGGCCATCTCATCACCATCAAGTTGTCGTCGGACAATTACATCTTCTGGCGCGCGCAGGTTCTTCCGCTTCTTGGGAGTCACTATCTGCTTGGCTATGTCGACGGCTCTCTCCCTTGCCCTCCTGCGCTGGTTGACAGCGTGCACGGTCCGGTCTATAATCCGGCTCACCGTGTCTGGACAGGGCAGGATCAGGCGAACCTCTCCTCCATCCAGGGGTCGCTCTCTCCGGCCGTTGCTGGGCTTGTTGTCTTCGCCAAGACGTCCCACGAGGCATGGACTATTCTTGAGCGCTCGTTTGCGGCACAGTCGCAGGCTCGTGTATCTGGGCTCCGTCGCCAATTTGGGGAGTGTCAGAAGCTTGACTCCACCGCCACTGAGTTCTACAACAAAGTCAAGAGTCTCGCCGACACGCTGGCCTCCATTGGACAGCCCCTCACCGACTCCGAGTTCAACTCGTTTATTGTCAATGGTCTTGATGAGGAGTATGACGCCCTAGTCGAGATCATCAATGAGAGGGGAAACTCCACGCCCATGCCAGCACATGAGGTCTTTTCACACCTCCTGCTTACTGAGCAACGAGTCGAGACACGCCGATCCAGGGGCAACGGCGCCCTCTCGGCAAATGCCGCCACCAAGGGTGGTCGCTCCTCTGCTTCATTCAGGGCTCCTTCGGGGCAGTCACCACCACCCACCTCGGCCCCTCCTCCTACTGCGACGCTACCAGGGGCTGGCGGTCCACGTGTGTGCCAGCTTTGTGGTCGCGATGGGCACTGGGCCTCGAAGTGTCACAAGCGCTTCCAGCGGGGTTTTCTTGGTCTCGGCAATGACGGGAAGGATACACGCAACTTTGCTCGTCAGGTTGCCATGGCTGATCGTCCGCCGCCGCAGAAGCCACAGGGACACACTCAGTCCTACTCCATTGATCCCCACTGGTACATGGACTCTGGGGCGACAGAGCACCTGACCAGTGAGATGGGGAAGCTTCACACTCGTGAACCCTACCATGGCTCCGACAAGATCCACACTGCCAATGGAGCAGGTATGCACATCTCTCATATTGGTCAAGCATCACTTCTCACTAGACATGCCAATAGGGGTCTTCAACTTCGCAATGTTCTTCGAGTTCCATCTGTGACACGTAATCTTCTTTCAGTTCCTAAACTCACTCGTGATAATAATGTGCTTTGTGAATTTCATCCTTTTGATCTTTTTATTAAGGATCAGGGCACGAGGGACATTCTTCTTAGTGGGCGGCTCTGCCAAGGTCTCTATCGTCTGGAGCATCCTGGCGTCGCTCGCGTATTTAGTGGAGTTCGGGTATCTCCGTCACAGTGGCATGCTCGTCTTGGTCACCCGGCCACACCTATTGTCCGGCATGTTTTGCGTCGTCATGAGCTTCCTAGTGTGTCTAGTAATAAAGATGTAGCAGTGTGTGATGCTTGTCAGCAGGGGAAGAGTCATCAACTTCCTTTTTCGGAGTCCAGTCGTGAGGTGAAACATCCTTTAGAACTTGTGTTTTCAGATGTATGGGGTCCTGCTCAGACATCTGTTAGTGGTCATAATTACTATATCAGTTTTGTTGATGCTTACAGCTGCTTTACCTGGCTTTATCTTATCAAACGTAAATCTGATGTGTTTGACATTTTTGTTCAGTTCCAAAAACATGTTGAACGTCTTCTCAAGCACAAAATTGTTCATGTTCAGTCGGACTGGGGTGGCGAGTATCGCAACCTCAACTCCTTCTTTCAGTCGCTTGGGATCACTCATCGTTTAGCATGTCCACATACACATCAGCAGAATGGTTCAGTAGAACGTAAGCATCGTCACATTGTTGAAGCTGGTCTGACTCTTTTGGCCCATGCATCTGTTCCGTTTCGTTTTTGGAGTGATGCTTTCACCACTGCATGTTTTCTCATCAATCGTACTCCCACTCGTGTTTTGAATATGAAGACTCCCATTGAAGTTCTCCTTCATGAACAACCGGACTACACCTTTCTCAAGGTGTTTGGATGTGCTTGCTGGCCCCATCTCCGTCCATATAACAAGCGTAAGCTCGAGTTTCGTTCCAAGAAGTGTGTTTTTCTTGGTTATAGCTCTCTTCATAAAGGATACAAATGTCTTCATGTGCCCACTAATCGTGTCTACATCTCTCGGGATGTTGTGTTTGATGAGCATGTTTTTCCCTTTGCCAAACTCCCTGTGTCCACTACCGAGCCACCTGTCATGCATTCATCCTCTGTTGCTTCTGACCAATTTGATGATGTTGCATATTCTCCTCTATTGTTGCCTAACCATGGTGCAGGCACTGGTCGTGGGGCTCGTTTGGAGATTCTGGAAGTGCCATCTTCCTCTTCGTCGCCATCGCCTTCATCCTCGGCACCTTCTGTTGTGCATGAGGAGCACATGGCGCCCCTGCATGGCCTCGGTTTCCGTGCTCATGCACGGCCGATCGACGTCCTGGCCCGGTCGCCTCTGGCTTCTGGGCTGCCTTCGCCATCGTCGCGCCCTGCAACCCCGCCGACTGGGCAGGCCTCCTCGGTCCCCGTCTTGCCCAGGGCGTCGGGGCAGTCATCACCAGGCCTGGCCTCGCCCGCCCCTGCCTCACCCAGGGTGTCTGGGCCCTTCTCACCAGGGCCGGCCTCGCCTGCTCTCGCCTCGCCAAGGCCGTCTGGGCCGGCCTCGTCCACTCTCGGTTCGCCCATGGCCTCTGAGCCCCTGTCGTCGGGCCAGTCTTCGCCATGCAGCCCGGAGTCGTCTGTCCCGAGCTCGCCTGAGGTGATTCCTGCATCTCCGGTGACCGTCACGTCTCCGTCACCTTCGCCTCCACCGGCTCCTGCTGCTGCTCTACGTCCACATACGCGCAGTCGGAGTGGCATTTTTCAGCCTAAGCAACGTCACGATGGCACAGTTGCTTGGTTAGCGGCGTGCATGTCTGCTGCTCTCGCAGATCCATCCTCTGAGCCACGCACGTATCTAGCTGCTATGCGCATTCCTCATTGGAGAGAGGCCATGGAGCAGGAGTATCAAGCGCTTCTTCGCAATCAGACATGGACTCTTGTTCCTCCACAATCACGGGTAAATGTCATTGATTCCAAATGGGTTTTCAAAGTGAAGAGGCATTCTGATGGGTCCATTGAGCGCTATAAGGCTCGTCTGGTTGCTCGTGGTTTTCGACAGCGTTTTGGACTTGACTATGAAGACACCTTCAGTCCAGTGGTCAAGCCTACTACCATCAGACTTCTTCTCTCTCTGGCTGTTACTCGAGGTTGGTTTCTTCGTCAGCTTGATGTTCAAAATGCTTTTCTTCATGGTGTCTTGGCGGAGGAGGTTTACATGCGCCAGCCTCCGGGTTTCTCTGATCCGGATCGCCCTGATCATCTCTGTCGTCTGTCCAAGGCAATTTATGGTCTGAAGCAGGCTCCTCGTGCTTGGCATGCTCGTCTTGCAATGGCTCTTCGTGCTCATGGTTTTGCATCATCAACTGCTGACTCCTCATTGTTTCTTCTTCAAAGGCCTGAGGTTACTATGTACTTGTTGGTCTATGTAGATGATATCATTTTGGTCAGCTCCTCTCAGTCGGCTGCTACTGCGCTTGTTCGCTCACTTGGTGCTGATTTTGCGGTCAAGGACCTTGGGAAGCTTCATTACTTTCTTGGTGTGGAGGTTACTTCTCGTGATGCTGGCCTTGTTATGACGCAGAAGAAGTACTCTCTGGATTTGTTGCAGCGAGCTGGGATGCTTAAGTGCAAACCGACGACTACACCCATGTCTACCACTGATAAGCTCAATGCTGTTGATGGTGTGCTTCTTTCTTCTTCTGATGCGACAGAGTACAGGAGTATTGTTGGTGGGCTCCAGTACTTGACGATCACGCGACCAGACATTTCCTATGCTGTTAACCGAGTCTGCCAGTATCTGCAGTCACCCCGTGACACTCATTGGTCTGCTGTTAAGCGGATTTTGCGCTATATTCGTTTCACGGTGGCTCATGGCTTGCATATTCGGCCGTCTGACTCTGGTTGTCTTTCAGCATATTCTGATGCAGACTGGGCTGGCAATCCGGATGACAGGCGATCCACGGGGGGTTATGCTGTCTTCTTTGGCTCTAACCTGATTGCCTGGAGTGCTCGGAAACAGGCTACTGTCTCGCGTAGCAGTACTGATGCTGAGTATAAGGTTGTGGCCAATGCCACATCAGAGATCATCTGGGTACAGTCCTTGCTTCAGGAGTTAAGTATACCCCAATCACAGCCTCCTGTTCTTTGGTGTGATAACATCGGTGCTACATACCTACACTCTAACTTGCCGCCCACCCAAGATCCCGTTGGGCGCTCCCCTCTCTTCGGTCCCTCGCTCTCCATTGTGCCTCACTCCGACGCCGACATCCACTCTCCCTCCCGTCGCATGCCACTCCTAGCGCGATGGCCAACTCCTTCCCTCCTTTCCCCTTCACGGTCCTTCTCCACCCTCGTGGCGCCTTCCACGTCTACTTCTGAAGGGAGAATCACCTGGTGGTGTCGGGGTTGGGGATCTCATCATGCTCGGATGAGTTCGGCCATCTCAATCTAGCGGTGGCGTCGTCGATGGAGCATCAGACGAAGGGCTGCAAAGTGAGGTAGCGACCTAGGTGCAACCAAATTGGTCGAAGAAGGCCATGTGGAGGCTTCCTTTTCGACCTGGAAGAATGCTCTGGTCGCCATGCCACGCTCAGTCATGGACTCACTACTGCCCATCCTGACTTGGTGTCGGCCTCATCAAGAGTCCACCTCCCCCCTCGGATGCTGCCCTGGCTGAATTTAATACAAAGTTATGCTCTTTACTTTTGGTTATCGATTTGATGCCAACGACGGCGAACTCCCGACTACAATGACACTATCTGTCGACTTGAAGGTATTGTTCTTTGTTCTTCACAAGTGTATTTCATCTTTTCTTATAATCCTATATATATTCTTATGAAAAAAGCCATAGCAACCTTACACAAACCTACTGTTTCAGCCTCTCTGCAGCATATTATTTTCCGCCGACCCACTCTGCCTTCCATCTCTAGCGCTACCCCCCCCCCCCCCCGGTAGATTTGCTGGTGCACCCCCTGAGGCTGGGAGTTGCGATTCGAGGCGCGCCTACGCTGCCACGGCTCTTTGGGGAGGCGCGGGACTCGAAGAAGAGGGACAAGGGCAAATGGGAATTCTTATGTGTACTAGAACTCTCCTAAAATTATTTGGCATTCTTGTAAAATTATTTGTCATTCTTGTGAAAACTCTCCTAAAAAAGGGTAGTTCTACATTTGTGTGCTAGAATTAATATTGTTCACGTGGTATGTCAAAAAAGACACACTGTGAAACTGCATAGACATTTTAAGTCCTAATAAGGTGATCTTGTGTTAATACAATCATCAACTATAAAAAACCCTAGCACCCGCAAAAAAAAACTATAAAAAACTGTGGATACAATCAAGCCAGGATTTCACGAACTGCAGCACCCAGGGCGCGCGCGGCCATGGCATGGGCCGGCGCCGCGTACGACGGGGTCGCCACGTCCCGGGGCCACCGCGGAGCAGCCGCGCGCATCTTTGCCCGGTGACCTCCCCCGCTCCTACGTCGACTGGGAGGTCCTCGCCGCCAACACGGCCATCACGGCTGCTCTGGAGCAGCTCCAGGGAGTGGAGGCCGCTCTGCGTAGCAGCGGCGACGTAGTTCTCCCGCACGGCGAGCCCGACAGCCGCCCAGCCGCGGGCAAGACGGCGAGGCCCCACAACGACGCTTGGAGGGCCCTGGCGCGCTCCGCTCCAGGCGCGCTACTAGACGGGTGCGCCGCCCTCCCCGAGCTCGAGGCGGCCCACGCCGAGCTCGCCCACTGCGCCCACGCTTTCAAGTCGTCCCCCGCCCTGGATCACGCCGCGGCGGCCGCCACCTACGCTGCCTCCGTTCGCACACTGGACGCGGCTCATGCCGCAATCTCGCGCGTCCTCTTCATCAACGGCGGCGTAAGCACCGCTTTCCTCGTCGCCACAGCGGAGCTCGGGCTCGAGCGCGTCGGGCCGCAGTGGCTCTCCTGGGAGGAGTCGCGCTCCGACGTCGGGCGACACGGCCGCGCCGCGCGGGACCTCCTGTGGTCGGCGTCTGCGTGCGCAGACTGCCACTTCGGCTGCACCGTCGTCGGACCCGCCTCCTCGTCCTGCGACCAGCTGTTGCGCGGAGCCGTCGCGGAGGCCGGTGAGGCGCGGGACGCCGCGAAGCTCATGGTGGGCGCCGTCATTCGCATGTCGTTCGATACAGTGGGTATCCCGTATCCTCAGCGGCGTTTAGCCAACTGCTCTCTGACATCTACTATGTTCATCCTTGTCAACTGTTGCGCCGTTGAAATCGCTCCCTGTTTTGTTTGTCAGACTTTAGCAAAATAGCAATGCTATTCTTCTTTCTCTTCTTTTTGTGAGATACATAACATCATACAGAACCGATAAATCCTAGTACAATTTAGCATGTCGTCTATTGGATTTATGTTACCGTTTGAGAAGAATTGCTCATGTACGTGCAATGTCAATGGCGATGCATTTGCAAGTTCAGTCCAAATACTATTGCCGCTTTATCCACTCCAAGCTCAGGCATAATTCATTTTAATTTGACAAACAACAAGATGAGGACATTGTAGATAATTTGACAGGAGACTACTGGCTCTAATTCCCATGAATGATGTGTGGGCTGTTCCTCCTCCCAGTTGCTCTACTGCGTCAAATGGTTGACTGTTCGATGACCGAGTCACGCTCGTACAAGTACACTGTATAGGGACGACTCCACTGCGTATACGTTGGTTGATCGTTCCTGAATCCTACTCGTCCATCGATCGCTAACCGATTCCTACTCCCGTTGCGCAACTTTCCTCTCCAATCTCCATATATGCAAACCCATGCACCCTGACTCCAAATAACCATAGAAGCCAACTTTCCTTTTCCACGATCGGAACTAAATTCGCCGGTAGGGTAACGATAAAAACCCAAGTCCACAATCAGCCGGCTGGGAACTCTCTCGAAACAGACTTTCGCCCCGCTTTATAAATAAAGCAACAACACCGAACAGTACATGGCCGAATGATACAAGATGGAGAGAAAACTCTCTTACAAAGCGGATCGCAAGATACAACCAGCTGGGAACTCGCCGTAGTGCCGTGCATTGGCGTCGTGGTTCGTAGTCAGTGGCATGGAACCATGTCATCGCGAGCTCGAGGTGTCCTGCATTGCCACTGTGGACGAGGTGCTAAAGCCGGTGGAGGCGCCATTCATTGGTGAGGTATGCGCCATATGCTTAGGTCAAAAGGGAGCGACGGCCGCGTGGAAGGAGAAGGTGTGTGGGCACATCTTTCATGGGCGGCGCGTTAAGAGGTGGCTAGAGACCAAGGGAAGTTGCCCCATGTGTGAGTGTCGGCTTCAAGAACCGCCTGCTGTTGCAAAAACGAAATGGTCGCTTTCCTAGTCCCTTCATCGTGTTAACGATTGAATCAATGCAGAGGTCTCCTCACATATTCCCGGATCCATACGAATATTTTTCAATGTATAGGCCGGGGATGTCTGGAGGCTATTTAGCATCTAATAGCTTTACAAGCATATGAGCCTGATGATGCACATTTATGTAAGCAAATTATCTTTGAGTGCAGAACTTTTGCGAGACCAGAGAATCAACAGAACATATGAGAGATTTTCTATTTGATCCGAGCATACCTTGCTGCATTGTGATGCCTTGCGCAATCAATGTCGTCATTATCATACATTCCCTTTTTTGTACCTCTTCCCTTTATGTGATCCTTCATTGAACGAATAACATATCTTGTAATATGTGTTCTCTAAAATGAAAATCCTACTTACGAACGAGTTACGAAAGCTTACGTAACTGTCCTCAACACCATTCTCCCCCCCCCCCCCTGATTTTAACTGTGTTGGGTACCCTCTTCCCACCGTCCCAATCACATTTTGCCATGTGACTATAGCATTTATGTTAATGCATTCTAGGTGTAGCAAAGGAAAATGCATGGATAAACCCGGGTACATATAAACCCACTTTGGAAAACATATTTCTAGATGCTAAAAAAATCTGAAAATAATTGCACGAATACGTCGTCATGTTCTATGTGTGTGCATAAAGTTTCACGGAAAAATAACTTTTTTTGTGGCGTGTGCAAAAAAGACAAAAAATTATGTCACAAAAAGCTATTTAGAAGCACTGAAATTTGTCTTTTTTTACAAAGACAAAACAAAAAGATATTTTTTTCACAAAACTTTGTGCCGCGCACACACATTTGCGAACATGTATGCGTGAATTTTTCTTTTGAATTTTTTGACTTTTTAAAATGTGCTTGAAGTGCATTTTTTTTAAAGTGGGTGCATATGCCCATGGGTGCAGGAGGTGCCCTCTCGTGGCAAATTTTCGTGTTTTGACCCTTTTGCGAAACCTATTCGAGATCTGACCCTGTTTTACAAAAAATTTAAAATCTGGCCCTTTCTTACCGCCAAGGCCCCTGGCGGTAGGTATAACAACCTACCACCAAGGCCTCTGCCGGTAGGAAACACACCTACCACCATACAGGTTGGCGGTAGCCTGTACAATCCTATCGCCAAGGTGCCCGGCGATAGGTGCGAGCATCACTATGTTCCACATTTAGGAAAAAAACAACCCTACCGCCAGGGGTCTTGGCGGTAGGTTGTTATACCCTACCGCCAGGAGCCTTGGCGGTAGGCTGTTATACCTTACCGCCAGGGGCTTTGACGGTAAGAAAGAATCAGATCCCAAAATATTTGCAAAGTAAGGTCAAATCTCGAATACGCTTTGAAAAAGGGTCAAAACACGAAATTTAGCCCCCTCTCATGTAGCAAAGCCCTGTCTAAAATGGGACCGTTGTCGCGGCGAGAATGAAAAAAGCACGCCGATTCGCCACAGGCAACATGCCTTTTATAGGTTGCTCGTGTCGCTTTCAGGCTGATGCGACGTTCAATGGAGCTGTTCGCATGCATGCAACCACAGGCTTCGTGATGCATGTAAGCTAGATATGTATATAATCAGCATGTACATACATACTAGATAGTACCCAATGCGTTGATGCAGGATTTAGTTGCAAATTATTATTTCAGTTAGATATGGTTATCTCGAACTTGAATATAAGAAATTGAGACCGAAGAGTACAAATACATGGTATGATTTATTGTATTTAATTATTATATACTCCCTCTGTCCCTATTTACATGGCACACACATATTTTGAGATTCATTTTTGACCTTGAATTTGACCAACAAAACATAGGAACATGTCACAAAAATGATACGGTTAAATTCATATTAAAATGTAGTTTTTGACGGTATAACTTTTATGGCATATACTTGATATATTGTCGGTGGAATTAATGGTCAAAGTTGAAAGGTGAAATTAATGGTCAAAGTTGAAAGACAGTAAACAAGGCGCAATGTGTAGGGACAGAGGGAGTAGCAACAAAATATCTATAGAATGTAAGTATTATTTCTTTTGCATGTTTAGAGAAATAAGTGTACTAGATTTTTTTAGGTGATAAAACATGAGGAGATGATGAAGTGAGATGTGTGCATGTTAAGAGAACTAGTAAAAATAACATTTTCCATGCATGTTTAGACTAGCTAGACACCCATGTGTTGCCACGAATTAGGGAAACATATAAAATGATATTTGGTTGAAAGATGTCATATGTGATTTTCGACCATGTCTTTATGCATGTTCGTCTCTTTACTATGTTTTCATCTTCCGATTCCTTTTCTACCACCTCGTCCGCACTCCCACCCCTTAGTGCTTTGAACTCATGGCTATATCACTTCTTCTGCATTGACTCTCATCCACACATCACGTCATTCACATTGACTTATCCGCGCATGCCTTATCTTTGTATGCTCTAGACTGTTACCCGGCATGCTCATCACCTTTAGGTGTCACCTCCTCTTTACCAACGGCCCAATAAGGCGTAAAAATGCAATCTAGGCCACATCTTGGCCTAATGTAACATAAGATTGCCCAACAAGGCATAATAAGGGAATCTCCAACGAAGATCCGTAAATTTCCTCCCCCATCTGTCCGCGGACAAGGGAAGCGACCAGTCCGCGGACATGGGCGCGGGAGGCCGCCACCATCCAATGCTATCTGCATATATTTCAAACTCTTTTTCAACAAACCGGATGAAATTCTTGCAAATATGGCCGGATTTCATACAAACATGACAGATTTCATACAAGCACGGTGGATTTTCATTAGATTTAGAACATTTAAAACAAAAATGAATCGACCCGACCGTAAACCTATCCTACGGCGTGGCACCCGATGTCCAAGCCCTCCCCGTCCTCCATCCGCCGTCTTCATGATCACCGGCGATAAGACCGATGAAGTGAAGCTGCAGTCTTCGGTAAGGATCCTGCCTCCTCCCGTAGAACACGGGAGACAGATTGGCCCACATGGGAAGCAAGGCCCTGCCTCCTCCCGTGCCCTACTCATCCTCGGAGGAGTTGGTGCCTTGTCCGTCGCCGGTGGACGTGAGGTCGAAGATGGAAATGGTGTCGCCGGATTGTTCGCCGGCGGCTCGTAGAAGGCGCAGTGGGTGCTGTTCTCCCGCGCGATCGCCTGGAGCTGTGCCTCAATGGTGGTTGCTTCCTGGCTAGTGGCGGCTTGATCGCGGTCGACATCATAGATGACATGCTGCTCAACGACGAAGTTGGGTTTCACCGCGGCCATGATCGCCACGGCCTCCTTGCTCGTGCGCTCGCCGTAGATCTGGGCCTCCGCCAGCCGGTGCTGCTCCAGGAGGAACATGTTATACCGTTGTTCCTCCATATGCTGGAACACCGACATAGGTGCCGACGCAGGTTGCCCTTCCGCCATGGCCTCGTTGTAGTGCGCCAAGCGCCTGCTCCATGGTCAGGCCGGCATGCACAAGCGCGGGAGCCGGGGCGGTGTCGTCAGAGCCTGTCTCCATCGTGGGGTTGTCGTCATCGTCGGAGACCTCGGGCGAGCTGGCCGGCAAGCCAGGCTTGATCTGCTTGGCAAGGGCGGCCACGGCGTGCTTCATCTCCGTGGAAAGGCTCTCCCATAGAGCTTTGCTGCCGGCAGTCATGGCGGATGCACTGCAAGGAAGGAGGATGGGAGCGGCTTGTGGAGTGGTGTGGAGTTAGTCGGTGTGGCTGCCTTTAAATAGCGGATTTCGGTGAGGCGAGGCGTGCAGATTCGTCAATGCGCTTAATGGTGGCATACAGACGTACGGGGCATTTAATGGGCGTTGTGGATATCCGTCCCGTCCAGTAACGCGTCTCCTGCATTGAACAGGCGCAGACACCAGAGACGCGTCGTGGGCTGCGCCCTCGGCCGGCGCGCCGCTTCAATGGCGGAGGCAGTGAGAGGTCGTGTTTGCTCTGGGCTGACTTCAATGTGCAGCGGCACGCTCTACAACAACATTTTTGATATTTCAATGGGTCTCAAAATTCATCCCATAACGACATGCTCCCTCCTTCCATCTATATAGGGCCTAATGCGTTTTCAAGACCGCATTTGACTATTGACAAGATTAATGGTACATGATATGCACAATGTAAAAATTATACCATTGAAAGCTCCTTTTACACACGAATTTAACGTGTGCCTTGTGTAAGTTGCATGTCATATATTATTGCTTTAATATTTGGTCAAAGTTAGCATTGAAAAACGCATTAGGCTTTATATAGATGGAAGGTGGGAGTATCTTTTAGCTTGGCTCCGAGGAAGGGGAAGCATATTGGCGCCGGCGAGGCTGTTCGGCCCCGACGGGCACATCGGCACACACGTGCCTCGAGCTGGTGAGTAGGGCCTACTGCAAGCGGGAGCAACTGAGGCTGCTCGCCGAGATGCTTGGTGCCGAGGTCGGACGTGTGTTCTTGGGAGAAAAAGGAGGGGAACGTGCACCGTGGAGATTAAAAAACGAACGAGCTGAGATTTGCATGGTTCGAGGACAATTGCACGATCCTTTCTCTCGAATAGTATTTATTTTTGAGGATCATTCTGTCGAATAGCAATACATGCATACACTTAAACCCCGCGTCCCGTGGTTGTTTCTTCGCAATGGGTTGGGCCGGGGAGAGTGCAGTGTGGGCTGAGACCGAATCACGCTCGTACAAGTACATGGACAACTCCACTGCGTATACCTACGTTGATCGTCCCTGAATCCTACTCGTCGACTGATCGCTAACCGTCTCCTACTCCCGTTGCGCAACTTTCTTCTCTATATACATGCAACCCGAACGCCCTCTCCAAGATTAAAGAACCACAGGAGCCAACTTTCCTCTTCCCCCGATCGGAACTAAATTCTCCGGTCACACTAAGAACCCAAGTCGACGACCAGCCGGCCGGGAACTTGCCGTAGTGCCTTGTTTTGGTAGCGTGGAGGGTAGGGAACTTCTGGCATGGAACCACGTCAGCTTGGGATGGAGGAGTCTTACGCTGCCACCGCGGCCGAGGTGCTAAAGCCGGTGGAAATGCCGTCCAACGGTGAAGGATGCCCTATATGCTTGGGTCAGGAGGAGGCCGCGGCGACCGTGTGGAAGGAGACAGCCTGCGGACACAGCTTCCATGGACGATGCGTGGAAAGGTGGCTGGAGATGAAGGGAACTTGCCCCATGTGTCGGCGTCAGCTTCTAGTACCACCCATTGCGACACAAAGACATATTTGCCTTCCTAATCCTCTGATGATGATGGCGATTGAGATACTTGACAGGTATCCGGAGATATACTCATCTGAAGCATACCAGCAGTTAAGACAAATACATGTAGGAGACATTTGAAGGTGACTCACGACAATGTTGGCATATGCAACTGTTTGTGTACTTTCGTTAGCTATACATATGAGCATAATGCTAAGAGTTTTTGTATTTTTCCATATGGGTATCTTTTTTTACTTCCAAGCAAGTGAGGGTCCCAACAAATAAAGATATATTTATGACAGTAAAAGTACTGAGCCTAAAGGGAGCCCTCTCGACGATTTGTGTCTTTTGTTGTCCTTGTTACTCGCCGCCTAATCTCATCTCTACAACAACCTCTCCCACATGTGCTAGGCAGTGGCCCAGTTGCCCTTATGGGTTGCTGCTTGAGAGGTTGAAACCAACGAATCTGGTAAAATGGGCCTATTCGGCCAGCCCATACGAAGCGGATGCCGGACGAATGACTATGATTCTGCTTCATGTCCTCGTATCCCCACTTACTCCCCCTCTTGCATCGACCCCTCTCCACATGTGACCCCTCCAGGTGCACCGCCGGTGTAATCGTTGTCGCGGAGAGAGGGAGAGGGGGGAGAAAGAATTATGCCCTCTTTCCTCATACGCGGAGGACGAGCTGAAGTGGCGGCATCCTAGGGTGGTGGTGGAGAAAGAGCAACTTAATACAATTTTATTGCAGCGAGAGAGCGACATTGGAGGGACAGGCGGAACCCTAGCTAGTGGAGACCGTTTCCATACGCGAACTATCCTCTAGCGACCTACGCGAATCCCCCTACACTGTCGCAACCCCGAGCAGCGGTGGCCCACCCCTGATCTCGACCTTGAGTAGAGGCCAGTGTTTTGGTTACCGAAAAAAATTCAATATTTCGAGCGGTTACCGCGTATTTCGTTGCCCCCGGTAAACCACCATACTGAGCAAAAAAACACTGAATTTTTTGAATTAAACCGCTGAATCTAAGTAAAGCATGGTAGCATCTCAATTACGTCATGCTACCTGTCGTGGTTCTAAGCCTGACAGTAGAGTGGGGGGTAGGTATGGAGAGGCAAGGTCCTAGCTATGGAGAGGTTGTAAACACAAGGGATGTACGAGTTCAGGCCCTTCTCGGAAGAAGTAATAGCCCTACGTCTCGGAGCCCGGAGGCGGTCGAGTGGATTAAGAGTATATGAGTTACAAGGTGCCGAACCCCTCTGCCTGTGGAGGGGGGTGGCTTATATAGAGTGCGCCAGGACCCCAGCCAGCCCACGTAGGAGAGGGTTTAAGGTGAGTTAAGTCTGGGGCGTTACTGGTAACGCCCCACATAAAGTGTCTTTACTATCATAAAGCCTACTTAATTACAGGCCGTTGCAGTGCAGAGTGCCTCTTGACCTCCTGGTGGTCGAGTGAGTCTTCGTGGTCGAGTCCTTCAAGTCAGTCGAGTGAGTCCCTCGTTGGTCGACTGGAAGGCGACCTCTTCTAAGGGTGTCCTTGGGTAAGGTACTTAGATCAGGTTCATGACCCTACCCTAGGTACATGACCCCATCATTAGCCCCCGAATGGATTGAGGCTTCGAGTGAGGAAGGAGTTGATGTCGTTTCCGATTAACCTTTGCGCTCTTGGTCGTGCGTTGTTCTGGACCAAAGAATCTCTTCGTCGATGGTGAGCAACTTGTCTTCAGTCGACTCGATCCATTCTCTTCTTTCGTCGAGTGATCTTTCGGGCTTCGACGATCCCCGAGCGACGGATCGCGGGAAACTCCGCGTCTGACAGACTGATCTGCCGTTCGCGGATTCCGCGGGATGCGAAATTTGGGGACGCGCGCGAAGTGGAGCGGACCGCGGCGTTCGGATGGGACGGGACATAGACGCCTCGATCTCCGCGCCGCTTTCTTCGCCACGTATCCCGTCTGCATAACTGTTCCTGGATATGATTAGATCGACCGGGCCCACCTGTCATCCACTCGGAAGGGACCTTATAAATGCGCCCGGCGAGGATTTCTGTACTGTGCCTCAGCATTCTCTCTCTCTGCTCCCTTCGTCCCCGTCCAGCGCGCTCGCTCTCGCCCCCGCACAACTTCCCTTCGCGCATCTCGCCGGCAACCATGGCCAAGGAGAAGACGGCGGCGCTGGAACGTGCGAAGAAGGCGTCGGCGTCGGAGAAGGCAAAGGGGAGATCTACCAGCCGCGGCGGGTCCTCGTCCAGATCCCGCCTGCCGAAGGGCTGGGTCCAAGGAGACTGGATCCAGTCGACCATCACAGAGAAAGACCTCCTCGACATGGCCAACGAGGGCTTGATCCCTCATGGAGCTGCGAGGCTTCCGGGGAAGGAGTGGCAGCCCCAGCCAGAAGAGGGTGAGTGTGTGCTCTTGGCCACCCATGTTGATCGTGGATTTTCTTTGCCGCCGAGTATTTTCTTCCGTGGCTTCTTGAACTTCTTTGGAGCGCAGCTCCACCACTTTACCCCAAATTCTATCGCCTATCTTGCCGCATTCGTGTCCATGTGTGAGGGTTTCCTGGGCTGTCGACCGCACTGGGGTTTGTTCAAGCATATATTCACGTGTCGCTCTCAGACCGTGAAGAAGGC
Organism: Triticum aestivum; assembly: GCF_018294505.1. Classification (NCBI taxonomy): domain Eukaryota; kingdom Viridiplantae; phylum Streptophyta; class Magnoliopsida; order Poales; family Poaceae; genus Triticum; species Triticum aestivum. Next base: position 156,005,467 of record NC_057801.1, on the reverse strand, counting down.
GAGCCCAGGCGATGAAAGAACCCGAGTCGTCCAAATGTGTGGGGGTCTGGGGATCCAGGTGAGGAATAAGAGCACCTTCCCGCCCATGACCTTTCCCGAGTCAGTCAGAGGCTGGCAGTCGACTTGGTTCTACTGCCAGGACCAGTCGACGCCGGGCAGTCGAGTGGACTCCCTCAGTTTACCATGGACCGAGTGAACAAGCCCTCCTCTCTGAAGTTGATTCCGGAGGAGAAAGCTGATGTGAAGATGTTGATGGAGCACGTGGTGCAGTTGGTTCGGGAGGGAGTGACGGGCATGGATCTCCTGGAGGTCTTCCTTAGGCGTCGCATCCAGCCCCTTCAATTCCGGAGCCACTGCATGTGGTTGTACTGTGGGACTGAAGACGAGACTCGAGTCCATCCAGAAGCAGTCGACGATGTCACTCTGGAAAGATGGATGGTAGCCGTTACCGGAAACAAGGATAACCCACGCGGAGCCAGAAGGATTCCTCCACTCGACCACAACAGCGATCCAAACAAGGTACATTTGCTCTGCTCTCCACTGTGTTCTTGTCGCATTCATTTCTGTTTATCCTGCCGACTGGTTGACTGATCCTTGTCTTGATATCTGCTAGGCCCTCACCGAACTGTACTCGATGCCCAATGGGGCACAAGCTCCGACTGAGGAGGGTGAGGCGAGTGGGGGCGAGAGCCAGGAAGAGGAGGAATGGGACTCGGACGTTGCAGAGGATGATGACGACGATGATGATGATGACGGTGATGAAGATGACGTTGAGGACGAGGAAGAAGAGGAGGAGGAGGTCGTACCACCGCGCTCAGAAAGGCGGTCGAAGCTTGTCCACGACCCTTCGACTGAACGTGGCAAGGGGGTTGTGACCGTTGTTCAGTCGACCAAGCGCCCTCGGACCACCTCTCCGGTGCCGACTGAAAAGGCGCCGAAGCAGCCCAGGGCGGCCCCGTCGAAGACGATTAAGCTCCTACCGAAGATGAAGGTGTCCATCCCCACCATATCAGGGTAATCGTGCTGCTTGAATCTTCTTATTTTGTGTGAACTTTGTCTCTGGTCGACGCTGAAGTTAGTCGACTGATCCTTTGGAGTTGCAGTGCTGCTACTTCTGAAACCTCAGCCCGGGCTGATGACCATGAGATGGAGGACGCAGCAACTTCGAAACCAGGTACTGTATTCTTAACGCCGTTCTTAGTCGACTGACTCGCGATCTCTGATCCTGATTCTTCTCTGTAGCTCCACCCAACGCTGTTATCAATCTCCCTGATGATGATGAGGATGAGGAACCACTGAAGCGCAGAAGGAGTAGGAAAGCGTCTGCCAGCAAGGTGCCCCAGGATGTGACGGCGCCTGAGATTCTGATTGCGGAGGAAGAGAACACCACTCGACACACGGTGTCCTTCGCAGATCCATTGACGAGTGCTCAGCAGCCCTCCCTCTTCACGACGCACCACGTCCCAGAGGACCAAGCTGGCGCGGCGAAGGAGGCAATACGCCAGGCGGGAATCATGATGGAGCAGTTGAAGACCATCCGGGATGCGAGCCAGGCAGCTTATGACGCCAGTTCTGCCCTCCAAAGCAATGTTCAGGTCAGTCGACCACCGTTTGTTCTGTTGGATATGCTACCAAAAACTTTTCCTTTCCGGAATTTATAGTAGTCACCCACTGGGTGTGTCGATTAAACTCCGTGTTAGCGGGGGCACGCTGAGTGCACCCGCTGGGTGTAGTCCCCAAGGCTAAGGTCGACTGCTGGCAGTCGGCCTTAGGCTTTATGATGTCAATCTTTCTGTCAGTCGACTATGTCGACTGGATTTCACAAACCGGTGGGGGCACGCTGAGTGCACCCACTGGGTGTAGTCCCCGAGACTGTGGTCGACTGCTTGCAGTTGATCACAGTCTTAAAGAATACATCTCCTCTTTTTTTTTGAGGTCGACTGGTCGACTTTATCTTCAACAGGATTAGTGGGGGCACGCTGAGTGCACCCACTGGGTGTAGTCCCCGAGACTACGGTCGAATGCTTGTATTCGGCTGTAGTCTTAGAAACGTGTGTTTTTTCCTTTTTCACTCGGAAGTGAATTATATTTGACATTTAGTCGATTGGTTCTTCGCAGAACTCCTGTGATCTTGTGGCTCGCTACTCTGAGCTGGAAAACAAGCACACTCAACTCGAGCTGAGCTTGAAGCTGGTTCAGGAGAAGCTGACGAAGGCAAAGGAGGAGACCGAAGGTATGTTTGGTGAGACCCTGACGACTGCTTTTCCCCTTGCTTGTTTCAAAATCTGACCTTGCTGTAACTTGCAGGTAAGGTAAGGGAGGCCCAACAGAAGAAAGACCTCGAACTAGCTGAGAAGATCAAGCTTGCTGACGAGAAGTTAGCTTCAGTCACCAAGCTTGAACAAGACAATACCAATCTGAAAGCTGCTCTTGGGATCGCCAACAAGGAGGTCAGTCGACTGAAAACTGATAAAGCTGCCCTGACCGACCAAGTCAGCAAATTGACTGGGAAGAAAACTGATCTGGAGGCCTTCCTGAGTGGTCTTGCCAAGAAGCTGTTTCTTATGCTTGAAGGTAAACCTCTATGCTCGGCAAACATTTCCAATTGTGGTTTTTCCATTCGACCATCCCCTTGACTTAGTGATCATCCTTGCAGAATTTTGTCAAAACTTTGAAGAAGAAACTAGCCGGCTGGAGCCAAACCTCGACCCCGTCAATTCTCCGGTGAACGACGAAGTTGCCATGGATGTTTTCCGACTGGAGTCTCGTGTTGCAGCTGTCGTGGACTATCTCGCAAGGCTGAAGGCCGCCACATCTCGCATCGACTCGACGCTCTGGCCTGAGGAGACACTTCAGAATGACCTTGAGTCGCTGATGGCCCGCTTGAACACGATCCCTGGTCGAGTGCAGGAATGGAAGAAGTCCTCGGCTCGGTGTGGTGCAGATGTTGCTCTGTGTCTGGCCCGAGTCCACTGTAAAGATGCGCGAGAAGAGAAGCTGGCGGCCCTTCGGGTGGCCAACACCAAGAAACACGACTTCAGGTCCTTTATGGAAACTTTCCTTGCAGCTGCCACTCGGATCGCCGACGGAATTGACCTTGATGAATTCGTTGCACCTTCCAGCCCTCCACAGGAGGGGTAAAAAACTTCTTCTGGCTCGACGCTTTAAATTTGCCTCGGTATGCCGAGTGGAATTGTAACCGATAAACCTTAACAGGCTTAACGCCTGAGCACTTTTGGTTCCTTTAGATATTGATTCAAACTTGAATTTGGTGCTTGAATACGATTGCCTTTGGCTCGAAATGTCTTTTGTAGGTTCAAAGCAAGGCGCCTTTACTGCAATCGACTTATTCTTTAGTCTACTTAGGCGAGCACTGGGCTGCGGCTAAGCCTCCGAGTGGAAGCCCGGCTTACCACTCGGTAGGATTTCTATAACTTAGGCGAGCACTGGGCTGCAGCTAAGCCCTCGAGTGAGAGGTTTACTCTTCACTCGGTAGGATTTTGATAACTTAGGCTAGCATTGGGCTGCAGCTAAGCCTCCGAGTGAGAGGTTTGCTCTTCACTCGGTAGGATTTTTATAACTTAGGCGAGTGCTTGGACTGCAGCTAAGCCTCCGAGTGGGAGGGTCGCTCTTCACTCGGTAGGATTTTTGTAACTTAGGCGAGCACAGGGCTGCAGCTAAGCCTCCGAGTGAAAGTCTGGCTTACCACTCGGTAGGATTTTGATAACTTAGGCGAGTGCTTGGACTGCAGCTAAGCCCCCGAGTGAGAGGGTTGCTCTTCACTCGGTAGGATTTTTGTAACTTAGGCGAGTGCTTGGACTGCAGCTAAACCTCCTGAGTGAGAGGCTTGCTCTTCACTCAGTAGGATTTTTTTACAACTTAGGCGAGCACAGGGCTGCAGCTAAGCCCCCGAGTGAGAGGGTTGCTCTTGACTCGGTAGGATTTTGATAACTTAGGCGAGTGCTTGGACTGCAGCTAAGCCCCCGAGTGAGAGGGTTGCTCTTCACTCGGTAGGATTTTTTACAACTTAGGCGAGCACAGGGCTGCAGCTAAGCCCCCGAGTGAGAGGGTTGCTCTTCACTCGGTAGGATTTTTGTAACTTAGGCGAGTGCTTGGACTGCAGCTAAACCTCCCGAGTGAGAGGCTTGCTCTTCACTCAGTAGGATTTTTTTACAACTTAGGCGAGCACAGGGCTGCAGCTAAGCCCCCGAGTGAGCGGGTTGCTCTTCACTCGATAGGATTTTGATAACTTAGGCGAGTGCTTGGACTGCAGCTAAGCCCCCCGAGCGAGAGGCTTGCTCTTCACTCGGTAGGATTTTGATAACTTAGGCGAGTGCTTGGACTGCAGCTAAGCCTCCCGAGTGAGAGTCTTGCTCTTCACTCGGTAGGATTTTGATAACTTAGGCGAGCATAGGGCTGCAGCTAAGCCCCCGAGTGAAAGTCTGGCTTACCACTCGGTAGGATTTTGATAACTTAGGCGAAACGGATTCGCAGCTAAGCCTCCGAGTGAGAGTCTGGCTCACCACTCGGTAGGATTTTTACAAACTTAGGCGAAACGGATTCGCGGCTAAGTCACCCACTGAGGGGGAATTTTATTGGACAAAAATAAAAAGTGACAGAAATTATGGAGGAACTATGACACTATTATTTTGAGGTCCATGAACTACAGAAGTACTTTATTGCAACTCATCCGAGTGATAAAACTTAAGTATAAAATGGGCGGAGTAGCTCCGCGTTCCAAGCTCGGGGCTCGTCGATATTATGCTCGACGTTGTAAAGACGGTACGCCTCGTTGTGGAGAACCTTGGTGACGATGAAGGGGCCTTCCCAAGAAGGAGCAAGCTTGTGTGGTTTGTGCTGATCCACTCGGAGAACTAAATCTCCTTCCTGGAAGGCTCGACCTCTCACATTTCTGGCGTGGAAACGACACAAATCTTGTTGGTAGATGGTCGACCGGATCAGAGCCATCTCCCTTTCTTCCTCTAAATGGTCGACTGCGTCCTGCCGCGCTTGTTCAGCCTCTGCTTCGTTGTAGATTTCAACTCGAGGAGCATTGTGGAGAAGATCACTCGGCAAGACTGCTTCAGCTCCGTAGACCAGGAAGAATGGAGTTCTTCCGGTCGACCGATTAGGTGTGGTCCGCAGCCCCCAAAGCACTGAGGGAAGTTCGTCGACCCAAGCTCCAGCCGCGTGTTTGAGATCACGCATCAGTCGTGTGACGCCCGGGTAATTAAGCTACAGTAATCCCCACTAATGTTGCCACGTCACCTCGGTTACTGTGGATAAACTCGCGTTAGATCCGAACCCGTTCTAAAACAAAAATCAAAACAAGAGCAAAGATAAAAAGTTTCAAAACCAAAACTAAAAATTCTCGGGGGTTGTCTAAAATAGCTAACATAATTATGGTGGGGTGCACTAATTTTTGTAAAATGCTTTGGCATTTTAAATAATCTAAAAACAGAAAAGAAAATTAATAAAAGAAAAGAAAGAAGAAAAAAAAGGGAGAGGGAGGGGGAAAACCCCCTGGCCCAGCCAGTTCCCCCACCCCACCTGGCCCCTGGCCTGGCCCAACTTCCCCCCCTTGGGCCGGCCCATCGGCCCAGCCGCCCCGGCCACATACCCCCCCACCCCCCGCGGCCGAACCCTAGCCGCCCCACTCCTTCCCCCCACGCGCCCCCACCCCTCTCCCCTGCCCTCGCCCGATCTGGATCGGGGGCGGAGACCCCCGACCGAGACCCCCCGTCGCCCCCCCCCCCACCTCGCCGGCGGCCCCCGCCACCCCACCGCCGCCCGGACCCCCCTCCTCCTCCTCTCCACCGCTGGGGATCCCCTCCTCCCCTCCGTCGCCCCCAAGCACGAGCACCCGCCGCCGCGGGTCGACCCCGACGGCCCCCGCCCTCCCCGACGCCGGCGCACGCCTCCCCAACCGCCTCCTCGCCGGTCGTCACCGACCTCCACCGAGCCGCCTCCCTAGACCCCGCGGGCGCTGTGAGCTCGCCTCCTTCCCCCCCGGTTCCCCTCTCTTCCCCCCCCCCCCCGTCGACGACGCCTCCGGCCGCCTCGGACGCCACCGTCGCCGGCGCCCTCCCCCCCCCCCGGCCGCCGAAACCCCCTTGGCCCGCTCCCGTTCGGGCACCGCGACCACTCCGGCCGCCCGCGCGCCCGGCGTCGTGCCCGCCGGCGCCCCTCGCCCCGCCGGCGCCCTCGTACCCCGGCGGCCGCCCCGAAACCCCCGACCGAACCCCCCGCACGCCGCTCGGCCATCCCCCCCCCCATTTACGCCACTGCAGGCCTCGCCCCGTCGCCCCGAATCGCCTCGCCGGCGCCGCTGGCCGCCCGGTCGGTCGCGCCGTCGCTGCGGCCTCCGGCCGCCGTCTTGGGCCTCGGCCGCCCCGGCCCCCGTTGGCCTCGGGCGCGGGCGCGGGCGCCGTGTCCTCCTGGGGTGCGCCCGAACGGGCATCGCCCCGCGCGCCCGCTTGCCCGTTTGCCCCTCGGGGCCAATGACATGGGGGCCCCACCCCCCACACAACAGAACGTTTTTTTTAATTAAAACAGGGAATAAAAATAAAATAAAAATGAATTAAAACTAATTAACTAATTAATTAATTAATTAATTAATTAAGTAATTAATTAGTCTAATTAATTCTGATTAATTAACCCTAATCACTAATTAACCTAATTAACTAATGTTAATTAACTCTGATTAGGTTAGTTAGATATTAGAGAATGACATGCGGGACCCACCTGTCAGGGTTGACTCGGTCAACCCTGTTGACTGATGATGTCAGCATGACATCATGCTGATGTCATAAAAGCATTTTCGAAATTAGTTAAATAATTAATTAAATTCCTGAAATTAATAAAATCTTTTAAAAATCATATCTTTTAATCCGTAATCCGGATTAAAATATTTTCAACATGAAAGTTGCTCAGAACGACGTGACGAATCCGGATACGCAGTCCGTTCGTCCACCACACGCCTCTAACCTATCGAACCTGCAAACTTTCCTCTCCGGTTCATCTGTCTGACAGACGTCCGGAACCGGGAAAACTTCCCCGGATGTTTTTCCCCCCTAACCAGTACCCCTCATACCACGTTAGGGCACGCCTAGCATCGCTTCTTGACATGTCATGCATCGATATGCATCTGTTTACTTGTATTCATTGTTTCTTCCCCCTCTTCTCTCCGGTAGACTACGAGACCGACCGTGCTGCTGGCCAGTTCGACTACGGTGTTGACGACCCCTCTCTCTTGCCAGAGCAACCAGGCAAGCCCCCCCCCTTGATCACCAGATATCGCCTATTCTTCTCTATACTGCTTGCATTAGAGTAGTGTAGCATGTTACTGCTTTCCGTTGATCCTATTCTGATGCATAGCCTGACATTGTTGCTACACCCGTTGATACCTTACCTGCAATCCTAAATACTTAGTATAGGATGCTAGTTTATCATTGTTGGCCCTACCTTCGTGTCAGTCTGCCTTGCTATAATATAGGGCCGTGATCACTTGGGAGGTGATCACGGGTATATACTATACATACATACATACTATACAGATGGTGACTAAAGTCGGGTCAGCTCATTGAGTACCCGAAAGTGATTCTGACGAGGGGGCTGAAAGGACAGGTGGCTCCATCCCGGTAGAGGTGGGCCTGGGTTCCCGACGGCCCCCGACTGTTACTTGTGGCGGAGCGACAGGGCAGGTTGAGACCACCTAGGAGACAGGTGGGCCTGGCCCTGTTCGGCGTTCGCGGATACTTAACACGCTTAACGAGATCTTGGTATTTGATCTGAGTCTGGCTACGAGCCTATACGCACTAACCATCTACGTGGGAGTAGTTATGGGTATCCCGACGTCGTGGTGTCAGCCGAAGCACTTCAGACGTCAGCGACGGAGCGGCGCGCACCGGATTGGAACGTAAGCCTGCTCTTGTATTAAGGGGGTAGTTCCGCTTTCGGCCGCGTACGCAACGTGCAGGTGTGCTATGGGCGATGGGCCCAGACCCCTGTGCGCTTAGGTTTAGACCGGCGTGCTGGCCTCTCTGTTTTGCCTAGGTGGGGCTGCGACGTGTTGATCTTCCGAGGCCGGGCATGACCCAGGAAAGTGTGTCCGGCCAAATGGGATCGAGCGTGTTGGGCTATGTGGTGCACCCCTGCAGGGAAGTTAATCTATTCGAATAGCCGTGATCTTCGGTAACAGGACGACTTGGAGTTGTACCTTGACCTTATGACAACTAGAACCGGATACTTAATAAAACACACCCTTCCAAGTGCCAGATACAACCGGTGGTCGCTCTACCTCAGGGATATGAGGAGGGGATCGCCGGGTAGGATTATGCTATGAGATGTTATTGGAGATGCTACTTGGAGGACTTCAATCTACTCTCTTATACTTGATGCAAGACGAAGGTGACCAGAAGCGTAGTCTTCGACAGGACTAGCTATCCCCCTCTTATTCTGGCATTCTGCAGTTCAGTCCACTGATATGGCCCTTTACACATAAACCCATGCATATGTAGTGTAGTTCCTTGCTTGCGAGTACTTTGGATGAGTACTCACGGTTGCTTTCTCCCCCCTTTTTTCCCCTTTCCTTCTTTCTGGTTGTCGCAACCAGATGCTGGAGTCCAGGAGCCAGACGCCACCGTCGACGACGACCCCTACTACACCGGAGGTGCCTACTACTACGTGCTGCCCGCTGACGAGGACCTGGAGTAGTTTAGGAGGATCCCAGGCAGGAGGCCTGCGCCTCTTTCGATCTGTATCCCAGTTTGTGCTAGCCTTCTTAAGGCAAACTTGTTTAACTTATGTCTGTACTCAGATATTGTTGCTTCCGCTGACTCGTCTATGATCGAGCACTTGTATTCGAGCCCTCGAGGCCCCTGGCTTGTATTATGATGCTTGTATGACTTATTTTATTTGTAGAGTTGTGTTGTGATATCTTCCCGTGAGTCCCTGATCTTGATCATACACATTTGCGTGCATGATTAGTGTACGATTAACTCGGGGGCGTCACAAGTTGGTATCAGAGCCGACTGCCTGTAGGAATCCCCCTTTCCAACTCCTTGGCCGAAGTTGAGTCTAGACATTGCAAAACTTTTACTAACATGGCTGTGTGTCTTACGGGCACACGTCGCCGTTGGGTAGTAGTAGGATCTTTTACTCCTCGACCTTTGCTCTGGGCCTCTGATCTCTCCTCTATTCGGGATAAATGAAGTTTACCAAATCTAACATTAGGATCTCGTTATCACTTTCGCCCGGAGGGCCCCTTATTACGGACGATCGTCTGCTGCACGTGAAGACCCCTGAAGATACTGTCCGTTGTTAACCCGAGAACTTGTGTTCATCGCGTTTGCAATTCCCCTTCCACCAATAAATCCTTATGGATAACTACTTACACTTGCCATTCATACGATCATCCCCCATTGATCTTGTTATTACAAGATATTCCAAAGTTTTCTCTATTGTTCCGAGAATACTTTGCGCCTACTGCCTAGCAGTTCCTTGCCACATGAATACTCCTTCAAATAAATCCTCGCACTTGTCGAGTATCCGCTCATCCCCAGTTGATTCATGTATTTCACAAAAGTATTCAAAATACTATTTGAACTTCCGAAAATCCTGAGTAGCCTATTGCTCTTGAAATTCTTGCTTGCTTGCATTATGGTTAATCCCATACGTCTCTAGTCTTTTTGACATTCCTTGTCATTATCATTTTCAGTCTGTTGACTCAATATGATTGCGAATACACGCAATCATCATTGATCCTTATAAATTACCTTTCCGGCTGAGCTGCAATTCTTTTAACTGGAATTGGTTCTCGAACAATCCAATTGTCGTTGATTGTACCCTAAGGCTATTCAACTTATCCATTCCTAATCAGAGCATTGCTTCTGATCCCTTGACATGGAATTCATAATTCCTTTGCAATTAAGCTTTGAATTAGTCAGTTGTTTCTATCTTCTGATCTCCTTGCATTCTTCTTCTTCTGGTTGAGTACCGATACTCACATCAGCCCCGTTGTGGATCGCCATATCCACTGTTGGATTATTATCCGATAGTGTCCTTCATAATTAATCACCTTGTGAGTTCTTTCTCTGATACATAATGCCTTTGGTAAGTTGTATCCTCTGCTTGGCCAACCATGCTCTGCTTTCGGGCTTGTGTTATTTACTCTTGAAACTTGTGGTATATGTTTCTAAGAGGCTCCTATGGGTTGAACATATGCCTTCTCTAAACCGTGTGAACCCGAAAGTTTTCACGAGTCATACTCTTCTGGTGCTTCACCAGATAAAATTTCAACACTGCAACTTCATCGAATGTGAGAAGTGAATGAAAGGTTATGCATTGGAGAAGTGGGAGTCGACCTTGAACTTGTGTTCATGCCCATGGACACGATGTAGATCTTATCATTAAAGCTTCTCTTAAATAAATTATTCCTTTGGTATAAGTTCATCTTATATCAAGGATCTGGCCTTTTGCAACCGTGGTTCCGACCATGATTGTTCTTCTTTGATCTCATTTCTCGGACAAGTTAAAACAATTGTCTTCAATGGATCAATACACCAGTCCAACCTTTACTTTGATCTTGTGTTGAGTATTACCCCCTGGTATCTCGAGATTATCATGGAACTGCATAACTTTTTATGAGTTCTTCATTAAGTGCTACCTTCCCACTGATTCCAATTTTTCACGGGCTCTGAGTTGTTAAACACTCAAAGACACCGATAACTGAACCGAGTCCGCTCTACGGTTCAATAACTCTTCAGTAAGCTTCTATAAGTACGAGTTTGTACCCGATCACGCCATTCCTAGCCTGTTTGGCTATATCATTGTCGTGATGATCTTAACTGTGCAACCCGGCCCTTATTCTCGAAGCACCAATTTGCGACGATGGCTAAGCTTACGTCGATTTTCCTCGTCATACCCTTTCATCTTAAACAACAAGCTTGAGTTCGAGTTTGTGTCGTAACTGTGGTTCCAATAACCTCTTGCTTCATCATTCCTTTGACTTGATGTCGTCGCTGATTGACTACATCTGCATGAAATCTCTCGATAATTGTGTCGTGATCACCATCAACCTTATGAGCTCTTCCAGGAATTCAATTGAATTCATGATGGGTAATACCATCCTTGCCCCTCGATGATTCCTGTTCTCATCGACCACTTTATTGCCTTCCGTTCAACACAACTTGTTCGCGTTTTGTGTAAACCTTGAGATCACTGCTACCCAGCAGTTGATCTTCCTTACCTCGGAAGTATTACCATCACTTTTTGTCAAGAATGTGGTGAGAATTACACCACCTCTTAAGAATTCTTGGTATGGTGATACTTCTCACCATCACCATTCTTTCTTGGGTCCTCGTGTTGATTCCAACCGGGGTACCAACAAGTGGGCGGTGCTGTTTGGATTCTGCCCTTCTAGGAACCCTCTTGCTTTGAAGTTAATGGTTGGCCATTCATTCTTAGACTATTGATTATTGAATCACCATTTCCGACGTCGGTCGTGCAACCCAACCCATATTTCGGACGCACCTTTCAACCAATGTTTAATTGTGTATGTTTTCCTCGAGCATATTTCCTTATATCATTTGATCTGACCAATGTTATCTCCTTGTTCACTTAATCGTGGACATCCATCTTTAGGAATCTCGGTGAATTGCCGTTGAGTTCACCAGACACCTCCTTGTCCTCTCCTTGGGTTAATGATGGACTCTTGTTAACGGAAATCACTTCATAGTTCATTTCCCCGAGAATCTTACAATGTCATCTCGTCAATTTGCGTTGCACCTTTTCTTCTCAGGTATCCTAAGTCTGATGTATCCTGACACCAATCGGATCTGAATCTCGGTCAGATATGATGGTTGGGACAACTTTCCAAGAGTTATGATGTTGATCCTTTGATGACCCGGTAACATGATGTCATGCCTAGCACCCCCCCCTGGCTGGAGGACCTATCATTATAGATTCCTTTTCAGCAAGGTTATCCGTTCATCCATGAGGAAATTGTAAGACTTAATCTACAAGTTATTCCTGATGGATCCTTCGTGTTTCCAAAGTCTGATCTTCACCTGAAGACCATGTCAATGCTATCTCGAAGCATGTCAATGGTACTCCGATTTTCAACAGGAACATTTGAAGCACGATGCTAAATTTTATTTATCATTTATGCTAACACCGTTGTATGGGTAATGTCATGAAAATTCTCCCCCGTACCTAAAGAGTTTTCTACATTATATCCTGCCACGGATATCATGCTCTGCTTGTCCTTGGGAAGGATATATCCCTGAATTATGTGTTTAAACACGTTTTCCTTTCCATTGTTCTGTTTAATATGATAATCATATTTTACTTTCCATTGGTTGTTTGAACCTTTCTTGTGATCTATATGATCTAAGCAGCAATGTTCTACTGCTTATGTAAACTCCTCGGTGTACAAATCTGTCAGCAAGAACCTGTTACTATTGTTGATGACATTTCGGTAGCCACCGATGGACGAGAACTTTGCCCAATGGTCCGCCTCGTTCAACGAGCAGGAAAATGGTTCTCTTCGTCCCTCGCCCTTGGTACCGACATTGTTGACAACAAAACCGATAGGCTATCCTCTGATATACCTTGTTATCTTGACCGTGCAAATATTAGCGCCTTCCTGCTTTTAACCCACATGGTGGGCCCATAACCCACCGTTCCACAGGATCGAAACCTGACTCTCCTGTACACCCTGTTGTCAGCGTTATTCCTCGTGCTTGACTTTGTATGTAATTCACGGGCCACTTGCCTGTTGATCTATTCTGGTATCGGACACAATACTTATTCTCGTTGCTCTGAACCCCTTTCGCACTCTGCTTCAGGCAATGAACGATTGCCTATCCACTTGAAACCTCTTATTACACCGTCTTACTTTGCTTTCGATGTGTGTCATTTGTTCAACTCGAGAGCTACTCATATGTTTATTCCCGGGATACCCCAGATGAATCTCCCTTATAACATCCTATCATTGTAGAGCTGCCCCTTACCTGTTCGTAAGTACGATGGAGTTCCCCGAAGAAAGGACGACAACTTCATCATGACGCTTTGGGAATAAAGAACTGAAGACATCAATGTAATGGGTCGACCTCTTCGAGAAGAGCTACTATGATCGAGAAGATCCGTTAGAATATTGTAACCAGAACTTTCCCCCTTGCTCCCCTCTTAAATCTCGGGACGAGATTTCTTGTAGTGGAGGAGAATTGTGACGCCCGGGTAATTAAGCTACAGTAATCCCCACTAATGTTGCCACGTCACCTCGGTTACTGTGGATAAACTCGCGTTAGATCCGAACCCGTTCTAAAACAAAAATCAAAACAAGAGCAAAGATAAAAAGTTTCAAAACCAAAACTAAAAATTCTCGGGGGTTGTCTAAAATAGCTAACATAATTATGGTGGGGTGCACTAATTTTTGTAAAATGCTTTGGCATTTTAAATAATCTAAAAACAGAAAAGAAAATTAATAAAAGAAAAGAAAGAAGAAAAAAAAGGGAGAGGGAGGGGGAAAACCCCCTGGCCCAGCCAGTTCCCCCACCCCACCTGGCCCCTGGCCTGGCCCAACTTCCCCCCCCCCTTGGGCCGGCCCATCGGCCCAGCCGCCCCGGCCACATACCCCCCCACCCCCCCGCGGCCGAACCCTAGCCGCCCCACTCCTTCCCCCCACGCGCCCCCACCCCTCTCCCCTGCCCTCGCCCGATCTGGATCGGGGGCGGAGACCCCCGACCGAGACCCCCCGTCGCCCCCCCCCACCTCGCCGGCGGCCCCCGCCACCCCACCGCCGCCCGGACCCCCCTCCTCCTCCTCTCCACCGCTGGGGATCCCCTCCTCCCCTCCGTCGCCCCCAAGCACGAGCACCCGCCGCCGCGGGTCGACCCCGACGGCCCCCGCCCTCCCCGACGCCGGCGCACGCCTCCCCAACCGCCTCCTCGCCGGTCGTCACCGACCTCCACCGAGCCGCCTCCCTAGACCCCGCGGGCGCTGTGAGCTCGCCTCCTTCCCCCCCGGTTCCCCTCTCTTCCCCCCCCCCCCCCCGTCGACGACGCCTCCGGCCGCCTCGGACGCCACCGTCGCCGGCGCCCTTCCCCCCCCCCCCCCGGCCGCCGAAACCCCCTTGGCCCGCTCCCGTTCGGGCACCGCGACCACTCCGGCCGCCCGCGCGCCCGGCGTCGTGCCCGCCGGCGCCCCTCGCCCCGCCGGCGCCCTCGTACCCCGGCGGCCGCCCCGAAACCCCCGACCGAACCCCCCGCACGCCGCTCGGCCATCCCCCCCCCCCGTTTACGCCACTGCCGGCCCCGCCCCGTCGCCCCGAATCGCCTCGCCGGCGCCGCTGGCCGCCCGGTCGGTCGCGCCGTCGCTGCGGCCTCCGGCCGCCGTCTTGGGCCTCGGCCGCCCCGGCCCCCGTTGGCCTCGGGCGCGGGCGCGGGCGCCGTGTCCTCCTGGGGTGCGCCCGAACGGGCATCGCCCCGCGCGCCCGCTTGCCCGTTTGCCCCTCGGGGCCAATGACATGGGGGCCCCACCCCCCACACAACAGAACGTTTTTTTTAATTAAAGCAGGGAATAAAAATAAAATGAAAATGAATTAAAACTAATTAACTAATTAATTAATTAATTAATTAATTAAGTAATTAATTAGTCTAATTAATTCTGATTAATTAACCCTAATCACTAATTAACCTAATTAACTAATGTTAATTAACTCTGATTAGGTTAATTAGATATTAGAGAATGACATGCGGGACCCACCTGTCAGGGTTGACTCGGTCAACCCTGTTGACTGATGATGTCAGCATGACATCATGCTGATGTCATAAAAGCATTTTCGAAATTAATTAAATAATTAATTAAATTCCTGAAATTAATAAAATCTTTTAAAAATCATATCTTTTAATCCGTAATCCGGATTAAAATATTTTCAACATGAAAGTTGCTCAGAACGACGTGACGAATCCGGATACGCAGTCCGTTCGTCCACCACACGCCTCTAACCTATCGAACCTGCAAACTTTCCTCTCCGGTTCATCTGTCTGACAGACGTCCGGAACCGGGAAAACTTCCCCGGATGTTTTTCCCCCCTAACCAGTACCCCTCATACCACGTTAGGGCACGCCTAGCATCGCTTCTTGACATGTCATGCATCGATATGCATCTGTTTACTTGTATTCATTGTTTCTTCCCCCTCTTCTCTCCGGTAGACTACGAGACCGACGCTGCTGCTGGCCAGTTCGACTACGGTGTTGACGACCCCTCTCTCTTGCCAGAGCAACCAGGCAAGCCCCCCCCCCTTGATCACCAGATATCGCCTATTCTTCTCTATACTGCTTGCATTAGAGTAGTGTAGCATGTTACTGCTTTCCGTTGATCCTATTCTGATGCATAGCCTGACATTGTTGCTACACCCGTTGATACCTTACCTGCAATCCTAAATACTTAGTATAGGATGCTAGTTTATCATTGTTGGCCCTACCTTCGTGTCAGTCTGCCTTGCTATAATATAGGGCCGTGATCACTTGGGAGGTGATCACGGGTATATACTATACATACATACATACTATACAGATGGTGACTAAAGTCGGGTCAGCTCATTGAGTACCCGAAAGTGATTCTGACGAGGGGGCTGAAAGGACAGGTGGCTCCATCCCGGTAGAGGTGGGCCTGGGTTCCCGACGGCCCCCGACTGTTACTTGTGGCGGAGCGACAGGGCAGGTTGAGACCACCTAGGAGACAGGTGGGCCTGGCCCTGTTCGGCGTTCGCGGATACTTAACACGCTTAACGAGATCTTGGTATTTGATCTGAGTCTGGCTACGAGCCTATACGCACTAACCATCTACGTGGGAGTAGTTATGGGTATCCCGACGTCGTGGTATCAGCCGAAGCACTTCAGACGTCAGCGACGGAGCGGCGCGCGCCGGATTGGAACGTAAGCCTGCTCTTGTATTAAGGGGGCTAGTTCCGCTTTCGGCCGCGTACGCAACGTGCAGGTGTGCTATGGGCGATGGGCCCAGACCCCTGTGCGCTTAGGTTTAGACCGGCGTGCTGGCCTCTCTGTTTTGCCTAGGTGGGGCTGCGACGTGTTGATCTTCCGAGGCCGGGCATGACCCAGGAAAGTGTGTCCGGCCAAATGGGATCGAGCGTGTTGGGCTATGTGGTGCACCCCTGCAGGGAAGTTAATCTATTCGAATAGCCGTGATCTTCGGTAACAGGACGACTTGGAGTTGTACCTTGACCTTATGACAACTAGAACCGGATACTTAATAAAACACACCCTTCCAAGTGCCAGATACAACCGGTGGTCGCTCTACCTCAGGGATATGAGGAGGGGATCGCCGGGTAGGATTATGCTATGAGATGTTATTGGGAGATGCTACTTGGAGGACTTCAATCTACTCTCTTATACTTGATGCAAGACGAAGGTGACCAGAAGCGTAGTCTTCGACAGGACTAGCTATCCCCCTCTTATTCTGGCATTCTGCAGTTCAGTCCACTGATATGGCCCTTTACACATAAACCCATGCATATGTAGTGTAGTTCCTTGCTTGCGAGTACTTTGGATGAGTACTCACGGTTGCTTTCTCCCCCCTTTTTTCCCCTTTCCTTCTTTCTGGTTGTCGCAACCAGATGCTGGAGTCCAGGAGCCAGACGCCACCGTCGACGACGACCCCTACTACACCGGAGGTGCCTCCTACTACGTGCTGCCCGCTGACGACGACCTGGAGTAGTTTAGGAGGATCCCAGGCAGGAGGCCTGCGCCTCTTTCGATCTGTATCCCAGTTTGTGCTAGCCTTCTTAAGGCAAACTTGTTTAACTTATGTCTGTACTCAGATATTGTTGCTTCCGCTGACTCGTCTATGATCGAGCACTTGTATTCGAGCCCTCGAGGCCCCTGGCTTGTATTATGATGCTTGTATGACTTATTTTATTTGTAGAGTTGTGTTGTGATATCTTCCCGTGAGTCCCTGATCTTGATCGTACACATTTGCGTGCATGATTAGTGTACGATTAACTCGGGGGCGTCACAAGTCGGGGCTTCAATCCCTTAAGAATCAGTCCATTAGCTCGCTCTGCTTGTCCATTCAACTGCGGATGGGCGACTGAAGCGTAGTCGACCCGTGTGCCTTGGGAGTTGCAGAAATCTCTGAATTCCTCCGAGTCAAAGTTCGACCCATTATCCATAATGATGCTATGCGGGACTCCATATCTGAATATTAGTTCCCTGATGAAGCTAACAGCAGTACCGGTGTCAAGGTTCTTGATTGGTTTAGCCTCAATCCACTTGGTGAAGTTGTCGACTGCCACCAGTACATGTGTGAAGCCACTTCGTCCTGTTCTCAAAGGACCGACCATGTCCAGTCCCCATACTGCGAAAGGCCAGACGAGTGGGATGGTCTTCAGAGCCGACGCAGGCTTGTGCGACATATTCGAGTAGAACTGGCATCCCTCGCACTTATCCACTATCTCTTTTGCCATCTCATTCGCCTTTGGCCAGTAAAATCCGGCTCGGTATGCTTTGGCCACGATGGTCCGAGAGGACGCATGATGACCACAGGTTCCCGAGTGGATATCATTGAGGACGAGTCGACCTTCTTCTGGTGTTATCCACTTCTGACCAACTCCAGTCGCGCTTTCTCTGTATAATTGTCCTTTGATTACGGTAAAGGCCTTAGATCGACGGACGATCTGTCGAGCCTCTTCCTCATCTTCCGGAAGCTCTTTTCTCAGGATATATGCGACATACGGAACTGTCCAGTCGGGAATGACCACCAAAACCTCCATGATCAAGTCGACCACCGCTGGGACCTCAATCTCTATCAGATCTGTGGCACTCTTGGGCTGTGGAGTTTCTTTGGTGAAAGGATCTTCTTTGACTGACGGAGTGTGTATATGCTCCAAGAACACACCACTCGGAATGGCTTCTCTCTTGGAACCTATCTTTGCTAGATCATCAGCTGCTTGATTTTTCAGTCGGGGTATATGATGGAGCTCCAACCCCTCGAACTTCTTTTCCAGCTTCCTTACTGCGCTGCAGTATCCAGTCATGGTTGGGCTTCTCACGTCCCACTCTTTCATCACCTGGTTGACCACTAAATCCGAGTCGCCATAGACCATCAGGCGACGGACACCGAGTGAAATGGCCATGCGCAACCCATATAAGAGGGCCTCATATTCTGCCTCATTGTTGGAGGAATCAAAGTGAATCTGGAGCACATATCTGAGCTTATCTCCTCTGGGGGAAACCAGGACAACCCCAGCACCGGAACCATTCAACATCTTAGAGCCATCAAAGAACATGGTCCAATGCTCCGAGTGAACTTCAGTCGGCTGCTGTTGTTCAATCCACTCGGCGAGGAAATCTGCTATTGCCTGGGACTTAATGGCTTTCTTTGCCTCAAACTTGATATCAAGGGGAAGAAGTTCAATCGCCCATTTGGCCACTCGACCAGTTGCATCTCTGTTGTGCAAAATCTCTGATAGTGGAGCGTCGCTGACGACTGTGATGGAATGATCAGAAAAATAATGAGCAACCTTCTTTGTGGTCATGTATATTCCATACACAAGCTTCTGATAATGAGGATATCTCTGCTTGGATGGAGTCAAGACTTCAGACAAATAATACACTGGGCGCTGAACTTTGAGAGCTTTTCCTTCTTCTTCCCGCTCGACCGTAAGCACAGTACTGACGACTTGTCCTGTGGCTGCGATATAGAGCAACAGAGGCTCTTTGCTGATTGGAGCAGCAAGCACCGGCTGGGTGGAGAGCAGAGCTTTTAGCTCGGCAAACGCTGCATCAGCTTCTGGAGTCCACTCGAACTTGTCTGTCTTCTTCATCAGTCGGTAAAGAGGCAATGCCTTTTCACCGAGTCGTGAGATGAATCGACTTAATGCGGCCAAGCATCCAGTAAGCTTCTGGACATCGTGCACTCGCACAGGGCGTTTCATTCGGAGAATAGTGCCAATCTTCTCTGGGTTAGCGTCGATTCCCCGTTCGGAAACGAGAAAACCGAGTAACTTGCCACCAGGAACTCCAAATGTGCACTTTGATGGATTGAGCTTGATATCATATCTTCTGAGGTTGGCAAATGTTTCGGCGAGATCAGCGAGCAGGTCGGAACCTTTTCGTGACTTGACAACGATATCATCCATATATGCTTCCACATTCCGACTGATTTGAGTGAGTAGACACTTCTGAATCATTCGCATAAATGTGGCTCCGGCATTCTTGAGGCCGAATGGCATGGTGATATAGCAGAAGCACCCGAATGGAGTGATGAAAGCTGTTTTTACCTCGTCGGGTCCGTACAGACGGATCTGGTGGTACCCGGAGTAGGCATCTAAAAAAGATAGCCTCTCGCATCCCGCGGTCGAGTCAACAATTTGATCTATGCGAGGGAGAGGAAAATGATCTTTCGGGCAGGCCCGGTTGATGTGCTTGAAATCAATGCACATTCGGAGCGACTTGTCCTTCTTAGGAACCATGACGACATTAGCGAGCCACTCGGAGTGGTATATCTCTCGGATAAATCCTGCCGCCAACAGTCGAGCCACTTCTTCACCAATGGCTTTTCTCTTCTGGACGGCGGACCGCCGAAGATGCTCTTTGACTGGTTTTGCAGATGAGTCGACTCTTAGGCGATGCTCAGCCAGTCCCCTGGGAACACCTGGCATGTCAGCGGGCTTCCATGCAAAAATGTCCCAGTTCTCACGGAGGAACTGGATGAGCGCTTCTTCCTATTTTGGGTCGAGTGTTGTGGAGATGCGGGTCGGAGCTGCATCGGGGTCGGTCGGGTGAATGTGAACAGGCTTCGTCTCACCGGACGACTGGAATGCAGACTCTGTGGCGGGTTTCTTTGATCGCAGCAAGTCACTCGGATCTGCGTTTTGCTTGTATTCCTCGAACTCGACCGCTGTCACCTGGGAATCGGCAATCTTGGAGCCCTTCTGAAAGCACTCTTCTGCCTTTTTCCGATCACCGGTGACAGTGATCACTCCTTTGGGGCCGGGCATCTTCAATTTGAGGTACACGTAACATGGTCGAGCCATGAACCGTGCGTAAGCTGGTCTCCCCAAAATGGCATGATATGCACTCTGAAAATCCACGACCTCAAACGTCAACTTTTCTTTGCGAAAATGTTTCGAATCACCAAACACCACGTCCAAAGCTATTTGGCCGAGTGACTCGGCTTTCTTCCCTGGTATAACTCCATGAAAGCTCATGTTACTAGTGCTCAGTCGGGACATCGGAATGCCCATTCCTTTCAGTGTGTCTGCATACAACAAATTCAGCCCGCTTCCACCATCCATCAGCACTTTGTCAGTCGAGTGCCTTCGACAACTGGATCGACCACCAAAGCTTGCCTCCCAGGGGTGGCAATATGAGTCGGGTGATCAGATTGGTCGAATGTGATGGGTATTTGAGACCATTTCAGATAATTTGCTTTTGCTGGGGCAACCATGTTCACCTCTCGGTTAATGACTTTCAGTCGACTCCTGCTTTCCACATCTGCAAAGATCATCAGAGTGGAGTTGATATGCGGATATCCTTCCTCACTGTCCTCCTTGTCTTCGGCCTTGTCCGACTCCTTCTCCTTGTCCTTAGACTGTTTTCCCTGAAACTGCTGGATCAGGAGTCGACATTGGCGAGTGGTGTGCTTTGGGTAGATGATATTCCCCTCTTCGTCTTTCTTCGTGTGGATGTGACATGGCATATCCATTACGTCGTTCCCTTCTTTATCCTTTACCTTCTTGGGGTTCCAGGATCCTTTTGGTTTCCCCTTAAACTTTCCCTGAGTCACGGCCAGAGCCTCTCCAGGAGCTGCCGGTTCAGCCTTCCGCTTCTGTTTCCGACTGGTGTTTCCTTTTTCCGACTGACTCGGCTTGTGCTTGCCGCTTCGGAGTCGGTCTTCTTCTTCGCCGTTGGCGTACTTGGTAGCAATCTCCATCATCCGACTCAAGGTCATGTCACCGGTTCGACCAAACTTCAAACTCAGTTCTCTGTTCTTGACGCCATCTTTGAAGGCGCAGACTGCCTGATGATCAGACACATTCTCCACAGTGTGGTGCAAAGTGATCCACCTCTGAATATACTCTCTGAGAGTCTCATTAGCCTTCTGCACGCAGACTTGCAACTCTGTCAATCCAGCTGGTCGCTTGCAAGTTCCTTCAAACGTTCTGATGAACACTCGGGACAGATCTTCCCAAGTGTAAATGCTGCTAGGAGGTAATTGAGTCAACCATGCCCTGGCAGAACCTTCCAGCATGAGGGGCAAATGCTTCATGGCCACCTCGTCGTTCCCACCACCAATCTGAACTGCCACTCGGTAGTCTTCAAGCCAAGTTTCAGGCTTAGACTCACCAGTGAACTTGCTGACTCCTGTTGCCAACCTGAAATTGGGAGGGATAACTGCGGCTCTGATAGCTCTGCTGAAACATTCAGGACCAGAAACATGCACTCGACTGCTTGTGGGTGCATCTCTGTCGAGTCCGCCTCGATGGGCTCTGTTCCGGTCGACCAAACCTTGCACGATAATGGATCGCGCGTCGAAGCCTGGTTCTCTGGGGTCGACTGGAACCCTTCGCCCTGTACTGTACTGACGCCTGTCATCTTGCTGCCGAGGAGCGTAAGACCCACCCCTCGGAGGGGAATTGGGCACTCGACGCCTATCATCTCGGTCGAGTCGGTCGCCATATTGATCTCGCCGATTCTCGCGCCCTTCACGCCGCGGAGGCGATCTGGGGCTGTGAGCCGACTGAACCGTATTCGCAGTGACGGATCGACTGTGAATTCTGTTGCGCGACTGAGACACGGCTGAATTCTGATCTCCTGCTGCCCGGAGCAGATCCCTGATCTGCAGCAAACCTCTGCCAGCTTCCGACTGCGAAGGCTGGATGGACTCTGCTATACGGGTCGCAGCTGCTAAATTCTGGATTGGGGTTCGATATACCTGAGTCGGCGGGAAGAGTTGACGTCGACTGGTGTCGGGAACTCGTTGCCGCGCGCGCTCGTCGAGTGCTCGCTGAAGATTCTCCAGTCGAGTGCGTTCGGCCAAATTGGCCAGACGTGCCTCCTCCAAGGCACGAGCCTCGGGGGTTTCTCCTGCGATGGGAGTACGCAGAGCATCCACGTTCCTGCGGCGAAGTTCCTCTCTTTGCAGAGAGTCGAGTGGCTCGGGCTGGTACTCTTCGTGGCCTCGTGCGGGGTCGCCTCCGTCACCTGCTCCACCATCACGGGCGAAGCCAGGGGGACTGCGGGGCCCGTCGACCATCAAGATTTCCGCCGCTGGATCACTGCTACCGCACTCGGATGCAGTCTCTACGGAGCCAGTCGACAGATCGAACAAGCCGTAGAGAGATTCGTCGGGCTCGATTGCCGCAACTTGGGTGGTGGCCGATTGGCGAGCCACCGCGTGCCTCACCCATCGCTGAAGCCTCGACCGGCCCGAGCGCTTGCGCTGGCGGGAGACCGGGAGGGTGGACGATGGAGGAGCCGACCGATACGGGGTCGACGGTTGCCGCAGCA
Organism: Triticum aestivum; assembly: GCF_018294505.1. Lineage (NCBI taxonomy): Eukaryota > Viridiplantae > Streptophyta > Magnoliopsida > Poales > Poaceae > Triticum > Triticum aestivum. The sequence continues at coordinate 155,982,932 of NC_057801.1, read as the reverse complement.
GAACGCCGCGGACACATGCGCGAAAATGCGTCGCACCGCGGACGGGGAGCGCATCAACGTCGAGTGGAGCCTCCTGGAGCCAGGCGGAGTCGTCGGCGATGAAGGTGAGAGTGCCGAGACAGATCTCTCGACCCTCGACCAAAACTCCAGCAGACACCATGATGAAAGTACTCGGAAGAATCGCAACTTCTCCACAAAATCGCTAAAACACCTGCCCCACGGTGGGCGCCAACTGTCGTGGTTCTAAGCCTGACAGTAGAGTGGGGGGTAGGTATGGAGAGGCAAGGTCCTAGCTATGGAGAGGTTGTAAACACAAGGGATGTACGAGTTCAGGCCCTTCTCGGAAGAAGTAATAGCCCTACGTCTCGGAGCCCGGAGGCGGTCGAGTGGATTATGAGTATATGAGTTACAAGGTGCCGAACCCCTCTGCCTGTGGAGGGGGGTGGCTTATATAGAGTGCGCCAGGACCCCAGCCAGCCCACGTAGGAGAGGGTTTAAGGTGAGTTAAGTCTGGGGCGTTACTGGTAACGCCCCACATAAAGTGTCTTTACTATCATAAAGCCTACTTAATTACAGGCCGTTGCAGTGCAGAGTGCCTCTTGACCTCCTGGTGGTCGAGTGAGTCTTCGTGGTCGAGTCCTTCAAGTCAGTCGAGTGAGTCCCTCGTTGGTCGACTGGAAGGCGACCTCTTCTAAGGGTGTCCTTGGGTAAGGTACTTAGATCAGGTTCGTGACCCTACCCTAGGTACATGACCCCATCACTACCCCCCCCCCCCCGAAAAAAAACCTATTTCCGGCTTCAATAAGTACCTGATTAGAGTCTACCTTCTTGCACTTTTTTGTATTTTTTCAGAATACATAAGTAGAAAGTGTGAAGAAAAAACAACCCGGGAGAGAATTAGCGACCTCACAGCACGCGAGTAGATGACCTTCCACCAGGCTACTATCTCTTTTATGACAAACACAAGTTCATGTGCTGTCTACAACTACTTTCATAGAATTTGAATTCAAAATTCAATTACAAATTTCTTTAGAAATATATTCGGTATTTCTCAGTAACTATGGTAACCACGTTTACTGGTCCTCCTGGGTAAAAATGGTCAATTTGTTAACCAAAACACTAGTAGAAGCACACCGTCCGACCCAAGTCTGAACCTTGAGGGTCGACATCTATGGTGACCCTACCTTGCCACCCTCTACTTCACTATCATGCACCGACGTCATCATCCCGCAAATGTGAGTTCTGCCACACTCTCAAGACACCTTCTCTCTCTCCTTGGAATTCAGGTGTTTCATGATTTATCCATGTTAAGCTATTTTTTTTAGTTCATGCATCATGCACCTATGAGCAAAATCTGATGCATTACATGTGCATTTATTTTACTGTAATGTTGGCCGATGAACAAAATCAAAGGTTCCATTGACTATATTAACTCTCAAGCCCGCGCGCATGCAGAAATGACTAGGTGAACTGTTAGGCTGGTCATAGTGGGGAGTAACTTATACTAGTGTCATACATATGATACTAGTCTAAGTTACTACCTTCATAGTGCAAAGTAACTAAGTAGTAGTGTCATAATGGTTTCATTTATTAGCTCATAGACTCATTTTACCTCGGGAAGCGCTATGTTAGTATCACAAGCACCTCTTTCCTCATTAAATACTTGCCACATAAGCAAAATTGTCTTAGGATGTGTTAAGTTACTATCAAAGTTACCCCCACTATGGCTAGCCTTAATGATTTGCTAGATTGAGCATGGTTAACAATTTATTAAAGAGACGGGCAAGGAATTAGCATTTTCCCCCTAGGATTTAGTACCAACTCCTGAATTTATGATGCATATATAGAAGAGCTAATCAACTCTGTAGTACACTTGAAAGCACTGGATCTAGAAAAAAATGCATAATTTCCTTCACTTCCATAGGTAAATAATCTAAAGCCAAGCTAAGAATAGTGTATATTTTCTAGGGCCTAATCAATTATCAGTGGTTCAATATGATTCTGGAAGCTATTAGGCATGACTAGTCCTGGCCATGGGAAGCCCGGCCCGGCCCGACCCGGCCCGAAAAAGCCCGGCCCGACCCGGCCCGATGCTACCCCCGGGCCGGGCTCGGGCCTAGTTTTTGAGCCCAAAGGCCGGGCCGGGCCGGGCCCGGGCCTGTCATTTTTGCAGTTTACTGAAGGTCGGGCCGGGCCGGCCCGAAGCCCGACGGGCTTTTAGGTGTTCGTGCCGGGCTCGGGCCCAGAAACACAGGCCCGGTGGCCGGGCCGGGCCGGGCCCGAGCCTGGGTTTTTTGTGTCGGGCTTGGCTAGGCCCGGCCCGAAGCCCGGCCCGGCCCGAGGTTTGGCCAGGTATAGGCATGACAGTCATAAATCCTTATAGCTAGCTTATTAGATCATTGTAGATGATGCATTCATTGACGAAATGGTGAAATTAGCTTAGCGCCCTCTGGGATTGATACTAAGGAACAATGTGCCCGAAAGTGCTATTGTGAGCTCGAGCTCACAGGTACCCTTTGCTACAGTATAAATGAAAAAATATTTAAAAAATTCAAAAAATCTGAATTTTTTTGGCAACAAACATTGATATCTTTTTCACATGTGTGCAAAATTTCATGACAAAATGACATTCATGCAGCTCTCGGCAAAAAAAAATTTGATGCTCCAAAATGCTTCCAAAAACAGTTTTTTTGGCGCATGATTTTGTTTTTTTGCCGAGACCTCCACAAATGTCATTTCATCACAAAAACTGGCACGCATGTAGAAAAGACATCAAAGTTTCTTGACAAAAAATTTCAGATTTTTTAAATTTTTTTACTATTTTTTTGGATTTTACTGTTCATCCGAGATCACTGGTGCTCGGGATCACATGCTCCATGTCCCCGCCCGACTCTTTTGATTGTTGCAAACACCAGGCCCTTGTAGCAAACAACATACCCAACAATCTGCAAATTCATGATGGAACCAGCAAATAATTTTTCTCTCGCACAGATGTATCCTTGTTGATAAGTTCATTCTGGATCATGCTTTTCTACTGTTATTGGTAGCGTTTTTGATCAACATTTCACTTTATGATGCAATCCTAATGCGTTTTCTCTCTTAATGTGCAAGATTTATATAAAGAGGAAGATTGCCGGCAACTAGAATTCTGGACACAAAAGAGCTACAACAGAGATAGCTACTCTCCAGAGCTCCAAATGACCTGGAATTTTAAGGAGATTTTTATTGAATAAAAGAATACTGGAACGAAGATCCACCAGAGGGGGGCCACTAGTTGCCCAGGCAACAGAGCACGCCTACCCCCAGGGCGCGCCTTGATATCTTGTGGGGTCCATAGATACCCTCTGGCGCTATTCTTCTGCTATATGAAGTCATTTGCCCTAGAAAAAAAATAAGAGAAGACTTTTGGGATGAAGCATCGTCATCTTGAGGCGGAACCTAGGTAGTAGCACTTTTCGCATCATCATCTTGAGGCGGAACCTAGGTAGTAGCACTTTTCTTCGCCGGCGGAGCGATTCTGCTAGGAATTATGCATGCAGAATCAAAGGGGCAAGTGTGTGTGCGTCATGTTTTTTCTAAGCGCATGCAGCCTTTGCCTCCACGTGGGACAAATCATTTGGATTTGTTACTAACCTAATTACCGATCCATTGGTAGTTAGTCCAGTATATCAGGCATGCACATACAAGTAAACGTGTTAGATACATCCGTACCTAAATAAATTGGATATAAATAATTTGGGATTAGAGCTAATATATGATCTTAGGAATTAAGGGCCCCTGTCAAAAAATAGGGGACAGCACAAGAGACAAGATTTTTTTTTCTGTATAGCACTTGTACGAGTGAGAGGTGTACCTGCTTTTCGAGGCGAACATCCCGGCGTCACCGGACATGCATGCGCGCCAGGCCGACGGGGTGGAGGCTCAGCGCCGGTGGCGTCCCCATTCCCTCGGTGCCCGACGTGGGCGTGCGCCCTGACCTCTTCGCCGTCGAGGTCGACCGCGTGCGGGCGTCGCCGACGGAGGAGCAGCGCGCCCTCCCGCAGTACGCCGCCGACAACAACGAGTCATGGGCGGCGTACTTCTAGCGTCGGCAGGCGCAGCGGCTGGCATCCACCAACGGGGCGCTGGTCGTGGGAGCGTCAAGAACAGCGAGGGGCGCCACGTATGGTGGGGCGCCCCCGGCCACACGCTCCACGAGGTTCTCCAGTACCTCGAGGGTGGCAACGACCCTTCGCTGGCATACCCTGCCGCGACCACCGCCCCGGTCCTCCTCCCTCCCGCACCTCTTCCCACTCCTCAGGCTCGCCGGCGGTGTTCGGCGTCAAGGCCGAGCCCGCAGCGGAGACGCCGCTCGGCCGGCACACCCGCAGCGCCGGCATCGTCATCAACGAGGGAGGCAGGCGTGCCTCCTCCTAGGCTCCTCCCCGCTACGTCAAACCGAAGACGGAGCTGGGGCTCGCCGTCGTGAAGACGGAGCCAAGGCTCGCCGGCGGCGTCAAGGAGGAGCTCGATGACGCGGTGGCCTTGAAGTGGGCGCGTGAAGACTGGGCGCGGACGGAGCTGGAGCGCTAGTGCCGCGCCTACGAGCAGTTCGCCGCTTGACTCCGTGGTTGCGACGTGGGAGGCGTCGTCGTCCTCGACGACAACGACCATGACACGCCGCCGCCGCCGCCGGTCTGCCAGGGCGGCGCCAAGCAGGGGTCCAGCAGGAGCGGCTGCGTCAAGGAGGAGAAGGCCGACGAGGATGACGGCGAGGATGGCGGCAACATCGGTGACTTCGCCGCGCTCAGTGCGTTCTTTGACCAGTAGTTGTAGTTGCGGCCGTTTTTTTAACTTTGTTATGTAATGTCATGTTCGCCGAATATTTGTCCAGTTTGCCGAACTTTAGCCGAATTCCTTTTTTTAAACCGCCTTCTGGGGGCGACCCTGGGGCCGGCGGCGGGGAACCCGAAAGCTCCCACGTCGAGTTTTAGCGCCGGCTCGCCCCCAGGCGGCGATTTTACGCGTCCCCTTGGGGGCCAACTGCTAGAGATGCTCTTAGAACATATGAGATTCATTAATAATTTTCGCAGCTGTACTACTTTTCTTTACAAAAGTATAAGGAAAATGTTTAGTTTCAACCGACTGATTTCTGGAAGAAACCAGCCGCGTCGCTTGGACACCACGTGTTCTCGTGGGACCATGCACCTGCGCACTGCTTATGCCGTAGAGCCACTCGTTTCCCTACGTTATCTTTTGGCGTTCGTCTCCTACCTCTATCATTCCTCATCTCTCCGCCTAGAGTAGCACACGCGACCCACGTCGGCTGCCAGTACTGGACCTCGCCGCACTTCCACCGTCCTCCGCAGCACCACACGAGCACTTCCGTCCTAGCAACAGCGCAAGGAATCCATCTTCGAAGCACCAGTTTTGCAGTTGTGGATGGAGGAGCTCATCAATCTCTTCGCGGCAGCAGCAGCCGGCGACTCGCCACCGGCCCCGTAGCACAAAGCGATGTGGTGCAGCAGTGCTGCAATGAGGGCGCGGCGAGTTGGGCGGCGATGCTGTTGGAAATATGCCCTAGAGGCAATAATAAATTAGTTATTATTATATTTCCTTGTTCATGATAATCGTTTATTATCCATGCTATAATTTTATTGATAGGAAACTCAGATACATGTGTGGATACATAGACAACACCATGTCCCTACTAAGCCTCTAGTTGACTAGCTCGTTGATCAATAGATGGTTACAGTTTCCTAACCATGGACATTGGATGTCGTTTATAATGGGATCACATCATTAGGAGAATGATGTGATGGACAAGACCCAATCCTAAGCCCAGCACAAAGATCGTGTAGTTCGTATGCTAAAGCTTTTCTAATGTCAAGTATCATTTCCTTAGACCATGAGATTGTGCAACTCCCGGATACCGTAGGAATGCTTTGGGTGTACCAAACGTCACAACGTAACTGGGTGGCTATAAAGGTGCACTACAGGTATCTCCGAAAGTGTCTGTTGGGGTTGGCACGAATCGAGACTGGGATTTGTCACTCCGGTAAACGAAGAGGTATCTCTGGGCCCACTCGGTAGGACATCATCATAATGTGCACAATGTGACCAAGGGGTTGATCACGGGATGATGTGTTACGGAACAAGTAAAGAGACTTGTCGGTAACGAGATTGAACAAGGTATCGGTATACCGACGATCGAATCTCGGGCAAGTATTATACCGCTAGACAAAGGGAATTGTATACGGGATCGATTGAGTCCTTGACATCGTGGTTCATCCGATGAGATCATCGTGGAACATGTGGGAGCCAACATGGGTATCCAGATCCCGCTGTTGGTTATTGACCGGAGAACGTCTCGGTCATGTCTGCATAGTTCCCGAACCCGTAGGGTCTACACACTTAAGGTTCGATGACGCTAGGGTTATAAAGGAAGTTTGTATGTGGTTACCGAATGTTGTTCGGAGTCCCGGATAGGATCCCGGACGTCACGAGGAGTTCCGGAATGGTCCGGAGGTAAAGATTTATATATGGGAAGTCCTATTTTGGTCACCAGAAAAATTTCGGGTTTTATCGGTAACGTACCGGGACCACCGGGAGGGTCCTGGGGGTCCACCAAGTGGGGCCACCATCCCCGGAGGGCTGCATGGGCCAAGTGTGGGAGGGGACCAGCCCCATGTGGGCTGGTGCGCCCCCCCACAAGGGCCCAAGGCGCCTAGGGTTTGGGGAGGGGGTGCTTCCACCTAACTTGGGGGGCAAGTTTCCCCTCTTCCCCCCCTTGGCCGCCACCCTTAGATGGGATTGGGGCTGCCGCACCCCTTGGGGTGGAAACCCTAGAGGGGGCGCACCCCCTCCCTCTCCCCTATATATATTTGAAGTCTTGAGGGCTGCCAACACATGAGTTTTGACATCTCCCTGGTGCAGCCCTACCTCTCTCCCTTCTCCTCTCCCGCGGTGCTTGGCGAAGCCCTGCAGGATTGCCACGCTCCTCCACCACCACCACGCCGTTGTGCTGCTGCTGGATGAAGTCTTCCTCAACCTCTCCCTCTCTCATTGCTGGATCAAGGCATGGGAGACGTCACCGGGCTGTACGTGTGTTGAACGCGGAGGTGCCGTCCGTTCGGCACTAGGATCTCCGGTAATTTGGATCACGACGAGTACGACTCCTTCAACCCCGTTCTCTTGAACGCTTCCGCTTAGTGATCTACAAGGGTATGTAGATGCACTCTCCTTCCCCTCGTTGCTGGTTTCTCCATAGATAGATCTTGGTGACACGTAGGAAAATTTTGAATTTCTGCTACGTTCCCTATCAGATGCCACATTGAAGCATGCGGCCCGAGAGTGCTGCAGGGAGGGCACAGCGAGTCTAGCGCCAATGTTGCATTGAACCGTGTTGTGGCACTACAGTGAAACATCGTAGGCGACCGCCGAATGCTACGTCGAGCACGGTCGCGCCGGCTTTGGTGCTGCAGTGAAGCATCACCGGCAGCGTAGACTGCTTCGGTGGAGCACTATGCAACATTGTCACGCAGGCATCGGCACTGCAGTGAAGCATCATCGGCGGTGTCGGGTGCTGCGATGGAGCGCCGCCGTGCCGGTGTTGTCGCTGCCTTGAACCTTCTGCAGTGGCTACCCGTGCTCCAACGAAACGCTCGCGAGCAGCTACCTGTGCTCCAATGTAGCGCCTGCCGGCGACTCCGCTGCAGTGAAGCATCACCGGCAACGGTGGCTGCTACAATAGAGCGATGTCGCGCCACTGTTGTTGCTACTGTAAAGCGTCGTGGGCGGCTACCCCGCTCCGACCCGGCGCGCGTCGACAGCTCTATCGCGAGTGAGCGGCCGGGCGTGGCTGTGACGATTCTACGTTGCAACGCATTCTACATTGCAAATTGCAAAGGTCTATCGCGATCGAGCACCCCATGTGGCTTAGATGGCACGTGCATCCTACCGCTGAGATGTGACCGATCTGACGACTCTCCAGAGGGCTTAATTTTGGATCAAATCAACCGGCTTATTTGTAGCAGCCGCCGAAGTATAACGTGCACATTTGGCCAAGCAAACTCCTATTTCACTAAAAACAAGACAACACACCACATCAAACCATCTTTCCATTTTTTTATCTGCATATGTTTTTATTTCCACAAATTGGTTGGATGAGGTAATATGGCAAACCAGAGTATCATGTGCATAACCTTCAGGTTGGGACAATGCAGAATACATGTATTTTGGATGAACTTTAAATTTGGTGAATCAGGTACTTTTGAACTTCAAACCTCAGCTATGGATTTAATTTGTAAAGAACGCTGTCCAGCTGATAATGGAAGAGCACACGAACTGAAAACATGATTTCACTAACAAAGCATGCTTAATCTTTTACAACTAAGGATGCCAACATGTATGAAATCAACCAAATCTTGAAAATAGATGGCTCACGTATACAAGAACATGGGGCGTATTCTTCCAACTGTGTCATGATATGCACTCTTCCACAGTTTAGCAAAAACCAGTGTGGTTGTTGACCACTCAGATAAGAGATAATACACTTTCTTCATCTCCACAGGTTAGCATTGACCACCTGACATCACACAGTCTGATGAATCTAGTAACAAATTACCAATATGTCTATCTGATTTTTATACAATGAATGCCAAAGTTATCCATGATTTCAAACTAAATATACAACCACAACTACTATCTCATCTGGAATCAATTTCAGAAAAATACTACAAATCCTTACAGGAGCATGGATAAATTGTATGTTTGATGGTCAAAAAACGTTTTAGGAAAGTACTTGCCGGACTCCCGTGGAAACCCTTCCCCCAGCGCCGCCACCCGCGAGGCGGCCGGGGCGGACGCCCAGATCCACCCGCCATCGCCCCCCCCTCCTCCTCCCTCCTCCCTCGCCGCCGCCAGGGGGCGCGGCCGGGCAAAGCCCGACCGGCGCCGGCGGCGGCGGGGCGTCTCCTTCCTCCTCCCCCGCGTGAGATGGGGCGGCGCGGGCTCCTCCTCCATGTGCGGACGCGGTGCGGGCGCGGGGCACCGCGGCGCGGCGGCGCGCTGCCCCTGGCGGCGCGCGGCGTTGCGTGGACGGCTGTGCGGTGGGGCGCGTCTCGCCGCGGTGGCCGGATCCCCCCGGCAGACGGCGCGGGCTGCGGGCGGCGTGGGCGGCGGCTGGGGCTCGGCTTCGGGCTGCCGGCGGCTGCGCTGGTTTCCTCTCCGTCGCGGGCGTGCGGCGGTGGTGCGGTTCGGTCGATGGCGGTCCGGCGACCTGGTGGTGGTGGCCAATGGTGCGCGTGCTGGTGGTGCTTCCACTTGGCGGCTCTCTGTGCGGGGAGGCAGGGGAGCGGCTTGGACAGGGGCGTCGACGGCGTGCCGGCTGCAGCGCGAAGGCGGGAACTTTACGGGCCTCGGAGATCCCGGCCGGGCCTGTGCGGCCACAGGCCTGGTATGTTCCTGCTATTGCGTCCGGTCAGCTACCGGCTTCGATGGTGGAGGTGGGGCCCTCCCGCGTGCCGACGGTGCTACTGCCCTAGTCCCGGCTCCTCTTCTTCCTTGTGCGGACCATGCTTCTGTTGGGGAACGTTGCAGAAAACAAAAATTTTCCTACTCGTTTCACCAAGATCATCTAGGAGTTCATCTAGCAACGAGTGATTAGATGCATCTACATACCTTTGTAGATCGCGAGCGGAAGCGTTCAAAAGAACGGTGATGATGTAGTCGTACTCGACGTGATCCAAATCACCGATGACCAGCGCCGAACGGACGGCACCTCCGCGTTCAACACACGTACGGTACAGCCACGTCTCCTCCTTCTTGATCCAGCAAGGGAGGGAGGAGAGGTTGAGGGAGATGGCACCAGCAGCAGCACGACGGCGTGGTGTTGATGGAGCTGCAGTACTCCGGCAGAGCTTCGCTAAGCACTATGGAGGTGGAGGAGGTGTTGGGGAGGGAGAAGGAGGCAACCAAAGGCCAAGGCGTTTCAGGTATGAAGTCCCTCCTCTCCCCCACTATATATAGGAGGGCCAAGGGGGGGTGGCCGGCCCTAGGAGATCCAATCTCCTAGGGGGTGCGGCGGCCAAGGGGGGTTTCCCTCCCCCCCAAGGCACCTAGGAGGTGCCTTCCCCTCCTAGGACTCTTCCCCCTTCAAACCCTAGGCGCATGGGCCTATGTGGGGCTGGTGCCCTTGGCCCATTAGGCCAAGGCGCACCCCCTACAGCCCATGTGGCCCCCCCGGGACAGGTGGACCCACCCGGTGGACCCCCGGGACCCTTCCGGTGGTCCCGGTACAATACCGATAACCCCGAAACTTGTCCCGATGCCCGAAACAGGACTTCCCATATATAAATCTTTACCTCCGGACCATTCCGGAACTCCTCGTGACGTCCGGGATCTCATCCGGGACTCCGAACAACATTCGGGTTACTGCATATACATATCCCTACAACCCTAGCGTAACTGAACCTTAAGTGTGTAGACCCTACGGGTTCGGGAGACAAGCAGACATGACCGAGACGACTCTCCGGTCAATAACCAACAGCGGGATCTGGATACCCATGTTGGCTCCCACATGCTCCACGATGATCTCATCGGATGAACCACGATGTCGAGGATTCTATCAACCCCGTACGCTATTCCCTTTGTCTATCGATATGTTACTTGCCCGAGATTCGATCGTCGGTATCCCAATACCTCGTTCAATCTCGTTACCGGCAAGTCACTTTACTCGTACCGTAATGCATGATCCCGTGACCAGACACTTGGTCACTCTGAGCTCATTATGATGATGCATTACCGAGTGGGCCCAGTGATACCTCTCCGTCATACGGAGTGACAAATCCCAGTCTTGATCCATGTCACCCAACAGACACTTTCGGAGATACCCGTAGTCTACCTTTATAGTCACCCAGTTACGTTGTGACGTTTGGCATACCCAAAGCACTCCTACGGTATCCGGGAGTTACACGATCTCATGGTCTAAGGAAAAGATACTTGACATTGGAAAACTCTAGCAAACGAACTATACGATCTTGTGCTATGTTTAGGATTGGGTCTTGTCCATCACATCATTCTCCCAATGATGTGATCTCGTTATCAATGACATCCAGTGTCCATAGTCAGGAAACCATGACTATCTGTTGATCAACGAGCTAGTCAACTAGAGGCTCACTAGGGACATGTTGGTGTCTGTTATTCACACATGTATTACGATTTCCGGATAACACAATTATAGCATGAATAAAGACAATTATCATGAACAAGGAAATATAATAATAATGCTTTTATTATTGCCTCTAGGGCATATTTCCAACAGTCTCCCACTTGCACTAGAGTCAATAATCTAGTTACATTGTGATGAATCGAACACCCATGGAATTCTGGTGTTGATCATGTTTTGCTCTAGGGAGAGGTTTAGTCAACGGATCTGCTACATTCAGGTCCGTATGTACTTTACAAATCTCTATGTCTCCATCTTGAACATTTTCACGAATGGAGTTGAAGCGACGCTTGATGTGCCTTGTCTTCTTGTGAAACCTGGGCTCCTTGGCAAGTGCAATAGCTCCAGTGTTGTCACAGAAGAGCTTGATCGGCCCCGACGCATTGGGTATGACTCCTAGGTCGGTGATGAACTCCTTCACCCATATTGCTTCATGTGCTGCCTCCGAGGCTGCCATGTACTCCGCTTCACATGTAGATCCCGCCACGACGCTTTGCTTGCAACTGCACCAGCTTACTGCCCCACCATTCAAAATATACACGTATCCGGTTTGTGACTTAGAGTCATCCAGATCTGTGTCGAAGCTAGCGTCGACGTAACCCTTTACGACGAGCTCTTCGTCACCTCCATAAACGAGAAACATTTCCTTAGTCCTTTTCAGGTACTTCAGGATATTCTTGACCGCTGTCCAGTGTTCCTTGCCGGGATTACTTTGGTACCTTCCTACCAAACTTACGGCAAGGTTTACATCAGGTCTGGTACACAGCATGGCATACATAATAGAACCTATGGCTGAGGCATAGGGGATGACGCTCATCTCTTCTATATCTTCTGCCGTGGTCGGACATTGAGCTGAGCTCAATTTCATACCTTGCAACACAGGCAAGAACCCCTTCTTGGATTGATCCATATTGAACTTCTTCAATATCTTATCAAGGTATGTGCTTTGTGAAAGACCTATGAGGCGTCTCGATCTATCTCTATAGATTTTGATGCCTAATATATAAGCAGCTTCTCCAAGGTCCTTCATTGAAAAACTTTTATTCAAGTAGGCCTTGATGCTGTCCAAGAGTTCTATATCATTTCCCATCAAAAGTATGTCATCTACATATAATATGAGAAATGCTACAGAGCTCCCACTCACTTTCTTGTAAACGCAGGCTTCTCCATAAGTCTGTGTAAACCCAAACGCTTTGATCATCTCATCAAAGCGAATGTTCCAACTCCGAGATGCTTGCACCAGCCCATAAATCGAGCGTTGGAGCTTGCACACTTTGTCAGCATTCTTAGGATCGACAAAACCTTCCGGCTGCATCATATACAATTCTTCCTTAAGGAAACCATTAAGGAATGCCGTTTTGACGTCCATTTGCCATATTTCGTAATCATAGAATGCGGCAATTGCTAACATGATTCGGACGGACTTCAGCTTCGCTACCGGTGAGAAAGTCTCATCGTAGTCAACCCCTTGAACTTGTCGATAACCCTTAGCGACAAGCCGAGCTTTATAGATGGTCACATTACCATCCGCGTCTGTCTTCCTCTTAAAGATCCATTTATTTTCTATGGCTCGCCGCTCAACGGGCAAGTCAGTCAAAGTCCATACTTTGTTTTCATACATGGATCCTATCTCGGATTTCATGGCTTCTAGCCATTTGTCGGAATCCGGGCCCGCCATCGCTTCTTCATAGTTCGAAGGTTCACCGTTGTCTAACAGCATGATTTCCAAGACAGGGTTGCCGTACCACTCTGGTGCGGAACGTGTCCTTGTGGACCTTCGAATTTCAGTAGGGGCTTGATCAGAAGTATCTTGATCATTTCATTAACTTCCTCTCTAGTCGGTGCAGGCACCTCAGGAACATTTTCTTGAGTTGCGCCATTTTCCGGTTCAAGAGGTAATACTTCATCAAGCTCTACTTTCCTCCCACTTACTTCTTTCGAGAGAAACTCTTTCTCCAGAAAGGACCCATTCTTGGCAACAAAGATCTTGCCTTCGGATCTGAGGTAGAAGGTGTACCCAATAGTTTCTTTTGGGTATCCTATGAAGACGCATTTTTCCGACTTGGGTTCGAGCTTTTCAGGTTGAAGTTTCTTGACATAAGCATCGCATCCCCAAACTTTTAGAAACGACAGCTTAGGTTTCTTCCCAAACCATAATTCATACGGTGTCGTCTCAACGGATTTCGACGGAGCCCTATTTAAAGTGAATGCGGCAGTCTCTAAAGCATAGCCCCAAAAAGAAAGCGGTAAATCGGTAAGAGACATCATAGATCGCACCATATCTAACAGAGTGCGATTACGACGTTCGGACACACCATTACGCTGAGGTGTTCCAGGCGGCGTGAGTTGTGAAACTATTCCACATTTTCTTAAGTGTGCCCCAAACTCGTGACTCAAGTATTCTCCTCCACGATCTGATCGTAGAAACTTGATTTTCCTGTCACGTTGATTTTCAACCTCACTCTGAAATTCCTTGAACTTTTCAAAGGTTTCAGACTTGTGTTTCATTAAGTAGATATACCCATACCTACTTAAATCATCAGTGAGGGTGAGAACATAACGATAGCCACCGCGAGCCTCAACACTCATCGGACCGCACACATCAGTATGTATGATTTCCAATAAGTCGGTTGCTCGCTCCATTGTTCCTGAGAACGGAGTCTTGGTCATTTTACCCATAAGGCATGGTTCGCACGTGTCAAATGATTCATAATCAAGAGACTCTAAAAGTCCATCAGCATGGAGCTTCTTCATGCGTTTGACACCTATGTGACCAAGGCGGCAGTGCCACAAGTATGTGGGACTATCATTATCAACCTTACTTCTTTTGGTACTCACATTATGAACATGTGTAGCATCACGTTCGAGATTCATAAAGAATAAACCATTCACCATAGGAGCATGACCATAAAACATATCTCTCATAAAAATGGAACAACCATTATTCTCAGATTTAAAAGAGTAGCCATCTCGAATTAAACGAGATCCCGATACAATGTTCATGCTCAAAGCTGGCACTAAATAACAATTATTAAGGTTTAAAACTAATCCCGAAGGGAGATGCAGAGGTAGCGTGCCGACGGCGATCACATTGACCTTGGAACCATTCCCGACGCGCATCGTCACCTCGTCCTTTGCCAGTTTCCGCTTATTCCGCAGCCCCTGCTTTGAGTTACAAATGTGAGCAACTGCACCGGTATCAAATACCCAGGAGCCACTACGGGCACTAGTAAGGTACACATCAATTACATGTATATCACATATACCTTTTGTTTTGCCGGCCTTCTTATCCGCTAAGTACTTAGGGCAGTTCCGCTTCCAGTGACCGCTTCCCTTGCAATAAAAGCACTCAGTCTCGGGCTTGGGTCCATTCTTTGGCTTCTTCCCGGCAGCTTGCTTGCCGGGCGCGGCAACCTCCTTGCCGTCCTTCTTGAAGTTCTTTTTACCCTTGCCTTTCTTGAACTTAGTGGTTTTATTGACCATCAACACTTGATGTTCCTTCCTGACTTCTACCTCTGCTGATTTCAGCATAGCAAATACTTCAGGAATGGTCTTTTCCATCCCCTGCATATTGAAGTTCATCACAAAGCTCTTGTAGCTTGGTGGAAGCGACTGGAGGATTCTGTCAATGACCGCATCATCCGGGAGATTAACTCCCAGCTGAGTCAAGCGGTTATGCAACCCAGACATAGTGAGTATGTGCTCACTGACAGAACTGTTTTCCTCCATCTTACAGCTGAAGAATTTGTCGGAGACTTCATATCTCTCGACCCGGGCATGAGCTTGGAAAACCATTTTCAGCTCTTCGAACATCTCATATGCTCCATGTCTCTCAAAACGCTTTTGGAGCCCCGGCTCTAGGCTGTAAAGCATGCCGCACTGAACGAGGGAGTAGTCATCGAAACGTGCCTGCCAAGCGTTCATAACATCTTGTTCTGCAGGGAGAACGGGTGCGTCACCAAGCGGTGCTTGTAGGACATAATCTTTCTTGGCAGCTATGAGGATGATCCTCAGGTTCCGGACCCAGTCCGTATAGTTGCTGCCATCGTCTTTCAGCTTAGTTTTCTCTAGGAACGCGTTGAAGTTGAGGACTACGTTGGCCATTTGATCTACAAGACATATTGCAAAGATTTTAGACTAAGTTCATGATAATTAAGTTCAACTAATCAAATTATTAGTGAACTCCCACTTAGATTAGACATCCCTCTAGTCATCTAAGTATTACATGATCCGAGTTAAACTAGACCGTGTCCGATCATCACGTGAGACGGACTAGTCAACATCGGTGAACATCTTCATGTTGATCGTATCTTCTATACGACTCATGCTCGACCTTTCGGTCTTCTGTGTTCCGAGGCCATGTCTGTACATGCTAGGCTCGTCAAGTCAACCTAAGTGTTTGCATGTGTAAATCTGTCTTACACCCGTTGTATGTGAACGTCTGAATAAAACACCCGATCATCACGTGGTGTTTTGAAACAGCGAACTGTCGCAACGGTGCACAGTTAGGGGGAACACTTCTTGAATTTATTGTGAGGGATCATCTTATTTACTACCGTCGTTCTAAGTAAACAAGATGCAAAACATGATAAACATCACATGCAATCAAATAATAAACGTGACATGATATGGCCAATATCACATAGCTCCTTTGATCTCCATCTTGGGGCTCCATGATCATCTTGTCACCGGCTTGACACCATGATCTCCATCATCATGATCTCCATCATCGTGTCTCCATGAAGTTGCTCGCCAACTATTACTTCTACTACTATGGCTAACGCGTTTAGCAATAAAGTAAAGTAATTTACATGGCGTTTCTTGATGACACGCAGGTCATATAAAAGAATAAAGACAACTCCTATGGCTCCTGCCGGTTGTCATACTCATCGACATGCAAGTCGTGATTCCTATTACAATAGCATGAACATCTCATACATCACATATAGATCATTCATCATTCATCACAACTTTGGCCATATCATATCACAAACCACTTGCTGCAAAAACAAGTTAGACGTCCTCTAATTGTTGTTGCAAGTTTTACGTGGCTGAATTAGGGTTCTAGCAAGAACGTTTTCTTACCTACGTTAAAGCCACAACGTGATTTGTCAACTTCTATTTACCCTTCATAAGGACCCTGTTCATCGATTCCGCTCCAACTAAAGTAGGAGAGACAGACACCCGCCAGCCACCTTATGCAACTAGTGCATGTTAGTCGGTGGAACCGGTCTCACGTAAGCGTACGTGTAAGGTTGGTCCGGGCCGCTTCATCCCACAATACCGCTGAAGCAAGAAAGGACTAGTAACGGCAAGAAAGTTGACAAATCTACGCCCACAACAAATTGTGTTCTACTCGCGCAAGAAGAACTACGCATAGACCTAGCTCATGATGCCACTGTTGGGGAACGTTGCAGAAAACAAAAATTTCCTACTCGTTTCACCAAGATCATCTAGGAGTTCATCTAGCAACGAGTGATTAGATGCATCTACATACCTTTGTAGATCGCGAGCGGAAGCGTTCAAAAGAACGGTGATGATGTAGTCGTACTCGACGTGATCCAAATCACCGATGACCAGCGCCGAACGGACGGCACCTCCGCGTTCAACACACGTACGGAACAGCCACGTCTCCTCCTTCTTGATCCAGCAAGGGAGGGAGGAGAGGTTGAGGGAGATGGCACCAGCAGCAGCACGACGGCGTGGTGTTGATGGAGCTGCAGTACTCCGGCAGAGCTTCGCTAAGCACTATGGAGGTGGAGGAGGTGTTGGAGAGGGAGAAGGAGGCAACCAAAGGCCAAGGCGTTTCAGGTATGAAGTCCCTCCTCTCCCCCACTATATATAGGAGGGCCAAGGGGGGGTGGCCGGCCCTAGGAGATCCAATCTCCTAGGGGGTGCGGCGGCCAAGGGGGGTTTCCCTCCCCCCCAAGGCACCTAGGAGGTGCCTTCCCCTCCTAGGACTCTTCCCCCTTCAAACCCTAGGCGCATGGGCCTATGTGGGGCTGGTGCCCTTGGCCCATTAGGCCAAGGCGCACCCCCTACAGCCCATGTGGCCCCCCGGGACAGGTGGACCCACCCGGTGGACCCCCGGGACCCTTCCGGTGGTCCCGGTACAATACCGATAACCCCGAAACTTGTCCCGATGCCCGAAACAGGACTTCCCATATATAAATCTTTACCTCCGGACCATTCCGGAACTCCTCGTGACGTCCGGGATCTCATCCGGGACTCCGAACAACATTCGGGTTACTGCATATACATATCCCTACAACCCTAGCGTAACCGAACCTTAAGTGTGTAGACCCTACGGGTTCGGGAGACAAGCAGACATGACCGAGACGACTCTCCGGTCAATAACCAACAGCGGGATCTGGATACCCATGTTGGCTCCCACATGCTCCACGATGATCTCATCGGATGAACCACGATGTCGAGGATTCTATCAACCCCGTACGCTATTCCCTTTGTCTATCGATATGTTACTTGCCCGAGATTCGATCGTCGGTATCCCAATACCTCGTTCAATCTCGTTACCGGCAAGTCACTTTACTCGTACCGTAATGCATGATCCCGTGACCAGACACTTGGTCACTCTGAGCTCATTATGATGATGCATTACCGAGTGGGCCCAGTGATACCTCTCCGTCATACGGAGTGACAAATCCCAGTCTTGATCCATGTCACCCAACAGACACTTTCGGAGATACCCGTAGTCTACCTTTATAGTCACCCAGTTACGTTGTGACGTTTGGCATACCCAAAGCACTCCTACGGTATCCGGGAGTTACACGATCTCATGGTCTAAGGAAAAGATACTTGACATTGGAAAACTCTAGCAAACGAACTATACGATCTTGTGCTATGTTTAGGATTGGGTCTTGTCCATCACATCATTCTCCCAATGATGTCATCTCGTTATCAATGACATCCAGTGTCCATAGTCAGGAAACCATGACTATCTGTTGATCAACGAGCTAGTCAACTAGAGGCTCACTAGGGACATGTTGGTGTCTGTTATTCACACATGTATTACGATTTCCGGATAACACAATTATAGCATGAATAAAGACAATTATCATGAACAAGGAAATATAATAATAATGCTTTTATTATTGCCTCTAGGGCATATTTCCAACAGCTTCACGGTGACGTGGTGAGATGGCGTGGGAAGCTTCGTGACCGGGTTGGCGCCCGGTAAGGGTCTGTTTGGTGGCGAGCTCTGGAGCACCTAAGGTGGAGGTTGGGATCGGGAGAAATCCCTGTTGGCTTGGCCGACACCGATGCGGTGGCGCTTGTGGGTTCCGCCTGACCTTCCTGGAGGGCGTCGGGGCTACCCTTCCTCTCTCCCCACAGCGTACCGGGGGAAACCCTTGGCAGCAGCGTTGTCATCGTCGCGTTCCTCCTTGGAGGTGCTGACTGGTACCGGTGCTTCGGAGGCTCGGAGTTTGGTGGGCGTTCTTCGGCGGGTGCAACGGCCACTAGGCTTCTTCGTTTTTTTGTCAATCCGCCGTTGTTGGCATTTGTTTCTCTTGTATTTTCTCTTCTTTTCTTTTGAGCGTGACTGTGCTGCTTCCGCCCCAGCACCTATCATGGGATGTATCGGGTCGTTGCTTTGTATACAAAGCGGGGGAAACCCTTTTTCGGTAATTGTATGTTTATACATAACAGTAACAGGTAAAAACTTTGTCAATACTCCGTCATGTACCAAGAGCGTCAACTAAATGAACTCCGTCATGAATCACCTAGAAACCATTTATTATTCATTTTAACATGTGTGAAGTACCTCTTATTTTCTTGGACGGTCGTCACTTAACTTGTATTTTTTTTCAAAACGAAGGCAAAAGAATTGCCTCATCGATTAATTAAGAAGAAAAGAATTGCTCAATTAATTTATGAAAAACCGGGCGAAAACCGATACAAACAAACTCACTCAACACGAAGCACCACGTCCACATAGATGGCCCGCCAAGTGCTCCCAACACCCAACAAGCACAACCCTCAACACTTCTACAATGCAACGGAACCCGGGGTGAGAAAACGGCAATGATGACTCAAAATACCAAGGCCATGTCGACAACACGAGAAACCGAGCACAATCCATCATGACATCGCGGACGCCTTTCCTCTCGCATCATCAACCATAGGAACCTCCAGCTGCTCACTTGAGAAAGGTGAATCTTGACCCTCGCTCGAGGTCGTCGACCTATCCACCTTCATATGATCCACTGACAAACTCAGACATAGCTCCTTAAGCTCGGGCATGACCTGCAGTACCGGAGCCACAAGCACGGCAATGGACTCGCCCTTAGTGGAAGACAACATAGGATCGAAGGTAGGCATCGAGGATGAATTGTCTCCAACACGAGAGGAGAAGGAGCCATATAACTCCACCCCCCTATCCTCCGCAGAGCAAACACCGACCGCACAAGGAGAGTGCGGCGTCAGAGAGGTCTGCAACATAGCCGGCGCAAGGGAGAGTCTACTCAGAGCAGCCTCCGCTCGCTCTAAAAAGCTCCCAACACGCGCCAGACAACCTTGCAGCAACGCAGTCTGATCAGCCAAAGCGGACTGCAACATCAGCTCCGACGAGGTTGGTGAGCCAACGGTACCAGAGACGACAGACGCCCAAGACCCACGATGAAGCGCCTTGGATGGGAGTGCAGATCTCGTCGGACCCTCACATGAAGCAAGAGCAGGACGATGCACGACGTCGAGCTGCGACACTTAACTTGTATGGCCTATGGCAAACAGAATGTGTTCATGTTATATATGTGAATCGCCCATCTGTCCAGTTTGGAATATCTGTTGCAATCCATCCATCTTTGGACTAAATACATACACGTATATGATCCTACATCTCCAGATCTCCAGTTAAGAGGAAGAATGACGCGAAGGGTGCTATCAAACAAATGAAACATGGAAGAGGAAAACAGTATGTACCAAAAATCAGTAGTTGTGTCTTTCTTTTCCCAATCCACCTCTATTCATTTGTCTGGTATTAGTTCCTGAAGCTCCTGGAAAAAATTAAACACTCATCACTTTGTCATGTCAATTTAAAAAACAAACGTGGAAACGTTAGTCCATACAACTGCCTTTTGTGGTTCTGTCTCTTGCTGCCACCATTGATGCTCTAGTAGCAGTAGAGATTCTCCCTTGTAGCGCTCAAATTCGTGCCGTAGGTAGAACTACATGCCCAACGCTGGCAGCGCTGTATGTCGATCGGAGGCATCAGTCAACTAGAGTACACCTCCATATTATCTGAACTCAAACTTAAAAATCACTGATTTATCTTCAGACGCGGCCTTCCCTCTGGCCGCTCCCTATTCTCAGATTTCAACTAAACAATATAAATTATTAATTGGCATGTATACCTGACAAACAAAAGGCACATACCTAAACTTAACTAATCGGCCTCTCCCGTTGGACAAACATACAGTGATCCAGCACAAATAACCGCAATACAAATTAATTTTAAGCACAAACGGATCTTCTCAGCTCCAACCAAGTTCAGTTTAGAGCTCAAAGACCATCACGCAAGAGCTCCACACGACTAAATCACAAAATGTCACGTCTTGGGGCCGGTGGGTTTTGCCGGCGACCGGAGGGAGTCGGAGGTGAGGAGGGACGGCGAGATCTGAGGCGAGGTAGGAAGGTAGGAGAAGGAACAGAGAGGATAAACACAGAGAAGAAGAGACTCGTAGCTTTTTCATTTCTTCGATGCCCAATACAAGAGACGACCGTTGCTTATATACGCAACCGGCTCATTTACAACTCAACCCTGGCCCACGGCCCACCACACAACTCTGGCCCAAACTAAACGTTTGAATCGCCGGCCAGTACTTTACGCTTCCTTCGGCGTCCCTTTACGTCTTCGCGCCTATGCGACTCTCATCGTCAGCACGCTAGTACTGACAGTACCCGCCCCAGGAGAACCAGCCTGTCCCCATGCTGGTGCTTTTGGGTAACGCGCGCGCAGCACCTCACAGTCTTCCCAAGTTGCTGCAGTCGCTGGTATCGAGTACCACTTCACCAGAATCTACAGATGCGTGGCATTGCCTTTCTTGACTAGCCTGTGATCAAGGATCTCTTCGGGTATCAGTCCAGGTCCTGATAGATCCAGTGGTTCCGGCAGCGTCTTGAACATTGGAGTATGATCTGGAATGTGTTCTTTTAACTGCTAGATATGAAACACTGGGTGTACCATACTGCCTCGAGGAACCTCCAGGCGGTAAGCTGCTGTGCCCACCTTTGCCAGAATCTTGAAAGGGCCAAAGAACTTCATTGCTAGCTTCGGGCATGGCCGATTCACCACCGACGATTGTGTGTACGGTTGCAGCCTGAGATATACCATCTCCCCTTCAGAGAACTGGCGATCAGATCGTTTCTTGTTTGCGTATTGTTTATACTTGCATTGAGCTCTGGCCAGGTGTTCCTTCAGTAATGCAGTGTGTTGTGTGTGTGTTGCTAGCCATTCCTGAACATCTGGGTTCAAGGAGTTTGCCTGACCTTGGAGCTGTCCCACATTAGCTTCATGCCCATACAATGCCTTGTACGGAGTACATCCCAGCGATGAATGATACGTTGTGTTGTACCAGAACTCAGCTTGTGTTAACCAAGCAGCCCACTTGTGAGGAGAAGCATGTACTGCACAGCGCAAATACATCTCCAGACACTGGTTTACGCGTTCGGTTTGACCATCCGTCTGTGGGTGATATGTTGTACTCATCTGTAGCTCAATGCCCCACACTCTAAACAATTCTTTCCAGCAAGTACTTGTGAATATCTTATCTCGATCAGACACAATGGACAAGGGCAAACCATGTAGTTTGACAATTGTATTGAGGAACACTTTAGCCACTGAAGCTGCTGTAAAAGGATGTTTCAGAGGTAGAAAATGACTCACTTTTGTGAAACGATCAACCACCACTAGAATTGCATTGTATCCCTCTGATTTAGGCAAACCCTCGATAAAGTCCATGCTGATTGCTTGCCAAGGTCCATCTGGAATTGGTAGAGGGTGGAGTAGACCTGGCACCCTACACAACTCATGCTTAGCCTGCTGACATATGCTGCACTGTTTAACAAAGTTTTCCACATCCTTCTTTAAGCCCTGCCAACCGAACAATTGTTTGACTCTGTGATAAGTGGGTAGCATCCCAGAGTGTCCCCCAATAGGAGTTGAATGGAATGCTTGAATCAGTTTGGTTTGAAGTCCAACATTTGCTCCCACCCAGATTTTCTCTTCATGTTTTATCAGACCATCTTGGAGCTGAAATCCAGGGCAAGCATCTGCATCTACTGCCATTTTCTGTAGCATGGTCTGGGCAGATGTGTCCATAGTATAAGAATTTAATATCTCTTGTATCCACAGGGGTTTGCTGGTGGAAACAGCTTGCACAGGAAACAAGTGTGCCACTCTGGATAATGTATCTGCAGCAGTATTTTCTATCCCCTTTTTATACTGAATGGAAAACTGCAGTCCAACTAGTTTTGTCATTGCCTTTATCTGCAAATCAGATGTCAGATTTTGATCTCCTAAGTGGCACAAACTTTGGTGATCAGTTTTGATCACAAAGGGGGCTTTGGACAGATATGATCTCCATCTATCCACAGCCATCGTTATGGCCATAAATTCTTTTTCATAGATGGAAATTTTCTGGCTATTTGTGCCCAAGGCCTTGCTGTAGTATGCAATGGGATGTCCCTCTTGTGTGAGCACTGCACCTATCCCAGTGTTGCACGCATCTGTTTCCACTGTGAAGGATTTGTTAAAATCTGGCAAGGCTAACACAGGGGTAGTGGCCATAGCTTGCTTCAGAAGTTGAAAAGCAGTCTGAGCAGTTTCAGTCCACTGGAATGCTTGCTTCTTTAACAGAATAGTGAGAGGTTTAGTTAACATGCCATAGTTCTTGACAAACTACCTATAATAGCCAGTGAGTCCCAAAAATCCTCTCAATTTAGTGACATTAGTGGGAGTTGGCCAATCCACCATAGCAGCTGTTTTGGCAGGATCAGTGGTGACTCCTGCAGCAGTAATAATGTGTCCAAGGTACTCCATGGATTTCTGAGCAAAAGCACATTTGCTTTCCTTAACAAACAAGTTGTTTTCCTTGAGTATGGCAAACACTTCTTGCAAATGTTGCAAGTGTTCTTCTAATGTCCCATTGACCGCCAATATGTCATCCATGAATATGAGCAAAAATTTACTGTTTGAACCTTTGAAAATGAAGTTCATGAAACATTGGAAAGTAGCTGGAGCAGTACATAATCCAAAGGGCATCACCTTAAACTGATATTGTCCATTATGTGTCTTGAATGCTATTTTAAACTCATCTGCCTCTACCATCCTTATTTGGTGGTAGCCTGATCTCAGATCCAACTTGGAGAACCATTGAGCACCTCCTAATTCATCCAATAGCTCATCAATCATAGGCATGGGAAATTTACTTTTAATAGTGAGGGAGTTGAGTTTTCTATAGTCCACACAAAACCTCCATGTACCATCTTTTTTCTTGACCAATAGTACAGGTGAAGCAAAAGGACTCAAGCTAGGTGAGACCAGGCCAGATTGCAGCATTTCTAAGACCTGCTTCTCTATCTCATCTTTCTGCAAAGGAGAGTACCTATATGGTCTGTAGTTGACAGGCACAGCATCAGGCACTAAGTGTATCTCATGGTCAAAATCCCTGTGGGGAGGTAGGGTTTTTGGATCCACAAATGCAGCTTTATTTTCTTGCAATAGTTTCTGCACTTCCTCTGACACTTCAGTTACTGGAGCAACACAAATGTGATGCAGAATAGCAGTTGCCCAGATGCCATTGCCTTTGTCCCACTTCTTCAGTTGCTCCATAGACACTTCCTGGATCTGCTCTTGTTTGACATGCAACACTCCCTGCAGCTTGATCTCTTTCCCTTGGTAGTCAAACTTAATCCATTTATCTGCCCAGTGACATTGCATAACCCCCCATTTCTCCAGCCAGTCCATTCCCAGAATAATGTCATATCCTCCCAATTCCAACACATGCATTGGTGTAGAAAAATCATGACCCTGAATCCACCAATTCAAGTTGGACACAAACTCTGTACAGTCCACTTTATCTCCATTTGCTACTTTCATGTGCAGAGGAGTTGCTAATTTCTCTGTAGTTACTGGTACTCTGCTCAGCAAAGCTTTATCTACAAAGGTGTGAGTGCTCCCTGAGTCGATCAAAATCAGCACCACTTGGTTACCCACAAGAGCTCGGAGTTGTATTGTTTTAGGGTGAGCAGCACCTGACAAGGCAGTAACTGAGATATGAACACATTCAGGTTGATGGTCGTCTACCAGAGCATCCAGAATTGCATCGGAAATGATCTCATGAGGGTCTACCATTTCTGCTGCCTTTAACTGAGCTGCAGGTGCAGGTGCTTTGTTACAGGCATGACCAGGTATGTATTTCTCCCCACAACTGTAAGACAAACCATTAGCACGTCTGTACTCTTTGAGATGCTTGGCCTTCCACAACTCACCCGGAGCAAAATTGTTTTTGATGTCGTTTCTGGTCGTTGTGTTCCTTGTGAAACCAGACTTGAAAGACTTCTGCTGATTTTGGAGCCCTTCCTGTACTGTAGCATACATAGAAGCTGTTTGCACATTGACGGGAAGCTGAAGTTCCACCACACTCCGCAATTCCTTTTTCAATCCCATGACAAATTTGGTCACCAAAAACGTGTCACTTATGGCTGGTTCATATAACCTGATGTTGTACACCAGCTGCTGGAATTGCACTTTGTACTCTTCGATTGAACCCTGATGTTTGAGCATCATCAATGACTTCAGTCGCTCTCTGTGTATGTTCACATCAAACTTTTGTAAAACTGCTGCACGGAACTGTTCCCAAGTATGAAATGCGCTGTGCTGCTTGAATGCCAGATACCAGTGAGACGCGTTGTCTGACAGATACAGAGAAACAGAAGTAACTTTGAAATTGTCAGGTATGCGATACAGCTGAAAAAATGCTTCACACTTGTCCAACCAAATCCTCACATCTGTGTCGTCAAAGCGCAAAAAATCCATCTTAGGCATCCAAGCTTGTTTCCCTGTGGACTCATCCCCTCCCGCTGCAACTCCATGGCCTGCAGGCGGCATCTGAATGGGAACTAGGGGAAAACGCGGTGGTGCGCGATGGCCTGACGGATTGGCACCCAGAATGCCATGAGAAACCTCAGAAGCAGTCGGTGACGAACTTCCACTCCCTTGCGAACAATTCTGCTTTCCCAACTGCACTGCGTGCGCTTGCTCCTGCTGCACCTTCCCCAGAGTGTCGCAGGACAAATTCACTTTCATTTGTACCTGATCTAGCCTATTCCCCTGCTCCGATAGCTTGGCATCCAGGGCTTCCAACTTCTCGCAGATGCCGTCAACCGCTGTTAACTTTGCCTGAGCCGCATGGATCTCAGCCAGCTCCTGCAACATCCACGTCTGGAATGCCTCCATCTCGTCGGCGAGGTAACGCGTCTACGGATTGGGCTTAAACGCTGCCGTGGTGACGGATTTCCCCCAAATCAACCCACCTTGGGTCAGGATTTACGCAGATCAAACCCTCAGGTGATCCGCTACCGTCACGTCGGAATTTGCCGAGTACGAATTGGGGCAAAAAAAATTGGCGGCGCGAGTGGAAGCGGTGGCTCTGATACCAGATTGTCACATCTTGGGGACGGTGGGTTTTGCCAGCGACCGAAGGGAGTCGGAGGTGAGGAGGGACGGCGAGATCTGAGGCGAGGTAGGAAGATAGGAGAAGGAACGGAGAGGATAAACACAGAGAAAGAGAGACTCAGAGCCTTTTCATTTCTTCGATGCCCAATACAAGAGAAAACCGTTGCTTATATACGCAACCGGCTCATTTACAACTCAACCCTGGCCCACGGCCCACCACACAACTCCGGCCCAAACTAAACGTTTGAATCGCCCGCCAGTACTTTACGCTTCCTTCGGTGTCCCTTTACGTCTTCCCGCCTGTGCGACTCTCATCGTCAGCATGCTAGTACTGACACAAAAATATGGCACCTTAATCAAATCACTAAAATTGCATCTATTACCTCTTGGTCGAGACGGTTGGCAAGACACGTAGTTAGGATCGTGAGCCATGGTCGACGTTGAATCCTATTTGGCGCCCTTTGCGCCCGATACAATGCATCCAACAATCGGGCGCATACACCCATCTCCTCCCATCGCGTTTCTGGTCCGGCCCATTACGTTCTTTAATTCCTGTTTACGAAACAACAAAAATGTGGGAAAAGGGGTTTGAACCGAAACCCCTTTCGTTAGGAACGCTCAGCGATAACCACCAGGACATCACCACACTAGTGTGAAACTACTTCGTTTTCCTTTTCTTATTGCGTTTTTCAATTCCGTTTATTCCTTTTTCTCAATGTTTTTATTTTTTCCATTCGCGGTTTCGTAAAATTCGTTAACCTTTTTCCTAAATTTATGAACTTCTTTCGGAATTGATGAGTTTTTTTTTAAAATTAGATGATTTCTTTTCCAACTTTGATGAACTTTTTTTGAATTCGATGAACTTTTTTTGATTTTGAACTTTTTTTAAAATTCTATGAGCTTTTTTCAAATTCGATGACCTCTTTCGAATTCGATGAACTTTTTTAAAATCGGATGATTTTTTTCAAATTTGTGAACTTTTTCCCAATATTACTTAACTTTTTTCTAAATGTGAACTTTTTTTCAGAAATTGGTGATGTTTTTTTCAAAATTGAGGAACTTTGTTCCCGTTTTGTGATTTTTTTTTAAAATCGATCAACTTTTTAGAAATTGATGATTTTTTTCTTAAAATTGATGATTTTTTTTAGATTTTGCGAACCTTTTCGAAAATCGATGAACTTTTTTCCAGATTTTGTGAACTTTTTTTTTGAAATTTGATGATGATTTTTGTTTTTCCAAACTGATGAACTATATTTTCGGCCCAATTCATTGGTTCACTCATTTCAAAATTTGATCACCTAATTCAAATTTAGTTCACCTAATTTAAATTTAGTTAATAAAGTTCAATTTGTTCACCCAATCCAAAATTAATTCACACATATCAAGTTTAGTTCACAAAAAAATTGGTCACCTAATTTAATTCTAGTTCTCAAATTGCTAAATTTGTTCACCCAATTCAAAATATCTTCATCTAATTCTATTTTAGTTCAAAAAAACAAATATTAGTTCACCTAATGTAATTCTAGTTCACGCATTTCAAAATTTGTTCAATTAATTCTATTTTAGTTTATAAATTTTAAAATTTGTTCACCTAATCCAAATTTAGGTCAGCTAATTCGATTCTAGAACTCACAATTCAAAATTTGTTCACCCAATTCAAATTTAGTTCACACAATTTTTTTTCGCCTAATCCAAATTTCTTCAGCTAATTCAATTCTAATTCATCCAATTCAAAATTTGATCACCTAATTTAATTTTTGTTCATCTAATTCCATTTTAGTTCACCAGATTCATTTCTAATCCACACAACTCAAATTTTTGTTCACCTAATTTGTATTTGGTATTTGGTTCCCTATAATGCCTTTTTTTCAATTGTGTGTTTCTTGAGGACCAGTTTACTTGTATAATTCTTAGCACCAATTTACAGAGTTTACAGAAAAAAGAATTAGCCTCTATTGGTACTACTCCCTCCGTTCCAAAATAGATGATTCAACTTTGTACTAACTTTAATACAAAGTTGAGTCATCTATTTTGAAACGGAGGGAGTACTTGTATAATTCTTAGCATCAATCTAGAACTGTACGAACCTGTGTTAGAAACAGTTTTTCTTTCTCTAGCAGCGACATAGAATCAGTTCTATTTTTATTTTTTCTAAGGAACGGCGTAGAAACAGTAGTACGATCTCTTTTGTTTAGGGAAAACAGTAGTACGATCTAAGTAACGATCATCTAACGCTAGAAACAGTCTAGCGAAATCTTATTGGGCTTCATAGATACAGCCCACAACAAAACGTAGTAGGCGCCACAACTACGAACCGGCGCAGAAGGCGCCATCGAGGAGGTCTGATGGTCGACCTCGGAGGCGACCAAACACGGTCGGCCATGCCTGGCTGCTATGAAATCAAGATGCCATGGACACATGGGCTATCTTGCAGATCAAGAAGGGAAGGTAAGCACAGTCCGGTCGCGTCGTTTCAAGCCCAAGAAAAAAAGGGGAATGAGGCGACAGATAAAGAGAAGCTAGCCGGAGGGGTCGTACTGCTGCGTTGATGCGCCGCCGAGGAGGCCGGGCGGAATGGCGTGAGGCGGAGCAGGGGAAGAGGAGGGCAGCGGCGCGACCGAACGGGAAGAGGGGCGGCGGCGGCTGGGAGAAAAGCGGAGAGACCACGACTCCGCGGAGGGAGTTCTAACCAATCAAGAGAGGTCGGTTGCGTGAGATTTTTTCTTTCGAGGGTATATACGTCGGTTGAATCTCTACTATCTAAAAGAAATGTAATGTTCCGTTTTCCCTCTTACGTCGTCGTTTCGTCCGACCTCGTACGTCCCGCACCAAGCCTTCGCCCGCCGTTTTTTTGGGTGCATCTCTGATTTATTTCCGTCTGACTCCCACTCCTGGTCCCCTAGGACGCAGTCCACGCACCCAGTCGATCGCTACCCATCTCTCCCTGCCTCCCAACCTAGGGTTCCCAAACACCGCCCTCCGCCGCGTGTTCCTCCGCCACTCTCCCCACGCGCCGCGCCGTGGGCACCATCGCCGTCTGTCTCTCCTGCCCAATCGCTTGCCGCAACGAGTCACGCCGCCTCCTCCATGCCTGTCACCTTCTGTCGGACGAAGATAGCCTCAACGCCGATGAGTGAAGGGGGTGGTGCCGTCGGATCAGAGACACCGGGCGGTGGTGACAATGACAGCGGCCGACAACCTATGGGGATTAGCAGGACATGAGGGCACACGATAGGCAGCAGCGCGCAACATTCATGTTCAGAAGTGGCGGTTTGGTGGTGACAACAGATAAAAGCATCAGTGATGTGCTTCGGCTCTTGGCTTCCTGCACTGTTTGACTTCAGTTAAGTACTGCCGCCGCGCTACTTCTTATGTGAAGGTACTGCTACTACTGCAGCGACGGCCAATGAGGTAGAATCGTGGCTGCAACTTGGCGAGTTAAGTAGTGGCTTAACTAAACCTGCAATCTTGCAAGAACTGTTATTGTTTTTTCAATGACCAAGCTGTGGTTCTTTGATTTTGATTGTACCTATATTCTCGTTCTCTATTATACCTCTGAACAAATATTAATCTAGGAGTATTTCCTACAGAGATCAAGCAGAACTAATCTACCGAATTCAGATAACTCTGTGCAACAGTGTGTTACCAACCATAGAAAGAGTGAGCCCATTAGGTTTTCCTGTGATAAAATGGCCTGAAGATTACAGTTTCAATTTGTTATTCCAGTCTAGCTCAGGTGTTTCATAGACTTCACTGAAGTGGGCTTCCTTCTGAGAAAAAAAGTACCAATGCAAAAATGATTTACTTTGATCAGTATTCGCAAAAAAATTACTTTGATCAGGGAAGAGGAGGCAGTGAGGGGAGTGAGCATGGTGACGGGTTGCTTTGGCGTTCTCTTGCACGGGGATAGGAAGCTGGAGTAATCCAAGACCAGGTATGTCCCCATTGCTCTTAGGAAGGATACTACATTTTTTAAGTCGTTTACTCTTACCACTCGATCACGGTTTACTATTACTCTAGGTGAGAACTGAGATTTGCGATTTTGTTAATCTTCCTAATGTTGCTCGCATAGACATAGTGGCCAAGATGGGACATTTTATCTTCCTAATGTTACCGAGTCAGATTAAAGATGGGACATTTTATCAGGTGTTGCTCGGATGAGAGTGACCGAGTGAGAGAGAGGTTTGCTATACCTTGTATCTGAGCTAACATCATTTGATTTAATTGTTGCTTTTGATCATGCGTTCAGGACTAGCCTACAGCCAGGAAAGAACCTGAACCCCAAGGTGAGGGCATCCTGTCTGTTTCCCCACTTATTTATTTTTTCTTGGGGAATTTCGATAAGGCGGTGCAGGTCGTTGAGGTGATATGTGAGTTGGATAGGCTGGCATGTAATTGGTCTGACAGCGCCTCGTGGTCTGATCTCCGTTCTTGTTTGCTTCAAGTACGCATCGTTGTGCTGGTATTTGCGTTCCAGAAGTGGGTTTCTTGCTTCATGAGATTTTGCTTAGTTTCTATTTTTGTATTTCAGAGTGACGTAGCGGAGACAATTAATAACTCTGGGATGATCGTGAACCCTGAGGGTCGTTAACTATTGTTACATAAGATACATTGATCTTTCACGTTAAGTCTTGCACATAAGAAAAATCCAGGCGGCAGTTTCACGTATATGATTGTTCAGATGACGAGACAGACAGTTTCGTGAATTAGACATCTGCACGTATAAACAATACCAGCAAAGTCAATATCCTTGGTTTCGGTGTTATTTCTTCATTTTAGAACCTTGACCATATATTCTACCAGATGCATTACTTTGTTTCCCAGAAACTCTACCGTTAGCTATTGGTTGTTGAGACAGCAGCTTCATTAGCTTTCTTTACCAAAGACTGTTTTTGTTTCATATTCATGCGGTTTCATATTCATGCATAAACTTCTCTAAGTGTATTTTTTAATTCTCTTAGTATATATATGATATATCCCCTTGAAATGAAATTTGATTAATTATATTTTTTCAAAATACTCAGACTTCTTGTACTAAAATGTTTCTGTTGTATTAATTACCTTGTTACTCAAATTCCATGATGTTGTACTAATTTTTGCCTTGTTAACTATTTAGTAGGAAGGAGGGGCTCGGTGTTTAAAAAAGAACAGAGAGAATTGTGCTGATCAGGAGAAGTTAACTCAAAATCCAAGATGTGACCTTCACATAGCTCACAAACTTAACCACTATTTGATTCTTGGTAACATTGTACGGGACACATAACATCCAGTTGTATAACTGTATAAGTAGGGTGTACTTGATACCTATGTTGTTCTTTGTTAACTTGTTCGCTGAATATTTTTCTTGCGGGATAAGCATCCGATCTATTCATCATCTTTCAAGACAGTACAAATAAAAAATTACAACTAGATCCGTAGATCACCTAGCAATGACTTGCTCACTAAATTAATTTGTTTAAATTATATAGGATGAAATTTTATTCTATTTTTTATAAAGGGCGCTTTATCAGAATTCAGTTATTGGTTTCAAAGTACTTGCTTAGATTTGGGGACAAAGAGTGATTTAGTTGTATAAAAGGCTCGGCGATGCTGCATTAAGATAATTCATCTCACGTGCACGTGCATCCTCCCAAATATATATGTTTGTCACAGTTAATGTTGAATCACTACTAGAATATTTACACACCCGTTGCAACGCACGGGCAATTTCCTAGTTAGATTATACAAGGAAGCCACACCGCAGCCTTTCCTTACAGACGGGGTCCACCCCTAAGTGAAACGCTGGAGCACTGTGAATGCTCTATTTCTTGGGAGCTTAAAGCATCTCCAGCCGCGCCCCCAACAGCCCCTCAGGTGTATTTTAGCGCCGATGGTCGGAAATTGGCCCAGTCGTGCTCCCACGAGTTTGTTTTCTGCTGGGTTGGACCGAATTAACAACCGGCGCACCCGAGCCGAATCCGGCGGGTGCCGGCACAAGCGAAAAGTGGCGTGGGGCCGCTCTGTCGGCGAGTCGAGAGCCTCTTCCCGCCGTTTCTTCCCGCTTTCCCCCCACTTCCCTCCCATTCTCTCCATTCCTCCTGCCAATCTCCCTCCCGCCCGCCTCCCAGCTGGCCGCCATGCTGCCGAAGAAGTACGTGATCCCCCGCGCCGCGACAGCTGTGACCGCCACCGTCGCCCAGCTGAAGAAGAGGAAGCCGAGGGCGCCACCGTCCAAGCCACCGGGCATGTCGAACGCCGACTGGAGGGCAGAAGTTTAGCGGCGGGAGGCTGTCACCGCCGACCGGCGGACCAGGGCCAACGCCAAGAAGGCCCGGGACAGCGTGACGCGTGCGGCATCGGCAGCGGCGGATCAAGCCGAGGCGGCTCGCGTGGGGATGATGAATCCACCCGGCCGCCATGCCCGGTACGCGCCCTGGAGCCAGCAAAGTGTCGGCTCTCCGGCTGGCTTCTCGTCGTCGTCGCAACCATGGGGATGCACGCCGTCGCCGGACTACGCCGACGGGGACGCGCACAATGGGTTCAACCCCAACGTCACCTTCCCCATGGACACCAGGCCCAGCGCACGCCCTCGCCCGCCTTCGCCGCGTGCAGTACCCTCCATACAACTACTCACCGCCGGCCTACGCGTCCTCCTCGACGCCCCCTCTCCACCGTTGCGCGCTGCCCTTCTCACAAGCTTCCACGTTGCACCTCGGCGATACCGACGCGACGGACGCCGACATGGACGACATCATCGCGGCAGGCTTGGTCGTGGCCGCCGCGTCCCCCGGGTTCACTAACCAGGACGACACTGTGGACCTCAGCGGCGGCATGGATGGCGAGCTCGAGTACGGCGAGGAGGAGCTGGACGAGCAGGAGGAGGAGGACGAGGAGGAGGAGGAGGAGGAGGAGGAGGAGCCAGCGACTGTTCCGGTGAGGAGGCGCAAGAAGAAGAAGGGGCGGCCAGGACCGGCGAGCCGCGCATCAAGTGGGCGTCCAAGCAGGAATGTCTCGCCGAAGCGTGGGAAGTCGTCTGCCTCGACCACCGGCACGAACCAGAGCATCGAGACGTACTGGGAGCGCATCAAGGCCGAGTTCGACGAGCGCAAGCTCGTCGCCCCCTATTTCAAAGGCGTCTGCATGTAGCGCGGGTCAAAGGCAATGGCGAACTGTTGGGGGCTCATCCAGGCGGCGTGCAACAGGTGGCATGGGATCGTCGAGGAGATCGCGGCTCGCCCGGAGAGCGGCACCAGCATTGAGGATTAGGTATGGCACGCCGGTCTCTCGCTTCTCTTCGCCGTGTGCGCCAGCCAACTGTTTGTTCCTCGGCGCAGCTGCTGCGCATGTTCGCCATGTATCGCCAGGACAACAGCGACCAAGAATTCAAGTACCTCCACGTCTTCGAGCGGATAGAGAAGTGCGAGAAGTGGGCGGATGTCCGGCGCACCCTCGCCAAGGCCAAGGAGACCTACAAGCCGGACGCGCCGACGCCGGGCGCGTCAGAAGGGCGCCCGGACGGCAACAAAGGGGCCAAGAAGGGGAAACACGCCGACGCGGCTACCGTGCGAGTGCAGGAGTCCATGGAGCATTGCCTCGCCGATGCACAGGCCCGGGCTGCCCTGCATGAAGAGAAGACCGAGGCGCGGTGGTCTACGTTGATGACGAATAGCACCGTCAAGCTCGACCTGCTCCGGACCAACGTCGCCACGAAGAAGAGAAACACCGACCTGGCTTTTCTGATGGGCGGGACGGACATGCTCCAGAGCAACGAGGAGAAGCTCAAGGCGTGGTACATGACGGAGCGCGGCCTCATCCTGAACCAGCTGCCGACGACGGCGCCGCCAACTCCCGCGCCCACGCCGCCGCCGCCGCCATGTCCGAGCGATGATGCCTCCACGACCCCTAGCAGCATCGACGCCGCCCAGCACAGAAGCAGCTCCGACACTGCCAAGCCCGCGCACGCCGACCCCGCCGACGCCGGAGACCGACCCCGTCGAGTGATTCGTTGCGCACGCGTCCAGACTTGTGGCGTTCTTTTTTTATACGCCGGACTATTTATCCGATCGCCGAACTATGGCTTGTGATCGCCGGACTTGTGGCGTCTTTTGTGAGCGGGAATGACCAAATTTGAAATTGCCGCGTGCGTCCTGGGGGGCGGCGCCTGGGGGCGTGACTAGGAGCTAGGTCGCCCTCAGGGCCAATCTAACAACGGTTCACTTTCAGGACGCTCTTTTTCGATGTCCTGGGAGGCCGAACGGCTGGAGATATTCTTAGTAACTAGAGTGATCCAGGGTGCGTATGGCACGTCTCCAACCGAAGCACAGGAGGAGTGGACACGAGGCCCGGCCGGCCACCTTGCATACATCTACTTGATCTCCACTTGGGCTTGAACCGAGGATTTCACTTTCACCCTCTTTCTCCAAACTTTCTACAGCGTCGATTGTTTTTTCACTATGCATAGACGTCGGGATGGACAGGCGGTTACGGCCGTGGGGTCCACCCCGCCAGCCTGGCAGCAGCTTTTGACCGGCCAGAAAGCCGAGACTCGCCGCCGGCACAAACCTCTCCTCTTGCCTGAAACAAACGCAACAACCTGAAACAAACCTCTCGTCGTCGCCGTGGAAGCCCCTCTTCTGGGAGCGCATCCACGACTCCGCATCCATCGCCGCCTTCGCCCACGACCGTCTGATTGCCATCGCCCGCGACCTCGCGCCGCCTCCCGGCGGCCACGGCGTGGAGAGAGCCCTCTCCCTGATCGGGGAGTCGGAGGAGAAGCTTGCCGAGGTGGGGAAGCTTCTCGGGGTCGTGCTCTCGTGGCTGGGCACCACGGAGTTGCTGGCGCTTCGTCGGATCCGCAGCGACGACGCTACCGAGGTGCGGGTTCGACCACGTGCAGGCGCGGCCAGGGCGCTAGCCGGGGTCGCCTACGGCGAGGTGGCTACGTGTCGCGGCTACCTGGGAGCCGCGGCACGCCTCGTCGCGCGCGGCGACATTCCCTACCGCTACGCCCACGCGGACGCCCCCGTGCGAGCGACACGGGCGGACGCCCCAGCCCTAGCCGCCGGCGGCGGCGGCATCCCGTCTGTCCTCTCCGTCGCCACCGGAGGACGCCGCAAGGCGAAGCCTCGCGGTCGACGGTGGCGGCGGGGACCTTTTCTACGCTGGCGCTGGGGGGCTCTCGGACACGGCGAGTGGTCTCTTGGTCGCCTGCGCATCGCCCATGGTGTTGGTGCCCGGATCTGTCCGATCTGACGCGCCTGGCTTCGGCTTCCTGGTCGACGTGCGGCTTGGCACGCGGGCACGGAGCTGCAAGAAGAGGGCCGTCATGTTCTGGTCAGATCCGCGCCGGCTGATCTGAGGCGGCGGCCTCGCGGGGACGGACGGTGCTCCTCCGGCGGCGGGGAGTGCTCGTCGGTGGGGTAGACCGGATCTCCTCGGTTGCGCGGGCAGCGAGGTCCCGGTGGGCGCTGGTCATGGTGCGGGGAGGCCCCGGGCTCCCCTCGTCAGATCGGAGGCGATCTGGTCCGCTCGAGTTGCACGACCTCCGGCCAGTTTGGATCTCCGGCGTGCACGCGCCTGCTGATGTTGTGTCTGGTTCGGAGGTGGCGGCAGGGTGCTTAGCCGGGGGAAACCCTTGGCCGCCGGTGGCGGTCACGGCGTCGATGGCGTCCCGGACACCATTCCCTCCTTGGTGGCGGCGCCGAGGCTAAACCTCCCCTGCTGCTCCCCTTCCCCTGCGTCCGGGTGAAAACCCTAGCCCTGGTGGCTAAGCGGCGGCGGCGCCACAGCATCGTCACCTTCTTGAAGGCGCCGACTTGGGCATGGGGATGCTGGGTGTGCATGGCGAGTTTATCTGGTTCCTGGTGGCGGCCTGTCTGATCTACCGCGTCGCTGCTCCGGGCTTGTCTCGTGACTGCGATGCTTATCTTCCAGCCGTGTTTCCGATGGCGACCTCGCCCTTCCTCACCTTGTACTTGCCGTGGTGGAGCGGTTCTTCATCTCACTCATTGATGGCGGCGGAGATCGGCGGCATTGGCGCTGTCGAGGCTCGGCGTCCGATGCGCGGAGATGGACTCGCGCAGGAGGAGGTAGCTGTCTGGCGTCATGGTGACGTCGATGGCAGGAGTGGCCTTCACAAAGTAGAAGACTCAATATAATCTGAAGACGGACTTGTGGAAGATGGCGGCGACGACACAAGAGTGTGTCTGACCGGATTGTGCCTCAGACCCGGTATGTGGCTCGGCTGGGGCTTCCGGCTTTTGATGTTAGGTTTAGGTGAGTGGTTTGGGTAGTGGCCCAGCTAGCATCCCTTCATCATATGGATAAGAGTAGCGGCATTTGTTGCCCAGATGGTGGATTCAGGTATATTGTTTGTAATACTTTGTAAGGTCCTCGAGAATAATTAATAAAGTGGCCGTATGCATCTTCCAGATGCAGAGGCCAGGGGTGATCCTCCTTTTCGAAAAAAAAACGCCCACGCGGAGGTGCTCGCCGCCACCAGGGCCGTCGCTGCGGCTCTGGAGCAGCTCCACGGGGTGGTCGACGCCCTACCTTCCCGTGGCGAGCAGGCGCCAGCCCTCCTCCCCCTGCCCAGGAGCGTCCACTCCGACACGCGCGCAGCCGCGACGACGACGGCAAGGGGCCACGACGACGCCTGGAGAGCCCTGGCGCGCTCTGTCCCCGACGCGCTACTGCAGGCGTGCGCCGCTCTTCCCGAGCTCGAGGCGGCCCGCGCCGAGCTCGACCTCTGCAACAACATCCTCAAGTCGTCCGATTCCCTCGATCGCGCCGCGACTGCCGCAACCTACGCGGCCGTGCTTCGCAGGCTGGACGCGGCACACGCCGCGATCTCGCGCGTCCTCAGTGTCAACGCCGGGGTGAGCACCGCTTTCCTTGCCGCCACATCTCAGCTCGGGCTCGGCCGCGTCGGGCCGCGGTGGGTCTCATGGATGAAGTCGCGCTCCGACTTCGGGCGCCACGGCCGCGCTGCGCTGGACCTCCTGTGGTCGGCGGCTTCCTGCTTCGACTACCATGTCGGCGTTGTCATCGCCTGGCCCGACTCCCCGTCGCACAACGGCGACGTGATGCTACGCCGAGCCGTCACCGAGGCCAGCGAGGCGTGGGACGCCGCCAAGCTCATGGGCGAGGCGGGCGTTCGACTCTTCTTCGATACCTCGGCTATCATCAACGGCGCCTAGCGCACGGTCTGCCCCCTTCATGTCGCTCTCTGGTTGCATATCTTCGTTGCTGTGAACCAAACGGCCTTTGATTCTTTAGCTTCTCTGCTGCATGGCAAGCCGTGTTTTCTGAATACATGTGATGCACCAAATACTCTTGAACAATTATGAAGCATATCTAGTACTTGATGTGGACATATGCTGTGGATTCTCGTGTGAATTTTGGTGCAAGCTGCTCCAGTTTACTGTCTTTGTGATATTAACTCATGAATGTTTGCTTGCCAAAGTATGATTATTTGCTGGTCAAAATAAGCTGGTTTACAAAATAAGCTCGGCCATTGGGAGAAACTCCATTGTCTTTGGGCTTTCTTTGTGCTTGAACCTGCTGGGGGCAATGCACTTACAAAATAAGCTCGGCCACATTTGGAGTTTCTATTAACACTCTGGATAAGCTATGTGAGGTTGGACTTAACGATATTGATCTTGCCTACTGCCCAGTGTATTGGTTCATCAATTCCCATGTTGCACTTGTTCTTCATTTTTCATTTTCCGAATGGGCAATCAAAAATCATTATCGATGCAGTTTATATGTAGATTTAATACTAGTTTGATGTTGCTTACTACCGGAGAAGTTATTCCGATTTAACAGGATGTATCGTTGTATGTTTTGTTTTAGACATGTACCATTCTTAGTTTATTCAGTTATTTGGCCACACATTTCTTTTGCACCCTCACTTGACAAATCATACACCTTCATCATTGGTTAATTTGGACTGTTCTACAGCATCACTGTATCAATTCTTATCTCATATCTGTATGTAATATGTTTGATTTGCACACATGTGTTGGGCTAACACCCTAAGGATCTCACTTTTGCTGTTCTTTCAAGCTTGTGAGTGATTAGTTCTTCGAAATACCGTGTTGGATAATGTTTTCGACCGCATGAGATAGTTTAAACTTTCGCCTCGTCTCAAATTGTTGATGATAGAACTAGATGTGGACATATGTTGTGGATTCTCGTGTGAATTCTGGCGCAAGCTGCTTCTGTTTACTGTCTTTGTGATGTTAACTCTTGGATTATTTGCTGGTCAAGGTATGATTATTTGCTGGTCAAAATAAGTTGGTTTACAAAATAAGCTCAGCCACTGGGAGAAACTCCATTTGTCTTTGGGCTTTCTTTGTGCTCGGACCTGCTGGGGACAATGCATCAAGCACGTTTGGAGTTTCGATTAACACTGTGTGCTGGATAAGCTATGTGAGGTTGGACTTTCGATATTGCTGATCTAGCCTAGTATATTGGTTCATCGTTTCCCATGTTGCACTTGTTCCTAACTTCATTTTCCTTTTTCTCAATGGGCGATCAAAAATCATTATCCATGCAGTTTGTATGTAGACTTAATACTACTTTGATGTTGCTTACTACTAGAGAAGTTTGATCATGCACTTTGAATTAACAGGATGTATCGTTGTATGTTGTGTTTTAGATGTGTACCATTCTTAGTCTGTTCTGCTATTTGGCTACACATTTCTTTTGCACCCTCACTTGACAAATCATACTCATCATTGGTTGAATTTGGACCATTCCACAACATTACTGTATCAACTCTTATCTCATATCTGTATCTAATATGCTTGTTTTGCACACCTGTGTTGGGCTAACACTCTAAGGATCTCACTTTTGTTGTTCTTACAGCTGGCGCTTCTGAGTAATTACTTCTTACAAATGTCGTCTTGGACAATGTTTTCGACCGCGTTAGATAGTTTTAACTTCCGACTCATCTTAAATTTTTGATGCATGTTATAGAATGGCATCACCGATTCGCTCTAAATTTCCGAAAAATGCCACATTCACGGGCCCATTACGGGTCGTTCCTTCTATTTCTCTCCATACCCCCCCTGATTTTCAGGTGGGTGGGGCCCAACCTCCCCCCTTAACCCAACCAGAAACTGCCAAGTTGGATTCACTCCGTAATCTCCCTCTAATGAGCTCGTGAATCTAGCATTGTTGCTAAATTTCCACCCTGCCTTACGTGTCGTCGCTTCCTTTCACCTCACCCATCCTCAAGATCCTCTCTCCCATCCATTCAACCCCTCATTCCAACCTACTAGGAGTATGTGTTACTTATAGTAATTAGTCTGTAATTTCATGCGCAAGGAGTTTGAACCACTGCTGTAACTTACCCAATGGCCATACCGTATGGTATCCATAGGCCAACTCCAATAGGCGACCCCAAAACAAACTCTGTTTTGTTTGGACTTTTTGGGTCGGCCAAGGGGCGCCGTCCATTAACATGGCAATGGGTACCTGCTACCCGAGAACTAGAACCCAACTGGTAAAAACCCTATTGGGGTAAGGGTTTGAAAAAATGTACCCATCATGTTAGCCGGGTACGGGTACGGGAAGGCAATAACCATACTCGTGTATCTGCTTACCCGCATATTATTTTGTTGAACTTATTTGTGTGTTGGACTTTAAGTGGCTGAAATGACTATGTGTGTGTGTGCGCGCGCTGAAATGCTGAAATTTATGTTCAAATGTTGAAATGTGACATGTAATGTGTATATGTGCTGAAATGTTGAAATATATGTGCTGAAATTTTGTGTAATATGTGTTGAATTGTTGATTTTTTAAAGTACTGAAATATATGTGCTGAATGCTGAAATGTGGTATATATGTACTGAAATGCTAAATATACATGCAGAAAAGTTGTGTTCTACATTATGAAATTTTGAAATTATACATGGTAAAATGTGAATTGAAAGGTGACCGGGGTGGGTATTTTAACCCTGGGTATTACCCGCACCCGAAGGGGTACAGGTACGGAACAATATGAAATCCGAGGTGCGGGTACGGGTTTGGGCGAATTTCCTGGGACTGGTGCGGGTTTGGGCAAGCATTACCCTTACCCGAACCCTGCGGGTGCCATGTTGAGCCGTCTGGCTCCTTTTGTTTTTGCGTGGGTAGGGCGCCCAACCGACCAATGCACTTAGTCCGCTCGGCGGCCAAATGTATACATTTTTTTCATGTATATGTCTTACTAAAAAAGAAATATTGCATATAGTTTACAAACAAATAAATCATATAGTACCACGATAATAAATAGTTTATAACCCAATAAAAATCTTAAAGTTTACAAACAAATTTAAATTGTCACAAATATATTGAAAGAAGATAGGACGACCGTGGAGCGGGAGGCCGACGGTACTGGAGAAGATGGGTTGTGCCTGCAGACGTGGTCTCTCATGGACCGGCGGCGGCGAGAAGAGGCCACCAATGCCCATAAGAACTGCCTCTGATGTGGCGCTGAAGTTGGTTGGAGGGTGTGCATGCGGGCGGCGCCTGGGCAGTGGTCAGGCGGCCGGAAAGTGGGGCGGCGGTGGCGAGGGACAGAGGGTGTGGGGTAAACCTACACCCTTATGATCGATCATGTATATACTATGGAGTGGAGTTTGTTGCCGAACGTTTTATCAACTCTCTTTGATGGGAGGAGCCATCAGTCCACGAGCTGGGAGTGGAGGGGATCCGAACACGCTCTGTGAAGCCGTTAGGAAACTCTTCAGCTCCGCGCTCCGCCGGCTCCACGCGAGGAGGTCAGCTGAACGCCTCGGCTCCGTGAAGCTAGCTTCTCGGAGCAGAGCCTCACGTAGTGTAAATCGGTGGAGTGGGCAAAGTCCAGCTTCGCGAAGCCCAAAACGTGGAGTTGGTCCAAATTACACCGGAAGTGCCACTACTAAGTTACGTACCAGTTCGATTCATTTTGGCCCGAGCTGCCATATGAATCAGCCAGCAGCGCCAGCCCATGCAACATGGAGAGGAGCTACCAAAGCCTCCCGAACGCATGTAGCTCCTTGCAGAAGCTGGAACCTGACGAGTGAAGCTGGAGTCGTGGATTTGCTGAAGCTGGAGAGCTTTCGAACGGAGCCTAAGTTGCCAAGGAAAATTAAACAAAAGTGGACAGTAAAGAACTGAATATACCTTCACTTGAGCAGATCATTGAGAGGAATTGGGGCTC
Source organism: Triticum aestivum (assembly GCF_018294505.1). Lineage (NCBI taxonomy): Eukaryota > Viridiplantae > Streptophyta > Magnoliopsida > Poales > Poaceae > Triticum > Triticum aestivum. The sequence continues at coordinate 155,941,862 of NC_057801.1, read as the reverse complement.
GAGACAGTTCATTAGTAACTTCAACATTGAAATAGAAAACTCAAATAAATCCATGGTTGGCGTTGTCCCTGTGTATGCCTAAATTAGATGGTGCATGGTCGTGTCCCAACCTATCGAATACTCTCTTCTGAAAGTGCGTTAAGTCAACTAGAGGGGGATGAATAGGCGATTTTTTCAACTTCGTCATTGAGGAATTTCAGGGTGAGGAAATTCCTAAGTCACGAACAACTAGCAGCGGAATAAGTACTCAAAAGTAAGCAGAACATAGCAGTAGCACAGTCATCATGATGAAATGAAACAAGCAATGAGTACAGGAAGCGTAAACACAGGATAAGCAGGCTGAAGACAAACTGACTGAAGAAATTGAACTGAGGAAATTGAGAAAGTCTTCAGTCAAAATCTTCAAACAGTAACGATCAGGTACAAAGACACAGAATCAGGAAATGAAAGGTTTGAGGAAATAGAACCAGTTAGCTCGGTGAAGACAGTGATTTGGTAGACCAGTTCCAACTGCTGTGAAAGTTGTACGTCTGGTTGGAGCGGCTAGGTATTTAAATCTAAGGACACACAGTCCCGGACACACAGTCCTCACTGCATTCTCCTTGAGCTAAGGTCACACAGACCTCGCCCAATCACTCGTGGTAAGTATTCAGGTGACTTCCAAACCTTCACAAACTCGGTCACTCGGCGATCCATAATTTTGTCTTGGATGCTCTAGACCATGACGCCTAACCGTCTGGAAGGTGCATAGTCTTCAAAGGTAAGAAGCATGGGTTCGATACAGGAACAATCTCTTCAGTGATGCTCAATCAGTTTGGGTTTGTAGGTGTTTGGGTTTGGGTTTTCCTCACTTGATGATTTTCGCTCAAAAGACCTCGCAGGATGGGATGCTCTCAATGACAAGTGTTAGTTTCTCTTGGAGCAGCCAACCAGCTAGTGGTTGTAGGGGCGGCTATTTATAGCCTAGGAAGCAGCCCGACATGATAAGATATAAATGCCCTTCAATGATATGACCATTAGGTGGATACATATTTTGGGACAGCTGGCGCGTAGCACAGCAACGGTTGGAAATTTGTCTATCAAATTCCTCAGGGCTATCATGTTCCTCACTGGTAGGCAATCCGCACTGGCGAATTCCTAACTCCTCAGTCAGAACAAATTTCTCAGAGACCAGAAGATCTTTTTCTCTGTCACCAAAGAAATTGACTGAACTGTATGAGATTTCCAATGGCTTCACTCGAAGGGATTGGTAGGTGTAGGATTTTGAGATGAGCATCACTTGGAAACTTTTCCTTAGTTTTACTTCGACCCCCTTTAACAGTACGGTGTTTCCTATGACTCAAGAAAGAGAAAACAAAACTACGAAAACAAAAGTCTTCATGCTTCATGTTCCTCGCACGAATATCAAGTCTTCAGGGTCACACCAATTTCTTCACTTTCAAAGTCTTCAGAAAGCCAAAGTCTTCAGTTGAAGACATTCATTTCTAGGGGTCGACTATCACTGTAAATATCAAACTCCTCATAGAATTATAGACCTGTGTACACTCACAAACACATTAGTCCCTTAACCTATAAGTATTCAATACACCAAAATCACTAAGGGGCACTAGATGCACTTACAGTCTCCCCCTTTTTGGTGATTGATGACAATATAGATTAAGTTTTCAACGGGGATAAACATATGAAGTGTAAATACTGATTTTGAGGAATTTGATTGCAAGATATAGAAGAACCCCCCCTGAAGATGTGCATATGTGAGGAATTTGCTTTTGAGAAGAAATGCACATTGAAGAGTAGAATCATGGAGATCTCCCCCTATATCTTGTAATTCATATATGCATTCAACATATGATACGAGAAATTTGAAATGCATGATGAAATATGGTGGCCGATGTAATCCAGCATGCATGCATTAACATATATGAGGAAATAGCATGCAGAAGAACATAGCAAACGTATCAGGCCACCATCAAATTGAATTTACAACTCAATCCAACAAAAAACTTCAGAAGAGCGATAATTGCAACTTAAAAAGACACCCATATAGATAGACCCGCCTGAAGACTAACTAAAATTTCTCCCCCTTTGTCATCGAATGACCAAAAGGGACGAAAAATGAGGACTAACGCCCCTGAAGAATATCATCACGAAGTCGATGGAGGAGCGCCAGCGTTGTTGGGGTCGTTTGTTGAAGTAGGGCATGCCGCAGTGTCGTCCAAGTCTTTATTTTCATCAGTCTCGCACGATGAAAAATAAGAGTTGGACACCAAGTGAGGAACTTTGGCCTTCTTGAATTTCTTCGAAGGTGGCTGAGACCAGTCAAAGTCGTGCTTGAAGCCCATCTGCTTGAGATCTTCTTCACCATAGAGATGAGACAGAATAGCCCAGGTATGATCAAATACTTCATGGAGGTAGTAATGGTTCTTCTTCATTGAATTCTGAGTGATTGTCATGTTATGAAGAATTAAACCAAACTGCCTTTTGACCCATTTGTGGTTGCGATCGACCTTCTGGTGAAGACTGAGGAGAAGCTCACGATCAGTCAGCACCCTTGGAGTTGTGCCTTGAGGATTTTGCTTTGAAGAATTTGCGGCAGAGTCATGAGTGGCAGAGTCATCATTGGTGGAGTAGGGAGTAGCTTTGCAAAATTGGCCATCCAATGGACGAGTGCCTTCATCAATAATAGCAGCCTTGCCCTTCTCATCAAATGGGGAAATAGGTCATTTGAAGACTTCAATTGGCGGCAAGTAGCTGAGATGATTTTGAAAGTCAGCCTTGTAAGGAATTGAAGACCTTGATTTGAGGAATCTCATAATCCAAGGAGCGTAAGGCTTCAACTCAAAAGGTGACAGAGCAACATTGGCCATAGTCCTCATGAAAAAATCATGGTAGTTGATTAGAACTCCATGGATGATGTTGAATAGCAGATTCTTCATGATGCCAATGACCTCTTCTTCATTAGAGTCGTGGACCTTGATTGGACTCAGGGTCTTGGTCAAAATTATATAAATTTTCCTTGGTACATAGAGCAATTCCTTCACGAGGAATTTGGTTCTTGGGGCTTGGCCAGGCTTCAGAGGCTTCATCAACACTTGCATGAAATGATCAGATAGCTCAGGTTCATGGTAGATGAGTCTTGCACCTTCATGGGGAGAACTGATTGGGAGGGCATGAAGTAATTTAGAGACCCGTGCTTTGAAGTGAGTGTTCTAAGTCATCCAGTCCAACACCCATGAATTCACATCTTCAGTGTTGCCGGTGATGTGCAATGTAGCGTAGAACTGAAGAATTAGCTCTTCATTCCAGTCACAGATGTCATGCAGAAATTGAGCAGCCCACCGTCATGAAGAACATTGAGGACTGGCATGAAGCAAGGCAGCGACTCCATATCCACATGAGGAATATGCTCATGGTCAAAGATCTTGTCCTTATCGAATAGCAGTGATGAATAGAAGTTCATCTGACTTGCTGTCCAGAAGCACTTGCGATGAAGATGAGCAGAGTCATAGGGATTGTATTCCGTGAAGAACACATGTTCATGGAAGAAGTCATCAACTTTGAACTTCTATTTCTTTGAGGAGGGATTCTTTGGCTTGGGCTGAGGAGTGTCAGTCAAAGTCTTCATAGCCTCTGGAATCACAGTCTCAGGAGCCACAGGCTGAGGAATTTTAGTTGCAGTATCATCAGTAGCAGCCCGGGTCTCCATTTCTTCCACAGCATGAGCACTAACACTAGTGGCTGGAACTTCTTCAAGGATGGTAAGAAGAGAAGCTTGAGGTTCTTCAGAGCCCGTGTGAATTTTTTCAGTTTGGACACGGGATTGACGAATCTGTTGCAGAGGTGTGAATATTGGTGAGTTGGGGTGATGACTTTCCCGATAGTCATCATTCGGAATTGGAGTGGAGCACCCAATATCCACGTCTTCATCTTCTTCATCAATTTCTTCAACGCCTGCCTCTTCAGGTATGAACTGAGGCATGGGCGACGATACCAATGGAGCTGAAGTAATATTGTCCACTTCAATTTCTTCATCCAACTGCTCTGATGAAGCAGCAGAAGGATCTTTTTCATCTGATTCATTTGAAATTTCATAATCTTCACCAAAGGGTACAAGCTCCTTTGATGGCATGCTTGACACAGGAACAACATCTATGGGATTGTCATAGGAGCTTGTCAAAGTCTTTGCCTTCTTTGGTGCGGAAGACTCTGAGGAAGCAGACGCTTTTCTTTTCTTCATAGCGGCTCGCTCTACAGCTTTGGTTTTCTTCGCTTCTGATACAAAAGGAAGAATAGGACTTGGTGTTGGTGCAGGAGGAGCAGAGGAAATTGGTTCATTTACCTCAGGCGCAACTGATGTAGTTGCCCTGGCTTGTTTAGTGTCTTCAGGTGTAGCAACACATAATTCAGCTGGCCTGCTTGTCCTTCAGGCGCAACACTAGTGGTTGCCCTAGCATTTTCTTCAATGGCTGGAATGACTTCATCAGCCCTGGTGCTTTAAGTTTCTTTAGCAGCCTGATTTTCATCAGCGGTGCTGACATGTTCTTCAGTAGGCTATGTAGATGCATCAACCTAAGGAGATTCATGTTGCGATGATGCAGCAACATTTGAAGTGAATTTTTCAGCCATTTTCACAAATCTGACTTTGGCTCCAAGCCAATCTGCACGGTAGGCGTTAAATTCATCACTGAGTCCTTTGATCTCAGTTTGCATAGCAACAAGTTCATCAGTTGTCATCTTGACAACATTCTTCTTCAGACAATGTTCCTTCTAGTACTGAGCTTTCTTCAGCTACTTGGCCTTTTCAAATTTCCATTTTTCTTTGCCTACGAAGGCGGTCAACATGTGAAATTCGCCAGGGGTGAGCTTGAAGTCAAGCATAGGAGTGTTAGGGTCCTTATGCCAGATATCAATGTACTCAAGGATCAACTTGGGATCCAACAAAAGGGTCACATGTGCCTTTGGCTCTAGCGGCCCTTTGCTGTTTGTCTCTGATGATTTCTTCCAATTCTTCATCGTCAGCCTCGTCTTCACTAGACGACACATGAAAGGCAACCTGCTTCTTGTGAGGACTTGGTATAGTGCCTCGACCAGCAGTGGCCTTAATCTTCAGCAAAGTTGGGCCTGTTGAGGACTGTGGAGGAGCTGAAGAACTTGCAGAGGCTCCTGAGGCAATTGAGATGACAGTGGTCCTTTGACACGAGGCAAGATGCAAAGGTGTTGAGGACTTTGTTGGAGGAGCTGAGGACTTTGCAACCAGAGGAACTAGAGCAGCTTGAGGAATTTGTCGTGAGGGCATAGATGAGCTTGGTCGTGAGGGCATTGCTGAGGAACTTGGTGGTTTGCGAGCTGGCTTCTTAGGCATAGCCTTCTGTTGGGGAACGTAGTAATTTCAAAATTTTCCTACGCACACGCAAGATCATGGTGATGCATAGCAATGAGGGGAGAGTATGATCTACGTACCCTTGTAGATCGCAACGGAAGCGTTGACACAACGTAGAGGAAGTAGTCGTACGTCTTCTTCCCGATCCAACCGATCCAAGCACCGTTACTCCGGCACCTCCGAGTTCTTAGCACACGTACAACTCGATGACGATCCCCGGGCTCCGATCCAGCAAAGCTTCGGGGAGGAGTTCCGTCAGCACGACGGCGTGGTGATGATCTTGATGTTCTACTGTCGCAGGGCTTCGCCTAAGCACCGCTACAATATGATCGAGGTGGAATATGGTGGAGGGGGGCACCGCACACGGCTAAGGAACGATCACGAAGATCAACTTGTGTGTCTAGAGGTGCCCCCCTGCCCCCGTATATAAAGGATCCAAGGGGGAGGGGGCGGCCGGCCAGGAGGAGGGCGCAGGAGGAGTCCTACTCCTACCGGGAGTAGGACTCCCCCCCAATCCTATTCCAACTAGGATTCCCAAGGGGGAAAGAGGGAGAGGGGTGGCCGGCCACCTCTCCTAGTCCAAATAGGACTAGGGGAGGGGGGGGAGGCGCGCAGCCCTTGTGGGCAGCCCTTTCACCTTTCCACTAAGGCCCAATAAGGCCCATATGACTCCCGGGGGGTTCCGGTAACCTCCCGGTAGTCCGGTAAAATCCTGATTTCACCCGGAACACTTCCGATGTCCAAACATAGGCTTCCAATATATCAATCTTTATGTCTCGACCATTTCGAGACTCCTCGTCATGTCCGTGATCACATCCGGGACTCCGAACAACCTTCAGTACATCAAAAATGCATAAACTCATAATAACTGTCATCGTAACGTTAAGCGTGCGGACCCTACGGTTCGAGAACAATGTAGACATGAACGAGACACGTCTCCAGTCAATAACCAATAGCGGGACCTGGATGCCCATATTGGCTCCTACATATTCTACGAAGATCTTTATCGGTCAGACCGCATAACAACATACATTGTTCCCTTTGTCATTGGTATGTTACTTGCCCGAGATTCGATCGTCGGTATCCAATACCTAGTTCAATCTCGTTACCGGCAAGTCTCTTTACTCGTTCCGTAATAAATCATCTCACAACTACCATATTAGTTGTAATGCTTGCAAGGCTTCTGTGATGTGCATTACCGAGAGGGCCCAGAGATACCTCTCCGATAATCGGAGTGATAAAACCTAATCTCGAAATACGCCAACCCAACATGTACCTTTGGAGACACCTGTAGTACTCCTTTATAATCACCCAGTTACGTTGTGACGTTTGGTAGTACCCAAAGTGTTCCTCCAGTAAACAGGAGTTGCGTAATCTCATAGTTATAGGAACATGTATAAGTCATGAAGAAAGCAATAGCAACATACTAAACGATCGGTTGCTAAGCTAATGGAATGGGTCATGTCAATCAGATCATTCAACTAATGATGTGACCTCGTTACTCAAATAACAACTCATTGTTCATGGTTAGGAAACATAACCATCTTTGATTAACGAGCTAGTCAAGTAGAGGCATACTAGTGACACTTTGTTTGTCTATTTATTCACACATGTATTATGTTTCCGGTTAATACAATTCTAGCATGAATAATAAACATTTATCATGATTATAAGGAAATAAATAATAACTTTATTATTGCCTCTAGGGCATATTTCCTTCAGTCTCCCACTTGCACTAGAGTCAATAATCTAGATTACACTGTAATGATTCTAACACCCATGGAGCCTTGGTGCTGATCATGTTTTGCTCGTGGAAGAGGCTTAGTCAATGGGTCTGCAACATTCAGATCCGTATGTATCTTGCAAATCTCTATGTCTCCCACCTGGACTAGATCCCGAATGGAGTTGAAGCGTCTCTTGATGTGCTTGGTCCTTTTGTGAAATCTGGATTCCTTTGCCAAGGCAATTGCACCAGTATTGTCACAAAAGATTTTCATTGGACCTGATGCACTAGGTATGACACCTAGATCGGATATGAACTCCTTCATCCAGACTCCTTCGTTTGATGCTTCCGAAGCAGCTATGTACTCCGCTTCACATGTAGATCCCGCTACAACGCTTTGTTTAGAACTGCACCAACTAACAGCTCCACCGTTCAATGTAAACACGTATCCGGTTTGCGATTTAGAATCGTCCGGATCAGTGTCAAAGCTTGCATCAACGTAACCTTTTACAGTGAGCTCTTTGTCACCTCCATATACGAGAAACATATCCTTAGTCCTTTTCAGGTATTTCAGGATGTTCTTGACCGCTGTCCAGTGATCCATTCCTGGATTACTTTGGTATCTCCCTGCTAAACTTATAGCAAGGCACACATTAGGTCTGGTACACAGCATTGCATACATGATAGAGCCTATGGCTGAAGCATAGGGAACATCTTTCATTTTCTCTCTATCTTCTGCAGTGGTCGGGCATTGAGTCTGACTCAATTTCACACCTTGTAACACAGGCAAGAACCCTTTCTTTGCTTGATCCATTTTGAACTTTTTCAAAATCTTGTCGAGGTATGTGCTTTGTGAAAGTCCAATTAAGCGTCTTGATCTATCTCTATAGATCTTTATGCCTAATATGTAAGCAGCTTCACCGAGGTCTTTCATTGAAAAACTTTTATTCAAGTATCCCTTTATGCTATTCAGAAATTCTATATCATTTCCAATCAATAATATGTCATCCACATATAATATCAGAAATGCTACAGAGCTCCCACTCACTTTCTTGTAAATACAGGCTTCTCCGAAAGTCTGTATAAACCCAAATGCTTTAATCACACTATCAAAGCGTTTATTCCAACTCCGAGAGGCTTGCACCAGTCCATAAATGGATCGCTGGAGCTTGCACACTTTGTTAGCTCCCTTTGGATCAACAAAACCTACTGGTTGCATCATATACAACTCTTCTTCCAGAAATCCATTCAGGAATGCAGTTTTGACATCCATCTGCCAAATTTCATAATTATAAAATGCGACAATTGCTAACATGATTCGGACAGACTTAAGCATCGCTACGGGTGAGCAGGTCTCATCGTAGTCAACCCCTTGAACTTGTCGAAAACCTTTTGCGACAAGTCGAGCTTTATAGACAGTAACATTACCGTCAGCGTCAGTCTTTTTCTTGAAGATCCATTTATTCTCAATTGCTTGCCGATCATTGGGCAAGTCAACCAAAGTCCATACTTTGTTCTCATACATGGATCCCATCTCAGATTTCATGGCTTCAAGCCACTTTGCGGAATCTGGGCTCACCGTCGCTTCTTCATAGTTCGTAGGTTCATCATGATCTAGTAGCATGACTTCCAGAACTGGATTACCGTACCACTCTGGTGCGGATCTTACTCTGGTTGATCTACGAGGTTCAGTAGTATCTTGTTCTGAAGTTTCATGATCATTATCATTAACTTCCTCACTTATTGGTGTAGGTGTCGCAGAAACAGTTTTCTGTGATGTACTATTTTCCAACAAGGGAGCAGGTACAGTTACCTCGTCAAGTTCTACTTTCCGCCCACTCACTTCTTTCGAGAGAAACTGCTTCTCAAGAAAGTTTCCGAATTTAGCAACAAAAGTCTTGCCTTCGGATCTGTGATAGAAGGTGTATCCAATAGTTTCCTTTGGATATCCTATGAAGACACATTTCTCCGATTTGGGTTCGAGCTTATCAGGTTGAAGCTTTTTCACATAAGCATCGCAGCCCCAAACTTTCAGAAACGACAACTTTGGTTTCTTGCCAAACAATAGTTCATAAGGCGTCGTCTCAACGGATTTTGATGGTGCCCTGTTTAACGTGAATGCGGCCGTCTCTAGAGCGTATCCTCAAAATGATAGCGGTAAATCAGTAAGAGACATCATAGATCGCACCATATCTAGTAAAGTACGATTACGATGTTCGGACACACCATTACGCTGTGGTGTTCCGGGTGGCGTGAGTTGCGAAACTATTCCACAATTTTTCAAATGTACACCAAACTCGTAACTCAAATATTCTCCTCCACGATCAGATCGTACAAACTTTATTTTCTTGTTATGATGATTTTCCACTTCACTCTGAAATTCTTTGAACTTTTCAAATGTTTCAGACTTATGTTTCATTAAGTAGATATAACCATATCTGCTTAAATCATCTGTGAAGGTGAGAAAATAACGATATCCGCCACGAGCCTCAATATTCATCGGACCACATACATCTGTATGTATGATTTCCAACAAATCTGTTGCTCTCTCCATAGTACTGGAGAACGGTGTTTTAGTCATCTTGCCCATGAGGCACGGTTCGCAAGTACCAAGTGATTCATAATCAAGTGGTTCCAAAAGTCCATCAGTATGGAGTTTCTTCATGCGCTTTACACCGATATGACCTAAACGGCAGTGCCACAAATAAGTTGCACCATCATTATCAACTCTGCATCTTTTGGCTTCAACATTATGAATATGTGTATCACTACTCTTGAGATTCAATAAGAATAGACCACTCTTCAAGGGTGCGTGACCATAAAATATATTACTCATATAAATAGAACAACCATTATTCTCTGATTTAAATGAATAACCATCTCGCATCAAACAAGATCCAGATATAATGTTCATGCTTAACGCTGGCACTAAATAACAATTATTTAGGTCTAATACTAATCCCGAAGGTAGATGTAGAGGTAGCGTGCCGACCGCGATCACATCGACTTTGGAACCGTTTCCCACGCGCATCGTCACCTCGTCCTTAGCTAATCTTCGCTTAATCCGTAGCCCCTGTTTCGAGTTGCAAATATTAGCAACAGAACCAGTATCAAATACCCAGGTGCTACTGCGAGCATTAGTAAGGTACACATCAATAACATGTATATCATATATACCTTTGTTCACCTTGCCATCCTTCTTATCCGCCAAATACTTTGGGCAGTTCTGCTTCCAGTGACCAGTCTGCTTGCAGTAGAAGCACTCTGTTTCAGGCTTAGGTCCAAACTTGGGTTTCTTCTCTTGAGCAGCAACTTGCTTGCCGTTCTTCTTGAAGTTCCCCTTCTTCTTCCCTTTGCCCTTTTTCTTGAAACTAGTGGTTTTGTTAACCATCAACACTTGATGCTCCTTTTTGATTTCTACCTCCGCAGCTTTCAGCATTGCGAAGAGCTCGGGAATAGTCTTATTCATCCCTTGCATATTATAGTTCATCACGAAGCTCTTGTAGCTTGGTGGCAGTGATTGGAGAATTCTGTCAATGACGCAATCATCTGGAAGATTAACTCCCAATTGAATCAAGTGATTATTATACCCAGACATTTTGAGTATATGCTCACTGACAGAACTGTTCTCTTCCATCTTGCAGCTATAGAACTTATTGGAGACTTCATATCTCTCAATCCGGGCATTTGCTTGAAATATTAACTTCAACTCCTGAAACATCTCATATGCTCCATGACGTTCAAAACGTCGTTGAAGTCCCGATTCTAAGCCGTAAAGCATGGCACACTAAACTATTGAGTAGTCATCAGCTTTGCTCTGCCAGACGTTCATAACATCTGGTGTTGCTCCAGCAGCAGGCCTGGCACCCAGCGGTGCTTCCAGGACATAATTCTTCTGTGCAGCAATGAGGATAATCCTCAAGTTATGGACCCAGTCCGTGTAATTGCTACCATCATCTTTCAACTTTGCTTTCTCAAGGAACGCATTAAAATTCAACGGAACAACAGCACGAGCCATCTATCTACAATCAACATAAACAAGCAAGATACTATCAGGTACTAAGTTCATGATAAATTTAAGTTCAATTAATCATATTACTTAAGAACTCCCACTTAGATAGACATCCCTCTAATCCTCTAAGTGATCACGTGATCCAAATCAACTAAACCATGTCCGATCATCACGTGAGATGGAGTAGTTTCATCGGTGAACATCATCATGTTGATCATATCTACTATATGATTCACGCTCGACCTTTCGGTCTCCGTGTTCCGAGGCCATATCTGTATATGCTTGGCTCGTCAAGTATAACCTGAGTATTCCGCGTGTGCAACTGTTTTGCACCCGTTGTATTTGAACGTAGAGCCTATCACACCCGATCATCACGTGGTGTCTCAGCACGAAGAACTTTCGCAACGGTGCATACTCAGGGAGAACACTTCTTGATAATTTAGTGAGAGATCATCTTATAATGCTACCGTCAATCAAAGCAAGATAAGATGCATAAAAAGATAAACATCACATGCAATCAATATAAGTGATATGATATGGCCATCATCATCTTGTGCCTGTGATCTCCATCTCCGAAGCACCTTCATGATCACCATCGTCACCGGCGCGACACCTTGATCTCCATCATAGCATCGTTGTCGTCTCGCCAATCTTATGCTTCCACGACTATCGCTACCGCTTAGTGATAAAGTAAAGCATTACATCGCGATTGCATTGCATACAATAAAGCGACAACCATATGGCTCCTGCCAGTTGCCGATAACTCGGTTACAAAACATGATCATCTCATACAATAAAATTTAACATCATGTCTTGACCATATCACATCACAACATGCCCTGCAAAAACAAGTTAGACGTCCTCTACTTTGTTGTTGCAAGTTTTACGTGGCTGCTACGGGCTTAAGCAAGAACCAATCTCACCTACGCATCAAAACCACAACGATAGTTTGTCAAATAGACTCCGTTTTAACCTTCGCAAGGACCGAGCGTAGCCACACTTGGTTCAACTAAAGTTGGAGAGACAGTCGCCCGCAGGCCATCTATGTGCAAAGCACGTCGAGGGAACCGGTCTCGCGTAAGCGTACGCGTAAGGTTGGTCCGGGTCGTCTCGTCCAACAATACCGCCGAACCAAAGTATGACATGCTGGTAGGCAGTATGACTTGTATCGTCCACAACTCACTTGTGTTCTACTCGTGCAAATAACATCAAACCATAAAATCTAGGCTCGGATGCCACTGTTGGGGAACGTAGTAATTTCAAAATTTTCCTACGCACACGCAAGATCATGGTGATGCATAGCAACGAGGGGAGAGTATGATCTACGTACCCTTGTAGATCACAACGGAAGTGTTGACACAACGTAGAGGAAGTAGTCGTACGTCTTCTTCCCGATCCAACCGATCCAAGCACCGTTACTCCGGCACCTCCGAGTTCTTAGCACACGTACAGCTCGATGACGATCCCCGGGCTCCGATCCAGCAAAGCTTCGGGGAGGAGTTCCGTCAGCACGACGGCGTGGTGACGATCTTGATGTTCTACCGTCGCAGGGCTTCGCCTAAGCACCGCTACAATATGATCGAGGTGGAATATGGTGGAGGGGGGCACCGCACACGGCTAAGGAACGATCACGAAGATCAACTTGTGTGTTTAGAGGTGCCCCCCTGCCCCCGTATATAAAGGATCCAAGGGGGAGGGGGCGGCCGGCCAGGAGGAGGGCGCAGGAGGAGTCCTACTCCTACCGGGAGTAGGACTCCCCCCCCAATCCTATTCCAACTAGGATTCCCAAGGGGGAAAGAGGGAGAGGGGTGGCCGGCCACCTCTCCTAGTCCTAATAGGACTAGGGGAGGGGGGGAGGCGCGCAGCCCTTGTGGGCAGCGCTTTCACCTTTCCACTAAGGCCCAATAAGGCCCATATGACTCCCGGGGGGTTCCGGTAACCTCCCGGTAGTCCGGTAAAATCCTGATTTCACCTGGAACACTTCCGATGTCCAAACATAGGCTTCCAATATATCAATCTTTATGTCTCGACCATTTCGAGACTCCTCGTCATGTCCGTGATCACATCCGGGACTCCGAACAACCTTCGGTACATCAAAAATGCATAAACTCATAATAACTGTCATCGTAACGTTAAGCGTGCGGACCCTACGGTTCGAGAACAATGTTGACATGACCGAGACACGTCTCCGGTCAATAACCAATAGCGGGACCTGGATGCCCATATTGGCTCCTACATATTCTACAAAGATCTTTATCGGTCAGACCGCATAACAACATACGTTGTTCCCTTTGTCATTGGTATGTTACTTGCCCGAGATTCGATCGTCGGTATCCAATACCTAGTTCAATCTCGTTACTGGCAAGTCTCTTTACTCATTCCGTAATACATCATCTCACAACTACCATATTAGTTGTAATGCTTGCAAGGCTTATGTGATGTGCATTACCGAGAGGGCCCAGATATACCTCTCCGATAATCGGAGTGACAAAACCTAATCTCGAAATACGCCAACCCAACATGTACCTTAGGAGACACCTATAGTACTCCTTTATAATCACCCAGTTACGTTGTGACGTTTGGTAGTACCCAAAGTGTTCCTCCGGTAAACGGGAGTTGCATAATCTCATAGTTATAGGAACATGTATAAGTCATGAAGAAAGCAATAGCAACATACTAAACGATCGGGTGCTAAGCTAATGGAATGGGTCATGTCAATCAGATCATTCAACTAATGATGTGACCTCGTTAATCAAATAACAACTCATTGTTCATGGTTAGGAAACATAACCATCTTTGATTAACGAGCTAGTCAAGTAGAGGCATACTAGTGACACTTTGTTTGTCTATTTATTCACACATGTATCATGTTTCCGGTTAATACAATTATAGCATGAATAATAAACATTTATCATGATTATAAGGAAATAAACAATAACTTTATTATTGCCTCTAGGGCATATTTCCTTCACCTTCTTGGGCTTGCTAGCAGAGGCCTCAGCAGCAGCAGCAACAATGTGTTTGTTGAATTTCCTCACTGCCTCTTTTGCCACTTTGGCCAGTTTAGCTTGTCACTTGGCCCATTCAGGAGGAAATTCCTCACCTCTTCTGACGCTAGAGGGATCAGCTTCTTGGCCAGGTGCCAGTGGAGGTCTTGGGCATGGAGGATGTATAGCGAATTTCTTCATGTACTTGGGTGTGACATAGCGATAATCCCTCCATTCTCTGGCCCACCTCCTCTCAATCCTCTGGATGCGCACCTTGCGCTCATTCTTTGTTTCCTTCCCATGAATTGCCTCATCAGGAGTGCAATACCCTGCATAGATGTCATCAAGGATTTCAAAATTAGTGTCGACTTCCAATTTCTTCCCTCCCTTCCGAGGGTTCTTGCCGTCAGCCATTTTCTTCAGTTGAGGATTTTGAACAATTGAGTTATTTGAAGAGGTATGCAATTTGTCTTCGAGGAACGCTGCAAATGAGTTAAGTTGATGAGAACCTAGAGATTCAACAGCGGACATGTGTACCTGCGAATAGAGTATAGGTGCGAAGAATTTAGAGAGGTCATATGCGTTCTTAGAAGTTTTTGCAAAATGAACAAGTTTGAGGAATTTGACCAGATGTGTCTTGAGGAATTTCACTAAGTGTTCTTTGACTTAGGTTCCAGAGTTGTATAGATTGAAAAATCCACACAACTGAGGAATCTTGAAGAAAAATGTTGCTTAGAGATATAGATCAAGAACATATGCTTGTGTGAGGTGTTTAAATTGTGGAAGTTAAAGAATAAATACCTTTTGAAGACTTTGTAGAAATCATCAGAATCAACAACGGCAGTAAAATTAACTTCTAATACCCTTGAAGAAGAACACGACGAACTGGGAGATGTAGATTGGAAGTTCGGTAGTCCAGATCTTCCACATCCTAACTTGGCAGAGGAAGACAACTACGGCGGTGGCAGAGTGAAGAAATCCGCGACCGGCGTGTGTACGACGGCGATGAGGTCGAGGCAGTGAAGCTCTTCCTCACCGGCGACAATGAATGTAGCGGCGGCGCTAGGTCTGGAAGCTCGAGCAAGGGGAAGTGAGGTCGAGCGGAGTAAATGTAGTCTGAGGAGGGTGAGGGGTATATATAGCCGAGGTGAAAAACCGCTCGCCTGAAGAAAATGGACGAATGTGTCCCTGACTCTTCTCATCCTAGCGACATGTGTCACCCACATACAGAGCGGTGGTGATCGTGTGAGATCGTGGGTGAATAGACAAATCCTATCGTGGGATGTGGAACGGTTTAGGCGGCAAAAGCCAAAAATTCAGATAAGAATATTTTAATGTTTGGTTCGCAAATTCTTCAGCTGACAAGGACACAATGAAGATTTTGAACGGGTTTCAAATAGAACACACAAGAGAATTTGTGAACAGAGTGGGTTGAGTTTAGCATAGAGGGGGGAGGGTCTGATCACATTCACTTAGAAAAATGATCAACTTGAAGAAATAGCTATAAGTGAATGCTGTAGAGGACAGAAAACTCAAATATATATATATATATATATATATATATATATATATATATATATATATATATAGCCAATAAAAACAACGATGGTAAGAGTGAAGACTATGCAAAGTTGAAGAATTTGAACAACTGGGGAAATTCAAAACTGAAGAAAAACTCAAATTGAAGATTTTTAACTTTTGTTGGTGGCGTTACCCACCATATAAGAATGATGATTTCAGACGCCGCGTACAACTGTCGCAGGGCTCTGAGAATCAAATTCTTCATTAATTTCTTTACACTTAGAGGGTTAGTCTTCATTGATTGAATAAAAACGTTACTTCGTGTGTTCCACATCTAAGTCATCAATTTTATATAAGTGTTAGGATGTGTGTCCTTTTCAAAGGACATTCGAAGATTCTAAGATATTTAGCTCACCACAACTTGCTAAATATCTTCTCATCCAAGGGCTTTGTGAAGTTAGCGGCTAGTTGTTCTTCAGTCTTCACGTGCTCGATAGAGATGTCGCCCTTCAACACATGATCATGAAGAAAATGATGACGAATCTGAATGTGCTTTGTCTTCGAGTGCTGAACTGGGTTATGAGCAATCTTGATGGCACTCTCATTGTCACAGTAGAGAGGCACATTCTTCACATTGATGTTGTAGTCCTTGAGGGTCTGTTTCATCCATAGCAATTGAGCACAGCACGGACCAGCAGCAATGTACTCAGCTTCAGCAGTAGAGAGTGATATGCAGTTCTGTTTCTTCGAGGACCAACATACCAATGATCATCCGAGGAAATGGCATGTGCCTGATGTTGACTTGTGGTCCACACGATCACTAGCATAATCAGAGTCTGAATATCCAATGAGATCAAAAGCCGAGCCCTTGGGATTCCATAATCCAAGTGTTGGAGTGTGAGCTAGATATCGAAGAATATGCTTCACAACCTTATGGTGTGATTCCTTCGGTGTAGCTTGAAAACGGTCACACATGCAAACACTAAGCATAATATTTGGCCTAGATGCACATAAATACAATAAAGAGCCAATCATGAAGCGGTATACCTTTTGATCGAAGTCAATACCATTTTCATCAGTGCATAGATGGCCATTTGTCGGCATAGGGATTTTGAAGCCTTTGCAGTCTTGTATGCCGAATTTCCTCAAAACATCCTTGAGGTATTTCTCTTGAGATATGAAGATGTCGTTGTGCTATCGACGTATTTGAACATCTAAGAAGAATTTCAATTCTCCCGTCATAGACATTTGATATTCTTCACTCATCATATAGGCAAATTCATCACTGTAACCTTGGTCAGTACAACCAAAGATGATATCATCAACATATATTTGGCACATGAATAATTCATCATCATAGGTTTTGGTGAAAAGAGTGTAGGAGATATGCCCTAGAGGCAATAATAAATACTATTACTTATCTCCATGTTCATAATTATGTTTATGTTCCATGCTATAACTGCTATGGTTCTCGAGTCTGCAATAACACGAGGCTCGGAGGAAGACTCATATGCACGTGTGGAATAATAAATGGTAAGAAGTATTCCTAGTCTGGCCTCTAAGACTAGCTCAAGTGTTGCATGATGATTCTGTTTTCCTGGTCATGGGCATGTCTATGCCAGCAACTTTGAGGGAAAATGTTAAGAGAACATTTGTGTTGAATCGACCCGGATTGATGTTATACTATGAGATTCATTCGTCAAAAGTTTATGGTTGATAATACAGAGATGGTTAATGTTTGCATAATTCCTTAGACCATGAGAGTATGGAGTTTCTTCATACTTGCTTCATGAACTCTGGGGTTTGTTAAACGTCATCCGTAAATGGGTGGCTATTACGGCGGCTTATGGGTTCATGGAAAAGTGTGTCAAGTAACTTGATAGCTCAAGATTGGGATTTGCTCCTCCGGAGATGGAGAGATATTCTCGGGCCCTCTCGGTGTTACGGTATCCATCATCGTCTGGCCAGACACAGTGTGATTTGATCACAGGGATGCGGGAACACGGAAACGAGAAAAGAGAACAATGCCGGTAACGAGGTAACCAACATAGTGGACAAGTTGTTGATCCACGGGAATGCCAACATGTCTCACCTCGGGTATTTGTAACATATCGTGAAGCAACAGGAATAGCATATGGCAACTGGAGGTTCACTCGAATATTCATTCGTGTGGGTATAGGGGTCAATATGGGTGTTCACGGCTCCGATGTTGATCATTGATTGGAAAGGGTTCCGGCCATGTCTATACTTCACCGAACCTATAGGGTCACACCTTAAGGGTCATCTATCTGCTGAATACTCGACAGGGAGTCTGAGAGAAAATCATCAAAAAAGTTTCGGACACCAGAAAAGTTTCGGACAGCGGAAAAGGTTCCGCAGAGAGAGGTCATTGGATGAGTTTTGGTGAAACTGAAAAGTTATTTCAGTGGATACCATTAAGTCAAATTGGTTTCGGCACATGCCTGATAATTCTTGGAGGGTGCCAGAATCATTCTGGAAGCTTTATGGAATTTTCCGGGATAATAATCGGATATGCTCCGGAGCTGCCGGAACCACTTCAGATGCTTTTCGCAGATGAAAATCACTAAACCGGAATTGTTTCGGAATGCGTTGAAAATCATTTTGGTGGGTACTAGAAATGTTCTAAGCCCACATAAATATTTTCAGTTTGAACGGACGCTGAAAAATGTCGTCGTGAATAGTGAAAGTGCTTTTTGGGATATTTATGGAAAGCCACCTTTTGGGGCTTTTCCCAAAAGGCTTCTAGAAGGACTTGGGGATCAAGGAACCCCCTTTGGGGGGCCCTCAT
This sequence comes from Triticum aestivum, assembly GCF_018294505.1. Classification (NCBI taxonomy): domain Eukaryota; kingdom Viridiplantae; phylum Streptophyta; class Magnoliopsida; order Poales; family Poaceae; genus Triticum; species Triticum aestivum. The sequence continues at coordinate 155,923,430 of NC_057801.1, read as the reverse complement.
GAAGGTGGGACGTTGGAGTGTGCAGCTCCTCCATGGGGCTCCACTTGACATCCCTTTATGCCCTTTATGCCCTTTATGTGTGACATAAAGTGTGGGCATTTTGGGGTTTTTCATATGCCCCTACCCCTTGGGTTTTTCCTATAAATAGAGGTGGAGAGGCACTCTCCACACACATCCCTTCTCACATACAAGTGCCATGCATGATCTGGCTTCTCTCTCCCTCCAAGCGAAATAGTTTCCTAGAGCCGAAAGGCTGTCTGGGTTCCGGCAGGAACTAGTTCTGGATGGCGAAGCCCTGCCGGATAGATGACACCGTATGTGTGCAACTCTGTAGAGAGATCGTAGTTTCGGTCTTAGTTCATGAGTGCCTCCCGAAGGGCTGTCCATGTGACCGTCCGAGTTTCGAAGGTCCTCCCGAAGGGCTATCCGAGTGACCGTTCGAGTTTCGAAGGTCCTCCCGAAGGGCTGTACGCGACACCATCCGGGGGGCTGTTCGGCCATCTCCCAGAGGGCTGTCTGAGGAGCAGATGAGGGTATACATCCTCGCGGTTGGGAGGTTGTAAATCCTAGCTGCGGGGTTCTGCACCGCCGTTCGTCATTGACTCTACTTCCCGCTGCGCTACGAGTCGATAACGAAAAAGATCAAACCATGTATGCAGTCTCCATAGTGGTCCTGGGATGGTGCGTAGGTCGGGAAATTTTTGTTTTCTGCTGCGTTCCCTACAGTGGCATCAAGAGCCGTGCTATGCGTAGATGCAGGTTACAATCTAGAATACATGGAGATGTATGGGTATTGCATAATATAATTTTGGAGTAGATGAGATCTATTGCTGAAAATTATTTATGCGGGTGACAGATGAAATCTATTATCCGACGTTCTTGTTGCTTCCCTAGAATTTGTGTTTGCTCAATCTCGAGACAGCATGGTGGAATTTGACAAAGTTCTGGCAATCAGTGATCCTGATTGATCATGGAAGTGCTATCAGTTGTTTGGGTTCTGCCGTAGTCAAAAGAAAGATGAAATTCGCAGATGAAAGGGCATTGCAGATATGATCTGCACAGGGGTCATGCGTATGACCAAGTTTAGTATGGGGCTCGAGATTTAATTATCTCGTGTTTCATACACCCCGAGATGTTAATCTAGCAACTTGAACAATCATACTTGATGATAAAACGTTGGTAGCTGCGGTTTAAGTCGAAACCTTAGAAGCCACGAAAAACAAGTTTTTGCATGAACCGATTAGAGGCGTCTAACTTGGTTTTGCAGGATGGTTTGCATGTGATGTGGTATAGCAGTGCTCATAATAATTTGATTATGTATGAGATGACTATATAATGTAATTAAAATGACTTGCGTGTCATGATTCGGCATGATGGATGGAGCCATATGATTGCACTCTAATGACCTGCGTGTCAACCTTAAGTAATGCATTTATTTTATCCGCTATGGAGATAGCGATATTATCTGGTGCACCGACAAGGTGGTGGCAATCTTCACGAAGGTGAACACCGATGCGAATGCCGAAGACGAAGAAATGAAAGACTTCTCCGTCAGAAAGGGCTATACCATATCATGCTATTATGAATTGCCTGAGATGTTTATCCCTTATGATGCACCCTTCTTTATTGCGCGGTAGTCTCTTTTTATTAGGGTGATCTCTCACTAAAATATCAAGTAGTTAGTGTTCCCCCAAGTGTAGCACCGTCACGCACCAATCTTTTTGGGGTGCGCCATGGATTCATGGGTACGAACGATTAGAGAAGTGTGAGGCGGGTGAGGTCAGACCTCGCAGCAAGATCACTTGGTTGTCTTGGCGTTCATGGCAGGATCGTCCTGAGCTCGGAACACATGCATCGAAAGATGAGCAAGAGTCACATAGAGATGTGATCAGCAAGTTGGCCTACCAATTAAAATTCCCGTTATGAGATGATGATTCTATGGCGATGAATTAAAGTCTGGATCTTGTATCACTCAAAATTAATAATGAGAGATATTGATTTGAGTGGGAGCGCACTGTTGAATTAACGTGTTTAATTCTCAGTGCAATTAATTATGAACACTGTCTAAGTGTTTCTTGCAAAATAGTTGTAGAATAATGGCTCGCGTTTCCACCTTCCCTGTTAAAATTGAATAGCTGTTAAATATCTGGTTAAAACTTTACGATTGGTAACGTAATGTGAGGATTGTCCTCAAAAGTGCCGAGAAGGACTTTGTCTTATCGCATGCTTTTCGTATCCTCCCGCTAATGCTATGGATCATGTGACTCTCGTCCTTCGATCCAAAAGCTAGAATTCTGTTACAGTCAAGTGGAATATGTTTGCTTCCATGAAACCCAACCTTTGAAAGTTGGGATAGTTATATGATATTCATGGAACTGAAAATTATTTTCAGATACAAACAAAGTAATGTTTGTTTGCAAGTATTAGTAAAAGTGTTTACTATGCATTTGACTGTTGGGAAAGGGATCCAGAAGAACGCCTGTCATATATGAAAGGTGAATAAAACAACAACGTAAAGAGAAAGGAAGTGTCCAAAGGGTGTTAGTATGACTTACACACCTAGGAAGTCCGGGGCTAACGCCACTCTTAAGTTTGGTGCTTCTATTGCGAGTAGGAGAAATACTAAAAGTTAAAATGTTAGAAGTATAAAGGCAGAAAGAAAGATGACTGGAATATCCAGCTCATGTATGAATGTCATACAAGTTTTTGATGTATAGTAGGCTGGTCAAAGATATAGTTCTTGGGAATTATGGTTAAACATGTTAATCACTAATTCTTGGGTATTGTGAGTTAATCACAAAGATACCCGCTCAATTGCATTCTATTATGAATCAATGTAAGAGCTATTATGGCCTAAAAGGCTAGCCAAAAATGAGGTTAAGGTATACACAGGGAACATAGTAAATGTTACTATACCTTCCATCGGTGTATTGCCGTCTGTATTTATTTTCATAATTCATTTGGAGTTTTTCAAACTCTAGCCCATTGCATAAGGTATCTTGCAAGAAGGTTGTTCATAAGTGAACTTTTTACGTTCGATGTTATGAATAACACAAGGGCCATACTTTCATTATGAATGAGATGTATGTTATGAATATTGATAATAATACAATACCTCTAGGTTTACTTTCATAATTCATTTTAGAGTTTCATACACTCTAGCCCATTGCACAATGTTTATTGCAAAAGAATTGTTCATAAAAACAACAATTGTTGTTAAGTAATATGAATAACATGAAGGGCCATGCTTCCATCCAACATGGGATGTATGTTATGAATATTGATGGTAATATGATACATCCATAACACTGACGCTAAATGTCGCAAGACTAAAAGAATACCACACAAGTGTGGCACTACATTTGGTCACATTGGAGAAACCCGCATGGAAAATTCCATTATGATGGATTTTGAAGTCTTTTTGATTTCGAATCATCTGACACTTGGAACTTTCCTCCGAAAAGTGAAGTGACTAAAATACCGTTCACAGGCTATTGAGGATATAACCACTGAGTGTAAACCGCCCAGGAGGGGCCAGTTCACGCTCAGCTATGTTGAAGCCCATGAAGACAAGAAGATGGCGCTTTACTGATAAAGTGTAGAGGCCCATAGCCCGGAGGCATATTAGGGCCCATAGTGGTAAACCGTCATGGTTGTATAACTTGTGTTGTAAGAAAAGGAAAGGGAGAGACCGAGCCGAACACTTGTATGAGTCAGCCTCGGGACTCTGTAAACCGATCGGGCGTCAACCTGCGTATATAAAGGGACGACCCGGCGGCGGTTCAAGGAAAACAGACAACAACTCGAGACTCACGCAAAGCGTATTTGCTCCCTGGTCATCGAAACCCTAATAATTCCATCACAACTAGACATAGGCTTTTACCTTCATCGAAGGGGCCGAACTAGTATAAACTCTCGTGTCCCTTGTCCGATTTAACCCCTTCAGGCTAATCTCGTTGCGATGGCTCCACGACTAAGTCCTTCCGCTAGGACATCTGACATGATATTTCCACGACAGTTGAAGCCCACCGTGGGGCTATCGCATGATGGTTTCGAGTTCTTGAAGGGCAGCTTTGAAGGACTCAAGGGGTACGTGGTTGGCCGGATGACCAAGAGTCATCGCGGCAAGCTCTACATCGACGATGCATGCTGGGGCCCCGAGGCCGGCTCAATCGAGTACGGGTACCGGGTCCCCTTTGGCGGAATTCACGTTTTCATTGGCAAGATCGGCGAACCGGGCCCTGAGCCGGACATCTCCACCGACCTCGTCGAGATAGCTTGATACGTCTCCAACGTATCTATAATTTTTGATTGCTCCATGCTACTTCATCTACTGTTTTGGACTATATTGGGCTTTATTTTCCACTTTTATATTACTTTTGGGACTAACCTATTAACCGGAGGCCTAGCCCAGAATTGTTGTTTTTTGCCTTTTTCAGTATTTCGAAGAAACAGAATATCAAACAGAGTCCAAACGGAATGAAACCTTCGGGATCGTGATTTTCCAACAGAACGTGACCCAGGAGACTTGGACCCTACTCCAAGCAGTGCCCGAGGAGGTCACGAGGGTGGAGGGCGCCCCCCTGGGCGCGCCCCCCTACCTTGTGGGCCCCTCGGAGCTCCACCGACGTACTCCTTCCTCCTATATATACCTACGTATCCCCGAACAATCAGAACAGGAGCCAAAAACATAATTCCACCGCCGCAACCTTCTGTATCCACGAGATCCCATCTTGGGGCCTGTTCCGGAGCTCCACCGGAGGGGGCATCCACCACGGAGGGCTTCTACATCATCACCATGGCCCCTCCGATGAAGTGTGAGTAGTTTACTTCAGACCTTCGGGTCCATAGCTAGTAGCTAGATGGCTTCTTCTCTCTTTTTGGATCTCAATACAATGTTCTCCCCCTCTCTCTAGAGATCTATTCGATGTAATCTTCTTTTTGTGGTGTGTTTGTTGAGACCGATGAATTGTGGGTTTATGATCCAGTATTATCTATGGAACATATTTGATTCTTCTCTGAATTCTTTTATGTATGATTGAGTTATCTTTGCAAGTCTCTTCGAATTATCCTTTTTGGTTTGGCCAACTAGATTGGTAGTTCTTGCAATGGGAGAAGTGCTTAGCTTTGGGTTCAATCTTGCGATGTCCTTACTCAGTGACAGAAAGAGTTGCAAGGCACGTATTGTATTGTTTCCATCGAGGATAACAAGATGATTTTTTTATCATATTGCATGAATTTATTCCTCTACGTCATGTCATCTTGCTTACGGCGTTACTCTGTTTTTACTTAATACTCTAGATGCATGCTGGATAGCGGTCGATGAGTGGAGTAATAGTAGTAGATGCAGAATTGTTTTGATCTACTTGTTTTGGACGTGATGCCTATATACATGATCATTGCCTAGATATACTCATAACTATGCTCAATTCTGTCAATTGCTCAACAGTAATTTGTTCACCCACCATAGAATACTTATGCTCTTGAGAGAAGCCACTAGTGAAACCTATGGCCCCCGGGTCTATTCTCATCATATCAATCTATATCACTTTATTTACTTGCTTTGTTTTTACTTTGCCTTTACTTTTACTTTGCATCTATCTATCAAAAATACCAAAAATATTATCTCTATCAGATCTCACTCTCGTAAGTGACCGTGAATGGATTGACAACCCCTGAGTGTTGGTTGCGAGTTGCTATCATTTTGTGTAGGTACGAGGGACTTGTGCGTGGTCTCCTACTGAATTGATACCTTGGTTCTCAAAAACTGAGGGAAATACTTACTCTACTTTACTGCATCATCCTCTCCTCTTCGGGGAAATCCAATGCAGTGCTCAAGAGGTAGCACAACTCAGTGTGCAAGTCCTGCCCGGGTTCAGCCTGCTGTGAAGCATACGTTCGTAGGATTCATCCATGGAGCGGAATCTGAACCGGCATCTGATGGTGAGACGGCCGTCTACTCAGATGGTGAATCGTCCACTGGCGAAACCGAGTCGCTATACCAACTGCACGATGGCCGGTTTGAGGGATACTCCGATGGCGACAGTATTCTGGGTCCCCTTGAACCGCCAAACCGGGTCGCGATCTTCATGGCCGGTACGCAGCCCACCGTGCAATCTTCATCTACAGTAGAAATGGTCTCCGGATCGGTAGCCGCGGCAGGGCCCGGTGCGCCGGCCAGCTCAAGTTCTTGCCGGTTTACTGGGCGATTGGATGGCACTGTTGACCACAACGGTAACTCCCAGACTCAAGTTCAGCACAATGCGGATATTGCAAAGCTAAAGGATCAGATAGTTCAGGCCAAGGCGCACTTGCCAGCTGAGGAGGCCAGGATGGATGAAGAACGAGCCGCTTTAGATGCCCGATCGCAGGAAATCCAAGCGCAGAATTACCAGCTTACGTTTGATCAGAACGCATCAAACGAAGTTATGAGAAGGAAGTATCGGTCTCGATTGCCGCAAATTTATGAGGGTTTGAATCTCTTCAGCACACCAGGAGCTGGGCCTAGCAATCCGGCAGGAGTAAACTGGACCGAGGCACCTGGGGCGGCGCCGGATCAGCCACGGACGATGGACCCGCCTCGACGGACGGACAACCCGCCATAGTATGTCGCAACACCACCGGGTCACTTCTCCAGTCCTTTGGATAACATGATTGCAGCAGCATCATGTTTGGCGGCTATTCCGATGGAGGGTGATTCCTTAGTAGCGATTGAGACTCGATGAGCCATGGATCTTCTTCAAACCGCCGTTGTTCAGCAACAGGCTTATTCCTACAGCCGTGACAGAATACATTCAAACCCCTGTCCGAGCAAGAGTTATAGCAGGCACATGGACGAGCCGGCCGTGTCAAGCAGTGCGCGGCGTCGAGATACGCCTCGAGGGGCTAATCCGGCGAACGGCGGTCGAAATGCTCAGGACGTGGTGGATGATGGCAGAGCGCGAAGGTAGGCCGCTTTAGTGGCACAGTACGCGGGTCATCATCAGCCCGCCCCGGTTCAGCCAGTGGCGTCAGTAAAACGGGGGACCGGGCTTGCTTTCAGCTCCTTGGGAGTGTCGTGTCTCATCCCGGCTCTCCGTAATGTGTGGTTGCCCAAGGATTTCAAAGGGCCACGCAAGGTGCCTAATCATACCGCTGATCAACCCCCCGAGGCGTGGGTTGAGAGTTATGAGATGGCAATGGAGATGCTAGATGTAGATGAAGCAGCATGTGCAGAGTACTTCACCATGATGCTAGAAGGAACGGCTCATACCTAGTTGAAGAGCCTGCCTGTTAACTCGATCAATTCATGGGATGAGTTGAAGGCCAAGTTCATAGCAAACTTCAAAGACACATGCAAGCAGACTATGTCCATTGTAGATCTAGCGGCTTGTGTGCAAGGAGAGAATGAATCAACAACCCATTGGGTGCGCCGGGTTTCAGAAATTTTGCACTCATCAGGCCGCATGAATCCGGACACAGCAATTGTGACGTTGGAGGGCAATTGCCGGTTTAAATCACTAAAGATGAAGTTGGGACGGCTCAAGCGTCACTGCAATGATATGGGAACAATCATGGCGGCTCTGGTTAAATATGTTGATTCCGATAATACCAAGGACCCTGATTCTGATGAAGAGAAACAGGAGAAGGGAAAGGAGAATGCCGGTTCAAAGGGGCAGCATAATCAGGCGGGCCATGGAAACAATGGTAAGCGTAAAGCGGACAATTCCAATTTTGTGGCTAACACCAATGTGCAGGGTAATATGCAGCGTCGTAAGGGTAAACCGCCCCAGTGCGGTGGAGGAATGAATCTAGAACGCCTGTTAAACCAGCCCTGCCCAAAGCACAGGACAAAGGAGGCTCCGGCCACGCACCTTTGGAAGGATTGCCACATCATGAGGGAGTTCAAAAATTCTGATCTTTTTCGGTATGATCAGGGTCCATCTGGTGGTTCCGGTCCAGGATTCCATGGGCCGGGTTACGGCGGTGGCGGTTCAAGCTTAGGGTTTCAGAATAATCAGGGCAATCAGAACAACCAAGGTGGTAACCATCAACAGGGTAATCAGGGGAATCAACAGCAGTCGGGTTATTAGAGCAACCCAAAGCAGTTAAACGGTGGACAATATCATGTCTTTACTACTAGCTTGTGCAAGCGCGATCAGAAGCTCCATAAAAGGGCAATGAACTCTGTTGAACCGGCGGTGCCCCGTTATCTACGCTGGTCTGAGCAGCCTATTGTCTGGAGCAGGGAGGATCACCTGCCCCAGGTTGACAATCCAGGTCACCTAACTTTGGTGGTTGCACCTTAGGTGGGAGTTTATAAGTTTACCAAGGTACTCATGGACGGAGGGAGCAGTATCAATATCTTGTACTATGAAACCTTTCAGCGTATGGGGTTGACAGATAAGAATCTTAGACCGTCAAACACCGTTTTTCACGGAGTAGTACCTGGTAAATCGGCTTACCCAGTTGGTAAGATAGCTCTGGAGGTGGTTTTTGGAGATGATCATGATTCAAGGTCCGAGACGCTGACCTTTGAAGTGGTCAAAATCAGAAGTCCGTACCATGCTTTATTTGGACGACCGGTTTATGCTAAATTCATGGCAAGGTCGTGTTATGTTTATCTGCAGCTCAAGATGCCGGGTCACAAAGGGACCATTATAGTTCATGGTAGCCGTAAGATTGCTCTGGAGTGTGAGGAAGGTGATGCGGCATATGCTGAATCGGTTTGTGCAACAGAGGAATTAAAGTTTCATAAGGATAATGTTGATCTGGCAGACATGACTTCCCTGAAGAAGCCCTCTATAGAACATGATCCGACCCTGAAGTTCAAACCGGCTGATGAAACTAAACTTGTTGATTTCGTTCCTGGCGATTCATCCAAGCAGTTTAGTATCAACACAAATTTGGATCCGAAATAGGAAAGCGCGCTCATCGAGTTCATCCGTGAGAACCGGGACATTTTTGCATGGAAGGCTTCTGACATGCCAGGTGTACCGAGGGAACTCGCTGAGCACACTCTCAATATTGATCCCAAGTTTAAACCGGTCAAACAGTTCCTTTGCCGCTTCAACGAGGAATGACGCAAGGCCATTGGAGAAGAGGTGGCCCGGTTGTTGGCTGTTGGTTTTATCATTAAAGTATTTCACCCAAAGTGGTTGGCTAATCCGAAGCTAGTACTTAAGAAAAACGGCACTTGGCGTATGTGTGTGGATTACACAGATTTGAACAAAGCTTGCCCAGCCGATCCCTTCACCCTCCCTCGTATTGATCAAATCATTGATGCTACGACGGGTTGTGAGCGTTTGAGTTTTTTGGATGCTTATTCTGGTTATCATCAGATCAAGATGGCAGTTAAGGACCAGGAGAAAACAACTTTCATTACTTCCTTTGGAGCCTTCTGCTATGTATCTATGCCCTTTGGGCTCAAGAGTGCCCAGGCGACTTATCAGCGTTGTGTGCAGAATTGTCTTCATACTTAGATTGGGCGCAACGTTCATGCTTATGTAGATGACATTGTGGTAAAATCCAGGAAGAAGGAGACATTGATAGAGGACTGTCGGCGTCAAAACCGGCGGATCTCGGGTAGGGGGTCCCGAACTGTGCGTCTAGGCGGATGGTAACAGGAGACAAGGGACACGATGTTTTACCCAGGTTCGGGCCCTCTTGATGGAGGTAAAACCCTACGTCCTGCTTGATTGATATTGATGATGTGGGTATTACAAGAGTAGATCTACCACGAGATCAAGGAGGCTAAACCCTAGAAGCTAGCCTATGGTATGATTTTTGTTGTTGTGTCCTACGGACTAAAACCATCCGGTTTATATAGACACCGGAGAGGGCTAGGGTTACACAGAGTCGGTTACAATGGTAGGAGATCTACATATCCGTATCGCCAAGCTTGCCTTCCACGCCAAGGAAAGTCCCATTCGGACACGGGACGAAGTCTTCAATCTTGTATCTTCATAGTCTTGGAGTCCGACTGATGATGATAGTTCGGCTATCCGGACACCCCCTAGTCCAGGACTCCCTCAGTAGCCCCTGAACCAGTCTTCAATGACGACGAGTCTGGCATGCATATTGTCTTCGGCATTGCAAGGCGGGTTCCTCCTTCGAATAATTTATAGAAGATTGTGAACACCAGGATAGTGTCCGTCTTTGCAAAATAAATTCCACATTCCACCGTAGTATTTACACAAGTTCAATCTGCTGACGTATTCCGTGGCGTGACGTCACGCCACAACCAAGCCTTTACTTGAATCGTTTTTATTATACCACCTCAGCGCATTTAGCGAAGCGGTTTCCTTGGCACGTCTTGTCGAAGAAGAGATTGTGTTCCCCTTATTCCGGGATTCCCATCAATACGGATGTGGGTAACCCAACCGTGCCATTGATTGTGGCGCTTGGGAGAAAAGCGAGTTTTACCAGGCCGGTGGGGACGCATAGTTTCGTCCGCCCATATATAAGGGGATAAGGATCCACCCTTTTACCTACGCCTTCTTCCTCCTTTGCTTATCCATCTTCGTGCACTCGAGCTCCAGCGCCCAAGTCCGCACATCTCACCTCAACCTTCTCCAACTATGTCCGAAGCGGGAGGCAAGTGGATGGCCTCCTCCGTTATGGAGGGGCACATCGAGAGGCTGCGTGGCGCCGGATACCTGTCCAGCGACATCGCGCACCGGCTCCCCGACGAGGGGCAGGTCATCCCCACCCCCAGGCCCCATGAGAGGGTGGTATTCCTTCCCCATTTCCTCCGCGGACTGGGCTTCCCACTTCACCCCTTTGTCCGGGGGCTCATGTTCTACTACGGCCTGGATTTCCATGATCTGGCCCCAAATTTCATCCTCAACATCTCGGCGTTTATCGTCGTGTGCGAGGCTTTCCTCTGCATCTAGCCCCACTTTGGCTTGTGGCTCAAGACCTTCAATGTCAAGTCGAAGGTTGTGAAGGGCAGCCAAGCGGAGTGCGGAGGCGCCATGGTGGGCAAGATGCCCAACGTTACTTGGCTCGAGGGTGCCTTCGTGGAAACCATCAAGGGGTGGCAATCGGGGTGGTTCTACATCACCGAGCCGCATGATCCCAAATGGGCAGCGGCCCCTGAATTTAGATCCGGCATTCCCATCAATACGAACGTGGGTAACCCAACCGCGCCATCAATCGCGACGCTTGGGGGATAAGCGAGTTTTACCAGGCCGGTGGGGACGCGTGTTTCTGTCCGCCCATATAAGGGGATAAAGATCCAACCTTTTTACCTGCGCCTTCTTCCTCCTTGGCTTATCCATCTCTGCGAACTCGAGCTCTAGCGCCCAAGCCCGCGCATCTCACCTCAACTCTCTCCAAACATGTCCGGAGCGGGAGGCAAGTGGATGGCCTCCTCCGTCATGGAGGGGCATATCCAGAAGCTGCGCAGCGCCGGATACTTGTCCAGCGACATCGCGCATCGGCTCCCCGAAGAGGGAGAGCTCATCCCCACCCCTAGGCCCCATGAGAGGGTAGTATTCCTTCCCCATTTCCTCCGCGGACTAGGCTTCCCACTTCATCCCTTTGTCCGGGGGCTCATGTTCTACTACGGCCTAGATTTCCATGATGTGGCCCCGAATTTTATTCTCAACATCTCGGTGTTTATCGTCATGTGCGGGGCCTTCCTCTGCATCCAGCCCCACTTCGGCTTGTGGCTCAAGACCTTCAGTGTCAAGCCGAAGGTTGTGAAGGGCAGCCAAGCGGAGTGCGGAGGCGCCATGATGGGCAGGATGTCCCACGTTACGTGTCTGGAGGGCACCTTTGTGGAAACCATCAAGGGGTGGCAATCGGGGTGGTTCTACATCACCGAGCCGCATGACCCTAAATGGGCAGCGGCCCCCGAATTCAGATCTGGCATCCCCACATGGCTCACCTCCTGGAAAGAGAAGGGCCTGGCATGGGGCAATTCGGAGGAGCTGATCGGACTCCAAGCCTGCGTCCAAAAGCTAGTGAACAAGAAGCTCAAGCTTGTCAACGTGGTCCAGGTCATGCTCATCCGCCGGATTCTCCCGTGCTAACAACGGGCTTTCAATTTGTGGGAGTTCGATCCGGCGCAGCACCAGACTTTGAGCAGGCTCTTCGACACTACGTACGAAGAGGCCTGGAGGGTGCTGTTCAAGGGCGCCGAGGCTCTCGCATCCGCTACCGAAGATCGCGGATTCAGCTCGCAGCGTTAGGCTAGCGAGGTAAGCGATTTTACCCTCTACGGGACACTTGTTTTCCATAGTTTGACTCTATGCGGGATCTAAACTCCCTCTCCTTTGACAGGACTGGTTGAAGAAGGCCGAGCGGACTAACTGTTCGGCTCCTTTGCCAGAAGACCCAGCGGACGCCCGCTTAACGGGGCTGCTGGTTCCGGCACCCCACGTGGTGCCGGAGAAGAAGGCCAAGAAGAAGGCCACGGTCACTCGAAAGAGTTCCCGTTTTCAGGTGTTATCGGACTCATCGTCCGGTGACTCCGATGCGGAATCCTCCCACGCGGACAAGGAGGAGAAGAAAGAGGCCTCTCCCCCAAGTGGGGGGAGGGGAGAAAAGGAAGGCCTCCCAATGAGGGAGGCCGAAGGGTCCAAGAGGGGAAGGACTCTTCCCCCAGACTGTTCCGCCAACGCCGGTGGCGATGACAAAGATTGGCCTTCAAGGGCCAAGCCCCTGGCGAGATCGTAAGTATCCGGACTTCCGAATAACTTCATAATTTATCTTTTCGCCACATGGTGTCTTTCTAATGCCGCATACAACCCTGCAGTCCGCCCAAGGACGATCTTCCTGTTTCGTCGAGCGGATCCTTGGGTGCGTCGGATATGGATTCCCTTCCGACCGCCTCCACCCCCCGCGATGCCGACGATGACGAGGTGGGATCCCGGGAAGGGACCCGCCAGGAGGAGGAGGCCCCGGAGGTGCCGCAGGGCAACCTCCGGGACTTTGCACCGGACTCCGCACCGGAACCTGCAGTGGTCCGGAGTCCGGCGGGCGGCCCCTTCGTAAGAAGGGCAAGACTGTGACGCCAGCAGCCTCCGTCCAACCGGAGGTGCCGGATAACCTGCTGGAGGCGCTCAACGGCGCTTCCATCGAGGAGGAACACCGCACTGTCATGAGTGCAGTGATTCAGAAGGTCCAGCTCGCCAAAAGCGGGCTGACCGAAGCCTGCAGTAGCCTTCTAACAGGCTTTGAGGTAAGAAATTTAATATATGTAAAATAGTACCGCATAGACAGTAGCCCCTGATGCTCGGTTCGGTGTTCGGAAAAAAAGCCGGACTGAGGATCTAAAAAGATATACGCAGGAGTCATAAAAAATATGTCAATATGGGATTGCAGGCTGCGCTGCTGACCTCTGCGGCACTGACTGCGGAGGTCGATGCTTTGAAGCAAAACCTCGAGCGGTCCGAGAACGAGCTCGGCCGTGCCAAGAAGCAGCTCGAGGACAAAGAAGGTGAGTAGCACCTTATTAAAGTTGTACCTTACAGAAAAGGATTTGGTTGCAAGAAGAATGACAAGGATAATGTGGGTATTGCAGGGGCCACAAACGAGGTGGCGACCCTGAAGGAGGCGGTGTCCGCGGCCGAACGTAATGCGGCCGCGGAGCGCACCGAGCGAGAGAAGCAGGAGGCGCGGGTGGCGGAGGTACAGCAAGAGCTCTGGGCTCTCGTGGAAAAACATGAGAGTTTGGAGCGCGACTCGAAGACTCGAGAGTCCGAGCTTGCATCAGCTCTTGAGAGTGCCAAAGCCGCTAAGGCCGAAGCCTACAAGGCCCTCCAGGAAATCGAGGCGTTGAATAAAATAGCGTCGGGTAAGGCATTTTTCATGCAAAGCAAGCATGTGAATGTGAATTACTTATCACTTACCCGAATTCGGAGCTCTCAAGGAGCGTTCGCAGATCTGCCCCACAGCGTGTCCGATGCTGCCGCTTTCTACAGGGCCGAGGAGGGGAGCTCGACGGAGAAGGTCTTCTGGTCTCAGTATGCTGAGGCTGGACATCCGGTGCCCCTTAGCGACCAGCTGAAGCAGCTGGTCGAGCTCCACAAGGTGGCCGAACAGGCCATGAAGGGCCTCATAGTTCGGCTGTGGCCCAATGAGACCATGCCTGGGAGCTACTTCGGCCTGGTGCGGCGGCTGGTGGATGCGTGTCCATGGGTTGAGGTCATCAAGCGATCCGCCTGTATTGAAGGCGCCCATCGGGCCCTTGCTTGTGCTAAGGTGCACTGGGGCAAGATGGATGCTGAGAAACTTGTGACGGACGCGCCACCGCCGGGCAAGGAGTATCGCACGCCCGAGATGTATTATAAGGGTGTCCTAAAGGGTGCCCGCATTATTGCGGGTGAGTGCTCCAATGATGTAATATTTGAGTAGACTCGCATTTTGTTATCCTGTGCGCTGAAAACTTTGTTCATATACGCTAAGCAATGCTTGTTAATTTAAAATATTACCTTCTGTGCGGCCGTTTATCAAATCTGAGAGATGGCAAGTCGTCGGCTTCAGCCCCCATGCCACGAGTGCTGGGGTGTTCGGGATAAATTTGAGCACTCTTGTTCCCATTTTTGGGTCCATCTAGGGAGGCGCTCAACTCAACGAACTAGGCAACCGGACTTATAATGCTTGAACACTCTCACTTAGCCATAGAATTCTATAATTTTAAATTTCGGCGAAGCCCCTAGTGTTCGGAAGGCCGAATTCGGGGCGCTATCCACGCCTGGGCCGGACAAAGCCGGTTCCTCGCTCTAAGCGGCATAAGTCTTTAGGGACTCGAAAAAACCTCTCGAACAGCGACCGGCTCTCGCCTCATCATGACGGTCAGTTTTAGCTTTCTCCACTAAGGCGCTCGCCCAACTCAACTAGGACGCAATCGCAGTGGTTCTCCCAGTGCTACCTTAGCCGATACAACGGAACGTAAGGTACCAAAACATGGGAGCTGGGCAAACCCAACTATTGACCCAAGACATGATTCGGAGCCGATGCATATAATGCTATAAGTTCGGGGTGCTGCACTTGTGAAAGTGTTCGGACTTATCACACCATAATGTGGGGAACTTAAGCCCCTGGTGTATTTAGCCGTACCAAAGTGTACGGATGCAACAAGTCGTAAATGAACATATGTATAAGAAAGGAATGCAATTATGAGCAAAAAGGTGCTGCATTGTTTTATTCAAGAAATACTGCTATGAATGCAGAACGATACAAATAGTGCGATAAGCATGGGATGGGACTATTAAACATGTCCCCCTCCAGGGGTAGGCTGCGGAATGGTGTATAAAACAGATTTAATGCTCGTAAGCGAGACCACCTGGATATTCGTCGTAGCCTTTCTCCTTCCCTGGCTGTTGCATCATGAGTTCGGCCGGTCTACTGCCGGACAGGGCCTCTGGTGAACGGAGTCCTGTGGGTAAGAAAGAAAAAGAAAGAAAAGAAAAAAAGGAATGACACACTTGGGAGCCCCTGATGTGGTTAAGCCGCATTCTGGGCCTATTGTGGTCGTGCCCCTCCCCCTATGCCCATGGTATCTCCAGAGTGTAATGATGTACGCGAAGGACCAGTCTTGCAACCTTGCGAGGGATGGTGTTGGGGCCGCATTGCTACGCGTGCTCAGAACGTGCCAGGTGGTCTTGTTGTAGGTTGCTCCGGGCGCGTTTAGCCGTGTCCGGTCGCTTAACGGCCGGACTCGAGAATTGCCTTAAGAGGCTGCATTGTACTTCTGCCGCGAGAGCCGCTGTATGTTCCTCCGTCCGGAGGGAGCGTTCAGTGTTTCCGTTGACCGTGATAACTCCTCAAGGGCCTGGCATCTTGAACTTGAGGTATGCGTAGTGTGGTACCGCGTTGAACTTTGCAAACGTGGTCCGTCCGAGTAGGGCATGATAGCCGCTGCGGAACGGAACTATGTCGAAGATTAACTCCTCGCTTCGGAAGTTATCCGGAGATCCGAAGACCACTTCTAGTGTAACTGAGCCTGTGCAATTGGCTTCTACACCTGGTATGACGCCTTTCAAGGTCGTCTTTGTGGGTTTAATCCTTGAGGAGTCTATGCCCATCTTGCGCACTGTATCCTGATAAAGCAGGTTCAGGCTGCTGCCGCCGTCCATCAGGACTCTAGTGAGGTGAAATCCATTGATGATTGGGTCTACAACCAATGCGGCGAATCCACCGTGGCGGATGCTAGTGGGGTGGTCCCTTCGATCAAAAGTGATCGGGAAGGAGGACCATGGGTTGAACTTAGGGGCGACTGGCTCCATCGCGTATACGTCCCTGAGTGTACGCTTCCGCTCCCTCTTGGGTATGTGTGTTGCGTATATCATGTTCACCGTCCGCACTTGTGGGGGGAAACCCTTCTGTCCTCTATTGTTCGGCGGTCGGGTCTCTTCTTCGTCATCGCTATGCAGCCCCTTGCCATTGTTTTCGGCAATTAGCTTTCCTGCCTGCTTGAATACCCAACAGTCCCTGTTGGTGTGGTTGGCTGGCTTTTCGGGGGTGCCGTGTATCTGGCACGAGCGATCGAGTATTCGGTCCAAATTGGACGGACCAGGAGTAGTTCTTTTGAATGGCTTTTTCCGCTGACCGGGTTTGGAGCCTCTGAATCCGGCATTGACTGTCGTATCCTCATCATTGTCACCGTTAATGCGGCATTTGTTCTTGTTGCGATGCGACCTGCCATTGCGGTCCTTGGTATCCGGACTGCCAGAATTTTTGCTGAGGTTGTTGCTGCGGGCTAGCCAGCTGTCCTCTCCCGCGCAGAAGCGGGTCATTAGTGATGTGAGGGCTGCCATGGATTTCGGCTTTTCCTATCCCAGGTGCCGGGCAAGCCACTCGTCGCGGATGTTATGTTTGAAGGCCGCGAGGGCCTCCGCATCCGGACAGTCGACGATTTGATTTTTCTTAGTTAAGAACCGTGTCCAGAATTGTCTGGCCGATTCGTCTGGCTGCTGAATTATATGGCTTAGGTCGTCAGCGTCTGGTGGTCGCACATACGTGCCCTGGAAGTTATCAAGGAATGCGGCTTCCAGGTCCTCCCAACACCCAATTGATTCTGCTGGCAAGCTGTTAAGCCAATGCCGAGCTGGTCCTTTAAGCTTGAGTGGGAGGTATTTGATGGCGTGAAGATCATCACCGCGGGCCATGTGGATCTGAAGAAGATAGTCTTCGATCCAAACCGCGGGGTCTGTTGTGCCATCATAGGATTCAATATTCACGGGTTTAAACACTTCGGGGATTTGATGATCCATTACTTCATCTGTGAAGCATAGTGGGTGTGCGGCGCCTCTGTATTGGGCTATATCACGACGAAGCTCAAAAGAGCCGTGTCTACTGTGTTCGGCCCGGCCGGACTTGTTGTATCCGGTGCGATGGTTGTCATCACGTATCATGGGGTGCCCACGCGATCCGTAGATCGATCTTGATTGTCTTGCCTTATCCTCCAATATATCTCGCAAGTCCGGAGCGTTCTCCTGTGGCCTTGTGCTTTTCGAGCGGTGCCGGGGTACGGTTCTAGTGGAGGGCCTAGAGGCCTCTCTGTCGCGGCCACGAGGTGGCCGGTCAGCCGTATTGTGCTCTGGTGATGCGGGTTTATATGCCTCCTCCTCTAATCGGGGGAGCAACTTGCGTTTGGGGTAGCTTTTGGACGGGCGTTCGAGCTCATGCTCTTCGGCCGCAAGGACTTTAGTCCATCTATCGGCTAGCAGATCTTGATCAGCTCTAAGCTGTTGCTGCTTTTTCTTGAGGCTGTTTGCCGTGGCCATAAGCCTGCGTTTAAAACGCTCTTGTTCGACGGGATCCTCAGGCATGACAAATTCGTCGTCGTCGAGGCTTGCCTCGTCTCCGGAGGGAGGCATGTAATTATCATCCTCTACCTCTTCGTCTGCCGCTCTCTCATGAGGGCTGGCTTCTCTGTCCTCCTGCGCTGAATCTTGCTGGAGGGGGTTGTCTTCGGCACTGTCTGGGGTATTATTATCTCCGGTGCTGGAATATCCATTCTTGCTGTGGCGGGATTTAGAGCGGCGCCGCTGACGCCGGCGCTTGGGCTGTTTCTTGGAGGGGTCTTCCTCCACTGTTCCCTCGCCATTCCCATCCTTTGGGATATCCACCATGTATATGTCGTATGACGAGGTGGCTTTCCAGTGCCCAGTAGGCGCTGGTTCTTGGTCGTCTCCAGCATCATCGTCCATACCGTCGATGTCCTCGGAGTCGAGGTCTAGCATGTCGGTTAAATCGTCGACAGTGGCTACTAAGTGGGTGGTGGGTGGGCTTTGAATTTCTTCGTTGTCCGCATCCCAACCGTCCTGACCGCAGTCTAGCAAGGGCTCTGCTGATAACGAGAGATACTTTAGCGAACTCAGGATGTCACCGAAAGGTGAGTGCTGAAAGATGTCCGCAGCGGTGAACTCCATGATCGGCGCCCAATCGGATTCAATTGGAGGCGGCGCGGGAGGTTCGGAGTCTGGCAAGGAGTCCGACACCTTGGAGTCACGAGCTTCACAAGGGACAAAGTCAGTATTCGGCTCTATCGCCGTAGAGGTTGCAGCCCCCGAGGCGGTGTCTAACCACCCGTCCTCGATCTGCATAGCCGTCTCCGAATCGAGGGTCGGAGCGGACTCGTGTGCGGCCTCCAGGGCACTGTCCGGCAGCAGAGCTAGATCGTGCCCATCGTGACAGTGCGGCGCGCTCGTCTGTGGCTCGAATCCGTCGAAGATCAAGTCTCCGTGAATGTCAGCCGTGAAGTTCAGACTTCCAAATCTGACCTGACGGGCAGGGGCGTAGCTTTCGATCTGCTCCAGATGGCCAAACGAATTGGCCCGCAGTGCAAAGCCGCCGAATACGAAGATCTGTCCGGGGAGAAAAGTCTCACCCTGGACCGCGTCGTTGTTGATGACCGAAGGAGCCATCGAGCCTATCGGTGATGGCACAGAGGAACTCTCAATGAAAGCACCAATGTCGGTGTCAAAATCGGTGGATCTCGGGTAGGGTGTCCCGAACTGTGCATCTAGGCGGATGGTAACAGGAGACAAGGGACACGATGTTTTACCCAGGTACAGGCCCTCTTGATGGAGGTAAAACCCTACGTCCTGCTTGATTGATATTGATGATGTGGGTATTACAAGAGTAGATCTACCACGAGATCAAGGAGGCTAAACCCTAGAAGCTAGCCTATGGTATGATTGTTGTTGTTGCGTCCTACGGACTAAAACCATCCGGTTTATATAGACACCGGAGAGGGCTAGGGTTACACAGAGTCGGCTACAATGGTAGAAGATCTACATATCTGTATCGCCAAGCTTGCCTTCCACGCCAAGGAAAGTCCCATCCGGACACGGGACGGAGTCTTCAATCTTGTATCTTCATAGTCTTGGAGTCCAGCCGATGATGATAGTTCGGCTATCCGGACACCCCCTAGTCCAGGACTCCCTCAAGGACCTGAAGGAGACCTTTAACAATCTTCGACTTTATAAAATGATGCTCAATCTGGACAAGTGTGTTTTTGGTGTTCTGGCAGGCAAGCTCTTAGGCTTTCTGGTGTCTAACAGAGGCATTGAGGCTAATCCAAAAAAGATTAAGGCAATTACATCCTTGGCTAAACCGACGTGTATCAATGATGTTCAGTGACCGGCAGGTCGTATTGCGGCTTTGAGCCGATTTATCAGCCATTTAGGAGAGAAGGCAATTCCTCTGTATCAGATGTTGAAGAAAACAGACAATTTTGTCTGGAGTGACGCGGCTAATGCGGCGTTTGAGGACTTAAAGCGGAAGTTAGTTGAACCGCCATTCTTGCTGCTCCGGTTGATAAGGAGCCACTGCTGTTATGTGTGGCTGCTAATGCCCGGGCTGTCAGTGTCGCCATTGCGATGGAGCGCAAGGAGGATGGGAAGGAATACCCGGTTCAAAGGCCGGTTTACAATATCAGCGAAGTGCTCATTGAGTCAAAGCAAAGATATCCGCATTGGCAGAAGCTGGTGTATGGGGTGTTTATGGCAAGTCGGAAGCTTAAACAGTACTTTCAAGGTCATCCCATCACGGTGGCAGTTCTGCTCCTTTAGGGGATATAATCTAGAACAGGGAGGCAACTGGCCGGGTTGCTAAGTGGGCTATTGAGCTTGGGCCACACGGTTTGAAGTATATGCCTCACACAGCTATCAAGTCCCAGGCTCTTGTGGATTTCATCAATGACTGGACTGAGTTGCAGGCACGAGAAGACAAACCGGACAGTACATACTGGACTATTCACTTTGATGGGTCCAGGAAATTGGAGGGCTCGGGGGCTGGAGTTGTCCTTACTTCCCCTCGAGGTGATTAAATTCATTATGTTCTTCGCTTAATGTTCCCTTGTACTAACAATGCAGCTGAGTATGAAGCTTTACTCCATGGTCTTTGAGTGGCTAAGGAGATGAACTTAAGCCGTGTACGATGGTTTGGAGACTCACACTTGGTAGCCCAGCAAGTTTCAGGTACTTGGGATTCCAAGGATCCACTCATGGCAGCTTACCGACGAGAGGTGGATATTGTGGCTGGTCACTTTAAGGGATATCAAGTGGAGCACATTGATCGGCGCAAAAACGAGGTAGCTGACGCTTTAAGCCAGCTAGGATCTCAGCGTAAATCGGTGCCGCCCAATACCTTTTTGGACGTCTTGCATAACCCGTCGGTTCAACTACCCACAGAGGAGGACCTCGCCATTCCTGATCCGGAGGCACAGTTGGTGGCCGCTTTACATGTCATTCCGGATTGGACGGTGCCATACTTGGCGTATATGAACCGGCGCGAGTTACCAGAAGATGAAGTTCTGGCCAGACAAATAGTCCGGCGATCCAAGTCCATGATAATCATCAATGGCGAGTTGCATCATTGCAGTGTTTCAGGGGCGTTTCAGCATTGCATTTCTCCCGAAGAAGGCTGTGAGATTTTGTGCGAGATCTACAAAGGATACTGTGGTCATCACGCCGGTTCAAAATCCTTGGTGGCTAAAGCTTTTCGTCATGGTTTTTACTGGTTGACGACTCATGCCGATGCTGAGGACCTGGTAAAGCGGTGTGATGCTTGTCAGAAGTTTTCACGCCGAGCTCATGTTCCGGCTCAAGAGCTACGGATGATTCCAATAACTTGGCCGTTTGCTACTTGGTGGCTTGATATGGTATGTCCTTTTAAGTGATCCAAGGATAAGAAGACCCACCTCTTGGTGGCTGTTAACAAATTTACTAAGTGGGTTAAAGCGGAGCCAGTAAGCAAATGTGACACAGCCACGGCGGTTCAATTTCTCAATAAGGTGATCTTCCGTTTTGGTTTTCCACATAGCATCATCACGGATAATGGCACGAACCTTTCCAAAGGCGACATGGAGGAATTTTGTCAACGCGAGCACATCCGGCTTGATGTAGCGTCTGTGGATCACCCCCAGTCTAATGGTCAAGCCGAGAGAGCTAATCAGGAAATTTTAAAGGGTATAAAGCCCCGACTCATGGTCCCTTTGAAGCGGACGCCGGGTTGTTGGGTGGAGGAACTACCATCTGTGTTATGGAGCATAAACACCACCCCAAACCGATCTACAGGTTATACGCCCTTCTTCATGGTCTACGGAGCAGAGGCAGTTCTCCCTAGTGACATTCGTCATGACTCGCCCCGGGTTGCCAATTATGTTGAAGCGGACAACGAGCAAGCACGTCAAGAAGCGCTGGACCTGTTAGATCAGAAACGGGACATGGCACTGGCTCGTTCGATGGTTTAACCAGCAAGACCTGTGGCATTATCATAGCCGCTGGGTTAGAACAAGAACCTTTCAGGAAGGCGATTTAGTCCTCCGGCTCATCCAGGATCAGACCGACATGCATAAGTTATCCCCACCTTGGGAAGGGCCCTTTGTGGTCAGCAAGAATCTGCACAACGGATCATACTACCTCATTGACGTTCGAGAAGACTCACGCAGTTCTAAGGAGGAGACCCGGCGGCCGTGGAACATAGCTCTCCTTCGGCCTTACTACACCTGGGTTATAGGCTCTTCTTATGTACATATTATGAGAATGTATATATTATGATCAATATAATACACCGGCATCCTTGCTACAAGCAGGGCCTCTGTCATTCCTCCAATATCTTTTGGGTACAATGGGGCTTCTGCTCCCAAAGCGATGACCCGTTTTGTCCATTAAACCGGCTATTATGCCATCATACAGCTTGGGAGCTTCACACCCAAGGGGCCAAAGAGAGATCTGTTGCTATAAGCACGACTCAAACATAGGCACCCATTGAGCACAACTCACAAAGTTACTTGGGGGCTCTTTGTGTAAAGTAACAAAGAGTTTGAAAGGACACTTGTAACCGGGTATCGACCCACAGCTTGGAAGCCTGGTGTACTCACCTAAAACCCTCGGTTAACCTGCCTTCATCAAGTAAGCCACTCCTATCCAGGTAATCCTGGCATGACCCGCCGAACGTTTGACAGTTACTCTCATTGAGACCCTGAACTTGTCAAAGTTAAAACGACGATTGATTAGTTGGAGGCCCATCTTAAAAGGCTTTGTTAAATGGTTTAACTCAGCGGCCTGGCAGCCCACGAAAAGCCTCGAATTTGGGCCTGGCAGCCCTCGAAAAGCCTCGACTACAAGTTTTTATTTGTTTTTTGTCTTTGCAAATTTTATCCTTATTTGGTCACCTTTTAAGGTAAAACCGGCATCTCTTGATCCGGCCAGGCTATATGTCTTCATCTCAACCCGGTGTTTCATAACCCAGTGTGGCTTACAGTTATCATCTGTTAAAGCATATAATCAATGGTGAACTGGCATCTTTCGATCCGGTCTGGCTTTGACTACCTATCGCCAGTATGATCATCTGGTGTTCATCACAACCCGGTTTTACTTCTTACATACCAGCATTGCATGGTGGAAGTTGGGTATTCACCCTTACTACAAATAAGTTGGTAAACCAATAGCATAATTTCATATCACAGGTATGATTTATTTTTTGCTATTTTTACAACCTTGGTTACCTACCAGGTTGTGTATTGGGCATTATGACCCGTCCGGCGGTAAACCGCCCAGACAGATCTTTTGTTATGCAGATATAAGGACAGCATAATATTATGAAGGTATATAAGCTAGCATTGTAATTATCATGGCGGATCAAACAAAGTCATATCTCAGTGCACGATGGCAGCAGACCAAAGTATTTCAACTAGCCTATTACAAGGCGCTTTAAAGCCCAAAATAAGGGAGTGTTTTTTTACACAGAACACAGTTTGTGAAACATCAACCCGATTGCCGGATCAAGACTCATCGCCAGGTTGATGTGAAGTTGATGGATCATGTAGCGTCGGTTCAGCCTCCTCCTACCCATCCAGTGGCTGGAAGTCAATGGTGGTCCAGTCAATCCAGGTTAAAGCTTGAAAGACAGCCCCTTCACTTATAAGTTCAGACGGATCAACGTCAGGGGCATAAGTGTGCTTACGGATTGGCGGGATTAGATTTTGCACTTCCTTCACAGAAGTGTCAATCCGTTGGTTGTTGGCATCATAGAAGGACCGGTGAACAGTCAAGTTAGCTTCTTCTGCCAATTGACTTGCCATAGGACGCATCTCCTTTGTCAGGACTTTGAGGGCTTCATTATCAAATTCTGCCCCGTTTTCTTGTTCACCAGGAAAGCCCTTGGCAATATCAACCGGATCCAGGTCAGCTATCCATGCTTTGGCTCGGGTAAGTACCGACAAAGCGCCAGCCCTGGCAGCGGATCGCTTCATCTGTTCTACCTGCGCCGGCGTCACGGATAACCTTGCTAGAGTGTCCTTGATCAATGTTGGGGCCGGTTTGTTGTATGAGACTGCACAGGTAACCCGTTGGGCACCGGTATACAGCTTCTCTATCAACGTATATGCGCTTTCAACTTCATCCGCATGTCAGCACCTAGATGAGCAACACGGCCACCTATAATGGTTTAAGACATTGATGTTAAACCGGCAATTTCTAAGATGGTTATTCAAGAGATCTTGACAAGAGTATTTACCAAATATTGCAGAGGTCATGGCATTTACTTGGCGCTTCAACACAGTTAGTTCTTCCGCCTCCAGTTTAAGAGCTGACTCGGCATCCTCAGCCCGCTTCAACAATGATGTCTTTTCTGTTTCCCAGCTGGCACGATCATTCTTGAACCCTTGTTTAAGTTGTTCCATGGCTACCAAAGCGGTTTTAAGCTCATCCTTGGCCTTGGAAGTCTCTGATTGCTGGGATTTGATATTCTCTTGAAGATCGGCAATTTGGGAGTCTTTGTTGTTTATATTAGCCTGCCAAGATCAGATGATGATGATATTTTTCTCAAAGTCCCAAGCATATAACCAGTTATACACTTGGCACTTGGGGGCTAATGCAGAATGCTTTTCTCTTTCTGGTTATTTAAAAAGTCCCAAGGCTCAATACAAGTATGAATCTTGGCACTTGGGGGCTCATGCATGTTTGATCAACAAGTATACAGGCAAAAGGGGATGGCAAAATGAATATTGGGTCATGAAGTCCCGGTTCACCTTGATAAGATTAAACCGGCCCTTGAGGGCTACTCAGTTGAAGCATGCTTTATTCACAAGTCCCGGTTTGTCTTCAAGAGACAAACCGACCCTTGGGGGCTACAATGGAGATATACAGAACAAAGCAAGATTAATGTGTGTGGAGAGTTACCCCATACCGCTCCTTCAACCGGCTTCATAGTCTCGGCTTGTGTAGAGGCGATGTAAGAAACCGGAATGAAGCTCTTCGGCAGAAAAGTTGACATAGCTGGATAAATACGTCTTTTCTATCTCCTTGCCCATAGCAGCAAATTCTTGCTTAGCAGTATGCTTTGATAAGGCAACCGGATTGCCTGGGGCGGGATGATCTGTACCAGTGATAATCACATCATCATCGCCACCTTTTGACGGACTTGGCAGATTGACGGTATCCCTTGCTGGGCTTGGCGGATTAGCATCTGGGCTCGGCGGATCAGCAGCTGGACTTGGATGCGTAGCATGCGGGCTTGATGGATCAACATGCGTGGCCAGATCAGCTTCCGGCGGATTAGCATCAGTGGCTGGATCTTGTGGGGCAGAGTCATCCATGACAACCTCAGTGTCTCTACGAGCGTCTTCTAGGGTCTTCTCCGATTCAAATTCATCAATGGGTCCACTTGTCTTGGATTTCTTGCTCAACCGGCCTTTGGCACTATCATATCAAAACAGAAGATTAGTACGGTAAACTAATGCATGAAGAAAAAAGTTACATGGCAGTATACTTACCCAGGGATGGTTTTAAGGGGAGGCAGCTGAGTGGTTGATAAACCGCCAGATGAGGAATTGGAGGACACCTGATAATTAGAGTCAGACGGATTAAGTGGGTTCTGGAAGCAACCCGCCAAGGGACAAGGCTTATTAAAAGAGGAAGAGACCTCCGGACGACGCTTCCGGGGTGGAGTGTCTGGTAAACCGGAGGAAGTGACCTGTTGACCACTGTGCCGGGTTGTGTGACGACCTTCTTGTTGTTGTGTCTTCAAAGAAAATTGTGGATCCAAATGAGCAAGTGGGTGAGAGCGTTTTACTTTCCGAACTGCACGACAAAATTTCTGAACCGGCACGTGATCTGAACCGGAAGAAAGGGAGATTACCTCAACATGATCAGTGCGGCTGGCTTCCGCATCATCCTGGTAATAGTCATTGTTAATAAGGTGTATGAATAAGGATCCAAGGGAGTCAAGTTCTACCTCTTGATCTGATTCTTCAATATCTTCGGGCGGATCAGCAGATTCGCCGGTCTTCTTCTTGGCTACTTTCTTTATAACTTTTCTCTTGGCACGAGGAGCCCTTGCCGGTTTGTCTGAAGCTTTCCTTTTCCAGAAGGAGCTATTGGCCTGTAAAATTAAAGAAAGGTTTATTTGTACATTGTTAAAGCGGAGGCGGATCAAGAAAGCACAAGGTTAAAATCTTTACCGCTGGCGGTTTCTTGGAAGAGTAAAAAGGGGCCAGCCTAGTTTGGCTGCATGCAGCGATTGGTTCATCTAGCATCTTCTTCACAGATTTAGTAACTTCATCATCAGTCATTTCTATCTCATTAAACCGTTGAGGATCCTCGGCATTGCCGGTATACTCGTGCATCAATCCGGAGCGGTGGCTTAAGGAAGGACATGCCATGCAACCCAGCAGCAAACAAGGTCAACACCAGTCAAACCGTTGGCTAGGAGTGCCCAGAGCTTGGCGAGTTGAGGTGCATAAGCCTGTCGCTCCTTGGCGGTGAGCTATTGAGGCAGTGGATGGCCATTGCTAAGCCGGTGAGCGCGGTAACCCGGCAAAGGATTTTCTCCAGCAAGGGCAGTGTACTTACAATAAAACCATGTTTGGTTCCAGTCTTTAGGATGGCTCTGGTGCTTTGCATGAGGGAAATCAACTTCTTTTCTCTTCTGGATTGAAACCCCACCAAGTTCAGTATTGGGGCCGTCACAGAACTCAGTTCGGCAGTTTAAAGGGAAGAAATCCCGGAAGAGCTCAACAGTTGGTTCCTCTTGAAGGTAAACTTCGCAGAACACTTGGAAATTGCATATGTTGGACACAGAATTTGGTCCAATGTCCTGAGGATGGAGTTGAAAGCTAGCAAGGACATCCCAGAAGAACTTTGATCCGAGAGGGCTGAATCCCCGGTCTAAGTGCTGGATAAACACAATTACTTCGCCATCTTGAGGCTCAGGAGGGCACTCAGGGCCAGGAACTCGCCAATGAAGGACATTTTTTGAGGCTAAAGCACCAGTTACAACGTATCCATTGATTTGTGTTTCCATGATCCGGGAAGGAACCCAGTTGCAAGCGGCGAATTGCTTGGTCATCTTGGAAACAAACTGTAAAAGGAAAAATGAAGGCCGGTTTATGATAGATGGTTGATGTGTACTAATCGGTGTTAAAATGGGGAATTTGATGAAGGCATATATGTGAGTTAAACTGGAGTTTACTACTCAAGACAAGATGGTGGTTTAAGTGAGGGCTAATGGCATATGGCGGATTATCAACTATTAAAGGTTAAACCGCCCTTAAATAGAAGAGGCAGAGCTAAAATCTACTAAGTGTTTACAGAAACATATTTCACAATGTGGCAGTATAATTTTGGATCTACCATGGTTCAATAAAGAAAATTTATCTGAAGACCTACAATGGCGCTAAGAGGAATAGAGAAGGTCCAGATGCAATTTTTTCTAGGAACAGCAAGGCGCTATGGTGCGACAGACTAAAGTTACGGATCTAGCCGCAAAAGAAACAATCAGGCATAGCTAGATTCAGTAAAGAGGCTAAGGGAAAGGTGGAGAAGCACTGATGAATATCGATGAACACAGACGAACTCGAAGCCCTAATGGAGATCTAGGGTTACGGGAAGAAAACTTACCAGGGCTGCGCAGCAGCGGAGGAGTTTCGTAGGAGCTCTGGTACGAACATGGTGATGCAGCGGCCTAAGTTGGTGCAGATTCGAGGACCGACGGCGGAGGCGGCGGCGCTGGAGTTCTTCGGGTCGCAAGAAGGAAGACGAGAGGCAAGGGGGGGGATGGAAAGATCCCCCGACCCTATTTATAAAGCCAGGAGGATGAAACGGCGGCGCGAAAATCGAGGGGCCTGAAGCAGCAAAAGAGGACGCAGCTGTCGCCTCGATCTTCGGAAGCAATTAATGAAAGGAATCTTTTTATACAGAGATGACATCAGGACGATTTACTGCAGTGATAGAAGATGACATCACGGCGGTTCACCAAAGTTTACAGGGAAAAGACAACATGGCGGTTTACGGAGAATCATTAGAAGATGTTCATGGAATTTTCCTAAGTGTTGAAGATTGACATGAACAGGTTCAAATCAATCTGGGGCCTAATGTTGAGGATATAACCACTGAGTGTAAACCGCCTAGGAGGGGCCGGTTCACGCTCAGCTATGTTGAAGCCCATGAAGACAAGAAGATGGCGCTTTACTGATAATGTTTAGAGGCCCATAGCCCGGAGGCATATTAGGGCCCATAGTGGTAAACCGTCATAGTTGTATAACTTGTGTTGTAAGAAAAGGAAAGGGAGAGACCGAGCCGAACACTTGTATGAGTCGGCCTCGGGACTCTGTAAACCGACCGGGTGTCAACCTGTGTATATAAAGGGACGACCCGGCGGCGGTTCAAGGACAATATACAACAACTCGAGACTCAGGAAAAGCGTATTTGCTCCCTGGTCATCGAAACCCTAATAATTCCATCACAACTAGACGTAGGCTTTTACCTTCATCGAAGGGGCCGAACTAGTATAAACTCTCGTGTCCCTTGTCTGGTTTAACCCCTTCAGGATAATCTCGTTGCGATGGCTCCACGACTAAGTCCTTCCGCTAGGACATCTGACGTGATATTTCCACGACACAGGCCATAAGGAACGACCAACAAATTTATTAGTGATCATACATTTGAATTGTGTAGTCTGATAATATTGTTAGTGGTGGATTTATTTATCTTCAGAAATGACTCAAGTATATATATGGATATTTACTTGACGAGACGTAAGTCTGGATCTTTTGAAATCATTCGAAAGGTTTTCAAAAACCAAGTAGAAGTTATTGTAACAAGAAAATTATGTTTCTGCAATTTGATTGCACAAAGGAATATTTGAGTTACATGTTTAGCGAATGTTTGATGAGTTGAGAAAGGGGTTTCATAACTTGCACCTCCCGGAACACCACTGCAAGTGAAAAGTCCGTGGAGATGTAATCTAACCATTTATGACATGGTAAGGTCAAAGATGACATAAATAAATTTGCCATTATCCCTTTTAAAGTGATGCTTTAGAGACTGCGGCTATTACACTGAAAAGAGCTACATCGGGTCTGTTGAAATGAAGCCATGGTATGGTATGCCCAACCATGTTATATCTTTTCTTAACATTTGGAATATGGGGCTTGTGTAAAAGGTTACAAACCTATTCCAAATCAGACAAGTGCTACTTTGTAGGTTATACCAAATTGTTGGGTATTCCTCCCTCACTATACCGAGGCAAATAGTTTTGCCGCAAAAGGTGTGCTTTTAAAGAGAATGGTTCTTTCAAAAAGGTGAGTGGGAGAATAGTGCAACTCGACGAGATAAACAATATCTTCGTCATCAGATCAAAGGAAAGAGACCTTGGAAGTAATTCCAGAGTTTCCTACTGCGACTGATACGGAAGTCTCTACAATAAAATGTATGAACTTCGGTCGAACTTGCAGCTGAACCACGTAGGCAAGGCTCGTGTAAACCTCTCAGGTGCGCAAACGAGATATTGTTGTTAGACAACTTATACCTATGATACACACGGAAGCGTTGATGGGCCCTGACTCCGGAATTAGCTAAATGCCAATACAACCCGAGTTAGTTTCCATATAAGTGATTCAAGATTAAAACCTTGATACACCTTTCGGAAGACTTAGAGTCTAACAAATATTTATGGAACTTTAAACTGATACGGATAAAAATGTTTTATCCATAAAGCTCGACTTGTTGAAATAACAATTTCAAGTGTTGACTACGATGAGGTTGTTTTCATCGTAGCGATGCTTAAAGTCGGTTCTGGTTGAACTAGCAATTAATACATATTTCAATCATGAGATATGAAACATGGATGACAATAAATATGTCTATATACATCTGTATGTGGTAGTTCATTTAAAATCTTAAAAAACAAATATTTAGTAATGGAGGAAGTATTTTTCAACCATGTGATTAGGTTCTGGACGGTGATCCCAGAAACCTAGTACAAGGTACTCCCTCTGTCCGGAAAAGTTTGTCCCTCAAATGGATGTAGCTAGCACCAAGTTTTTTTTGAAATGGTCACCGGGGTGGGGGGAATGAAGGAAATATGCCCTAGAGGCAATAATAAATTTATTATTTATTTGGGACAATTGCATTTTTACCCCTAGTTGGTTCCTACCCACGGGTTTTGCCCTTACTTTTCGAGCTTGCTCAGTTTTGCCCTTACTTTTTCCATCGAGGTCCCTCGAATGCCCTTTGACCGTTTGACCAAAACTTTGAAAATTCATAACTAATTCATATGAACTCAGAAAATTGTAAATAAGATATCAAAATGTTCAGATAAACATTACCTTTATGAGCATATCATTTGCATTCAGGACAAAAGCATCGTTTAAACTACCCAAGGTAATTAATGTTATTAACATTATTAAAAATAAATTGGTATAAACAATATTTTTTCCGTGAACAAAAATTATATGCAAATGAAGGTGATGTTTTCTGAACATCCTGATACCTTATATGCATTTTCCTGAGTTCGTATCAACTTGTTATGAAGTTTCCAAATAATGGTCAAAATCATTAGAACATTCATAACAAGTTGATACAAACTCAGAAAAATGCAAATAAGTTATCAGGATGTTCAGAAAACATCACCTACATTTGCATGTAATTTTTATTCATGAAAAAAATATTGTTTATACCTATTTATTTTTAATAATGGTAATAACATTAATTATCTTGGGTAGTTTAAATAATGCTTTTGTCCAGAATGCAAATGATATGGCCATAAAGGTAGTGTTTATCTGAACATTTTGATATCTTATTTGCATTTTTCTGAGTTCGTATGAATTAGTTATGAATTTTTAAAGTTTTTGTCAAACGGTCAAAGGGCATTCGAGGGACCTCGATGGAAAAAGTAAGGGCAAAACTGAGCAAGCTTGAAAAGTAAGGGCAAAACCCGTGGGTAGGAACCAACTAGGGGTAAAAATGCAATTGTCCCTATTTATTTCCTCATATCATGATAAATGTTTATTATTCATGCTAGAATTGTATTAACCGGAAACATGATACATGTGTGAATACATAGACAAACATATAGTCACTAGTATGCCTCTAATTGACTAGCTTATTAATCAAAGATGGTTATGTTTCCTAACCATAGACATGTGTTGTCATTTGATTAACGGGATCACATCATTAGGAGAATGATGTGATTGACTTGACCCATTCCGTTAGCTTAGCACTTGATTGTTTAGTATATTGCTATTGTTTTCTTCCTGACTTATACATGTTCATGTAACTATGAGATTATGCAACTCCCGTTTACCGGAGGAACACTTTGGGTGCTACCAAACGTCACAATGTAACTGGGTGATTATAAAGGAGTACTACAGGTGTCTCCAAAGGTACATGTTGGGTTGGCGTATTTCGAGATTAGGTTTTGTCACTCCGATTGTCGGAGAGGTATCTCTGGGCCCTCTCGGTAATGCACATCACTATAAACCTTGCAAGCAATGTAGCTAATGAGTTAGTTATGGAATGATGCATTACGTAACGAGTAAAGAGACTTACCGGTAACGAGATTGAACTAAGTATTGGATACCGACGATCGAATCTCGGGCAAGTAACATACCGATGACAAAGGGAACAACGTATGTTGTTATGCGGTTTGACCGATAAAGATCTTCGTAGAATATGTAGGAGCCAATATGGGCATCCACGTTCCGCTATTGGTTATTGACCGAGAATAGTTCTAGGTCATGTCTACATAGTTCTCGAACCCGTAGGGTCCGCACGCTTAAGGTTTCGATGACAGTTATATTATGAGTTTATGAGTTTTGATGTACCGAAGGAGTTCGGAGTCCCGGATGAGATCGGGGACATGACGAGGAGTCTCGAAATGGTCGAGACGTAAAGATCGATATATTGGACGACTATATTCGGAGTTCGGAAAGGTTCCGAGTGATTCGGGTATTTTTCGGAGTACCGGAGAGTTACGGGAATTCGCCGGGGAGTATATGGGCCTTATTGGGCCATACAAGAATAGAGGAGAGAGGCCGAAAGGAAGGAGGCGCGCAGCCCCCCTCTGGTCCGAATTGGACAAGGGGTGCGGCCCCCCTTTCCTTCCTCCTCTCCCCCTCTTTCCCCCCTTCTCCTACTCCAACAAGGAAGGAGGGAGTCCTACTCCCGGTGGGAGTAGGACTCCCCTTGGCGCGCCCCTCCTAGGCCGGCCGCCTCCTCCCCCCTTGCTCCTTTATATACGGGGGCAGGGGGCACCTCTAGGCACGACAACACAAGTTGATCTACGGATCCTTCCTTAGCCGTGTGCGGTGCCCCCCTCCACCATATTCCACCTCGGTCATATCGTCGCGGAGTTTAGGCGAAGCCCTGCGCCGGTAGAGCATCATCGTCGTCACCACGCCATCGTGCTGACGGAACTCATCCCCGACACTTTGCTGGATCGGAGCCCGGGGATCGTCATCGAGCTGAACGTGTGCTGAACTCGGAGGTGCCGTACGTTCGGTGCTTGGATCGGTCGGATCGTGAAGACGTACGACTACATCAACCGCGTTGTGCTAACGCTTCCGCTTACGGTCTACGAGGGTACATGGACAACACTCTCCCCTCTCGTTGCTATGCCATCACCATGATCTTGCGTGTACGTAGGAATTTTTTTGAAATTACTACGTTCCCCAGCAGTGGCATCCGAGCCTAGGTTTTATGCGTTGATGTTATATGCATGAGTAGAACACAAGTGAGTTGTGGGCGATACAAGTCATACTGCTTACCAGCATGTCATACTTTGGTTCGGCGGTATTGTGAGATGAAGCGGCCCGGACCGACATTATGCGTACGCTTACGCGAGACTGGTTTCACCGTTGCGAGCACTCGTGCTTAAAGGTGGCTGGCGGGTGTCTGTCTCTCTCACTTTAGCTGAATCGAGTGTGGCTACGCCCGGTCCTTGCGAAGGTTAAAACAGCACCAACTTGACGAACTATCGTTGTGGTTTTTATGCGTAGGTAAGAACGGTTCTTGCTAAGCCCGTAGCAGCCACGTAAAATTTGCAACAACAAAGTAGAGGACGTCTAACTTGTTTTTGCAGGGCATGTTGTGATGTGATATGGTCAAGACGTGATGCTATATTTTATTATATGAGATGATCATGTTTTGTAACCGAAGTTATCGGCAACTGGCAGGAGCCATATGGTTGTCGCTTTATTGTATGAAATGCAAACGCCCTGTAATTGCTTTACTTTATCACTAAGCGGTAGCGATAGTCGTAGAAGCAATAGATGGCGTAACGACAACGATGCTATGATGGAGATCAAGGTGTCGCGCCGGTGATGATGGTGATCACGACGGTGCTTCGAAGATGGAGATCACAAACACAAGATGATGATGGCCATATCATATCACTTATATTGATTGCATGTGATGTTTATCCTTTATGCATCTTATCTTGCTTTGATTGACGGTAGCATTTTAAGATGATCTCTCACTAATAATCAAGAAGTGTTCTCCCTGAGTATGCACCGTTGCGAAAGTTCTTCGTGCTGAGACACCACGTGATGATCGGGTGTGATAGGCTCTACGTTCAAATACAACGGGTGCAAAACAGTTGCACACACGGAATACTCAGGTCATACTTGACGAGCCTAGCATATACAGATATGGCCTCGGAACACGGAGACCGAAAGGTCGAGCGTGAATCATATAGTAGATATGATCAACATAATGATGTTCACCGTTGAAACTACTCCATCCCATGTGATGATCGGACATGGTTTAGTTGATTTGGATCACGTGATCACTTAGATGACTAGAGAGATGTTTGTCTAAGTGGGAGTTCTTAAGTAATATGATTAATTGAACTTAAATTTATCATGAACTTAGTCCTGGTAGTATTTTGCAAACTATGTTGTAGATCAATAGCTTGTGTTGTTGCTTTCATATGTTTATTTTGATATGTTCCTAGAGAAAATTATGTTGAAAGATGTTAGTAGTAATGATGCGGATTGGATCCGTGATCTGAGATTTATCCTCATTGCTGCACAAAAGAATTATATCCTTAATGCACCGCTAGGTGACAGACCTATTGCAGGAGCAGACGCAGACGTTATGAACGTTTGGCTAGCTCAATATGATGACTACTTGATAGTTTAGTGCACCATGCTTAACGGCTTAGAATCGGGACTTCAAAGACGTTTTGAATGTCATGGACCATATGAGATGTTCCAGGAGTTGAAGTTAATATTTCAAGCAAATACCCGAGTTGAGAGATATGAAGTCTCCAACAAGTTCTATAGCTAAAAGATGGAGGAGAATCGCTCAACTAGTGAGCATGTGCTCAGATTGTCTGGGTACTACAATCGCTTGAATCAAGTGGGAGTTAATCTTTCAGATAAGATAGTGATTGACAGAATTCTCTAGTCACCATCACCAAGTTAGTAGAACTTTGTGATGAACTATAGTATGCAAGAGATGACGAAAATGATTCCCGAGCTCTTCGTGATGTTGAAATTGATGAAGGTAGAAATCAAGAAAGAGCATCAAGTGTTGATGATTGACAAGACCACTAGTTTCAAGAAAAGGGCAAAGGGATAGAAAGGGAACTTCAAGTAGAATGACAAGCAAGTTGTCACTCCCACGAAGAAGCCCAAAGCTGAACCAAAGCCTGAAACTGAGTACTTACACTGCAAAGGAAATGGTCACTGGAAACGGAAATACCCTGAATATTTGGTGGATAAGAAGGATGGCAAACTAAACAAGGGTATATTTGATATACAGATTATTGATGTGTACCTAACTAGTGTTTATAGTAACCCATGAGTATTTGATACTTGTTCGGTTGCTAAGATTAGTAACTCGAAACAGGAGTTACAGAATAAACAGAAACTAGTTGAGGGTGAAGTGACGATGTGTGTTGGAAGTGGTTCCAAGATTGATATGATCATCATCGCACACTCCTTTCGGGATTGGTGTTGAACCTAAATAAATGTTATTTGGCGTTTGCGTTGAGCATGAATATGATTTGATCATGTTTATTGCAATACGGTTATTCATTTAAAATCAGAGAATAATTGTTGTTTTGTTTAAATGAATAAAACCTTTGATGGTCATACACCCAATGAAAATAGTTTGTTGGATCTCGATCGTAGTGATACACATATTCATAATATTGATGCCAAAAGATGCAGAGTTGATAATGATAGTGCAACTTATTTGTGGCACTGCCGTTTGGGTCATATCGGTGTAAAGCGCATGAAGAAACTCCATAAAGATGGATTTTCGGAATCACTTGGTTATGAATCATTTGATGCTTGCGAACCGTGCCTTTTGGGCAAGATGACTAAAACTCCGTTCTCCGGAACAATGGAACAAGCTACTGACTTATTGGAAATAATACATACGATGTATGCATCCAATGAGTGTTGATGCTCGTGGCAAGTATCGTTATTTTCTGACCTTCAGAAAGATGATTTGAGCAGATATGGGTATATCTACTTGATGAAACATAAGTCTGAAATAGTTGAAAAGTTCAAAGAATTTCAGAGTGAAGTGGAAAATCATCGTAACAAGAAAATAAAGTTTCTGCGATCTGATCGTGGAGATGAATATTTGAGTTACGAGTTTGGTCTTCAATTAAAACAATGTGGAATAGTTTCACAAACTCACGCCACCTGGAACACCACAATGTAATGGTGTGTCCGAAAGTCGTAATAGTACTTTACTAGATAAGGTGTGATCTATGATATCTCTTATCAGTTTACCACTATTGTTTTGGGGTTATGCATTAGAGACAGCTGCATTCACGTTTAATAGGGCACCATCTAAATCCGTTGAGACGACACCGTATGAACTATGGTTTAGCAGTAAACCTAAGCTGTCGTTTCTTAAAGTTTGGAGTTGCGATGCTTATATGAAAAAGGTTTTTCAACTTGATAAGCTCGAACCCAAATCGGAGAAGTGCGTCTTCATAGAATACCCAAAGGAAACTGTTGGGTACACCTTCTATCACAGATCCGAAGGCAAAACATTCGTTGCCAAGAATGGATCATTTCTAGAGAAGAAGTTTCTCTCGAAAGAAGTGAGTGGGAGGAAAGTAGAACTTGACGAGGTAACTGTACCTGCTCCCTTATTGGAAATTAGTTCATCACAGAAATCTGTTCCTGTGACTACTACACCAATTAGTGAGGAAGTTAATGATGATGATCATGAAACTTCAGATTAAGTTACTACAGAACCTCGTAGGTCTTACAGAGTAAGATCCGCACCAGAGTGGTATGGTAATCCTGTTCTGGAAGTTATGTTACTAGACCATGACGAACCTACGAACTATGAAGAAACGATGGTGAGCCCAGATTCCGCAAAATGGCTTGAGGCCATGAGATCTGAGATAAGATCCATGTATGAAAACAAAGTATGGACTTTGATTGACTTGCCCAATGATCGGCGAGACATTGAGATTAAATGGATCTTCAAGAGGAAGACGGACGCTGATAGTGTTACTACCTACAAAGCTAGAATTGTCGCAAAAGGTTTTCGACAAGTTCAAGATGTTGACTACGATGAGAGTTTTTCACTCGTATCTATGCTTAAGTCTGTCTGAATCATGTTAGCAATTGCCGCATTTTATGAAATCTGGCAAATGGATAAACAAAACTGCATTCCTTAATGGATTTATTAAAGAAGAGTTGTATATGATGCAACCAGAAAGTTTTTGTCAATCCTAAAGATGCTAACAAAGTGTGCAAACTCCAGCAATCCATCAATGGACTGGTGCAAGCATCTCGGAGTTGGAATATACGCTTTGATGAGTTGATCAAAGCATATGGTTTTATACAGACTTTTGAAGAAGCCTGTATTTACAAGAAAGTGAGTGGGAGCTCTATAGCATTTCTAATATTATATGTGGATGACATATTGTTAATTGGAAATGATATGGAAGTTCTGGATAGCATGAAAGGATACTTGAATAAGAGTTTTTCAAAGCAAGACCTCGGTGAAGCTGCTTACACATTGAGCATCAAGATCTATATAGATAGATCAAAACGCTTGATAAGATTTTTCAATGAATACATACCTTGATAAATTTTTGAAATAGTTCAAAATGGAACAGTCAAAGAAGGAGTTCTTGCCTGTGTTGCAAGGTGTGAAGTTGAGTAAGACTCAAGACCTGACCATGGCAGAAAATAGAAAGAGAATGAAAAGTCATTCCGTATGCCTCAGTCATAGGTTCTATAAAGTATGCTATGCTGTGAACCAGACATATTGTATACCTTGCTCTGAGTTTGGCAAAGGAATACAATTTTGATCTAATAGTAGATCACTAGACAGCGGTCAAGAATATCCTTAGTAAGGACTAAGGAGATGTTTCTCGATTATGGAGGTGATAAAAGAGTTCGTTGTAAAAGTTACATCGGTGCAAACTTTTACACTAATCCAGATGACTCTAAGTCTCAAACTGGATACATATTGAAAGTGGGAGCAATTAAGCTAGAGTAGCTCCATGCAGAGCATTGAAGACATAGAATGTTTGCAAAATACATACGGCTCTGAATGTGACAGACCCGTTGATTAAGCTTCTCTCACGAGCAAAACATGATCATACCTTAGTACTCTTTTGGGTGTTAATCACATAGCGATGTGAACTAGATTATTGACTCTAGTAAACCCTTTGGGTGTTGATCACATGATGATGTGAACTATGGGTATTAATCACATGCAGATGTGAATATTGGTGTTAAATCACATGGCGATGTGAACTAGATTATTGACTCTAGTGCAAGTGGGAGACTGAAGGAAATATGCCCTAGAGGCAATAATAAAGTTATTATTTATTTCCTCATATCATGATAAATGTTTATTATTCATGCTAGAATTGTATTAACCGGAAACATGATACATGTGTGAATACATAGACAAACATATAGTCACTAGTATGCCTCTACTTGACTAGCTCATTAATCAAAGATGGTTATGTTTACTAACCATAGACATGTGTTGTCATTTGATTAATGGGATCACATCATTATGAGAATGATGTGATTGACTTGACCCATTCCGTTAGCTTAGCACTTGATCGTTTAGTATATTGCTATTGCTTTCTTCATGACTTATACATGTTCCTGCAACTATGAGATTATGCAACTCCCGTTTACCGGAGGAACACTTTGGGTGCTACCAAACGTCACAACGTAACTGGGTGATTATAAAGGAGTACTACAGGTGTCTCCAAACATACATGTTGGGTTGGCGTATTTCGAGATTAGGTTTTGTCACTCCGATTGTTGGAGAGGTATCTCTGGGCCCTCTCGGTAATGCACATCACTATAAGCCTTGCAAGCAATATAGCTAATGAGTTAGTTACGGAATGACGCATTACGTAACGAGTAAAGAGACTTACCTGTAACGAGATTGAACTAGGTATTGTATACCGACGATCGAATCTCGGGCAAGTAACATACCGATGACAAAGGGAACAACTTATGTTGTTATGCGGTTTGACCGATAAAGATCTTCGTAGAATATGTAGGAGCCAATATGGGCATCCAGGTTCCGCTATTGGTTATTGACTGAGAATAGTTCTACGTCATGTCTACATAGTTCTCGAACCCGTAGGGTCCGCACGCTTAAGGTTTCGATGACAGTTATATTATGAGTTTATGAGTTTTGATGTACCGAAGGAGTTTGGAGTCCCGGATGAGATCGGGGACATGACGAGGAGTCTCGAAATGGTCGAGACGTAAAGATCGATATATTGGATGACTATATTCGGAGTTCAGAAAGGTTCCGAGTGATTCGGGTATTTTTCGGAGTACCGGAGAGTTACGGGAATTCGCCGGGGAGTATATGGGCCTTATTGGGCCATACGGGAATAGAGGAGAGAGGCCGAAAGGAAGGAGGCGCGCAGCCCCCCTCTGGTCCGAATTGGACAAGGGGTGCGGGCCCCCTTTCCTTCCTCCTCTCCCCCTCTTTCCCCCCTTCTCCTACTCCAACAAGGAAGGAGGGAGTCCTACTCCCGGTGGGAGTAGGACTCCCCTTGGCGCGCCCCTCCTAGGCCGGCCGCCTCCTCCCCCTTGCTCCTTTATATACGGGGGCAGGGGGCACCTCTAGGCACGACAACACAAGTTGATCTACGGATCGTTCCTTAGCCGTGTGCGGTGCCCCCCTCCACCATATTCCACCTTGGTCATATCGTCGCGGAGTTTAGGCGAAGCCCTGCGCCGGTAGAGCATCATCATCGTCACCACGCCGTCGTGCTGACGGAACTCATCCCCGACGCTTTGCTGGATCAGAGCCCGGGGATCGTCATCGAGTTGAACGTGTGCTAAACTCGGAGGTGCCGTACGTTTGGTGCTTGGATCGGTCGGATCGTGAAGACGTACGACTACGTCAACCGCGTTGTGCTAACGCTTCCGCTTACGGTCTACGAGGGTACGTGGACAACACTCTCCCCTCTCGTTGCTATGCCATCACCATGATCTTGCGTGTACGTAGGAAATTTTTTGAAATTACTACGTTCCCCAACAGGGAAGACTCCCCACCTGAATATATTTCAAAGATAGCACTGTTACACAGAGCTACAGGTTTCTAGAGGAGAGGAACTCGCGCCATAGATTGGCGTGGTTCATGAGAGTTTGAGACTTAAGCCTATGAGACCAAACAATTAGATCATCAAGAATAGCAATAATTGTACCACTAGCATCGATCTCCAAGCTTTGAAAAACTTTCTTGTTCCTTGCATCCCAGATTTTCCATAGGATTAGAAGGAGCATGAACGAAGTAACCGAGGAGGGCAGGACGGCCAGGAGAGGTGATTGGAAAAGTTGTCCAATCGGTGTAAACGAAGGCCGAATACCAATCCACTGCCAAATTCGCACAACAGCCGGACAAGTGAAGAAGAGATGCTCGCGGTCCTCCATGGAGTGGCCGCACCTAGGGCAGATACAGGTGTCCAAGATGTGCTTCCGATGCAGGTTCTTCCTGGTGTTGAGGCGATCCATGTAGAGCAACCAGCCGAAGATCATTACTTTCTTCGGCACCCGGGAGTCCCAAATGATCTCGAGAGCGGGGTCCGCGAGCTGGTCCGTAAGAGCCGCGTATGCACCTCGAGTGGAGAAGGCCGCCTCGTTGAGCAGCCGCCGAGTGTCCTGGACCTGCGAGAGAGTCACATCCCGCAACAAGGAGTTTAGAGAGGCAAGTTGTGCAATAGCAGTAGTGGTTAGCCGATTACGAAGAGCAAGTTCAACCTCATCCTGCATAAAGGTGTTTACCATGACGTTTTGTTTTGTGTGGTGGGAGAAGAGGGCGGATAAACTAGGGCTAGTGGCTCGGGCTTGAGCCAATGATCTAACCAGAAGAAAGTAGAGCAACCATCACCAATGGTGCAATGCGAATCTAACACCAAGTTGGTGCTAAATACATTCATTTGATGGACAAGTTTGGGACAAGTTTTTTCGAACGGAAGGAGTATATCACTGTTGGCCCGCGACTTGAGATCGTACCGTGCGCATCGCGGTCTCCACCGCTCCGAAGAAGCTGAAGCATATCGTGCGGAGAGGAAACGGGAAGCTGGCGCCGGCGACCTCACTTGCTGTTCGGGGATGGTGCAGCATGCGCCCGGACGGGCACATCAGCACACAAGTGGCTGCATGCTGGTCAGGCCCTACTGCAAGCGGGAGTAACTGAGGCTGTTCGCCGAGATGCTCGGTGCTGAGATCCGACGACGTGTGTTCTTGGGAGGAAAGAAGAAGGGTAGAACGTGCACCGTGGGGATTCGAAAACATATACGTACTACGTGCATATACACGCGACTTGTATGGTCATTATTAGAGAACAAATGTCACGATCCTATCTCTGGAATAGCGATACATGCATAGATACACGTACTCTCGTGGGCTGGGACCGAATCACGCTCGTACAAGTACTGTACAGGGACGACTCCATTGCGTATACGTTGATCGTCTCCTACTCGTCCATCGATCGCTAACCGTCTCCTACTCTCGTTGCGCATATTAGGTTTAATCTTGATTCATGTCGTATTTAGTTTTACTATGTGCATATAGTTTAGACGGTAGCAGGGTGATGTAGGCCGGTAAAGCTTTGGTTGTGCATGAAGGAGGCGAGATGCCGGGCGGCCGTGTGATGCGGCGAGCATGGCGAGATGCTCACGATGTTGTGAGGTACGGCAAGGTCGCGAGAAGCGGCAAGACGTGACGAAGACTGGAGCGTGATGGACTGCATCAAGTTGAGTCGGGTGAACCGGCAGGTCGTTCGGTTTGTTGGGTCCTAGCCGATAGAATGGTTGGGTAAGTAGTTTGTGCATGCATGTAGTTGGAGTGGTCAGAGATGGTGGCCGAGTCGTATGGATCATGGAGAGAGTTTAGGAATTAGTTAGTGCATGGGTTAGTGGGTTAGCAGCCGAGTGTGGCTGCTGGCCCGTGCATGTGTGGGTTTGTGCTGTTAGTGGCCAAGCATGGCAGCCGGGGTAGTGCGTGAGTGAGGTCATTCTCCTGTGTGTGTGTGTATATATGTTGCTTTGAGTGAATGAGAAGAGTGGAGGCCGTGAGGGCTGAAGGAAACAATGTAGCGTTGTGTACATCAAGGGAAGGGCCTCACGGCAAAGCTCTTCTGGTCTCCCTTGGTTCATGCGTGTGTATGTGTGTCTTTTTTGTGTTATGTGAGACAAACCAAAGAGAGAGTTGTGTCAGATAGAGGCAGAGTTGTACGAGACAGCTCAAGGAGGAAGAAGCAGCGGCGCTGCGAGGAGAGGCGGCGCCAACAGCGCAACTTTCTTCCCGATATATGCCACCGACCCAAACGCCCTCTCCAAGAACCAAAGAACCACAGGAGCCAACCTTCCTCTTCCCCGATCGGAACTAAATTAACCCAAGTCAACGACCAGCCGGCCGGGAACTCGCCGTAGTGCCTTGTTTTGGTAGCGTGGAGGGTGGGGTACTTCTGGCATGGAACCACGTCAGCTTGGGATGGAGGAGTCCTGCGCTGCCACCGCGGCCGAGGTGCTAAAGCCCGTGGAAACGCCATCCGACGGTGAAGGATGCCCTATATGCTTGGGTCAGGAGAAGGCCGCGGCGACCTGGTGGAAGGAGACGGCGTACGGACACAGCTTTCATGGACGGTGCGTGGAGAGGTAGCTCGAAATGAAGGGAACTTGTCCCATGTGTCGGTGTGAGCTTCTAGTACCACCCATTGCGACACAAAGATATGTTCGCCTTCCTAATCCTATGATGACCATGGCGATTGAGATAATGAACAGGGATCCGGAGATATACACATCAGAAGCATACGAGTATTTTAGACAGTATACGTAGGAGACAATTGAAGGTGACTGAAGCTTGGTGTTGACATATGCAACCATTCGTGTACTTCCGTTAGCTATACATATGAGCACAATACTAAAAGTTTTGTATTTGTCCATATGGATATATATTTCCTTTCAAGCAAGTGAGGGTCCTAAAAATAAAGATATACTCCAAAAGATGACCTCATGATGAAGACGGGCTCCGACGACACCGCCCGGCTCCCATGCCAGTGCATGCAAGCTTCACCATGGAGTAGGCGCATGTGCAGCCTGCATCGGCGCCTATGTCAACGTTCCAGCAGGCACAGGAGGAACAACGGTACAACATGTTTCTCCTGAAGGAGCACCGGCTAGCGGAGGGCCAGGTCTATGACAAGCGCATGAGCGAGGAGGCCGTGGCGGCCATGGTCGTTGCGAACCCCATCTTCACTGCGGAGCAGCGTGCCATCTACGATACCGTCCACGCTCAAGCCACCGCTCGCTAGGAAGTGGCCGCCGCCAAGGCGCAGCTCCAGGCGATCGCGGGGGACAACAACGCCAGTTGCACCTCCTACGCGCCGCCGATGAGCAATCCAGCGGCCCAACGGGACGATGACAGCGTGAGCGGCACCATTTCCATCGTGGACCTCACGTTCACCGGCGACAGGCAGGGCGCCGACTCCTCCGAGGATTAGTATGGCACATGAGGCGGCAGGGCCTTGTGTCCCATGTGGGCCAGTCTGTCTCCCGTTCTACTCTTCCTCGCCAGAGACCGCAGCTTCACTTCGTCGGTCTTATCGGCGGTGGTCATGAAGACGACAAATGGAGGACGGGAAGGGCTTGGACGCCAGGCGCCGGCGCCATAGGATAGGTTTACGGTCGGGTTCACTACTAGAAATACCACTACTAATGGCGCACCTATTATGGCCATTAATGGCGCATCACTGGTGCGCCACTGACAGCACGCCATTAGTAATTTTTACTAATGGCGCACCAGCTGGTGCGCCATTAGTATCTGGTATACTAATGGCGCACCACCTGGTGCGCCATTAGTATATGCGAGGGTGCGCCATTAGTATGCCTCCCAGTTGGCATGTACACCCAGGTGCTTTGGCATACTAATGGCGCACCACCTCTGGATGCGCCATTAGTAACCGCAG
Organism: Triticum aestivum; assembly: GCF_018294505.1. Lineage (NCBI taxonomy): Eukaryota > Viridiplantae > Streptophyta > Magnoliopsida > Poales > Poaceae > Triticum > Triticum aestivum. Next base: position 155,880,267 of record NC_057801.1, on the reverse strand, counting down.
CATACTAATGGCGCACTACCCGGTGATGCGCCATTAGTATGCACTGTCATACTAATGGCGCACTGTCGTGTGATGCGCCATTAGTATGAATATTAGGTTTTTTTTATTTTTTTATTTTCTGTTTTTTGCACAGGTTACAAAATGTATAATTTGACAAAATATAGACAGCACACATCAACAATAGATTCATCAAATACAATAGAAGATTAGTCTTTGAATACAATTCATCATATTAGTCTCCGAATACAATTCATCATATTAGTCTCCGAATTAAAAAGACCGAACAAAGATAGAACATTATATTACAAGTCTCGAGACCGCGAGTAGCGAGTTTGTCTTCGCATTACAAGTCGATATCGATCATCTAAACTACCATCACATAGAAGAGAGCTGCGGTCATCACGATGAGCATCATCACGATGAAACTCGTCTTCATCCGGTTCCTCCAACGCTCCCTCCCCTCTCCCGCTAGATAGCGGGCGTATCTAGATTCGGCCTCGGCCCTAGTGGTGTACCCTTTGTAACTGTTACCGCTGAATCGGTGAACCTGTCTCCGACACTCCTCCCAGTCATCGTAGACTCCGGGAACCTTACCCTTGTATACGACATACGTCGGCATCACTATGCACTAGCCAAACGAAACGTTAGTACCAATTCACAGACAATACATAAGCAATATATAATTATGCAACAGAACGATCGGAAGAGAAAAGCAAGACATTAATAGCATCGATTACATCTAAGTTGAACGACTCTCAAAACCAAAGAGACATACTACAAGTTCATTAAAGTTTAATTACAACATGAGCCAATCGATGTTTCAGAACTAGACAACTCGACTCAAGGGACCGGAGCGTGGATGAAGCCGCCGTCTATCGTGGGAGTCATGAAAGAACGGGCGTTGTCATCCTGCATTTGTAGCATTGTGTCGATGTCACTGTTGGACGGTTGATTTCTGAGGTAGAACTGCCCCGAGGTACGAAGGACATCTTGATGGATGATTTCCGCAAACTCCGACTGGATGCGAAAGAATTCTTGTCGGAGGTCCGCGTCCTGGATTGCCGACACGCTCGCGGCCCAATCTTGGAGTTTACTCGGTAGCAGAAGTTGATGATGGTCCCGTACGATCGCCCGCATGTGATGGATGGCGTAGTAGGCACCCTTCTGACCGCCAGGCGGCTGCTTGACGCAGCAGAACGTCGTATTGTGGGAGAACACGTGCTTGCCGTACTTACGAATAGGCCTGGTGAAGGTGCCTCCAGATTGGGCGTAGCCGGGGAGAACATCATCAAGAACCTTCTTGACATTTGTGTAGTCTACGTTCGACTGACGGTCCGGGTCGAAATACGTGGCCATGGAATATTTGGGGCTTAGGAGGATGAGCGTGCAACGTGTGTCACTGCAGAAAACACGGAATGTTAAAAGAAAAACGATCGAAAAGTAAGAATTCATATGTTACGGGCCGGTTGAGGGGAGGACTTACTCGGGAAAGTAAGGCACGAGGAAGTTATCCTTATCTTGGTTTGCCAGAATGACGCCTTCGAGGTAAGAACTCGCGACTTGCCGGTCCCCAGCGCTGCCCAAGATCTTGGCACGCATGTAGAAGGGGTCGACTATCACGATGTCCGGGGTCTTGTCGCGAATGATCCGCATCTCCATACTCAGCGAAAATAGCCGAACGAAGGTGTAGTGCAGCGGATGAAGGTTAAACATAGCAAAGATGTCATCAAACCGCAGGACGATCGTACCCCCGATGTCGCCATCCACAAAGCCCTTGCCCTCTGGCACCTTGGCCACGAAAACCGGGTATGCCACATCCTTCTCTCTGAGACGCCGCTTCTCCAAAGAAAGAACACTGTCGTGCAGACTCCGCATAGCACCGGTTGCAGCATTGAGCATATTTGGTGGTAGCATCGCCCTACCCGCCACATGCACCCTCCTCGAGATATCCTGCGGTGAAGGTGGCCCGTCCTGAGCACGGATCGTACTCGGTGCCGGCTGGCTCGCACCCTTCTTAGTCTTTCTTTTGCGTGCCTTCTTCTTCTCCTGTAATGGGACCGAGTTCTGCTCACAGACCGCCTTCTTGAGTGTGTTGGGGCTGATAATATTTCGCACCTCGCCTATCTGAGGCTCGGTGAAGTCGGCAGCTGGAGGCGTCTCCTGAGAGCTGAACGCCAGACGGCGCCTGTTGCAACTTGGCTTCTCCGCGGTACGAGCTAGATCGCACACGTCTTTTGTTGGGTTTGGTTCTTGAGAAGGAGGCCCCATGAAGTCGCCATCGTACCCATGCTCGGCAAAGTACTGATCGACGTTGCCAAATGTATCATCGTCGTCGTCGTCGTCGTTCTGATCCTGTGCCATATGCATGTTTGGATCCAGTGGCATAGGGATGTCCGGCACCGTTACGGCGGTCTTGCCATGGGGCCGACTTGGCGCCGGCACGACTGGCGGTGTTGTCTTTGGGGTGGTGTCCCCCGCCCCCAAACGAATCTGGCTCTTCGGCCAAAGCAGGGGCCAGCTCAGGCAGGCGCTGAGGGTCATCACGTCATCATCGTCGGCCCCGACGGGTCGAATCGGAGGTAACAAGTCGTCGCAGCCTGGCAGCACCCGAACCAGTTGAACCCTAAACAAGTTGGGTGGCATCTGGGTACCGTGGAACAAGGGGTTGCCCGGTTGAACGATTTTGCCCTTGGCGACATCGACCAACTCGTTGTTCACGAAGTGGAGGAGAGTGCACGGAACGTCGGCGGCGCCCTGCGAAAACATGTAGGGCGTCAGGGATGCCCAGTCAAAGGCAAGGAGATGAAGTCCTCGGCCGAGAGAGGCTTAATTAGTTACCGTGATGATGGCGTCGAGCTCGGCTAATGTCGAGGCACCGCCAACGGCGGGCGTGCAGTTGACGGAGCGGCCGCTTGCTGAAGAGGTGCCGGCCGGCGTACACCCGGGTGCATTAAGCTCCCGTGCCGGCGTCGGAGACACCAATGCCGCCTCCGCCGGAGGCACCAATGGCCCCGCCATCGCATTATGCGAGTTGCTGGCCGTGAAGCTAGGAATCGGGGGCGGCCCCTGTTGGCCGCCCGCAATCCACGCACTCAACCCCGAGATCAAGGTAGGCACAAGGGCGGTGATCGTCTCTCCGAGTCGTTGTTCCACTTGCTCTTGGACAATCTCCGGAATCCGCGCCACCTGTGCCTTGAGTTCTTGAACCTCTCGCGCCTGGCTTTCCGAGCTGGTCTTTTTCTCCTTCCGCACACCAGCGGTATAGTATGACCCCCATTTTGTCGACAAGCCTTTGCCGGCCACACGACCAGCTGACGTCGGCTTACTGAGCTTATCCTTGTTCTTCATTATATTCAACCCCCTATTTAGAGTGGTGTCCCAAGGGTTGCTCTGAGTCGACCCCGCGCTACTGCTTTCAGTCGCCTGCGGAAGGAATGTGAACCATTTAGAAATTCGGCTTCATTAATTAGAATGCAACCATATGGAGCTAATTACGCGGGGGTGTATTCCTTACCAGAACAAGCTCAAGCTGCCTGGTCTTCGGATCCGTGGTAAGCTCCTTTGTTTTCGGGTCCTTCTTGTACCGGGCCCTGACAAAGTTCCTGGTCTGCTTGTCACCGTATTTATCGAAGAGGGGCGGTAGGCCTTGCTCGGCACGGTCCGCCTCCTCCTTGTCCCATATAGGCTCCGCCACTCTGTAACCGCCGGGACCGAGTGTGTGTTCCCCTATGTTCAGCTCCCGCATTTGTTTCCCCCACTCACTTGATTGGGAGCTTGCGGTGCTCGAGCAATTGATCTTGAAGTCGTTGTAGTCATCTTCGGTGATCGAAGGATTTTTCTCCTTGATCTTCTCATAACTCTCACCTTTCTCGATCATTCTCTTCACATTGCTTTTCCAAGTAGACAGGGCCTTGCTCATCTTCGTGAGGGCAGCATTGTTCACTTTATTCCCTTTGAGGCTTGTGTTTTCGAATTCAGCGGGGAACTTGTATCGTTCGTGCAGCTTCGTGAAGAGGAGGTGGCGCAAATTCCCCCGGTCAGGATGCCTCAGGTTCTCGGTGTTGATCGAGACGGTGCTCCGGACAATGCACCCGAGCTGAAGCGAGTACCCCTTGACTATTCGTTCGGGCGCCGTTGGATTCCCGTTGGAGTCCACTTCAGTAACTTCCTCCTTGAGGGTGCGGAGCACGATCGGGCGCCGGTCCTTCCGTTGCCTCTTCGGCTGGCTGCTATCTGTGCGTGCGCCGCCATCATCAGTGGTGGCATCCTCGGCGGCACCATCAGTGGTGGCATCAGTGTGGTCATCCTCGGCGGCACCATCCGTGGTCTCAGGATCGGTGGGGAAGGCGGCGGCCTCATACAAGTGAGGTTGTTCCTCCATCTCCTGGGACAGCTCCCAGAATGCCTTGCCGCCCGAACCCCCGGCCTCATCGTTGTGGGCCATGTTTCTCTCTAAATAGAAACAAAGTTTGGTCAAAAAGTTGGTTATTGTCAAGGAACAAGATCATGGTCTCATCATTTAGGGTTTGTCGACACCGAGGCATCCTAAAATCTAAGCTTTTATCATTGAGGGTTTTTCGACGCCAAGGCACCCTAAAAGCCTAACTTTTCATCATTTCGGTTTTTATCGACACTGAGGCACCCTAAAAGCCATGCATTAGTCACAATTACGCCGGGGCACTTGATCCTACTTAATTAACTACTAAGATACCCCGGCCCATGCATTAGTCACAAGTACCCCATATGTCCTATTTTTAGCAAAGTCATGCTAAAATTCACGGAAAATTTCAGCATGACCTTTGCTGAAAATAGGACATATGGAGTACCCGAATTTGCTGGAACGGAAGTTAATCGACATTCCAGCAAACTCAAGGGCCTCTCGAGTGGACAAGGCAAAAAAGGCCTTCATCACAACATGCAAAAAAGAGAGAGTCACGGACAGTGACATGATACATTTTCATAAAAGCTTGTGGAGCCCGGGGCATCTGAACATTAAGCCCGACTAAGGTGCGCCTGTACCACACCTTAGTATTCTGCAGGACTACACACTGTACCAAGAACTGATTGTCGCTGCTACTATTTATTGGACAGCAGTATCTTGCAGAACAAGAGATGCTAAGTTTTAAATCATATATTTGCATTCTTATAAAGTTAATAATCACTGAAATAGGCATAAAGCTGTAGCGACCTTGCCCAAGTAAATCCAGTTATCTGTTTCTAGGAAAGAACATTGGTCATTGCAGTGTGAAACCTGAGAAACACAGCACTGACCTTAATCATATATACATATTTGACCAGACACATCAATCAAAGCAGCCTTGCAATATTATGTTCCAGTGCAGTAGAAAATTTACATCAGACTAATTAGGTCCATCTTCCTTTATTTGAGATAGTTAGCTGGAACTTATGAGTAAAACACAAGTCTAATACCAGCGAAAAAATCTAGCATCTTAACCATTAATTTGAGATAGTTTGGTTTGGTGGTTTCAGTTTCCAGCCTGATTGGTGATGGTAGTTTGAGTTTGAGGTACCAGTTTAATCTCCAGATTCATCATAGCTTAAGAAAATGCTGTGCTAACTGCAAGTCAGACAGCATCTCAATCTCAATCTCAAACTCAATCTCATCTCATCCAGAGGAGAGTGACAACCAAATCAACGGAAACAATTATGGTACCCATTAAACTAGGAGACAACATTCAGACGCCAGCAGCCATTAAACCAAATCAAGCAACCAAATCAATCAGGCCCTGTTTGATAGTAAAGTATTTTCTAAGTATTCTAAGAATACTGCAGTTTTTTCAAATATCATAGTTTTATTTACTGTGACCTGTTTGGTTAGCACTAAATATTGTGTTATTAAAACTAGAGTATTCTTATTAAAACTAGAGTATTCTTAAGTAATTTCTCTGCATATAAACTAGAGTATTGTGGATCATCTTTTTCTGTCTTACTGCTACAGGTACAGTGGGATGTGAGCTGCAAAGGAAAAAGAAGAAGACTTAATTATTAACCACTGCTAGTTAAGATTTACTTATTCTGTAAAGTCACCAAAATGAGGAAAGCTTTTTAACAATAAACAATGGAAATATTTAAGACTTGGCATAGAAACAGCAGCGCTCAGTACCATGGACAACCACCCTTACTTAAGTTTGCAAAGTCATCAATAGGACAGGATTTCACAAAGTTCACACCCCCGCCCCCCTGTCCTTGAACAGGGTATCTCTACCTGTAAAGAGGCTGTCCGGCATACATATCAAAGCAAAGGAAAGTAGATCCCTTCAACACTTGGATCAACAACAACTTATAATCCTTTCATGGAATCTCTCTAAAATTTATTCTTGTTCATAGCCAGAATAGTTGGATCTTCAAGTCAGAAGCTTTGCATTTTAGTCCCCCTTTAACACAATTTACATAAATACATCACAAGGGACCTTTAATCTCCTAATGTTAGCAAAAACTGAAGTTTTATAGACCTTTTCCTTTTCCAACCTTGTAACTGTTTGTACATAATTGAAAAAAATACGATAGAACGGTTGTTCTACGGTCAGGGCCTCAAGAAAAAAAATTACACAATAAAGCAAAAAAAAATCACATGAAGAGGTGCTTCCCACACCCTGCACTGGCTTCTCTCCCTCTCCCCACAGAAATAAAATACTCCAGTGTAAACCCAATTATCGGGAATTAAAATGCCGCTGAGTTATATAACCAAACCTCTTAAGAATAAACGAAACAGTAGGTGATAACATCAATGGTTGTTCTCTAGCGGTGGGCATCTTGCAATAAGAAATTCTAATTATTTGAAAACTAGCAGATAACATCGACGCTACTAATTGTGAGTTTCCATGGTGTGGGGTTCTTTTAGGTGCTTCTGAATGTTTGAATGGAGTTGAAACCTACTCCAGAAACTAAACTACACATAACATTTTGTGCAGCTGTAGGTATATCTTGATGCAAGGTAGTCGACTTAGTCACTTGCAAATATCATTCTCAAGATGACTGATGAGACATAACAAATGTGAAAAGCCCCCGCAAAAAGGAAAAAAGGTATGTGACAATTGATTACTGCAAAATCTCATGATAAACCAAAATATTACACATGGTGCATTGTGAAACTAATATAGAGTTATCAAGCAGCAGACCGGTTTCTTCCATGACATGAAACAAGCGAACAATTCGATGGTGTAACAAACAAACAATTCGGATACAGGTAAAACTTGCCCTGCACTCCATTAAACTCCAGAATGATGCCTGCAGTCTGCAGATCACAACAACTAAATTACAACTAGGTTTGGGAATTTCAAGCAGCTGGTGGTGCTGGCAGCGGTAAAACTTGCCCTGCACTCCATATCAAGCAGCTGTCTATAGAGATGGTTTGGGAATTTCAACTAGGTTGCTATATTTGACCAATTGTCTGACTGCCAACAAACATGAAAAACCAACAACATAGATCCGAGGTGGGGCAAAATGGCAACTGGTGGTGGTGGTGCTGGTGACAAGAAGAAATAGAGATGGGGGATCACGGGGGATGCGAGGGGGATAGGGGGAGAGGAGGAGGGGGAGCTCACGGGGGCGACGAGGTCCGGGTGGTGGTGTGGGTGCTCCGGCGACGGTAGTGTGGACGGGGCGGCGTCTGGGCCACCGGCGACGAGGGCGGCGGGGCGATGGCGAGTCGGCCTGGCCACCGGAGTCGGCCGGGCGAGGTCAATGGCGAGCGCCCCCTCTTCCTCCTCCTTCTCCGTGGGGAAAGCGGCGGGGCGGCGGCGTCGGGAGAGGAGAGGGCGGCGTCGCGGCGTCTCACGGCGTCGGGGCGGCGTCGCGGCGTCGGGGCGGCGTCGAGGCGGCGGGGCAGCGGCGTCGGGAGAGGAGAGGAGAGGGGAGGGGAAGGGGATCGAGGGCGAGGGCGAGAAGGGGATCGAGGGCCGGGGAGGAAAAATATGGATGGGGGCACAATACTAATGGCGCACCACCCCCCGGTGCGCCATAAGTATATCCACACTAATGGCGCACCTCACCCTGGTGCGCCATTAGTACTTTTTTTTTTCTGCTCGAGCCAACAGGTTATCTCCCACCTGACCTGATCCACACCAAGTCCCCTCTACTAGCTCGACTGGTCAGTAGCCAGTTCTCACACCAGGAGGTCCTGGGTTCGAATCCTAGGCTCCACAAATTTTTTTTTATCATTTAAAAAGCTGTTTGATACTTATTTATGTTTAAATATGTTCAAACTTGTTTAAATAATAACAGTAATATTTTTTTATAAGACAGTAGCATTTAAAAAGCTGTTTGATACTTATTTTTTTTATAAGACGGTGCGCGGGGTGCGGGGGGTCGGCGGCGGCGGTTGGGTAGGGGAATCGAGGGTGCGGTGAGTCGGCAGCGGCGGCCGGTGGACTTGGGGGGTGCTCGGCGCCGAGGGGGACCGGATCTGGCGAGGTGGGATAGCGGTCGAGATGGAGGGGGATCGAGGTGGGCTCCACAAAAATTTTTTTAGCATTTAAAAAGCTATTTGATAGTTATTTGTGTTTAAATATGTTCAAACTTATTTAAATAATAACAGTAATATTTTTTTTATAAGACAGTAGCATTTAAAAAGCTGTTTGATACTAATTTTTTTTATAAGACGGTGCGCGGGGTGCGGGGGGTCGGCGGCGGCGGTTGGGTAGGGGAATCGAGGGTGCGGGGGGTCGGCGGCGGCGGCCGGTGGACTGGGGGGTGCTCGGCGGCGAGGGGGGCCGGATCTGGCAAGGTGGGATAGCGATCGAGATGGAGGGGGATCGAGATCGAGTGTCCATGAAATTTAAAAATATTCATGATAGTTCAAAAAGTACCCATGAAATACAATCGAGAAATGAAGGCTACGATTTAAATACAATCGATCTTAGCTAGCTATCTGTTCACAATCTTCTTGCCCTTCTTTTTCGCAAATGGAGTTCTTCTGTGGAACGGACGTCCTTTAGGTAGGGTGGTCCTGCTTCTTCTTGTGGTGTATGCTGCTACTTCATCATCGTCGTCATGTTCGATCCTCGGGTCGCCGTACTTGTTGAAGTCTTGCTCATTGGCTACTCCATCCATTCCGATGATCTTCCTTTTTCCTCTCCTCACGACAACACGACTGGGCTTTGGCGGGTCGGTAATGAAGAAGCATTGGTCCACTTGGGAAGCCAGTACCCATGGCTCATTTTTCGCGGTGACGTTTGCGCCCGCGGTCTTGGATTTGGCTTCGGGTATAACCATGGTGGTGAAATACCGGTCTTCTTTTATGACGTTCTTGGCCCATCTGACACGGAACATCGGGACCTGCTCTCCAGCGTAGCTCAGCTCCCAGATCTCCTCGATCCTTCCGTAGTATCTGTCATTGTCGTTACCGGTGTAGGATTCCATCGTTACCCCGGAGTTCTGATAACCATCGCTCTTCATGTCCTTGGCCTCGGTGTAGAATGTGTAGCCGTTGATATCGTACGCCTCATAGGTCATCAGGTTGTGCTCGGCGCCCTGTGACAAGGCGAATATGAGTTGTTCTTCCGCGGAAGAATCCTCATGTAAAGGGTACGACAGAAGCTTATGCTTGAACCAATGCGTGAAACATGAGTTGTGCTCTTTGAGTATATCTCCGTCCATCCTCTGTTGGCCTCGGTCATTGTACGTCTTTTTAATAAAGGTTTTGTGCTCTACCAACCAAGGATCGACCACGTCTATGTGTTGTAGCGCGACTAGGTTTGCTCTTTCAAAATCGGCGAGTCGACCCTCGAAGTCGACATGCATTTCGCGGCGACCCTCACGGTGACCCCATCCAGCGAGCCTGCCGAGGTGCCTGTTGACGGGCAGACCAACGGGGTTCTCGATGCCTAGATAATTCGTGCAGTGATGCACTCTTCGGTCAGAAAGCCCCTGGCTATGCTTCCTTCTGGACGTGACATGTTGCGAACGTATCCTTTGATGACACCATTCATCCTTTCGAACGGCATCATGCTGTGCAGGAACATCGGCCCGAGTTGGATGATATCCTCCACTATATGGACCAGCAGATGCACCATAACGTCGAAGAATGCGGGCGGGAAGTACATCTCAAGCTCGCATAGTATCACCACGATCTCTTCCTGTAGCCTTCTGAGTTGCCTCACGCCAATCGACTTCCGAGAGATGACGTCGAAGAAGTTGCATAGGCCAAATAGCGTTTCACGGACGTGCGCGTCCATGATCCCACGGATTGCAACTGGAAGTATCTGCGTCATCAGCACGTGACAGTCGTGAGACTTCATCCCGCTGAACTTCTGCTTCGCTGGGTCTAGGTATCTGCTTATCTTCCCCGCGTAACCGTAAGGAAGTTTTACTCCTAGGAGGCAGGTGAAAAACTGCTCGATCTCCTCCTGACTTAGAGTGAAGCACGCGGGAGGGTAGTCATTTCCGGTCTTCTTGGCCTTTTTGCCTTTGCGACGACTTTCTGTGTCCTGCTTCGCCTCATCATCATCATCATCATCATCATCATCATCATCATCATCATATATAGCGTGAAGCTCCTGCCTGATGCCCATTGATTTCAAGTCTGCCCTTGCTTTCGGCCCATCTTTGGTCCTCTCTGGCATGTTGAGCAGGGTACCAAGCAGACTCTCGCACACGTTCTTCGTGATATGCATGACATCAAGGCTGTGAGGCACACGGTGGATCTTCCAGTACAGCAAGTCCCAGAAAACAGACCTCGTTTTCCATACCTTCAGCAGCGGCTCTGGCGCCTTTCGCTTCTTTCCCGGCTCTGGCGCCTTTTGCTTCTTTCCCGGCAGTGGGCAGTCTTTCCAATTTTTCAACAGCTTGTCTATTTCCTCGCCGCTCCTCGTACACGGGCGTTTTCGGGGTTCTGTTTCACCATCGAACAGATCCTTGCGTTTCCTCCACGTTTCCTCCACAGCGTGTCAAGCTCCTCTTTCAGCAGCCCCAGATACAGATTGATGTCGTTCCCTGGTTGTTTCGGCCCTTCAATTAGCATACTCATGTGAATGTACTTCCTCTTCATGCACAACCAGGGGGGAAGGTTGTACATCCACACAAACACAGGCCAGGTGCTATGTGTGCTTCTCTGGCTGCCAAACGGATTGACTCCATCGGTGCTCGCGCCCAGCACGATGTTCCTTGGATCGTTCCCAAATTCTGGGTATTCGAAGTTCAATGCTTGCCACTGGCTCGCATCCTTAGGGTGACTCAGCATCTTGTCTTTTTTATCTATCTCCGGATCATTTGCGTCATCTTCTCGCTTCTTCTCCTCCCTATCCGCGTGCCAACGTAGGAGCTTTGCTACCTTAGGATCCGCGAAATACCGCTGCAGACGAGGAGTGATCGGAAAGTACCACACCACTTTTCGAGGAGCTTTCTTCCTCTTCTTGTATCGAGTGACACCGCACACCGGACATATTGTAGACTCCGCGTGCTCGTCCCGATAAATGATGCAATTGTTCATGCACACATGGTATTTCACGTGCGGTAAATCCAGAGGACACACGATTTTCTTCGCCTCCTCCAAACTGGTCGGGCACTTGTTCTCCTTGGGAAGACATTCGTGCCAGAATGACATGTTCTCGTCGAAGCATGCGTCGGTCATTTTGTGTTTTACCTTCATCTCCAGGGCCATGAGCGTTACTTTCAGGCGGGTATCCTCGGGCCTGCATCCTTCATACAATGGAGTAACCGCGTCTAACTCAAGTTGATCCATCTTGGCTTTCTCTCGGGCGGCAGCTCTTGCGTTATCCGTCTGCTTGAGAAGCAGCTCTTGAATATGAGGGTCCTGCACCCAGCCCATTGATGGTCCAGCGTCGTCTGCTCCGCCGGCATCATCATCTTCATGATCATGCCCGTCGCCTGCTCCGGCATCTTCCTCATCATCATGTCCTGCATCTTCTACATGATGACTGTGTACAGCATCACAGTCGTGATCATCTCCTGGGGATTCTTCGTCTTCTCGCCCGCCCGAGCCGCGGTGGTTGTCTTGCTGCCCTTCCTCATTTCTTGCCCGGCCCGCATGGACGACTTCGTAGTCATCTTCATCACCTTGCCACCGATAGCCATCCATGAAACCACGCAACAGCAGGTGGTCCCGCACCTGCCCGGAATCCGGGTCCGCAATAAGGCTCTTCAGCTTGCATCTTCGACACGGACATCTTATCTCCGTCTCGTTCTTTTGAAGCATCTCGGCCTTCGCGAACCTCAAAAACCTATTCACGATGCCTTCGGTCATCGTGCGGACCATGGTCGCCTGCGGGGTAGAGCAAAACGATATTTTAGAACCAAACAAAAATTTGGCATGACCTTCCCTAAAAATAGGACCAAAAAGAATGCTTAATGCCAAAATTCTCGCCGAAACGGAAATGAATCAACATTCCGGCAAAATATTGGCAACTATCGCATATCAAATACCGGTACACCTCCAAACACAAACACATATGCAACGCCACAAACATATGCAACACCACGAACATACATAGATCTAGCTAGGCCGTAAAAAGTGCATGTGCACATTGTTGTAAGGAGAACAACCTAAATATAGCTTCCCCCCTTACTTACCTATTAAAACAAGGTAATTTAACCACTTAATTTGAATGAATCTATGGTGGAAATGAGGTGAAAAAGAGGAGGCACCCGAGACAAGGAGGAGGTGGAGAGAATGAAGTGGGGAGAAAGTGAGTGTGTGGGTAGGAGAGGTTGTCCCAAATATCTTGTTGCTGCCCACTTACTAATGGCGCACCTCTTGCATGGTGCGCCATTAGTACTTACAACTACTAATGGCGCACTTGGGCAGGATACGCCATTAGTATGTTTGGATAGGCGCACTAGTTCAAAAAAAAACTATACTAATGGCGCACCCACTGCCAGGTGCGCCATTAGTAGTTACAACTACTAATGGCGCACTTAGGCAGGATGCGCCATTAGTATGTTTGGATAGGCGCACTAGTTCAAAAAAAAAGATTCTATACTAATGGCGCACCTGCTGCCTAGTGCGCCATTAGTAGTTACAACTACTAATGGCGCACTTTGCCGGGATGCGCCATTAGTATGTTTGGACAGGCGCACTAGTTAAAAAAAAATTGATACTAATGGCGCACCCGTAGCATGGTGCGCCATTAGTTGTTTAAACTCTAATGGCGCATCAGATTGTGGTGCGCCATTAGTATATACTAATGGCGCACCATCTTTCTGGTGCGCCATTAGTGTCAATCCCATCTATAGCCATTTTCCTAGTAGTGGTTGGTTCATTTATTGTACTAAATGTTCGAAATCTAATAAAAATCCGCCGTGCTTATATGAAATCCATCATGTTTGTATGAAATCCGGCCGTGTTTGCATGAATTTTATCCGTTTGTGGAAAAGGAGTTTGAAATGTATGCGGGTAGCATTGGATGGCGGCCTCCCACATCCATGTCCACGGACTTGTCCCTGCCCCTGTCCGCGGGCGGACGCGGGAGGAAATTTGCGGGTCGCCATTGAACATACCCTTATTATGCCTTGTTGGGTCGTGTTATGTTACATTAGGCCAACATGTGACCTAGATTGCACTTTTACACCTTGTTGGGCTGTGGGTAAAGAGGAGGTGACACCTAGAGATGATGAGCTGGCCGGGTAACAATCTAGGGCATACAAGGATAAGGCATGCACGGATAAGTCAATGTGGATGAGGTAATGTGGGGATGAGAACAAGCGATATAGCCATGAGTTCAAAGCACTAGGGAAGGGGTGGTAGTGCGGATGAGGTGGTAGAAATGGAATCGGAAGATCAAAACATACTAAAGAGATGAACATGCATAATGACATGGTCAAAAATCACATATGACACATAACGACATGGTCAAAAATCACATATGACACCTTTCAATCAAATACCATTTTATATGTTTTTGTAATCGCGTGGCAACCCATGGGCGTCTAACTAGTCTAAACATGCATGGAGAATGTTACTTTTACTAGTTCTCTTAACATGCACACATCTCACTTCATCAACTCCTTTTATCACCTAAAAAAATCTAGTACATTTATTTCTCTAAGCATGCAAAAGAAATAATACTTACATTCTATAGATATTTGCAGCTACTCCCTCTGTCCCTAAGACCCAGTGGCAGACCCACCATTGGGGCGAGCTGGGGCGGCCGTCTCGGGTCGCCGGCGGTGGAGTATCGACCCCCACATACACATCTATTGATCTGCGGGTTGCGGCAGCGCTGTTCTCTGTTTCAGAATTCAGAAAGCCAGCGGCCGTGGCGGTACGTGAGGGAGAAAGAGACTTGGGCTGGTCCGGTAGATTGGGCTACTACAACCCACAGGCCCAAACAGACTGGGCTACTACAGCCTCGTCAAACAGAAAAAGAGATCCCCAACCGGTCCAGAAACTGCATCGAGTCGTTCCCGTCACCTGGCCGCTGTGTGTCCCTCAATAAAAAAGAAAAACCTGGCCGCTATGTGTGCCTTTTGGAACCCCTGAGTTTTGTAAACAAAGTCTTGATCCAGTAATAAAACCAGGTAATTCCGCTTAAAATCGCATCGAGTAGTTCCCCTCATGACCTAGACCACTGTTGCGGTGCGGCGTCGCCGCCAGACGCCTCACAATGACACGTCCACTGTTGGAGACCCGGAGTGCCGGTGATGGAATCCGGTGAAGAGTTGGACTGGATAGGACAGTTGCTGCTGCCGAACTCAAAGAAGTTGAGGCTGAGACTGCTGCTGTTGAATAAGATGTGGCAGGGCAGTAGCTTCGGCGCCCAGATCGGCAGTGGCAACGGATGGTGTAGCAGTAGATCAACCAAATGGAAGCGACCACAGAAATGTTGAATAGGAACATTATTAGGTCGAGTAGCTGCAATGGATGGTGTAGCAGGCAGATCAACCAAACAGAAGCGCCCGGAAATTGAAATTATGGGATCATATTATGGCATAATTGAGCATTTCAAGCAATAAGAGTCCATGTTAGCAGCTTACTACTGTTTTTAAGAACTTTTTTATTCTTTGTTGTTGAATACTATGAGTTTTGGTTGAATAGAGTTGTGTTTGTATCGAAAAAAATAGATATTAAATGTTCGCCCCAGCTAACTTCAATTCCTGCGTCCGCCACTGCTAAGACTTCTTTCAATGCAAATGTGCTTAGACTGGTCATAGTGGGGAGTAACTTAGACTAGTAACATACATATGTTACTAGTCTATGTTACTACCTCTATAGTGCATAATATCATAGATTGGTATCATAGATGGTCTCATTTATTGACATGAATGACACAGAGTGGCACCACATTTATTATGTTACGGTATCTACCTATGTTACTATAATCATCTCTCTCTTCTTTAACTGCCTGCCACATCAGCATGTTTGCGAGTCCCAAATACATGATACTACTTATGTTACCCCCACTATGGTCAGCCTTAGATGAGGTGCTAAGTGCATTAAATATCTTAGCAGCTCAACTCCCCAATGCATACGTGCTTAACTTGTTGTTGAGCATACTTTATTTAATGAGTTGGCACCTAAAGTCTTTCATGCATTGGTCAAATTGTTTCATTTAAGTGGTTTACTTAGGTTCTCGCGCTTGGCATTGATTCTTCCTATGATCACCAAAGTACTCTCTCCCCTTCTTAAATATTGTGTCATGTCATTTTTTCGCTTATATGACATGCTTAGCACTTGTCCATGGTGAAGTACTGGGAAGGGCCTAATACATGGCGCCACGTATACAGTCTTTCAACTCTGACTATTAATTTCATTAATAATATAACTTTGACCATATCACACTAGAATAATAATTTCCAACTAAATCCTGCAGCAACGCGTTGGGTACTATCTACTACAAGCATGTATATACATATCTAGTTTAGAGCATCTCCCAAAAGCCGCGAACACGCGGCGCGCTAAAAATCAGAATACAACGTCGGGTGAGCCAGGTTTTGCACGCGGCGGTGCGCTAGCTCCAGCGGCCGCCGCAAAATAAAGCGCGCCCGAGTCGCTCCAGCAGGCGCGCTATATTCCATTTTTTTTCCTTGACGATTGGATACATATTAGGTTCCGAGCATACAAATATGGAGATAGTTCGGCACATAGCCTGCTTCTATGATACAAAATGCTACATCTAGGCTTCTCCAACGATATATAGTTCTACTTCGTCCACATAGCCTGCTTCTACGATATACAAAATAAAACGAAATACTAATACTACTCGTCATTCTCCGACTTGGACTCTGCCTCGGTGATGTCCTCCTCCGACTTCTAAGCATAGGCGTCAAGGAAACGCTCGCGGGAGTCTCAGGACGACGCATCTCCTAGCGCCATGTTGTATTTAGCGGCCGCCTTCCGCGTTCGCTTGTCCTCGCGATAGGCGGCTCGCTCCTTCCTTCTCTCCTCCCTCTCCGCCCTCCTCTCGGGGAAGAACTGTTCCTCGTTGATGATGTCTTGCGGGAAGCGTTGCCTCCACAGCGCCATGGCTTCCTCATCCATCTCGGCCAGGCTAAGACGGCGCTCCCGCCTCCGGTGCTTGCGACGATCCTCATCAGTGATAAGCCGGGGGAAAGGCGACAACTCCTGTGCCCGCTCCCGCGCCGCCACGTCGGTGAAGTTCATGTCCCAACGAGACCGCCGGAGGTGCCACGCCGTAGCGTTGTATGCGCGTGCGCCATCCTGGGCGGTGTCGAAGGTTCCGAGGCCGAGGCGCACGCCGCCGCCCGACCGAATCGAGGCAGAGTAGGTGTCGGGTGGACGCACGCGGACACCACAGAGTTGCAATCAATTAGGTTGAGATGGAACAAAGCCAAATGAGATGCCTGGTGTGGAATTTTCTAGCTGAGAGCCAATCAGTATGGCATCTACGTCCATGTTAGGAGACAATTAGCCTCACCAATCAGGTTCTTAATTTGTATTAGTGAAGAAAAATGAAGGCATGTTACAATGTTGAATGGATAGATAACCATCCACTATAAACCAACTAACAGTAAAAATACGTGAAGATGGTACTATCATTCGACATTCAGCACTGCTCCCATGACCGCAGAATAGGCAGGAAAAGACCGTATCGCGTTTGTCCATCCGGTTCCTAGGGGGTGGCTTAGCGGCCGCCTTTATCTTCCTCATGGTTCGACTTCTGTCCTTCGGACAAAATCTACAAAGAGCAGCGGTTATAATCTGTATATCAAATTCTGCAAAGATACAACAATTGTACGCACAAGGGTATTCAGATGCATAGTACTAACTATTATTACCATAATAAAAAACACCAAGCTATCACACATCATCCATTGTAAATGAACCCAAAATTTGTAACCACACAAGATAAGATAGTGAACTAATCATACACATATCATCCAGAAGATGGAATCAAGGAGCACAACAACATGCATGATCCTGCCATGGACAATCAGGGCCTGTCTTGAGATTTGGGGGGCCCGGGGCGAAACAAAAACTCGGGGCCCCTTATATAATATAGAAAAAAATTCTCAAAAAATATACAACAACAACAACAACAACAAAGCTTTTAGTCCCAAACAAGTTGGGGTAGGCTAGAGGTGAAACCCATAAGATCTCGCAATCAACTTATGGCTCTGGCACATGGATAGCAAGCTTCCACGCACCCCTGTCCATAGCTAGCTCTTTGTCGATACTCCAATCCTTCAGGTCTCTCTTAACGGACTCCTCCCATGTCAAAATCGGTCGACCCCGCCCTCTCTTGACATTCTCCGCACGCTTTAGCCGTCCGCTATGCACTGAAGCTTCTGGAGGCCTGCGCTGAATATGCCCAAACCATCTCAAACGATGTTGGACAAGCTTCTCCTCAATTGGTGCTACCCCAACTCTATCTCGTATATCATCATTCCGGACTCGATCCTTCCTCGTGTGACCACACATCCATCTCAACATACGCATCTCCGCCACACCTAACTGTTGAACATGTCGCCTTTTAGTCGGCCAACACTCCGCGCCATACAACATTGCGGGTCGAACCGCCGTCCTGTAGAACTTGCCTTTTAGCTTTTGTGGCACTCTCTTGTCACAGAGAATGCCAGAAGCTTGGCGCCACTTCATCCATCTGGCTTTGATTCGATGGTTCACATCTTCATCAATACCCCCATCCTCCTGCAACATTGACCCCAAATACCGAAAGGTGTCCTTCCGAGGTACCACCTGGCCATCAAGGCTAACCTCCTCCTCCTCACAGCTAGTAGTACTGAAATCGCACATCATGTACTCGGTTTTAGTTCTACTAAGCCTAAACCCTTTCGATTCCAAGGTTTGTCTCCATAACTCTAACTTCCTAATTACCCCCGTCCGACTATCGTCAACTAGCACCACATCATCCGCAAAGAGCATACACCATGGGATATCTTCTTGTATACCCCTTGTGACCTCATCCATCACCAGTGCAAAAAGATAAGGGCTCAAAGCTGACCCCTGATGCAGTCCTATCTTAATCGGGAAGTCATCGGTGTCGACATCACTTGTTCGAATACTTGTCACAACATTATTGTACATGTCCTTGATGAGGGTAATGTACTTTGCTGGGACTTTGTGTTTCTCCAAGGCCCACCATATGACATTCCGCGGTATCTTATCATAGGCCTTCTCCAAGTCAATGAACACCATATGCAAGTCCTTCTTATGCTCCCTATATCTCTCCATAAGTTGTCGTACCAAGAAAATGGCTTCCATGGTCGACCTCCCAGGCATGAAACCAAATTGATTTTTGGTCACGCTTGTCATTCTTCTTAAGCGGTGCTCAATGAATCTCTCCCATAGCTTCATTGTATGGCTCATCAGCTTAATTCCACGGTAATTAGTACAACTCTGAACATCCCCCTTGTTCTTGAAGATTGGTACTAATATACTCCGTCTCCATTCTTCTGGCATCTTGTTTGCCCGAAAAATGAGGTTGAAAAGCTTGGTTAGCCATACTATCGCTATGTCCCCGAGACCTTTCCACACCTCAATGGGGATACAATCCGGGCCCATCGCCTTGCCTCCTTTCATCCTTTTTAAAGCCTCCTTCACCTCAGACTCCTGGATGCGCCGCACAAAACGCATGCTGGTCTCATCAAAGGAGTCATTTAGTTCAATGGTAGAACTCTCATTCTCCCCATTGAACAGCTTGTCGAAGTACTCCCCCCATCTATGCTTAATCTCTTCGTCCTTCACCAAGAGTTGGGCTGCTCCGTCCTTGATGCATTTGACTTGGCCAATATCCCTTGTCTTCCTCTCCCGGATCTTAGCCATCTTATAGATGTCCCTTTCACCTTCCTTCGTGCCTAACCGTTGGTAGAGGTCCTCATATAGAAAAAAATCTCAAAAAATATAATATAGAAAAATTATTATAACAATAATAGTAGATACGATGATTTATAACTCGATTTCCCTCATATAGTAGCCACCACAACTTGATCTCTTGTGAGGTCTATAATTAGCATGTAGTGCAGACGTCGCGTTATATTTCGATTTTAATTATTATACCCAAATATAAAACGGTATGAACAGATTCTTAGACAAACCCAAAAAGAATATTTTATAGAAATGACGGAAGATATGCATCGTGTATAGAAAACTACATTAGTTAGTTAGCAGTATAAGGCTGAGAGGATGGGAGACCCAACGGCTCCTGTACGGAATGGCGACGCGGTCGTCTCGGGCGATGGTGGCGACGGCGATGCGCAGGGCCTCGTCCCCGCCGACCACGGCGTCGTCGCTCTGGTCTCGGCGGGGGGCCTGGCGGGGGCATGGTCGACGGCTCGCTCCCCTGCACCCAGGCGGACGGCCGAGCACCCCACGGGCGTGGTTAAGTGGTCGGGGAGCCGTTTTTGGGCTCTGGCGGAGGAGGAGTCGGATGGCGAGGAGGAGGCGGTGATTGACAGCGACGGATTGCCAAAGGCGGGCGGCCGTGCGGCCTGCACCATTGGCGACTTCGTGTCGCGGGCCGAGGAGGTTGGGGGCTCTCTCAAGGCCGGACGTCGGCATGCCTTTGCGTCTGGTGGCTGTGGCCCGCGTCAGGTCGCGGCGGCCTTGCGCAGGGCGCCGGGTTCTTCGTGGGGTCGGGAGGGACGGGGCTCCCTTGCGGTGGCTAATGCGGGGCTGCTCCTGCAGCACGCGCTGGATCCCCCACGCTCGGCGATGGAGCTTCCTGTGGCGGAGGCGGCGGCGCAGCCGGCGCTGGAAGAGGAGCGTCCTAGGGTTGCGGCGGCTGCGCCTGTGTCTTGGGTGGGCCGGCCCGCTGGGATGGCGCCCGACCCATCTACGGGGCAGCAGTGGGCTGGCGCATAGTCTCCGGACAGGCCTGGGGTGCAGGGAAACGTGGCAGTCCGGGCCCAGCCCGGCCCACAGGAGGCAATCCAACCCATTTCGCCAAACCCAGCGTGGCCATATAAATGGCTCTGGATCCCTCGCGGAA
This sequence comes from Triticum aestivum, assembly GCF_018294505.1. NCBI lineage: Eukaryota > Viridiplantae > Streptophyta > Magnoliopsida > Poales > Poaceae > Triticum > Triticum aestivum. Next base: position 155,859,883 of record NC_057801.1, on the reverse strand, counting down.
CCCTAACCCCTCGCTAGGTTTCCCTGCTTCCGCCGCGGAGGTGCGATGTTTCGGCCATTCCGCACGCTTCCTCTCACCCCCCCCCCCTCCTCCACTGTGATGCTCCTTCGTGGAAGTTGTGTCGATGGGCTCCAAGCAAGACCGCCGTGGGGAAAAGCCCCCCATGGATCCGCCGTGGGACCGCAACCGTGGCCGGGCCGATGACGAAGGTGGTTGGGGGCCGCCGCCAGCGTGGTGGCTCAAGGAGCAGGAGCGCAAGAAGAAGAAGAAGGCGGAGTACAAGCAGCGCGGCCTCGAGCTCAAGCGCAAGGGCCTGCAGCCTGCGGCGGGCGGCGAGCGGGGCGGTGAAGCTCAAGCGAAGAAGAAATCCAAGCCTACGGGGGCGGCGGCCTCCAAGCCGCCCCTCCCTCCCAGATCTGAGGCGCCGGGCTCGTCCAAGGGCATGGAGGATAAACCCATCCCCATTGAGGAAGCCGATGGCCCGGAGTGCTTCAGGTGCGAGCGCACAGGCCACTACCAGAACCTGTGCACCTTCAAGCCCCTGTGTGTGGTGTGCACCAAGGAGGGGCACACGTCGGCGCAGTGCCCGACCCGCGGCAAGCCCCTGCTTCTCCACACTATGGGTCACGCCATCGCTGGCGAAGGCTTCTTCTGCCTCCAGTACCCGGAAGATTCGCGGGAGGAGCCTCAGATCCAGTTGGGGGCCAACGCGGCGGTGCTCTCCACTCCGTCCGGCGCGCTCACGTTCGAGATCCTTCAAGTGGAGCTGCCTCATCTGTTTGAGGGTGAGTGGGATTGGCAGATCTCACCAATGGAGTGCGGGGCTTTCTCGGTGGTTTTCCTGGATCCGGCGATGCTCAGGATGGCAACACGAAGCGGCAAACTTTTCCTCTCTCTCAACAATTTAATGGTGGATATCCGTGATGCAGTTCTCGAAGCTCCCAAAGCTCTGGCGATGCCCGAGGTGTGGGTCAAACTGGGCGGAGTTCCACCAAAGTTGCGGCGCTCCGACCTGCTCATGGCGGCTACCACCATGCTCGGCCGCCCCCTGCGGATTGACAAGGAGACTCTCATCCGCCCGGGCCCTGTGCGCATGCGCTTTGCATGCCGCAGCCCCCTCAAGCTGCATGGACTGGTGCAGATCTGGTTCAATGGCGAGGGCTTCAACATCCACATCGAGCCCGAGCTCCCCCCGGAGCAACTCACGGCGCCCGCCTTGCTAGTCCCACCTCCTCAGCACGGCAAGAGTCCGGATGGGGCGGGGCGCGACGACCCCAGGGACGAAGATAAGGCGGCAGATGATAGCATGGGGGACAATTCCATTGACACGGCGGCCTGGGAGAGGTTGGGCATCAACGACAAGGGCGGCGCGGCGAACCGGGCGGCGATGCTTTCGTTGGAGTTGCCTCTGGAGGGGAGGTCCATGGAACTGGCGCTCTCAATCCCAAACCAGTATGGCTCAAACCTGGGCTCGATCACGTCCCCCCCGGTGTGGGTGGTGGCGGAGGCCGATGCGGGCCATCTGGAGGAACCGCTGGGAGAGGCCAACACTCCAATCGCGGTGTCAGTGGACTCGCTGCCTCTTGCCTCGCTCTCCCCGTCCCAAGGAGGCCGCGGCTCCAACAAGCTCTGCGCGTCGCAGCAGCTCAAGAAGGTGGCCGTGCGCAAGGTCAGTGTGGAGGCAGGGCACGCCGCAGAGCTCCTGGGTGCGCCGGAGACGCCCTGTCAGGCGGTGATGGCGCTGGCGGTGCCCAGCCCGGCCCCGACCGCGCTGGAGACGTCCAAGATGGTGTCTTTCCCGAAGGCCAAGCGCTCCAAGGCCGTCGTGGAGGGGCAGGTGGCCCCTGTGCGTGCCAGCACGCAGGCCAAGGGCACCAAGGAGAACATGCCTTCGCTCCAACACGCCCAACTCCTTCAAGCACAGAAGAATCTGGAAACCTCAGGTAACCCACTCCCCCGTTTTGCAATCTTGGACGCTTTTTCGGACGATCATCTAGGTGAGGTGCTGACTGAGAGTGGGGTTGCCCCGATGGGCGAGGGCGGGGTTTGCGAGCTCATCTCGCTGGTGCGTGCCAAGGAGATGGCACAGGCGGCACTCGCAGCGGCGGCTGCCCAACACGCGGAGCGCTTGGCTATCGAGGGTGAGACCTCGACAGAGCTATTGCTCCAGCCCGAAGGGGAGACAGCAACAGGGGTTGCTGCTCCCCCCTCGCCTCGCTATGGCAAGGTGAGGCGCGTGGCCAAGGCAATCACCTCCAGAGGTGTGCGCCTGCGTAACCGCGTTATTTAGATGCGGGCGTTGTTTTGGAACATCCGTGGCTACGGCCACTCGGGGAGGCGTACCCAACTCAGAGATTACATCCGCAAGGAAGGGATAGATATCGTAGGGCTCCAGGAAACCATCAAATCTGATTTTCGACACCAGGATGTCTTAGCCATAGATCCCCTTGAGCGTTTTTCGTGGCATCATAGTCCGGCAAACGGCCATTTGGGTGGCATGTTGTTGGGTTTCTGTGGTGCCACTTATGAGGTGCTGTCCTGGGAGGCTGGCACCTTCTTCCTCGCTGCCAATATACGCGTGAGAGCCTCGCTTTGCGAACTCGTGGTCGTGCAAGTTTACGGCCCAGCTGATCACTCGCGCTCGGCTGAGTTTCTGGGAGAACTCGAAGCCAAGGTGTTGGCAGTAGCCGCAACCCATGTACCTCTTATGGTGGGTGGCGATTTCAACCTTATCCACTCTGATGCGGAAAGCAATGATAATATCAACTGGCCAAGGGTGGCCATGTTTAATAACGCAATTGCGTCAATGTCACTTAGGGAAGTGACAAGGACTGGGGCAAGATATACTTGGACTAACAAGCAATTAGCCCCGGTTCGATCCGTTTTAGATCGCGTGTTCATGTCTCCGGAATGGGAAGTGGTGTTTCCACTTAGCTCGCTCCTGGCAGAAACACGGATCGGCTCGGATCATGCTCCTCTTATCTTATCTTCAGGGGAAGATAAGATTCGTCGTAGCCCACGCTTCTTCTTCGAAACAGCGTGGTTCGAAGTCCCTGACTTTGACGCTATCTTTAGGGAAAGATGGATAAGAAGTGTCCAAGCCACGGGCCAGCAGCGCGGCCCTTTGGAGTTCTGGAACTGCGGTCGGGGGACGCCTGCGCGCAAGCCTCAAGGGATGGGGTGCGAACCAGGGGCGGGATGACAAAGTTCTAAGGGCGCGGCTTCTCGCCGAGATTGCAACCCTTGATACACAAGCTGACGCGCACCCTTTCTCGGAGCAAGAATGGGCGCACCGATACGCCTTAGAAGGGCAAGTCGAAGCGTTGCTTCGTTCGGAGGAGGAATATTGGAGGCATAGGGGAGGCCTCAAGTGGACGCTCAAGGGTGACGCGAACACTGGCTATTTCCACGCATACGCGAATGGTCGCCGCAGAAAATGCCTAATCCTTAGACTGCAGACGGAGCAGGGGCTCCTCCTTCAGCAATCGGAGATCAGCAAACATATCTATGACTTTTACATCAGCTTGATGGGGACAGACGAACCTCAACGTGCGCGGTTGCGAGAGGATGTGTGGCTTCCAGCACAGAAAGTCTTAGATTCCGAGAATGACGAGCTGGGGCTCGCATTCCTCCCCAAGGAAATCGACGATGCTATCCAAAGTATGAAATCTGACACGGCACCGGGGCCCGACGGGTGGCCGGTGGCGATGTTCAAGCATTTCTGGCCACTATTGCGTGAACCCATCTTTGCGGTGTGCAATGGCTTCATGCGTGGATTCTTGGATATAGCTAGGCTAAACTATGAAGTGCTATCGTTAATCCCGGAAGTGCCTGGTGCGGACAATATTCGCCAATACAGGCCAATTGTGCTCATTAATGTCCCTTTCAAAATCTGCGCCAAAGGGTGTGCCACTAGGTTATCTCCGATAGCTCACCGCACCATTAGCCGAACCCAATCTGCCTTCTTACGTGGTAGATACATCTTGGAAGGCCCGCTCGCGCTTCAAGAGACCCTGCACGAACTTAGACGCACGCACGAACCGGCGATTTTACTCAAACTAGACTTCGAAAAGGCCTACGACCGCGTCAACTGGGATTTCCTTAGACAAATCCTAGTTAGCCGAGGATTCTCGTCGACATGGGTTCACAGAGTAAAGCAGTTGGTCTCAGGGGGCCATACTGCGGTCTCGGTGAACGGAGAAGTAGGGAACTTCTTCAGAAACAAGCGTGGCTTACGCCAGGGTGACCCTATGTCACCGCTTTTGTTCAACTTCGTGGTTGATGTGCTTACGGCCTTGCTTTGTAAAGCAACGGAGGCAGGCCACATCAAAGGGGTGTTGGGGCACCTCATCCCAGGGGGATCTCGCACTTACAGTACGCGGATGACACGCTTCTGTTGTTCCAACCGGACATACATAGCGTGGCCACGATCAAAGCTCTATTGATCAGTTTTGAACTCATGTCGGGCCTCAAGATCAACTTCCACAAATGTGAAGTGATGCCCATAGGGTTAGGTTCGTCTGAGAGCAAGCGTATCGCGGACCAGCTTAACTGCAAACTTGGCAACCTCCCGTTTACCTACCTGGGCTTACCACTGGATGCCAAGCGTATCTCGATAGATGGTTGGGCCCCGCTTTGGACTAAGGTCGGTGGGCGGGTGTGTCCGTGGAGAGGGAAGTTCATGTCCTCCGCAGCTAGGCTAATTCTCACGAATGCGAGCCTATCCTCGCTGCCGCAATTTGCGATGGGATTGTTCCTACTGGCAGAAGGCGTTCATGTCAAGATGGACACGCCCAGGTCTCGTTTCTTTTGGGAAGGGACGGGACCAAAACGCAAGTACCACATGGTTCGTTGGGATGCGGTGTGTCATCCCAAAGACCTCGGGGGGTTAGGGATCACTAACACTCGGATCCTTAACATTGCTCTTATGTGCAAGTGGATTTGGAAACTGTCGCAGGGATCGTCCTCTTCGAGAAGAGCTACCAGGACCAAGAAGATTCGCTAGAATTTCGTAACCAAACCTTTCCCCCTTAGACCCCTCTTAAATCTCGGGACGAGATTTCTTATAGTGGAGGAGAATTGTGACGCCCGGATAATCATGCTACAGTAATCTCACATTGATGGTGCCACGTCACCTCTGTCACTGTAGTTAATCACGGGTTAAATCAAAACCGTTTCGAAATTCAAATTCAAATTTATGATGACAATAAAAGTTTTCAAAAATTAAAACTAAAAAGTTCGGTGGTTGTCAAATATTACATCGGTAATTATGGTGGAGTGCACACATTTTTATAAAGTGTCTGAATATTTTAAAATGAATTAAAATAGAAAAGGAAAAATAAGAAAAGAAAAAAAACAAACCGAATAAATAAAGGGAGGGGGGAAACCCCCTGGCCAACTGGGCCAAACGGCCCAGCCGACCGGCCCATTGGCCCATCCGGCCCCCCCTCACTCCCTTAACCCTCCCGGGCGACGAAACCCTAGCCCCCTCCCCCACTCGCTCTCTCCCCCTCCCCCCGATCCAGTTCTGGATCGGGATCGGGACAAACCCCCCCACCGACGCTCGAACCCCCCCGGATCCCGACCACCACCGCTCGTCCTCACCCCCCCTCCTCGCCGGACGCCATGGACGCGCGCCGTCCCGTCGCTGCCCGTCGCCAGACCTCGCTGTCCCCGTCTTCCACCTCGCCGGGACCACGTTGCTGCCGAACGCCTCCTCGCCCTCCTCCTCGCCGGTCCTCCTCGACCTCCCCCGAGCCCACTGCCCCGAACCCCTACTCCGCGCCGTGAGCATCGCCCCTCTCTTCTCCCCCTCTGCTCCCATCGCCGGATCCGACCGTGCCCGCCATCCGCGCCGAGGCCCTGGTGCCGTCCCCGATGGCCACCGGCCTCGCGCTGCTTCGCCCCGCCCACGCACGCGCTCACGGCCGCGGCCTCCGCGCCGCGACTGGGCCAGTGCCCCGCTCGCTCCCCCTACCGTCTTGGCCAACCACGGTGCTCGCCGACCTGCCACCCTTCGCGGGCGCCGCCTACGGCCAGCTCGCCGTGGGTGTGCTCCGGCGAGCCACCCACCCGCAGCACCCCCCCCCCCCCGCGCCCCCTGCTCCCCTTGCCCCACGCCGGCCCCTGAACCCCACCCCTCGCCTCCGCCCGCCGTGGCCTCGGCTGGCCGCGCCGGCGTGCCCCACCGTCGGTGCCCCGGCGGCCTCGTCCCACCCTGCGGGCGAGTGCCCGCTTGGGTGCGCCCGCGCCCAGCGCCCACGCCCGTTCGGGCGAGCGCCCGCACCCGCGCCCGGTCGGCCCCCTTGGCCACTGCCGGGTGGGGCCCGATACCCTCTGGGCCACAGACACATGGGGCCCGCCCCCAGAACGCTAATAATAATAATAATAATAATAATAAAATAAATAAATAAATAAGATAAATAAAAATAGTAAATATGATTAATAAAAATAAAAATGATTTATTAAAATTAATTATTAATTAATTAATTGATTAAGTAATTAATTAAGTTAATTAATCCTGATTAGATTAACATAATCACTAATTAATTTAACTAATCTATAATTAAACTAAAGAGAGAATGACAGGTGGGTCCCACTGGACCCACATGTCAGGTTGACCAAGTCAACTCTGTTGACTGCTGATGTCAGCATGACATCATGCTGATGTCATTAATCTGTTTTCCGAATTAATTAAATAATTAAATAAATTCCAGAAATTAATAAAATCTTTAGAAAATCATATCTTTTAATCCGTAACTCGGATTAAAATATTTTCAACATGAAAGTTGCTCAGAACGACGAGACGATTTCGGATACGCAGTCCGTTCATCCGCCACACACCCCTAACCTATCGAACTCACAACTTTTCCCCTCCGGTTCATCTGTCCGAAAACGCGAAACACCGGGAATACTTTCCCGGATGTTTCCCCCCTTCGTCGGTATCACCTAGTACCGCGATTGGGCACACCTAGCATCGTTACTTGTCATGTCATGCATCGATATGCATTTGTTTGCATTGTATTCATTGTTTCTTCCCCCTCTTCTCTCCGGTAGACTACGAGACCGACGCTGCTGCTGCCCAGTTCGACTACGGAGTTGACGACCCCTCCTTCTTGCCAGAGCAATCAGGCAAGCCCCCCCTTGATCACCAGATATCGCCTATTCTACTCTATACTGCTTGCATTAGAGTAGTGTAGCATGTTACTGCTTTCCGTTGATCCTATTCTGATGCATAGCCTGACATTGTTGCTACACCTGTTGATACCTTACCTGCAATCCTAAATGCTTAGTATAGGATGCTAGTTTATCATCATTGGCCCTACATTCTTGTCAGTCTGCCTTGCTATACTATTGGGCCGTGATCACTCGAGAGGTGATCACGGGTATATACTATACATACATGCATACTATACAGATGGTGACTAAAGTCGGGTCAGCTCGAAGAGTACCCGCGAGTGATTCAAGGATTGGGGGCTGAAAGGACCTTTGTCCCGACGGCCCTCTGTGTGGATCTTTGTGGCGGAGCGACAGGGCAGGTTGAGACCGCCTAGGAGAGAGGTGGGCCTGGCCCTGTTCGGCGTTCGCGGACACTTAGCACGCTTAACGAGATCTTGGTATTTGATCTGAGTTGGCTACGAGCCTATACGCACTAACCATCTACGCGGGAGTAGTTATGGGTATCCCGACGTCGTGGTATCAGCCGAAGCACTTCAGACGTCAGCGACGGAGCGGCGCGCGCCGAATTGGACTGGAACGCCACTAGGCTAGGTCTGCTTTCGGCCGCCCTCGCAACGTGCAGGTGTGCTATGGGCGATGGGCCCAGACCCCTGTGCGCTTAGGTTTAGACCGGCGTGCTGGCCTCTCTGTTGTGCCTAGGTGGGGCTGCGACGTGTTGATCTTCCGCGGTCGGGCATGACCCAGGAAAGTGTGTCCGGCCAAATGGGATCAAGCGTGCTGGGTAAGTTGGTGCACCCCTGCAGGGAAGTTAATCTATTCGAATAGCCGTGATCTTCGGTAACAGGACGACTTGGAGTTGTACCTTGACCTTATGACAACTAGAACCGGATACTTAATAAAACACACCCTTCCAAGTGCCAGATACAACCGGTGGTCGCTCTCCCTCAGGGATACGAGGGGAGGATAGCCGGGTAGGATATGATATGCGATGCTACTTGGAGGACTTCGACCTACCCTCTTTTGCCTGTTGCAAGACGAAGGTGACCAGAAGCGTAGTCTTCGACAGGATTAGCTATCCCCCTCTTATTCTGGCATTCTGCAGTTCAGTCCACTGATATGGCCTCCTTACACATATACCCATGCATATGTAGTGTAGTTCCTTGCTTGCGAGTACTTTGGATGAGTACTCACGGTTGCTTTCTCCCCCCTTTTTCCCCTTTTCCTTTCTTTCTGGTTGTCGCAACCAGATGCTGGAGCCCAGAAGCCAGACGCCACCGTCGATGACGACTACTACACTGGAGGTGCCTACTACTACGTGCAGGCTGCTGACGACGACCAGGAGTAGTTAGGAGGATCCCAGGCAGGAGGCCTGCGCCTCTTTCGATCTGTATCCCAGTTTGTGCTAGCCATCTTATGGCAACTTGTTTAACTTATGTCTGTACTCAGATATTGTTGCTTCCGCTGACTCGTCTATGATCGAGCACTTGTATTCGAGCCCTCGAGGCCCCTGGCTTGTATTATGATGCTTGTATGACTTATTTTATTTGTAGAGTTGTGTTGTGATATCCTCCCGTGAGTCCCTGATCTTGATCGTACACATTTGCGTGCATGATTAGTGTACGATTGAATCGGGGGCGTCACAGCAGTGGAGTCCGTTGGCGAGGTCTAAGGATGCGGAGAAAATGAAGCTAGCTCAAGATCGTCTTCATCAAGTCTACCTTTTGGCTAGGGAGCCAACCGCCACTCCTTCGTCGTGAAGTGGCTTTTGTCTAGCGAGCGAGCCTGCGTGCTCTAAGCTCTTGGCTTTTAGCCTGTATTAGACTCGCTGTGACCGCATGTGCCTTTTGGCCTGCCGCTACTCCTGTGCCTCCGTGCACGACTGTCCTGAGCCTCCGTGCTCGTTCCGCTACATTTTTATGTTTTCAGTACTGTTAATGCTGCCTATGTTGGGGGCTTTATTAATTTAAAGCCGGACGCTCCTAGCGTCTTCGTTCTAAAAAAAAGTTAGCAGTATAAATGAGAAGCGGTGATATGATGTACCTAAGATCGGTTGGATTGGATCAGCGTCGGTGATCTGACGACGGGCGCTCGACGATGACGAAAAGTGGACTGGTGCCTGGCTCTGGCGGGAGGCGCTCAAGTGTGCATTCATTTCCGGCGATCGGGGCCCAGAACAGGATCGCCTCGGCCTTGAGCAACCCATCAATTCAGTGTTCGCTGCCGGCGAGAGAAACACGAAGAGCGAGATCGGGGTTTGGAATATGGTAAAGATCTAAATTTGGAAGGGTGAATAGAGTACGTCTGTATATGACGACATACACCTACAGAACTACTAGTTGGGGAATAGCCATGGTGTAGAAGAAGGAAAGCTGCGTTTGCACGCGTGACTTGTGTGCGAGATTGAAGGAAATTAGGCTGCTGATTCTGCGCGATCCCTGCGTCCCTGGCATTGGTGCCTCGCTAAGCAAGGGCCCTTGCCTACGTGCGTGCCTCGAGGGGCCCCTTGACCATCGGGGGCCCGGGGCGGTCGCCCCCCTGCCACCCCTCAGGGCCGGCCCTGTGGACAATACACCCAGGGGCGGATCTGGCCAAGAAATCATGTGAAGGCCCCATCCCTATCCTAGTGGAATTGATAGATTTGATTTAATAAGAAAGAGAATTGATGCCGCGTTGGATGAGAAGAAACAACCTATCTAGCTGCTCATGCATACCTCAGAGGGAAGGAGGAGATTGGATGGCTGGACGAAGACCGGACGTGGTGGACACAACAGCAAGATGTCTCAGGGCCAGAGGAGGAAGGGGAAAGGCAACAACGACGGGGTGGAGACCAAGGCAGCAGCAGGACGTCCGCCTCCATGCCCTTGTTCTGCACCTGGGCGCGCTCACGGTAGTCTTGCTCGTCGGTGAGCGCCCAGTCGAGCATCAAGAGCAGCCTACTCCCCATGCCCCACCGGGCACGGAGATGGTTGATGCGGCTGTGGGTGAGTCGGAGCGGGGCGAGGGAGAGGAGAGAGATGGTGGTCGCCATTTCCACCCTCTGCCGCGTGCTTGCCGTGGGGATGAGAGAAGATGGAAGCATGGGAGATCCCCTCCTACGTCGCGTGGGGCGGCGGACGACAACCTACGGGAGACGGGGCGTGGGGAGAGGTGAGCGGGCGAGGGGAGGGAGCAGTTTTCTTTTTGGAAGAAAGAGGTGGAGAGAAAGAAGGAAACTCTCCGGTTGTTTCCACAATTAAGGGGATCATGGGAGGGAGATCGCGGACTAATTGCTTTCCGCAAATTAGGCGGGGTGGGCCGCGAGGATTGAGGATTGCTGAGCGCGTACGATTCACAGACCATAGCGTCTGCTTGGCAGAACATTCGATGTGAGACGTTGATCTGGTTAGCTAACCATCGGTGTAATATGGATAGTAGGATATGTTTAACATAATTTAATCGAAAGCTCCTGGTTAACCCGTGTACAGTTTGTTGTGTGGCTTTAGAGAAGCTCATGATTGCTCTTTTAATAGTAGTATAGATATAGAAGTATAGATATAGATTAGTCTACGTGACGGCTGTGGCAGCACGTTGATGCTGCCTCCATTGTACATGGCCTAAGGCCATCTCCACAGCGCGACCACAAAACGTCCGGGTCTGTCCGTTTGGGGTCAAACGAACAAATGAGACGACCCAGCGCGCAACCCTATCCGTAAAAAGTGTCCGTTGCTGGTCCGTCTCACCCCATCCTGGGAGCAAAGTTGAGCCGGATTTGCGTCTGAAACGGACACGAGCGGACGCTCCCTGCGTCCTCCTTGTCCAGGCGTGTCCTTTTGCATGTGACCCTGACCCATCTGTCATTGGCACACAAGTGGCCCACACACCCACCCACCCACCTCTCTCTCTCCTCCTTTTTCTCTTCCTGGCCCACCACGCACACACACCACCATGAGGCACCCGCGGGCGCCGAGGAGCACACGGCGCGGTGGCACTCCCGCCGGCCGGCCTCGCCTCGCCGTCGTTGAGGTCCTGCCGCCGCGGGAGAGGAGTGCGCCGGCGCGGGCGGCCAGCTTGGGGCGCGGACGGGCGCAGCGGACGCGGCAGCTCGGCGCAGGCGAGCGCGACAGCGAGCGGCTGTGGGATGCCGCGGGCACGCGCGGCCGCAGCCGAGCGCAAGTGACGGCGGCGCGGTGCGGGGCACGGCGGCGGGCGCGTCGGCCAGAGCAGGGGCGCGGCGGTGGGCGGCGTGCGCGGGGCGAGCGCGAGGCAGCGAGGCGGGCACGGCGAGGCGTGGCAGGGCGGGGTGAGCGCGAGGCGGGGAGGCGCGGCGAGGCGAGGTGCGCTTCGGCCGAAGCGTGGCACCGCACGGACGCCGCGGCGAGCGACGGGAGTAGCTAGCTAGACGGCGGGATGCGGCGCGGGCGAGGTGCTAGGTAGGCTGGGCGCGGCTGGTGAGCACGGGCGTGCTAGCTAGTGAGGCGCCGCGTTCGCGTCCTTGCTAGCTAGCCAGCCAGCCAGCCGCCGCGTTCGCGTGCATGCGTGCTTGCTAGCTAGCTAGCCGGCCGCTGCCATGTGCGAGCGCAAGGCGTGCCCATCCGCCGAGCGGCACAGTGCATGGGCGAGCGTGTGGGCCGCGGCGGATGGCGGCCGGCGGGGCACGGCCTGGGCACGAGTGCGGCGAATCTGGACAACGCCGATCCTCCTCGTCGATGCCGCCAGCGGCTGTCCGTGAAGTGTTCGATGAAATGTCTAAAGCGAAATACAACTGGACATATTTTGGATTGGGTTGGCCGTGGTGGGCGACTCGATGATGGGACGACCGCATGCGGACATGCATGTCCGTTTTCCTACCCAAACGGATAGAATCCGGTCAAATAGAACGTCCGTTTGGGATCGTGCGGTTGAGTTGGCCAAATGCGTCTGCCCACGCCCACGCCCGTTCACACGCACGTCCTCGACCGGTCAAACGTGACCCGCGGACCCGCGGATGTGACCGTAAACGTGGGCCCGTCCACGCGCAAACAGACTCGGCCACCGCAGACAGACTTGGCTCGCCATGCCGCTACTCCGTCCACCACCACGGCACAACGCGCGGGCCGGAGAAACGTCTCCTGCTCCGCCGCCTCCGTCGCAGAGCACAATCAAGGTAACCATATACTACTACAGAGGGGAATCGTAGTAGTATAGTGCTTGTGCTCTGGCTCTGACGCTCTGTTCCGTGGCGACATTGAGAATTCATTAAGGTGGTCATCGTCGGTGCCACCAAGGAGATCGGGAGGGCGGCGGTGAGCAGGGCGAGGGGGATGGAGCTCGCGGGTGCCATTGATACCCAGTGCGTGCATAGGGCAGGATGCGGGAGAGGTGCTTGCTTGCTCACTCACCACTCGTCCCCTTGTGCTCTGTCTCTCTCTTTTCTTGGTCTGTAAGCCGAGCGCTGGTGTTGTTTCTTCAGTTAAGTGGCATGGAATGGAAGAACCCCTGGAGATTCCGGTGCTCAATGATCTCACCATGGTTCTCGGCTCCATAGCACAGGCAGGTATTAATTGGCATCTCCGTTTGTCAAATTTAGATTTTATTGTTGTCGGTGCGCCTTATGCTGACTAAAATTCTGCTGTTTTCAGTCAAGAGGAACTGGCGTGGCTGTCGATTTCAGTGAACCTTCTCTTGTCTGTCTATGACAATGTCAAGCAGGTACGTTATCCAGTGAGGGTCTACTTCCATGAGCCTCCAGATTTGCAAGCAAATGCAGGTTCAAAGAGAGGCAGAGAACCAAAACTAATACCTCAAGAAGGCATTTCAGATATGGACACTGATAATCCAGTAAGTGTGACAAAAACAATTCAGCAATTTTCCTTTCAGAGTGATTTCTTAGTAACAAAGGCAGAAGCACTGTCTTCGAAGATATCCTCGCTTTTATTCTAAATTGTACTACTCCATACAAGTGATCTTCTACAGCAAATAAAAAACAGTAAATGATATGTTCCACAAACTGACTGGATAGTGTTGACAAGGGCAAGAGGCCAGGTGCTCGGAGAAGACGGAGTGCGTGTGCACAGCGTGGTTCTTCCAGGGCTTGCCTCAAGCACGTCGGTCAGTTTGTCAGGCCCTGGAGAGGTGCTTAAGCTCTAGCAATATATGCTTGACTGAACTTTGGATGAACTGATCACACAACCAATTTTTTTCTTTCAGATTTACACCTTGAAGCATGATGTTACAGATGTTCGATGCCTGATGCCAGGACTCATTCTGGCAATACGGAAAGTGGTACGCTTGAAGGTACCTGATAGTTACACTGCATTTTCTGAAGTATTCTCAAGATACTGTGTTGGTCACTAAACACGTCACCACATATTTTTGCAGAACTTGATCTATGGTCTGCAGAAGTTCTTGTAGGAAATTATCAATTCACACGTCAAGAGAACTACAATTTTTGACCTTCCAGCTGTTTATGATGAGAGACAAATGGGATTAAAATCAATTCCTTTCCTTGGCTCGTAATTAGAAATGGTGCCACTGGCAAGACAGATCGGAGAACCTGTTGAGTATATGTGTTTGTGTTTGTGCATATTGTGTATTGGGCCACCTCCTACTTTTCTTGTATAGTTGGGTCGTGGTCCACCGTTATACATCATATATATGTGCAATTGCTCCTGATCAATACATCTTGCAATTCCATCATCATACATGGTATCAGTTTTCGGGTTCTAACCCTAGCTTCCGCTCCCTCCGTCGCCGCCGCACCCCCTTGCGCCGCCGCCGCCGCGCCCTCCCCATCGCGCCGCCGCCGTAGCTTCCTCTCCTCCATTGCCGCGCTACCCGTTCACCGCCGCTGCCTCTCCCGTGCCGCCGCCGCCGCCTCCTCTCCCCTCAGCGCCGCCGCCACCACCCCCTGCTGCCGCCGTGATCTCCACCACCAAAGACGCCGCCGCCGCTGCCCAACCCTAACCCTAACCGCACCACCCTCCTGCAACATGTCTTCCATCACGTCCGCCGACCCCCCCCCCCCTCCCCCGACGCCGCCGACATCCGCAACCTCAACATCTACGAGCAGGTTCCGGTCCGTCTTGATCAGACGGACTCCTCCCATCCCTCCAGACGCGTAGAAAATAAGCGCATCGCTGGTAGCGCTTCAATAGGCGCTCGATAGTGCATCGCGCGCGACCATCCGGCGCTTGGCAAAATGTGAAACAACACATATCAATTTGACAATATGAACCAAATAAAATGATCTAAAAATAGCAAAAATCATGATTCATACCACCAACATATCATAGTTCAAATGAAGGACATAGTTCAAAGTAGGAAACCACAAGCAAGTTCACACAAATATAGGTTCACACAAATAAATAAACATCAACATTCATGCCTCCTCATCTTCTTCCTCCTCCTCATCACCATCATGCTCTTCCTCTTCATTTGAAACTCGGACGGTGTTTGCACTAGTGCCACCATCCATTGAAGGCATCGGCACAACGGAAGGCATGCCTCCACCCATAGGTGCTCCCATGCCTCCAATGCCACCCGGACGTGCACTCATGCCGTCTATCCCACCCATGCCACTCATGTCTCCAATGCCGCCCGGAGGTGCACTCATGCCTCCCATCCCTCCAAATACTCCAATGAGAGATCCAAAACTCATGCCACCCATGTCTTGCATAGTAAAAATGTCCTCGTCCATGATGTAGTTCACCGACCTTCCTTTCGGCGCATCGATCAACCCCTCACCGTCGTCATCCACTTCATATTCATGGTCTTCTTGATTAACTTCATTGGTTTGAGACCAATGATCATAAGAATTGTTTGACCCAACATTCATAGTTGATAAATATGCATCATCGGCCATACTACAATACACCATAGCACACACACATCAAGCACATTCGTATATAGCCATCTACTCCCTTGGTTCCTAAATATTTGTCTTTCTAGATATTTTATCAAGTGACTACATACGAAGCAAAATGAGTGAATGTACACTCTAAAATATGTCTATATACATCCGTATGCGGTAGTTCATTTAAAATCTCTAAAAAGACAAATATTTAAAAACGGAGGGAGTATCTCACAACAACAAAAAATAAAAGAAAATTGTATACCTTGTGGGAATTTCCTCGAACACATTGGGCGCAGCCGGTGGTGCACCAAATTGCGAGCTCAGGGGTGCTTCGGGCGGCGGCGGTGGAGGCTGGAAGGAGGCCGGAGGCTTCACACGAGTATTTTGTTCAAAGCTTGGTTGTCTGAAAGTATGATTACAGGTACCGAGTATTTCCGTAGTCACTCGGGCCAAGTTGTGTCTTTCACAAACTCGTTCTGCAAAATCGCAATCTATTCGGGGGCTAATGTTAGGGATACACATAACAGGTAGGCCCATGAAGGGCTGAAGTATCATAAAGCATGGGGTCTACACAACATGTGGGTCCAGATAAATTTCATACAGACATACTATCCACTCGGACAAGCAGCATACTATCCACTCGAACAAGCAGCATACTATCCACTCAACCAAGCAGTATACCATCCACTCGGATGGTAGTTCACCACTCGACCGTACGACTCATTCGGATATACGAAGAGCAGCAGGCAACAAAGCAGTCGACATCATTCTCATGGTGAGGGCTTGGTAGTGGGCTAACATTATGGCATTCATGCCCCACTTTGTAACATAGAAGGTGAGGGGGTGGCGCACTCTATATAAGCCACCCCCACTACTAGACTCAGGGGGCTTTTTTCTTCCATCTCTCTCTCTCTCTCTTTCGCCACTAGTCTCAGGACTTAGCTCAGGCATGGGGATCCGTTCCTCGCTCTCTCATACACATTGTAATCTCCGGATCATACTTAGATAAAACAAAGACTCTCCGGAGAACGAGACGTAGGGTTGTTATCTCCATCATGAGAGGCCCGAACTCGCTAAAACCACCGTGTCACCCATATGCATCTCGATAGATCATGCTTCTTTATCCTACCCTCTCTTATTGTCGGAATCGTTACCACGACAGCGGGTGTACAGAGGAGTGGGTGGGAGGCCGGTCTGCCCTGTCATCAACAAAATGGTGTAGCTGAGCGTAAGCATCGTTATATAGTTGAGACTAGTCTTGCTTTTGCTTGCCCATGCCTCCGTCCCTTTCTGGTTTTGGAGTCATGGGTTTTCTACCGCATGCTTTCTCAGTAACAGACTCCCTACACGACCCCGTCAGATGAAAACACCACTTGAGCTCTTGCTGAATGAAGTTCCTGATTATATGTTTGTCAAGGTCTTTGGTTGCGTGTGTTGGTCACATCTTCGTTCGTATAACCAAGGCAAGTTGGAGTTTCGGTCTAAACAGTGCATATTTTTTGGTTATAGTTCTCTTCATAAAGGGTACAAGTGTCTTCATGTTCCCTCAAACCGCGTCTACATCTCACGTGATGTGGTGTTTGATGAGAATGTCTTTCCTTTTTTTCGCACTTCCGGTCACCTCCACCACTCCCACTGCACCTGAGAAATCGGTTTTACCTTTGCCTGGTCAATTTCTTGATGCTACATATACCCCCTTGTTGCTACCTAATCATGGTGCAGGTACTGGGCGCGAAACACGCCTCGAGCTTCTGGATGAGCAGCCGCCCGCATCCCCTCGGATGTCCGCCCAGCCCGCTCGTGACGTCCCACCGTCACTTGGCCTGCCGATGGGGCTGGCGGAGCCGGACACTACAGGGCTTCCCGACGTGCCGGCCGAGTCGGCATCCTCGCCCGAGCCGGCGCCCTCACCCGAGCCGGCGTCCCCGCTCATGTTGGCCGAGCGGGCATCCAGTCCTTCCTCGCCCGACCGGTCGCCTGGTGTGACTGATTCTGTTTCTAGGGAGCAATTTGTGTCGTCATCGTCATCTTCATCGACCCCATCTCTGTCGCCACCTCCTCCACCTACTGTTGTTCTACGTCCTCGTACGCGCAGTCAGAGTGGTATTATTCGGCCTAAGGAGCGCACCGATGGCACGTCTGCGTGGATTGTGGCGTGTATGGCACAGATAGATGCTGACCCCACTGCCGAGCCTCGACATTTTCAGGCGGCTCTTCGGATTCCTCATTGGTGTAGTGCCATGGAGCAGGAGTTTCATGCACTACAGAGGAATGATACTTGGCGCTTGGTTCCTCCTGTATCTGGTGTCAACATCCTTGACTCCAAGTGGGTGTTTAAGGTAAAGAAGCATGCTGATGGATCTATTGAGCGGTACAAGGCACGGTTGGTGGCTAAAGGGTTTAAACAACGGTATGGTCTGCATTATGATGATATCTCCAATCCAGTTGTCAAACCTACCACCTTTCGTCTGCTTCTGTCCTTGGCGGTTTCCAAAGGGTGGTCTCTGCGTCAGCTTGATGTTCAGAATGATTTTCTCCATGGGGTCTGGGAGGAAGAGGTTTACATGCGGCAACCTTCAGGTTTTGTTGATCCTGCTCATCAGCATCATTTGTGTCGTCTTGTTAAGGCGCTTTATGGACTTAAGCAGGCTCCCCGTGCATGGCATGACCGACTTGGTTCGGTTCTTGCACGTCTTGGATTTGCTCTCCGTCCACTACTGACACATCTCTGTTCATGTTCCATCGTCCTGAGATTACTATGTACCTGCTGGTTTATGTTGACGTCATTATTCTTATCAGCTCCTCAGTGGCTGTCGTTGATCGTCTGTTGTCTGCTTTGAGTGGTCATTTTACTGTCAAGGATCTGGGTGCTCTCCATTACTTCCTTAGTCTGGAGGTTTCACGGTCTCCTGCCGGCCTGACTCTCACTCAGCATAAGTATTCCTTGGACTTGCTGCGACGTGCTGGTATGTTGCAATGCAAGCATGCTACCACCCCTATGTCTGCGACTGATCGGTTATCAGTCTTGGATGGTGCCTTGCTTCCTTCAGATAATGCTACAAAGTACCGCAATATTGTTGATGGGTTGGAGTACTTGACTATCACACGACCAGACATCTCCTATGCGGTAAACCATGTGTGCTGGTATCTTCATGCTCCCCGGACTTCACACTGGTCAGCTGTGAAGCGCATACTACGTTATCTCTCTCATACTGTCTCCTATGGTTTGCATCTTCGGTCTACCTCTTCGAGTGCTCTCTCAGCGTTCTCTGATGCTGATTGGGCTGGGAGCCTGGATGATCGACGAACAACGGGGGGCTATGTTGTCTTCTTTGATCGCAACTTGATCACCTGGAGTGCGTGCAAGCAGGCCACAGTCTCTCGGAGTAGCACTGAAGCAGAGTATAAGGCAGTTGTCAATGCCACGGCTGAGCTAATTTGGGTACATTCTCTCTTGAGAGAGTTGGAGTCTCCCAAAAGCAACCATCGGTTCTTTGGTGTGATAATATTGGTGCGACATATCTTTCATCTAATCCATTTTTCCATGCTCATATCAAGCACATCGAAATTGACTATCACTTTGTGAGGGAACATGTTGCACAGAAACTTCTTTCCAAAGAGAGAGAGAGAGTGAAATTAAACGGCAGTCAATCACGGCTTGTAATAATAAATAAATAAACTGCTAAGTCGGCGGTTTGGAAAACGAAATCTGCACACCGCACGTATCCAAGATGTAGTATATATATTTGCTTTGGATCCATTCTGATCTTAGTACTAGGACGTACGGATTAGCAGCATTGACCAGTCCGTTGTTTATTTATACTATACTAGTGCACAAATTAAAGCAAGGAATCCAGGCTCGCACGAACAGAAGCGCAAGCGGACTCCTCGTGCTGCTGAAACTGAAAGCAAATACTCGATCGAAATAGACGGGCAGATGATCATCGCCGGCATGGCACGGGAGGTCTCTTCTCTTGAATGGAGTCATCACCGGCACGGCACGGCACAGCACACACCCGCGCGGAGTCGGTGAAACCGGTCTCTTCTCTTGAATCCTTTTATTATTGCCTCTAGGGCATATTTCAACACTAGTCACCTTATGCAATTAGTGCATGTCAATCGGTGGAACCTGTCTCACGTAAGCGTATGTGTAAGGTTGGTCCGGGCCGCTTCATCCCACAATATCGCTGAAGCAAAATAAGACTAGTAGTGGCAAGAAAGTTGACAACATCTACGCCCACAACAAATTTGTGTTCTACTCGTGCAAAGAGAACTACGCATAGACCTAGCTCATGATGCCACTGTTGGGGAACGTTGCATAAAATTACAATTTTCCTACGTTCACCAAGATCAATCTATGAGTTCATCTAGCAATGAGAGAAAGGAGTGCATCTACATACCCTTGTAGATCGCGAGCAGAAGCGTTCAAGAGAACGGGGTTGAGGGAGTCGTACTCGTTGTGATCTAAATCACCGATGATCCTAGTGCTGAACGGACAGCACCTCCGCGTTCAACACACGTACGGTTGAGGATGACGTCTCCTCCTTCTTGATACAGCAAGGGGGGAGGAGAGGTTGACGGAGATCCAGCAGCATGACGGCGTGGTGGTGGATGCAGCAGTGATCTCGGCAGGGCTTCGCCTAGCTTCTACGAGAGGGAGAGGTGTAGCAATGGGAGAGGGAGGCGCCAAGAACATGGGTGCGACTGCCCTCCCTCCCCCTCTTTATATAGGCCCCCTAAGGGGGGCGCCGGCCCTAGGAGATGGGATCTCCAAGGGGAGGCGGCGGCCAGGGGGAAACTTGCCCCCCAAACCAGGTGGAGGCGCCCCCACCCCTAGGGTTTCCAACCCTAGGCGCAGGGGGGGCACAAGGGGGGCACACCAGCCCACCTGGGGCTGGTTCCCCTCCTACTTCAGCCCGGGATAGGTGGCCCCACCCGGTGGACCCCCGGGACCCTTCCGGTGGTCCCGGTACAATACCGGTGATCCCAGAAACTTTCCCGATGGCCGAAACCTGACTTCCTATATATAATTCTTCACCTCCGGACCATTCCAGAACTCCTCGTGACGTCCGGGATCTCATCCGGGACTCCGAACAACTTTCGGATTACTGCATACTAATATCTCTACAACCTAGCGTCACCGAACCTTAAGTGTGTAGACCCTACGGGTTCGGGAGACATGCAGACATGACCGAGACGCCTCTCCGGTCAATAACCAATAGCGGGATCTGGATACCCATGTTGGCTCCCACATGCTCCTCGATGATCTCATCAGATGAACCACGATGTCGAGGATTCAATCAACCCCGTATACAATTCCCTTTGTCAATCGGTACGTTACTTGCCCGAGACTCGATCGTCGGTATCCCAATACCTCGTTTAATCTCGTTACCGGCAAGTCACTTTAATCGTACCATAATGCATGATCCCGTGACCAGACACTTGGTCACATTGAGCTCATTATGATGATGCATTACCGAGTGGGCCCAGAGCTACCTTTCTGTCATACGGAGTGAGAAATCCCAGTCTCGATTCGTGCCAACCCAACAGACACTTTCGGAGATACCCGTAGTGCACCTTTATAGTCACCCAGTTACGTTGTGACGTTTGGCACACCCAAAGCACTCCTACGATATCCGGGAGTTGCACAATCTCATGGTTTTAAGGAAATGATACTTGACATTTGGAAAAGCTCTAGCTAAACGAACTACACGATCTTTGAGCTATGCTTAGGATTGGGTCTTGTCCATCACATCATTCTCCTAATGATGTGATCCCAATATCAATGACATTCAATGCCCATAGTCAGGAAACCATGACTATCTGTTGATCAACGAGCTAGTCATAGAGGCTTACTAGGGACATGTTGTGGTCTATGTATTCACACGTGTATTAGATTTCCGGATAACACAGTTATAGCATGAATAACAGACAATTACCATGAACAAAGAAATATAATAATAACCATTTTATTATTGCCTCTAGGGCATATTTCCAACATACACGGTATGGTAATATACGTCCCGCATACCCGATAACTGACGTACAAAACACTGCGGTAACATTGATCAAGGAGGAAATTTGTTCAAAAACATACCCCGATAATTTATGTGTAATATACAATTTGCATACATAATAACTTACGTATAAACACCATGGTAAAAAAGTTTTTGAAGGGGAAAAGTTGTTGAAAAACATACACACGGTAACGTGCGTGTGAATATCATGATAATATACAAAGTGCAGATCTGATAACATGTGTAAAAACACCTCGGTAACATTGACCAAAGAAGAAAGTGGTTGAAAAACATACCCTCGGTAACTTGTGTGCAAATAGCATGGTAATATATGAACGGAAGACGTGATAACTTATGTAAAAACACTGCGGTAACTTTTGACCTTAGGAGAAAAAGTTGGAGGAAAAAATAACGCCGGTAACTTATGTGTAAATAGAATGGTAATACATAAACAGAAGACTTGATATTTTGCACAAACACCGCGGTAAGTTTTGATCTAGGGAGGAAAAGAGTTGTTGAAAAAAATTACCCAAAAGCCACTTATGTGTAAATAGCATGGTAATATACGAACCGGAAACTTGATAAGTATATGTAAACACCGCGGTAATTTTTGAAATATGGGACCTAGTATGCCGAAACTTCATGTTTTTGTCACCCGATTTTTGTGTGCCACCATGCTTCCTCTCAAAATCATACTCCTAATAACCTACGCTCAAACCATCGTGATAACTTTCACCCGGGAAGGGGAGTTGTTCAAACATACCCCCCCCCCCCCCCCCCCGGCTGCCCGGGTTAAACTTTGTGCAAACTTACCATGCTACACATGTTATACCTATCGTGCTTCTGATGTTATAGTTACCGACCTTCTCATGATATATTTACCCGCTTTATCATGTCAATTTTTTGGTTACCAGGTGTTAATATTAAAGTAATCATGATGCACATGTCATAGTTATCATGCTGCTCATGCCAAAGTTATCAAGGCTAAAATTAACCTTTTTGTTTACATGGTAAAAAGAAGAAGAATTCAACTTCCGTTGTTCACGTATTGTGGATAACAAGGTAGGATGGCCGAGTTGGTTATTGGGTGTAGTGACTATTTAGTAGACCGTTCTGAAAATAAAAATCAGAAGAAAAAAAAACCGGTGAAAGCATTCACAACTCGATCAAAGCGGAGCGATCGAGCCAACTGGCCTCAACGCTCGATCGAGCGAGCGGGACACCGACCGAAGGAACGCTCGATCGAGCGAGCGGGCCACGGACCGAAGGGCGAGCGGGACACCGACCGAAGGAACGCTCGATCGAGCGAGCGGGCCACCGACCGAAGGAGAGCGATCGTAATTTTCCTAACGGGCACACATGTGCCAGTTATCCCTGTCCATATATATTTGCATGCAAATGCACACGTATCCAAGATGTATATATATACTGATCTCTAGTGGGGTACTACTATATAGGACGTACAGTACGGATTAGCAGCATTGACCAGTCCGTTGTTTATTTACTAACTAGTACTAGTGCATAAATTAAAGCAAGGAATCCAGCGCACGAACAGAAGCGCAAGCGGACTCCTCGTGCTGCTGAAACTGAAAGCGTATACTACTGGAAGTAGACGGGCAGATGATCACCCACCCACGGGAGGGAGGTCTCTTTTCTTGAACGGAATCATCACCGGCACGGCACGGCACGGCACGGCACACACCCGCGCGGAGTGCATAAACACCTAGTACTGCGCACCTAGCTTAAACTCGGTAGGCATATGCTTGCAGACCCTCTGCACCGCCGGCCTCGCCATGAGCATCTCCCACCAGGCCTTCACCTTGGGGTAGTCATCAAACACCTTGGCGTACGGGGTGGTCATGAAGTAGAAGGTGAACGGGATGTGGTTCAGATCGGCGAAGCTGATGGAGTCCCCGGCCAAGTACCTGCTCTTCTCCAGCCGGGCCTCGTAGATCCCCAGCACACCCCTCAGCCGCTCCAGGCTCTCGTCCACGACGGTCTGGTTCGGCGCCGCGCCACCGCCAGGGATGATGAAGGGGATGATGATGCACTCGAACACCACGGGCGAGATGGCCGGGTAGTACTGCTGGGCCTCCACCTCCGTCCACACGTCCACCATTGCTAATTCTTCGATTCCGCTGTTTTCTCCGAGGAGGTCCAGGCCGGCTGTCCCCCCGTACTTGCGGAGGATGTACTTGGCGATGGCGCGCGACTCTGCACTCACTCACTCATCGATTTGTTAGATTAGAGAAACCAACCAATGGATTTTTAACATGATATATACTCCTAGACAGGAATGATTCGTGTCGTGTGCACTGATGTGTTAGACGGCTCACCGAACAGGACGAGATCGCCATCTTGGAACCCAGGCATCTTCGCAAACGGCTGCAAGGAAGAAAAACACGTAGCATCTCTGTCAGAAATCATCACCTGAACCTGATACGGTGACCGATCGACGAATTGTCGTCTGCTTACGTTTAGCTGGACGTGTTGGGGCCTCTTGTGCTCGCCGGCGACGAAGTCCATGGGCACGAGCTCGTACTCGGCGCCGACCTCCTCCAGGAAGAGCAGCACCCGTGCGACGTTTGTCAACATCGGGTGCCCGAACACCTTCACCGGAGACATGTTTGTCCGTGAACTTCACGTGATGGATGCTCTACAGGCAGGCAGGAGAGGGCAGATACTGGAGCAAGACTCTGCTCTGCTCTGTAGCGTGTGTGTGTGGGAGGAGGCCTTGGATGTTGATCTCCATTTATACACAGAGCAGGGAGCACCACACCCGGCCCGCGTGGCCCAAGGAAATAACAAGGCTACATCGACTTTTTAGCTAGTGTCTAGATCTGCTTTATTTCATTTCTACCAAAAAAGATATATGAAATGATGAGTGCCAAATTAAATGAGCTCTTGAATCATTTAAACCGGGTAAGTAATCATCTTTGTTAGTTTATCGATACTCCCTCTATTCCATATTGTGGTGCGAAG
Source organism: Triticum aestivum (assembly GCF_018294505.1). Taxonomy (NCBI): domain Eukaryota; kingdom Viridiplantae; phylum Streptophyta; class Magnoliopsida; order Poales; family Poaceae; genus Triticum; species Triticum aestivum. The sequence continues at coordinate 155,835,895 of NC_057801.1, read as the reverse complement.
GAAGTAAGTACTAGTTAGAAACACGTGCGTTGGTACGGATTGGAGAAACAACTACTCCCTCCATTCACTTTTGTAGATCGCGGAACCAATTTCCGACAGCCCCCCAAACATCGGTGAAGGACCAATATACCCCAGATAGATAGATTTGAAATTCAAATTACTCCACATCGATCGCGCCCTTCCTCCCATCGTCGAGGTCTCAATATCAGAACTGGATCCTCTAACGTGGAGAAGGGAAGGCAGGTAAGCGACAGTAGTCAGCTAGTCTAAAATGAAGAAACAAAGTCAGAGAACTGTAGCAAAACACTGTAAATCAACTTGCTACTATTACGTCGCTAGCAGTTGGCCCATTGATTTAGCAAGTGGTAGGCGACATACAGTGTCACTTGAGCAAGTGTAAAGGTAAAAGAGACTTTACATGCATGGCGGCTATCCGGCTGCCGACATATTCCAACATGGAAGATTTTTCGCTAGCTCTACCAGGCCACGATATTCCAACGCGGGAAGATAATCGTGTCCGCACAACTTATTTGAGGCTTGAGAGAGATGGTAGCACCAAAAGCAATGTGCCCTCTCGTTGTCTCGAAAACACTAAGGGTGGGTATATGCATATCTTATTAACTAAAAAAGGTAGAAAAATGCCTCTAATTTAAAATCAACAAGTAAATGTACATTCCAATATGATTTTCGTTGTCACTCAATTGAATAATTTTTCACTATCGATGGAAATGTATTTTTTTTAAATCTTTGTTCTGATTCAGTTGAATGCTATAAGTTCCGAGAGTTAAGCTTGCCAGCGATCAATCATTTTCCCACTTGCCAACGCCTTGCATGTTCTATAAAAAATCAACTTGGATGCTATTATTACATCGCTAGCAGTTGGCCCATTGGTAGGCGACACATCACTTTTCCATGGCTCTAAATGTTCCTGTTTGATGCTTGTGCCTTAATAGCAAGACAGACTTTCCACGGCTCTGGCTCTCACCAGCTAGCGAGATATTTGCCAAATAGTTCGTTTGGCTAGAGTGTGGAATAACTTATTCTACTCTTAAACACAAAGTGTTAAATCACTCTCTCCATATATAACTAAACTACAATGTTGTATAAAAGATACATCGAGAAGGTTTTACGTTTATCCTACAACTTTGATCCTAATAATAATCATTACATAGCACAACCTTTCCGTAGGCAAAACACCTCACGAGGTTTGGTGTTGCTCCAAAAGATCTCTTTATCAAGACTAGTTAGTATAACTCTTTAAAGTTAAACTAAATCATGCATGTGAAGAACATTCAGATTTACTGTGCATATAAATCTTCTAAACTAAAAAAAATCACATATAATTTTGATTGTAAGCAATTATAGTAGATGGATATCACACATATATTTTTTGCAAGTTAATTTAGATCAAAATAATCTGAATCAGGTGGATGTGAAGAAGGAAAGTTAAAGTACTTAGCATACCGGACTTGCCTCCTCCACGTTCCAGGATCCAGTTCCCTAGCTAGCAGCCTAGCACCTCGTTGATCACGCCACGCCCCGTTCCCAGAACCTGGCCAATTGATAGGCCAAATAGCACCTGGCCTCACTGATCTCCCCAGGACTCGGATCTCTTCGCCAATCGATCGGCTAGCACCTAACTGGCCTCACCGATTGTCCTAGCAGCAGCACGCCGGTCGGCGACTCCCACCCCGCAGCAGAACGCCAGCCGGCGACCCCCACCCCGCAACAGAACGTCAGCCGGCGACCCCCACCCAGAAGGAGCAGATCGCCGGTGAGGGGAGAAGGTCAGCGCGTCGCCATCGCCCCTGGTTCTACTCGCCCAACACCCGCCAGACCAGGTGCTGCTCGTCATCCAGTCACCTCGCCGATCCAGGGCTAGTGATCTAGTCTGCCGAGGGCTTGGGACCTGGGGGCTGTCGGCTCCACTTCGGCGTCGACGACAAGGTCGACGCGCTCAAGCACATCCTTGTCGCTGAGTAGCAGCAGCATCTATGGTGCTTCCGGACTTGAACTGCACTCTACCCGGAGAAGACAATGATCGACACGAAGAAGATATTGCTCCTTCCGACGCAAGTATACTCCCAGTCCTGTGATCTGCAACCATTGACACCAGGAAGTTACTCTATTGCAATTAATTTAGTACCTTGTAATAGTTGGTGTAGCACATCATCAGGATATAACATGCACTCCTAGAACTCATTTCCAGAAGAGCAGGATATATCATGCACTCCAAGAACTCCATGAACTTCATGTTTTGTGCTAGACACTCTACTGTTTAGCTCGTAGTAGGAAGCGTGCTGGCTATTCTAAAGTTAATGTTGTTAACACACAATGAGAATTAACTTGAATACTCACGTCCTACACAGACCCTTAAGATGCCAAAATATGCATATGCCGAGTAAGGAAGTGCAGTAACAGCCATGTATGTTCCACTCTTCACACTTGATGAAACAAATTGACAGAAATAGTAGAGTGTCACAGAAGGTACCATTGTCACAGTATGCATTGTCACTAAAAACAGAGAAAATGCTAAGGATACTTCTAAGAAAACTGAGCAAGTTAAGCAGACATTTCCTTGCACAAAGCTATGTATCACATCCCTATATGATGTATGTTGATCATCATCTTAGATTCAGAGATGTCTCCGGAAAAAAGGAATCAGCTGGTTGTTGTTCTTAGAAGTGTGCCCACCGGGGCACCGCCGGTGGGGTGAAGTCAAAGGGGTAGACCGTGCGGTCAACAAAACTAGGGTTTCGTCAAAAATCGCACCTCGGAGGGTGGGAATGGCCCCAAAACTTGTGTGTGTCCACATGGTGTGTACACAAGTGTGGTGAGATGGTGTTGGCTCCAAGGATGAACCCCCGCGTGTGTCCGGCTTCAGACACTTGGGGTTCCGACACTTAGGCAGATTCTGGACGTATAGGGAGAACTCCCTCGGGGTGAACCAGAGGGAACCTCGAGAGCATACGGGCTGATAATTGTTACCACATGTACCTATGACCTAACCAAGATCAAATGAAGGCATATGCCCACCGGTGCACCGCCGGTGGGATGAAGTCAAAGGGGTAGACCGCGCGGTCAACGAGTTAGGGTTTCGTCGTAAAATGAAGCCTCGGAGGGTGGGAATGGTCCCAAAACTTGTGTGTGTCCACATGGTGTGTACACAAGTGTGGTGAGATGGTGCTGGATCCAAGGATGAACCCCCGCGTGTGTCCGGCTTCAGACACTTGGGGTTCCGACACTTAGGCACATTTTGGACGTATAGGGGAAACTCCCTGGGGGGTGAACCAGAGGGAATCTTGAAAGCATATGGGCGGATAATTGTTACCACATGTCCCTATGACCTAACCAAGATCAAATGAAGGCAGATGCCCACTCGTGCTAAGAACACCCTCACCAACAATGAGCTAATCAGAGGAGGGGGAGTATATGTTGGGACTGGACGATATTAATACTCCTGTAATGATATGCCATAGGAAACATGGATACGTAAAAAGGAAGTACACATCGTCTTTGGTGCTTAGCTCATTCCTTTGGTAGCACGAGTCGCATTATCTTTGCATGTGAGTTTCCTTGAACATAATCCCTATCCCTTAAGATCAACTTGTCTTTGCTTTGTAATCATCGTGGATATTTACTTGCCACTACAATATCTTGGTTTCCGGTTGTTCCATTTGCATGCCACTTGCCACACCTAAGCTTCACATAAGCCAAGTGTATTTACTGTGCTTTGGAGTTCTTTGATACAAAGCCACTTCTCTCCTTTGCATTTTGGTAGCTTTGGGATTAAACCATTGTTTTGTTCCTATACTATCTATGAAAGGTGAGAAATTGTTTGTACCCCCTAACCCTGCACTACTCCTTCCACACACACACACACACACACACACACACACACACACACACACACACACACACACACACAACACACACACACACAAACACAAACACACACACACACACACTACTCTTTTATACTCCCAAAAGTATGTACTCCCACGCCCCACCCTTAGGAATAACAACAACTCAGCCAATTTGTCAAAAAATCTAACAACCTTCTTTGGACGCGTTAGGTACACCCTAGAAGTTAGGAACAACCATTCGTCCTTCAAACTTGTTTGACTGCTTGGAATAGCGGAAATCATTTGTTTTTCATCTGTGAACCATTGGAAGTAGTACACATGATACTAGTTTGAAGTATACGCTGTTGTACTAAAATTTGAAGTATATACTGTTACTTACAATTGTGTAGTATATAACATTCTTTTGATGAAACGATTTAGCACCAATAAGTATATATGACATGTATACACTACTTTTGATGAGACAAATTATCACAAATATGTAAAACTTATTAAAGGGTATATATCATATTCTACAGTTTTTTAGTGAGCATATACTTTTTGTGATGGGTCATATACTGCACTTTGAATTATTATTTTTTGTGATAAATATACTGCACTTTGATGATAGATCAAATACCCTTTTTGTTGGGTGAGTATATACTGCATTTTCCTAAGAGGATAGAAATTGCATTTTTTTATGAGGAATGTACACACTTTTTTCATCTAAGAAGGTACACATTTTTTTCTAAGTGAGTATAAACTACACATTCCTGAGGGGGTATACACTCGTTTCTTTTCATAAATGAGTATATGCTACTCCCTCCGTCCGAAAAAGCTTGTCTCAAACTTGTTTATCAAATGGATGTATCTAGCACTAACTTGATGCTAGATACATTCATTTGAGGGACAAGCTTTTTTGGACAGAGGGCGTTTTACTGATACTGATACGTTGAGGTGGTACATACTATTTGGTTGGGAGTGCATATATACTAGATTTCCCGCAACAGAGGATAAATCATTTTTGTTATGATAAGTACCTATTGTTAGATATCATTCATGTAAAGATTATGCCTAAATCTGGAACAGTATGTGGCCGTGAAGGGAGTATTCGAATAGAAGTATGGTGCAGAATGTCAATAGAAAAATAAATCAAATATACACCAAGGGTAGATACTCTTCTTCTTTGTTTTTTGCGGGGAGGGGTATATACTCTTCCAAGGAGCATATATACTCATTCTATAGAATTGACTACTCATCGGTATTCAAGTCATAATGCTTTTCATCTAGTGGCTTTACAATTCCCTAAAAAATACTAGCAACTTATGAGAAGATGCCGGACTTCTATTTCTTCAGTGGTTGTATGGGTCACGTGGTAGAGGAATGTGGCGACGGAATCCATGGCCCGGGTGATTGCGTATGGGGGGAATGGTTACTTTGGAGCAATGATCCAGGTGTAGGAGCTGCACAAGGGGTCAATGGGCACGATTGGGCTGATGGAGATAGTAGTAGGGGGAGTTTCAGGGCAGGAGGAAGAAGGGATGGCTTCCGTGGAGGTTGTAGAGATGGCATGGGGGGTAGAGGAACTAATGAAGAGTGGGGAGGCCGAGCCAATGCGGGAGGTGGTAGAGGAAGGAATGCTGCAGGGGCAGGGGGGCCTTCGGATATGGAATTTGAGCAGCACTCCTATGTCGAGACTGTGGAGGAAGATATGTCTGTTCGTAAGCGCCTTATTAGTGCAGATGGGTCTGTTAATATTCAGGGGCAAGCTGTCCCAATTTTGGCCGGGAAGGTGGCAGGAACTGTCTTGCTGTTGGAACATGGTACACCAATAGAAGCTCATGGGGGTAGTGCTGGCACTCCCGGGAAGGATCCTAAAGTAAAGAGAAGGTGTCAAGAAGTTGCAGGGGAGGAACTGGAAAATGACAATGACATGAATATTGGGGCGGCCTCCCTAGCGGAGGACCGCCAGTCCCAATGAATCTCTTGAGCTGGAACTGCCGAGGAGGGGGGAATACCCGGACAGTTCCTGAACTAGTGAGTTTCTCTCAGTCACATCCCCCCACGTTCGTTTTCTTATGTGAGACTAGACAAAAGGAGAGTAAGATGAAAAGGATCAGGAATTGCTTGGGTCTGAAAGGATTTACAGGAGTTGATAGTGATGGATTGAGCGGTGGGCTAGCACTATATTGGCATGAATCATGCTCAGTTACTGTGTTGGATAACGAGCAGAGATTCATCGATGTACTCGTTCAGTTACGAGACGATGCTGATCAGTGGCGTCTAACATGCATGTATGGTGAGTCGCGAGTGGAGAATCGTCACTTGATGTGGACAAAACTGCAGAATCTGAAAATAGTAGATGATCTCCCGTGGCTTGTAATTGGAGATCTTAATGAGGCTCTATGGAACTTTGAGCACATGTCTGCGATGCCAAGAGCTGAAGCTCAGATGCTTGCGTTCCGAGACACACTGGAGGTTTGCGAGTTAGTGGACCTCGGTTTCTCTGGGGTACCTCACACTTATGACAATATGAGGGCGGGGGCAGCAAATGTTAGAGTCAGGCTTGATCGGGCCGTTGCTTCTGCTCCATGGAGAAACATGTTTGCTTTTGCGCAGGTCACACATGTGCCTTCCCCTTGCTCTCATCATGTAGCACTACTACTCAAGGGTTCACCAGACCCTGGTTCGACCGGGGGGCGCAACCCTAAGTATGAAGTTTTTTGGGAAAGGGATGAAAGCCTACCAGAGGTGATAAAGGAGGCCTGGGATTCTGTAGGTATTCTTCATGATGTGGCTGAGCTTCAGAATGCTGACCGCCCTAAGGATATGGAGTAAGAAAGTTGGCAATGTTACAAGAGAGTTAGCAAAATCTCGTACACAGTTGGAAGAATTAATGCATATGAATGCGGACCGACAGGATATCAGAAGAGTCACTGACAAGATGAATGAGTTGCTATATCAGGAGGAAATGCTATGGATGCAAAGGTCCTGGATCACTTGGCTAAAAGAAGGTGATAGGAATACAAAGTATTTTCAAAGTAAAGCAGTGTGGTGGGCAAGGGAAAATAAAATCAGAGAACTGATGGATAGTATTGGTGTTATTCATTCAGATTTTGTCATGATGAGTAAGATGTCCAATGAGTTTTTCTAGGGCATATTTACAACAGATCCTAACCTTAATGCAAGCCCAGTGTTGGATCTGCTAGACTCTATTATAACGGAGGAGGATAACATGAAATTATGTGAATCTTTCATGGACAAGGAAATCTCAGATGCTCTATTTCAGATTGGGCTCTTAAAGGCACCAGGGCACCAGGGCCGGATGGATTTCCGGCAAGGTTTTTTCAGCGCAATTGGAGTACCGTGCGGGAGAGTGTGTTGATGGTTGTGAAGGAATTTTTCAGGTATGATATTATGCCCGAGGGAGTTAACTCAACCTCTATTGTTTTAATCCCTAAATCTTCAAATCCTACACGACTGACTGATTATAGACATATAAGTTTATGCAATGTTATTTATAAGGTCATTTCGAAGTGTTTGGTCAATCGCCTCAGGCCTTTACTAGATGATTTAATTTCACTTGAGCAAACTGCGTTTGTCCCGGGGAAAATGATTACGGATAATGCACTAGTGGCGTTCGAGTGTATTCACCATATTAAACAGGAAAAAGATCCTACAAAGAGCTTTTGTGCCTACAAACTTGATTTATCCAAGGCCTATGATAGAGTAAATTGAGTTTTCTTGAAGCAGGTGATGCAAAAGTTGGCTCTCTCAGCGATGGATAGGGTGGATAATGTCTTGTGTTACATCGATGAGATATTCTGTCAAATTAAATGGAACTCTCTTGGATTCATTTGCACCGTCGAGGGGACTTCGGCAAGATGACCCTTTATCACCGTTCTTGTTTCTTTTTGTGGCTGATGGACTATCTGCTATTCTTAAAAGTAAGGTCACTAGTGGTGATATAGTACCTCTGAGGATCTGTAGAAGAGCTCCGGGTATATCCCATCTCTTTATTCGCAGATGATACCTTACTGTTTTTTTAAGCTTCTCAAGCTCAGGCATAACAAGTAAAAGAAGCTTTAGATATGTATGCGGCTGCCACGGGACAAAGTTTGAATTATAGCAAGTGCTCAATGCTATTTGGAGAGTCATGCCCGACTATGATAAAGGAGCAAGTGAGGGCAGTACTGGGTGTTACAGAAGAGGCTTTTGAGGAGAAATACTTGGGGCTTCCAACTCCTAATGGACGCATGTCAAAGGGGCGATTTCAAAATTTGCAGATGAGTTTGACCAAGCAATTAATTCAGTGGGGAGATGGTCTTCTTGCACAGCCAGGTAGAGAGGTGCTCATTAAATCGGTAGCACATGCTCTGCCAACGTACATCATGGGGGTGTTCAAACTCACATTTTTAGTGTGTGACGACCTTACCAGGATGGTGAGGAACTTTTATTGGGAATCTGCAAAGGTAAAAGGAAAGTAAACTGGAAGGGTTGGGACAAACTTATGCAGCCTAAAGAGAGGGGTGGAGTGGGTTTCCGTGATTTCCGGCTCTTCAATCAAGCTTTATTGGCAGGGCAAGCATGGAGGCTAATTGTTAAACCTGAGAGTTTATGTGCTCAAGACCTTAAAGCTAGATATTATCCAAATGGTAAGCTGGAGGATACCGTTTTTAGTGGAAATGCATCATCATCGTGGCAGGAAATAAGCTATGGTTTGGATGTGTTGAAGAAAGGACTAGTATGGAGAGTGGGCAATGGTAAGAGCATTAGAATCTGGAGGGACAATTGGCTACCTAGGCCACATTCATACAAGCCTATCTCACCGCAAGCAAATTGTCGTATTCGTTTCGTGGACGGCTTGTTGAATTCGAATGGATCATGGAAGTATGACCTACTGCAAAGGTTCTTTGTTCCTGCAGACATCACTGAAATTCTGAAAATCCGCGCGTCCCCACGTCTGGAGGAGGATGTGCTCGCATGGGGACCGGGTAGACATGGCCAGTTCTCTGTCAAGAGTGCATATGATATGGCCTTTGATGAAACCCATCGGGATAGCGCTTCGTCTTCAAGTGCGTGGCCATCTGGTGCACGGTCATGTTGGAAATTCATATGGACAAGCAGGGTTCCACCAGCGGTAAAGAATTTTGCATGGCGTCTTGTGACACATTCGTTACCAACTTGGCAAAGGGAAAACAAAATTGGTCTTGAGGTGAAAAGTTTATGTCCGGTTTGTGCAATGGATGTTGAAGACAATTTTTATCCCTTTGTAATGTGCCCACTTGCTCGCAATTTATACAGGCAATGTCGAGGATGTGGAGCTTACCGAATCAGAATGAGTTCCTGAATATTGGGCGAGAGTGGTTGTTCCAGGTTCTGGAGCCGCTAGATGATGTTCGAAGGTGCATGTTGCTGATGACATTTTGGAGAGTCTGGTACGTTCGAAATGAACTAGTTCGTAACAAGCCGGCCCCTCCTTTAGAGGTGTCATGTCGATTTCTTCAGAGCTATCTTGATTCACTAATAGGAATTAAACTGCACGCTAATGCTGATCCATGCAAAGGGAAATCTGTTATCAATTATGCAAAGCCAAATTTGCCCAGTATTGTGCCGAGGGATGAAGTTAGGACTGGCTGGAATCCACCAGAGCATGGCTGGGTTAAGTTAAACTCTGATGGCTCTTTTGTGGCAGAAGGGGATGCTGGAGCAGGGATGATCTTAAGGGATGAAGCAGGCTCTATCATTTCCGCGGCATGTAGGAAGTTGTATTCGTGCCGGGACGCCCTTGAGGCGGAGCTATGTGAGTGCATGGAAGGACTCTCAGTAGCTATACAGAGAAGTGAGCTGCCGATCATCGTCGAGATGGATTCTTCGGTTGCGGTTTCAATGGTACTCCCTCCGTCCCATAATATAAGACGCCTTTTGACACTACACTATAGTGTTAAAAAATGTCTTACATTATGGGACAGATGGAGTACAAAGCAAGGAGGAGGACAGATCAGTTTATGCTTCCATCATTAAGGAAATAAAGTACCTTCGAGGACTTAGATTATCTAGTATTACTCATGTACATCGTTCCCAGAATCGAGCTAGTGATTGTTTAGCGAGTTTTGCAAGACTAGAAAATAGGGCCATGACATGGCTACGGTCTCCGGAATTGCTGGAGATTGCAACCAGCGATCGTATGAACACTATTATTGAGTAATTCAAGTTTGAGTTTCGCAAAAAAAGAAAACTTTACAATTAACGAGGCAATTTGTTAGGTAGCCATCTTCATCTTTAATCCATCTTAGGTATGTTCTGGACGTCGTAAAAATCACGGCCGTCCGCGATGTCGATGCAGGATAGGTGTAGCCGATCGTGGGTACGTGGTGCTGGCACCGATAGGTATGCTGACGACAGACCAGCTAGCACGGGCCCAGGTGTCCATGGATCTTGGTCACCGTGGTGTGCTTAGATTACACTGCCATAGTCAGTGGGAGATAAAAAAAAATTTAATGGACAATGGAAAATAAGTTAGTACGAGGAACTACATGCATAAAAGTAATGCATGCGTGAGAGTATACCTCAACGATGAGACCCCTGAAAGAAAATAAAGGATGGGATGATGAACCTCAAGTGTCGTCGTCTCCGGTCAGTCAAGACTGCAGGGGTTGCCATATGAAGTCATCTTGTTGTCGTCGTATATCGTAGCCGGTCATAGCCGCCGGCGGCGATGTTACACGAAGATGCACTGTGACCACATGAGGAGCAGATGAGACCTGCTATATTTTCCTTCAGCTATTGTCGTCGTGGTTGATGCTGGACCAGATGCTGCTGCCGCCTCTCCTCGCTTTCGCCGTGTCCCGCCAGTCCACCACGGCTGCAGCCGCGCGGCATGTACCCAAGGATGGGATGGCAAGAAAAGTCAGGCTGCCTTTGTTGTCATCTCTGCCATCAGCGACCCACAATTTCTAGAACAAGGAATATGCCATGTAATAACAGTATACATGTGCTTATCCCTAAAAATCCGGAACAACTTTCCAAAGTGCTCGTGATCTCTCCCGTGGGATAATTTAAGAGGGAGTATGCGATAAACTAACAAAGATGATTACAGTACTTGCCCGGTTTAAATGATTCAAGAGCTCATTTAATTTGGCACTCATCATTTCATATATCTTTTTTGGTAGAAATGAAATAAAGCAGATCTAGACACTAGCTAAAAAGTCGATGTAGCCTTGTTATTTCCTTGGGCCACGCGGGCCGGGTGTGGTGCTCCCTGCTGTGTGTATAAATGGAGATCAACATCCAAGGCCTCCTCCCACACACACACACGCTACAGAGCAGAGCAGAGTCTTGCTCCAGTATCTGCCCTCTCCTGCCTGCCTGTAGAGCATCCATCACGTGAAGTTCACGGACAAACATGTCTCCGGTGAAGGTGTTCGGGCACCCGATGTTGACAAACGTCGCACGGGTGCTGCTCTTCCTGGAGGAGGTCGGCGCCGAGTACGAGCTCGTGCCCATGGACTTCGTCGCCGGCGAGCACAAGAGGCCCCAACACGTCCAGCTAAACGTAAGCAGACGACAATTCGTCGATCGGTCACCGTATCAGGTTCAGGTGATGATTTCTGACAGAGATGCTACGTGTTTTTCTTCCTTGCAGCCGTTTGCGAAGATGCCTGGGTTCCAAGATGGCGATCTCGTCCTGTTCGGTGAGCCGTCTAACACATCAGTGCACACGACACGAATCATTCCTGTCTAGGAGTATATATCATGTTAAAAATCCATTGGTTGGTTTCTCTAATCTAACAAATCGATGAGTGAGTGAGTGCAGAGTCGCGCGCCATCGCCAAGTACATCCTCCGCAAGTACGGGGGGACAGCCGGCCTGGACCTCCTCGGAGAAAACAGCGGAATCGAAGAATTAGCAATGGTGGACGTGTGGACGGAGGTGGAGGCCCAGCAGTACTACCCGGCCATCTCGCCCGTGGTGTTCGAGTGCATCATCATCCCCTTCATCATCCCTGGCGGTGGCGCGGCGCCGAACCAGACCGTCGTGGACGAGAGCCTGGAGCGGCTGAGGGGTGTGCTGGGGATCTACGAAGCCCGGCTGGAGAAGAGCAGGTACTTGGCCGGGGACTCCATCAGCTTCGCCGATCTGAACCACATCCCGTTCACCTTCTACTTCATGACCACCCCGTACGCCAAGGTGTTTGATGACTACCCCAAGGTGAAGGCCTGGTGGGAGATGCTCATGGCGAGGCCAGCGGTGCAGAGGGTCTGCAAGCATATGCCTACCGAGTTTAAGCTAGGTGCGCAGTACTAGGTGTTTATGCACTCCGCGCGGGTGTGTGCCGTGCCGTGCCGTGCCGTGCCGGTGATGATTCCGTTCAAGAGAAGAGACCTCCCTCCCGTGGGTGGGTGATCATCTGCCCGTCTACTTCCAGTAGTATACGCTTTTAGTTTCAGCAGCACGAGGAGTCCGCTTGCGCTTCTGTTCGTGCGCTGGATTCCTTGCTTTAATTTATGCACTAGTACTAGTTAGTAAATAAACAACGGACTGGTCAATGCTGCTAATCCGTACTGTACGTCCTATATAGTAGTACCCCACTAGAGATCAGTATATATATACATCTTGGATACGTGTGCATTTGCATGCAAATATATATGGACAGGGATAACTGGCACATGTGTGCCCGTTAGGAAAATTACGATCACTCTCCTTCGGTCGGTGGCCCGCTCGCTCGATCGAGCGTTCCTTCGGTCGGTGTCCCGCTCGCCCTTCGGTCCGTGGCCCGCTCGCTCGATCGAGCGTTCCTTCGGTCGGTGTCCCGCTCGCTCGATCGAGCGTTGAGGCCAGTTGGCTCGATCGCTCCGCTTTGATCGAGTTGTGAATGCTTTCACCGGTTTTTTTCTTCTGATTTTTATTTTTAGACCGGTCTACTAAATAGTCACTACACCCAATAACCAACTCGGCCATCCTACCTTGTTATCCACAATACGTGAACAACGGAACTTGAATTCTTCTTCTTTTTACCATGTACACAAAAAGGTTAATTTTAGCCTTGATAACTTTGGCATGAGCAGCATGATAACTATGACATGTGCATCATGATTACTTTAATATTAACACCTGGTAACCAAAAAATTGACGTCATAAAGCGGGTAAATATATCATGAGAAGGTCGGTAACTATAACATCAGAAGCACGATAGGTATAACATGTGTAGCATGGTAAGTTTGCACAAAGTTTAACCCGGGTAGCCGGGGGGGGGGGGGGGTATGTTTGAACAACTCCCCTTCCCGGGTGAAAGTTATCATGATGGTTTGAGCGTAGGTTATTAGGAGTATGATTTTGAGAGGAAGCATGGTGGCACACAAAAATCGGGTGACAAAAACATGAAGTTTCGGCATACTAGGTCCCATATTTCAAAAATTACCGCGGTGTTTACATATACTTATCAAGTTTTCGGTTCGTATATTACCATGCTATTTACACATAAGTGGCCTTTGGGTAATTTTTTTCAACAACTTTTTTCCTCCCTAGATCAAAACTTACCGCGGTCTTTGTGCAAAATATCAAGTCTTCTGTTTATGTATTACCATTCTATTTACACATAAGTTACCGGCGTTATTTTTTCCTCCAACTTTTTCTCCTAAGGTCAAAAGTTACCGCAGTGTTTTTAAATAAGTTATCAGGTCTTCGGTTCATATATTACCATGCTATTTGCACACAAGTTACCGAGGGTATGTTTTTCAACCACTTTCTTCTTTGGTCAATGTTACCGAGGTGTTTTTACACATGTTATCAGATATGCACTTTGTATATTATCATGATATTCACACGCACGTTACCGTGTGTATGTTTTTCAACAACTTTTCCCCTTCGTAAACTTTTTTACCGTGGTGTTTATCCGTAAGTTATTATGTATGCAAATTGTATATTACACATAAATTATCGGGGTATGTTTTTGAACAAATTTCCTCCTTGATCAATGTTACCGCAGTGTTTTGTACGTCAGTTATCGGGTATGCGGGACGTATATTACCATACCGTTTATGTTGGAAATATGCCCTAGAGGCAATAATAAAATGGTTATTATTATATTTCTTTGTTCATGGTAATTGTCTGTTATTCATGCTATAACTGTGTTATCCGGAAATCGTAAATAACGTGTGAATACATAGACCACAACATGTCCCTAGTAAGCCTCTAGTTGACCAGCTCGTTGATCAACAGATAGTCATGGTTTCCTGACTATGGGCATTGAATGTCATTGATAATGGGATCACATCATTAGGAGAATGATGTGATGGACAAGACCCAATCCTAAGCATAGCTCAAAGATCGTGTAGTTCGTTTAGCTAGAGCTTTTCCAAATGTCAACTATCATTTCCTTAGACCATGAGGTTGTGCAACTCCCGGATATCGTAGGAGTGCTTTGTGTGTGCCAAACGTCACAACGTAACTGGGTGACTATAAAGGTGCACTACGGGTATCTCCGAAATTGTCTGTTGGGTTGGCACAAATCGAGACTGGGATTTGTCACTCCGTATGACGGAGAGGTATCTCTGGGCCCACTCGGTAATGCATCATCATAATGAGCTCAATGTGACCAAGTGTCTGGTCACAGGATCATGCATTACGCTACGAGTAAAGTGACTTGCCGGTAACGAGATTAAACGAGGTATTGGGATACCGACGATCGAGTCTCGGGCAAGTAACGTACCGATTGACAAAGGGAATTGTATACGGGGTTGATTGAATCCTCGACATCGTGGTTCATCCGATGAGATCATCGAGGAGCATGTGGGAGCCAACATGGGTATCCAGATCCCGCTATTGGTTATTGACCGGAGAGGCGTCTCGGTCATGTCTGCATGTCTCCCGAACCCGTAGGGTCTACACACTTAAGGTTCGGTGACGCTAGGTTGTAGAGATATAAGTATGCAGTAATCCGAAAGTTGTTCGGAGTCCCGGATGAGATCTCGGACGTCACGAGGAGTTCCGGAATGGTCCGGAGGTGAAGAATTATATATAGGAAGTCAGGTTTCGGTCATCGGGAAAGTTTCGGGGGTCGCCGGTATTGTACCGGGACCACTGGAAGGGTCCCGGGGGTCCACCGGGTGGGGCCACCTATCCCGGAGGGCCCCATGGGCTGATGTGGGAGGGGAACCAGCCCCAGGTGGGCTGGTGCGCCCCCCTTGGGCCCCCCTGCGCCTAGGGTTAGAAACCCTAGGGGTGGGGGCGCCTCCACCTGGCTTGGGGGGGGGCAAGTTTCCCCCTGGCCGCCGCCCCCCTTGGAGATCCCATCTCCTAGGGCCGGCGCCCCCCTTAGGGGCCTATATAAAGAGGGGGGGAGGGAGGGCAGCCGCACCCATGCTCTTGGCGCCTCCCTCTCCCATTGCTACACCTCTCCCTCTCGTAGAAGTTCGGCGAAGCCCTGCCGAGATCACTGCTGCATCCACCACCACACCGTCATGCTGCTGGATCTCTGTCAACCTCTCCTCCCCCCTTGCTGTATCAAGAAGGAGGAGACGTCATCCTCAACCGTACGCGTGTTGAACGCAGAGGTGCTGTCCGTTCAGCACTAGGATCATCGGTGATTTGGATCACGATGAGTACGACTCCCTCAACCCCGTTCTCTTGAACGCTTCTGCTCGCGATATACAAGGGTATGTAGATGCACTCCTTTCTCTCATTGCTAGATGAACTCATAGATTGATCTTGGTGAACGTAGGATTTTTTTTATTTTATGCAACGTTCCCCAACAGTGGCATCGTGAGCTAGGTCTATGCGTAGTTCTCTTTGCACGAGTAGAACACAAATTTGTTGTGAGCGTAGATGTTGTCAACTTTCTTGCCACTACTAGTTTTATTTTGCTTCAGCGGTATTGTGGGATGAAGCGGCCCGGACCAACCTTACACGTACGCGTACGTGAGACAGGTTCCACCGACTGACATGCACTAGTTGCATAAGGTGGCTAGTGTTGAAATATGCCCTAGAGGCAATAATAAAAGGATTATAATTATATTTCCTTGTTCATGATGATTATCTTTTATTCATGCTATAATTGTATTATCTGGAAATCGTAATACACGTGTGAATACATAGACCACAATATGTCCCTAATGAGCCTCTAGTTGACTAGCTCGTTGATCAATTGATAGTCATGGTTTCCTGACTATGGACATTGGATGTCGTTGATAACGGGATCACATCATTAGGAGAATGATGTGATGGACAAGACCCAATCCTAAGCATAGCTCAAAGATCGTGTAGTTCGTTTAGCTAGAGCTTTTCCAAATGTCAAGTATCATTTCCTTAGACCATGAGGTTGTGCAACTCCCGGATATCGTAGGAGTGCTTTGGGTGTGCCAAACGTCACAACGTAACTGGGTGACTATAAAGGTGCACTACGGGTATCTCCGAAATTGTCTGTTGGGTTGGCACGAATCGAGACTGGGATTTGTCACTCCGTATGACGGAGAGGTATCTCTGGGCCCACTCGGTAATGCATCATCATAATGAGCTCAATGTGACCAAGTGTCTGGTCACGGGATCATGCATTACGGTACGAGTAAAGTGACTTGCCGGTAACGAGACTGAACGAGGTATTGGGATTCCGATGATCGAGTCTCGGGCAAGTAACGTACCGATTGACAAAGGGAATTGTATACGGGGTTGATTGAATCCTCGACATCGTGGTTCATCCTATGAGATCATCGAGGAGCATGTGGGAGCCAACATGAGTATCCAGATCCCGCTGTTGGTTATTGACCGGAGTGCCGTCTCAGTCATGTCTACGTGTCTTCCGAACCCGTAGGGTCTACACACTTAAGGTTCGGTGACGCCAGGGTTGTAGAGATATGAGTATGCAGCAAACCGAAAGTTGTTCGAAGTCCCGTATGAGATCCCGGACGTCACGAGGAGTTCCGGAATGGTCCGGATGTAAAGAATTATATATAGGAAGTGCGGTTTCGGCCATCGGGAGAGTTTTGGGGGTCACCGGTATTGTACTGGGACCACCGGAAGGGTCCCAGGGGTCCACCGGGTGGGGCCACCTATCCCGGAGGGCCCCGTGGGCTGAAGTGGGGAGGGGAGCAGCCCTTGGTGGGCTGGTGCGCCCCACCTTGGGCCCCCTGGTCCTAGGGTTGGAAACCCTAGGGTGGGGGGTGCCTCCAGTTGCCTTGGGGGGCACTCCACCCCCTTGGCCGCCGCGCCCCTTGGGAGATCTCATCTCCAGGGCCGGCGCCCCCTAGGGGGCCTATATAAAGGAGGGGGGAGGAGGGGCAGCCGCACCTTGAAGTCTTGGCGCCTCCCTCCCCCTTGCTACACCTCCTCCTCCCGTAGTCGCTTGGCGAAGCCCTGCCAGAACTCTGCTGCATCCACGACCATGCCGTCATGCTGCTGGATCTTCATCAACCTCTCCTTCCCCCTTGCTGGATCAAGAAGGAGGAGACGTCACGCTGACTGTACGTGTGTTGAACGCGGAGGTACCGTCCGTTCGGCGCTAGGATCTCCGGTGATTTGGATCACGACGAGTACGACTCCATCAACCCCGTTCTCTTGAACGCTTCCGCTCGCGATCTACAAGGGTATGTAGATGCACTCCCCTCTCTCGTTGCTAGAAGAACTCATAGATGGATCTTGGTGAACGTAGGAAATTTTTTATTTTATGCAACGTTCCCCAACAGCTAGCGGGTGTCTGTCTCTCCCACTTTAGTTGGAGCGGATTCGATGAAAAGGGTCCTTATGAAGGGTAAATAGAAGTTGGAAAATCACGTTGTGGCTTTCACGTAGGTAAGAAAACGTTCTTGCTAGAACCCTATTGCAGCCACGTAAAAACATGCAACAACAATTAGAGGACGTCTAACTTGTTTTTGCAGCATGTGTTTTGTGATGTGATATGGCCAAAAGTTGTGATGAATGATATATATGTGATGTATGAGATCATGTTCTTGTAATAGGAATCACGACTTGCATGTCGATGAGTATGACAACCGGCAGGAGCCATAGGAGTTGTCTTTATTTTTTGTATGACATGCGTGTCATTGAGAAACGCCATGTAAATTACTTTACTTTATTGCTAAATGCGTTAGCCATAGTAGTAGAAGTAATAGTTGGTGAGCAACTTCATGGAGACACGATGATGGAGATCATGGTGTCATGCCCGTGACGAAGATGATCATGGAGCCCCGAAGATGGAGATCAAAGGAGCTATATGATATTGGCCATATCATGTCACTATTTGATTGCATGTGATGTTTATCATGTTTATCATCTTGTTTACTTAGAACGACGGTAGTAAATAAGATGATCCCTCATAATAATTTCAAGAAAAGTGTTCCCCCTAACTGTGCACCGTTGCGAAAGGTTCGTTGTTTCGAAGCACCACGTGATGATCGGGTGTCATAGATCCTAACGTTCGAATACAACGGGTGTAAGCCAGATTTACACACGCAATACACTTAGGTTGACTTGAAGAGCCTAGCATGTACAGACATGGCCTCGGAACACGAAGGACCGAAAGGTCGAGCATGAGTCGTATAGAAGATACGATTAACATGGAGATGTTCACCGACGTCGACTAGTTCATCTCACGTGATGATTAGACACGGCCTAGTTGACTCGGATCATGTTTCACTTAGATGACTAGAGGGATGTCTAATCTGAGTCGGAGTTCATTAAATAATTTGATTAGATGAACTTAATTATCATGAACTTAGTCTAAAATCTTTACAATATGTCTTGTAGATCAAATGGCCCATGTTACCCTCAACTTCAACGCGTTCCTAGAGAAAACCAAGCTGAAAGATGATGGCAGCAACTATACGGACTGGGTCCGGAACTTGAGGATCATCCTCATAGCTGCCAAGAAAGATTATGTCCTAGAAGCACCGCTAGGTTAAGCACCAATCCCAGAGAACCAAGACATTATGAACGCTTGGCTGTCTCGTGCTGATGATTACTCCCTCGTTAAGTGCGGCATGCTTTACAGCTTAGAACCGGGGCTCCAAAAGCGTTTTGAGCAACACGGAGCATATGAGATGTTCGAAGAGCTGAAAATGGTTTTCCAAGCTCATGCCCGGGTCGAGAGATATGAAGTCTTCGACAAGTTCTTCAACTGTAAGATGGAGGAAAATAGTTCTGTCAGTGAGCACATACTCAAGATGTCTGGGTTGCACAACCGCTTGACTCAGCTGGGAGTTAATCTCCCAGATGACGCGGTCATTGACAGAATCCTTCAGTCGCTCCCACCGAACTACAAGAGCTTTGTGATGAACTTCAATATGCAGGGGATGGAAAAGACCATTCCTGAGGTATATTCAATGCTGAAATCAGCGGAGGTGGAGATCAAAAAGGAACATTAAGTATTGATGGTGAATAAAACCACTAAGTTCAAGAAAGGCAAGGGTAAGAAGAACTTCAAGAAGGACGGCAAGGGAGTTGCCGCGCCCGGTAAGACAATTGCCGGGAAGAAGTCAAACAATGGACCAAAGCCTGAAACTAAGTGCTTTTATTGCAAGGGAAGTGGTCACTGGAAGCGGAACTGCCCCAAGTACTTAGCGGACAAGAAGCCCGCAAAACAAAAGGTATATGTGATATACATGTAATTGATGTGTACCTTACCAGTACTCGTAGTAGCTCTTGGGTATTTGATACCGGTGCGGTTGCTCATATTTGTAACTCAAAGCAGGAGCTGCGGAATAAGCGGAGACTGGCGAAGGACGAGTTGACGATGCGCGTCGGGAATGGTTCCAAGGTCGATGTGATCACCGTCGGCACGCTACCTCTACATTTACCTATGGGATTAGTTTTAAACCTAAATAATTGTTATTTAGTACCAGCGTTGAGCATGAACATTGTATCAGGATCTCGTTTAATTCGAGATGGCTACTCATTTAAATCCGAGAATAATGGTTGTTCTATTTATATGAGAGATATGTTTTATGGTCATGCCCCGCTGGTGAATGGTTTATTCTTAATGATTCTCGAGCGTAATGTTACACATATTCATAGTGTGAATACCAAAAGATTTAAAGTTGATAACGATAGTCCCACATACTTGTGGCACTGCCGCCTTGGTCACATTGGTGTCAAGCGCATGAAGAAGCTACATGCTGATGGACTTTTAGAGTCTCTCGATTGTGAATCATTTGACACATGCAAACCATGCCTCATGGGCAAAATGACCAAGACTCTGTTCTCCGGAAGAATGGAGCGAGCAACCAACGTATTGGAAATCATCCATACTGATGTGTGCGGTCCAATGAGCGTTGAGGCTCGCGGAGGATATCGTTATGTTCTCACTCTCACTGACGAGTTGAGTAGATATGGGTATGTCTACTTGATGAAACACAAGTCTAAGACCTTTGAAAAGTTCAAGGAATTTCAGAATGAGGTAGAGAATCAACGTGACCGAAAGATAAAGTTCTTACGATCAGATCGTGGGGGAGAATATTGAAGTCACGAATTTGGTACGCACTTAAGGAAATGTGGAATCGTTACACAACTCACGCCGCCTGGAACACCTTAGCGTAACGGTGTGTCCGAACATCGTAATCGCACTTTATTGGATATGGTGTGATCTATGATGTCTCTTACCGATTTACCGCTATCATTTTGGGGATACGCCCTAGAGATAGCTACATTCACTTTAAATAGGGCACCGTCTAAATCCGTTGAGACGACACCGTATGAATTATGGTTTGGGAAGATACCTAAGCTGTCGTTTCTAAAAGTTTGGGGATGCAATGCTTATGTCAAGAAACTTCAACCTGAAAAGCTCGAACCCAAGTCAAAAAAATGCTTCTTCATAGGATACCCTAAGGAAACCATTGGGTATACCTTCTACTTAAGATCCAAAGGCAAGATCTTTGTTGCCAAGAACGGGTCCTTTCTGGAGAAAGAGTTTCTCTCGAAAGAATTAAGTGGGAGGAAAGTAGAGCTTGATGAAGTACTACCTCTTGAACCGGTGAGTAGCGCAACTCAGGAAGATGTTCCTGTGGTGCCAGCACCAACTGAAGAGGAAGTTAATGATGATGATCAAGGTATTTCGGATCAAGTTACTACTGAACTTCGTAGGTCCACGAGGACACGTTCCACACCAGAGTGGTATGGCAACCCTGTCCTAGAAATCATGTTGTTAGACAATGGTGGACCTATGAACTATGAAGAAGCGATGGCGGGCCCATATTCCAACAAATGGCTTGAAGCCATGCAATCCAAGATAGGATCCATGTATGAAAACGAAGTATGGACTTTGACAGACTTGCCCAATGATCGGCGAGCGATAGAAAACAAATGGATCTTTAAGAAGAAGACGGACACAGATGGTAATGTTACCATCTATAAAGCTCGACTTGTCACTAAGGGTTATCGACAAGTTCAAGGAGTTGACTATGATGAGACTTTCTCTCCCGTAGCGAAGCTGAAGTCCGTCTGAATCATGTTAGCAATTGCCGCATACTATGATTATGAGATATGGCAGATGGATGTCAAAACGACATTCCTTAATGGACATCTTAAGGAAGAACTGTATATGATGCAGCCGGAAGGTTTTGTCGACCCTGAGAATGCTAACAAGGTATGCAAGCTCCAGCGATCCATTTATGGGCTGGTGCAAGCATCTCGGAGTTGGAACATTCGCTTTGATGAGATGATCAAAGCGTTTGGGTTTATGCAGACTTATGGAGAAGCATGCGTTTACAAGAAAGTGAGTGGGAGCTCCGTAGCATTTCTCATATTATATGTAGATGACATACTTTTGATGGGAAATGATATAGAACTTTTGGACAGCATTAAGGCCTACTTGAATAAGTGTTTTTCAATGAAGGACCTTGGAGAAGCTGCTTACATATTAGGAATCAAGATCTATAGGGATAGATCAAGACGCCTCATAGGTCTTTCACAAAGTACACACCTTGATAAGATATTGAAGAAGTTCAATATGGATCAGTCCAAGAAAGGGTTCTTGCCTGTATTGCAAGGTGTAAGATTGAGCTCGGCTCAATGCCCGACCACGGCAGAAGATAAAGAAGAGATGAGTGTCATCCCCTATGCCTCAGCCATAGGGTCTATTATGTATGGCATGCTGTGTACCAGACCTGATGTAAACCTTGCCGTAAGTTTGGTAGGAAGGTACCAAAGTAATCCCGGCAAGGAACACTGGACAGCGGTCAAGAACATCCTAAAGTACCTGAAAAGGACTAAGGATATGTTTCTCGTGTATGGAGGTGACGAAGAGCTTGTCGTAAAGGGTTACGTCGACGCTAGCTTCGACACAGATCTGGATGACTCTAAGTCACAAACCGGATACGTGTATATTTTGAATGGTGGGTGTCGGTGTCAAAACCGGCGGATCTCGGGTAGGGGGTCCGGAACTGTGCGTCTAGGCGGATGGTAACAGGAGACAAGGGACACGATGTTTTTACCCAGGTTCGGGCCCTCTCGGTGGAGGTAAAACCCTACTCCTGCTTGATTGATATTGATGGTATGGGTATTACAAGAGTTGATCTACCACGAGATCAAAGAGGCTAAACCCTAGAAGCTAGCCTTTGCTATGATTGTTGTTCGTCCTACGGACTAAAACTCTCCAGTTTATATAGACATCGGAGAGGGCTAGGGTTACACAGAGTCGGTTACAATGGGAGGAGATCTTCATATCGTATCGCCAAGCTTGCCTTCCACGCCAAGGAAAGTCCCTATCCGGACACGGGACGAAGTCTTCAATCTTGTATCTTCATAGTCCGGGAGTCCGGCCAAAGGTCATAGTTCGGCCATCCGGACACCCCCTAATCCAGGACTCCCTCAGTAGCCCCCGAACCAGGCTTCAATGACGACGAGTCCGGTGCGCAAATTGTCTTCGGCATTGCAAGGCGGGTTCTTCTCCAGCTCCATATACTTGTAGAATAGTGTCCGGCTTCTGATAAATGTTGCGCTCCTTGGCTTCCACGCCCAATAAAGGCCATTTTCCACGTGTCGAACGAATGCGAAAAGCCAGGGTATTTTGACATTTCCCCCCCTAGCTGCGCAAATGAGCCGCCTATAAAAAGAGACGAGGATCTAGATCCGAATCATACCATCCTCCTTCCGCGAGTATTCATCGGAGCGCCTCTGACAAAGATCCATTCCATCATGGACAGTCGACGCGGCTCCTCCTCTCGCGCTCCCAGCTCTCAGCCTGGAGATTGGGAGGGATGCTCAGTCCCACTCAGCGAGCTAGTGGCGCTCCAAACCAAGGGATTTCTTCCCCCAACCTTCATGGTTCCGGTTTGAGCCGGACTCGCCACCTACAAGGGCGGAAAACAGGTGGAGAGCGTCCCCAATCCCTCCAAAGGAGAGCAGGTATGCTTCGTCCCTTATCTAATAAGAGGACTCGGATTTCCAATACATCCGTTTCTCTGGGGGCTCCTGGAGTTCTACGGCCTCCAGCTGCACCACCTTACGCCTACCTCCATTCTGCACATCGCGGGCTTCGTGGCCCTTTGCGAGCTATTCTTGGGCGTCGAGGCTCATTTTGTGCTGTGGAAAAGATTATTCTGCCTCGTACCCCGTTCTCACGAGGGGTCAATATATCAAGTGGGCGGAGCCGAACTATGGCGCATCGCCGGGACCGGATATCTATCCGAAACCCCGAAGAAGGCGTCCGAAGACTGGCCTTTGGAATGTTTTATATAGAAGACGCCCCGCTACCGGATCCAGTTCGGATCGGCCTCCTGGAGTTCAGTAATGCTCCTTTGAAGAAACGCCTAAGTTGGCGTCCGCGGAGCCCTCAACGGGAGAATGACAGGGACGTCCTGTACCTGATGGGCCGAATAAGATTATTGGCTCATTCCAGATTGACCATGATTGGGGTCATGGCCACATACATTATGCGGGGGGTGCAGCCGCTCCAATATAGGGGCCACCCCATGTGGGATTTCAACGGGGAGGATGATGCCACCCGTCATGGCCGTAAGGGGCCGGGATCGGTTGCTGATCTGGTGGAGATCCTGTCCGGCCTGTACAAAGGGGAAAAGGAGGATTTTCTCTGTGTTAGTCCATTGAACGGATTTTCTATGAACAATCCTCGAAGCTGGGTAAGCAAACAATTTTACTCATCTACCCGCTTTCGAAATTCCCATGATTGAGTATTCAGTCTGGTGATATTAACGCATGAGTTACGCCAGACGGTGAAGGAGATCAACAGCTCTCCCCCACAGCCCGAGGACCCGGAACGGTCCCTCGATCTGGATTCCCAAGAGGATCCGGACTTATGTGTGGAGTTAATTGATGGGGTGTTTCATCAATTGAGTAAGGACAACACCTTAGTGGCCATTACGGCCGCTTATCCCGGATTACTTCCAGCCTCAAAGGTAGCCGAGACCGAAGTCCTGGTACTTTGAAGGAGATCCATCCATGCCTTATTTTGAATGCTGTAGACCAATACTGTTTCGTTTTGCAGGGGAAATCCTTGAGGCGGAGTGCCGGGCCCGCGGTGGGCAGCCAACAAGGGCCGCTAAAGCCCGGCGAGCAAAAAAGAAGTGCGGACCAGATCGAGACTCCGGTGCAACGGTACGGCATGCGAATTTCACGCCTAGGGTCTATGCCCTTAAGTCATTCTAACGCCCATGTTCTTCTTAGGAAGAAGAGAGCCCGCCGGACTATATCCACCAGCCAAACTTCAAGGCCAGGTCCGGAAGTGGAGGCGGACACGGGACGCGCGTCGGGCGTTCCTCCGGCAGAGGATGCAGACGGGCTATCTGCCACAAATTCAGAGGTGGAGAGCGCCATGAACCACCGGCATCGCCAGATTGTTCTTCAGGACACATGTTTTTCCCCGAAGGCGTTAAACGCTTTTAATACAGGAGATGCGTACCTCCGTGCCGCTCGAAATGGTCTAGCCAGGGCCACGGAGCAGTATGTAAAAGACATACGGGTGAGTAAATCTGATAGTTATATATGTCAGTAGCCCCCGAGACTTGAAATAGTTAAGATAACTGTTTTAAGGATCATGTGTTATGCAGGGTCTTACAGAGAAGAACACGCAACTGTCTCAGGAGTTGGCAGAGTGCAAGGCCCAACTCGAGGCCGTATTGGCCGCTTCAGCAATTGGAAAGGAGACCCCCTCAGGTAATGTATGTTCCCGAAAATAATTCCATTGCGAAGTGCGGCATGTGTGCAATGCTAACGATAACAATGCAGATGAAGCCGGAGTAAATCCGGACAAGCAACAACTCCTACGCCAGCTAAAGGCTGGCGAGAGCATGCTGACAAGGGTGAGGCAAGAGAAGAACAAACTTCAAGACGCCAATACCCAGCTGGGCGAGGAACTAAAGGATGTTCGTATCCAGCTATCTGCTTCCGTAAAGGAGAATCAGCGACTTCGACGCGGCATTTTTAGTAAGTGCTTGAACGAATTCTCGAAAAAAAATCGGCGAGGAAGTCGATTGACAGAGCTATGTCTGTAGGTCTGCTGACAGGTCGTCCTGCGGAGGAAATGCCCGGTTCAACGGGGGACCTTCTTCCCGAGCTGTTGCAACTGCACGAACAAGTTCGGCAGGCAATGCAGGGCGTCGTCCAGGCTATGTGGCCATCCCTCTCCGTGCCCGAAGGCCTTGGGGAGCTTGCCAAGAAGCTTGAGGGAGTGCGGCAGCGCTTCCGGTTGTGGAAGATATCGGCCTGTCGTCAAGGTGCCAGGGAGGCCTGGGCCATGGTGAAGACTCGGTACACGAAGGCGGACCCGAACCACATGGCCGAGGTCGGCCCTATGGGTCCGGACGGAAAGGAGATCCCTGTCAGTTTAGTATATGGCCAGGTAGAGCTGGCTGCAAAGTATTCTCAACAGGACTGTAAATTAGACCGCCTGTTGGATGGTATTGAAGAAGAATATACCGAGTCGGATTGACTCTGTAATTTAAAATGACATGAAAAATGCCTTCTAGCCGGATTGTAGATCGTTTGTCATTGCGGACCTTTTCGCTTCGACCTCTGGACCCTATAGTCCGGAGTGTGTCCGAATACCCTCTCGATTATGTAAGAACCGGGGCATGCATGGAGACAAGGCGTAGGGGTCATAATTGCTTTAGCAGACAAGTGCCCAACTAGTTATGTTATATTACATGGTTAGTAAGAAACATCTTCCAGGGAGAATAGTTCCGTTAGGGGTTCCTTTCCCTGGGAGGCATGCCCTAAAGTGCATGTCCGAACTGCTAAAAAGAGCAGAAAAGCGTCTGGGGGCAGATAAATAAACAAGAAAAATCATCTTTTAGTTCACCGACCGAATATTCCCTTAAGAACGCTAGCTTTCGGCTTCACCCAGTCTGAGGTACACATCCGGCTGACCCGGCAGTAACAATCGCAGAGGTGCTCCCTTTACCACCTAGCCGAACGAACGGGAACGTAGGGGTAAGCACAGGAGCCAGGCAACCCAGCTTGGCCAAAACTTAAGTCATATCGATGCATATAATGGTGTATAAAAGGTTCATGCGGAAGTGTAACGCATGTTTTGGGCATGAGGCCCGTTTATATAAACTTCTGATAAAGAAGCCCCCAGGTATGATGAGCACGGGTAGCGCGTCAAGTATGTGCGAACGATGCGCAAGCAAGCCCCTAAGGGCTTGGGATAGGAAAAAGGAAAAAGGGAGGAAGAAGGAGAGAAATGCCAGACAACTTAATGTGAAAAAATAGAAAAGGGGACAGAGGAAGGAGACGAACACGGAGTCCGGCGCTAGGCGTAGAATCGTCGTAGACGTGCTGCGTTCCATGGGTTCGGCTCGAGTCGGTTGTCCGATGCGTTTCGCAGACGGTACGCTCCGCCAGTCAGTACTTGGTCGATTATGAAGGGACCCTCCCATTTGGGCTTTAGTTTGTCCTTTTTCTTGTTCGGCAGGCGTAGAACTAGTTCACCAACGTTGTAAGTTTTGGCCCGTACTTCTATGCTTTGATATCTTCGAGCCTGTTGTTGATAGAATGCGGAACGAGCTTTTGCCATGTTGCGCTCCTCCTCCAATGCGTCCAAGCTGTCCTGCCGATCGAGCTCAGCTTCTCTTTCTTCGTACATGTGCACTCGAGGTGAGTCATGTATTATATCGCAGGGTAGAACTGCCTCTGCGCCGTATACCATAAAAAATGGTGTGAATCCGGTAGTGCGATTCAGCGTGGTCTGCAGCCCCCAGAGTACAGAGTCAAGCTCCTCTACCCAGTGCGTGTTTGATTCCTTGAGGGATCGCACTAGTCTGGGTTTGATGCCGCTCATAATAAGACCGTTGGCCCGTTCGACTTGACCGTTAGTTTGTGGGTGATAGACTGAAGCGTAGTCGAGCTTGATGCCCATGTTTTTGCACCAGAGTTTAACTTCGTCGGCCGTAAAGTTTGTGCCGTTGTCAGTTATGATGCTGTGGGGGATGCCATAACGGTGTACAACCCCGGATATGAAGCTTATCACCGGTCCGGATTCGGCCGTCTTTATAGGCTTGGCCTCTATCCATTTGGTGAATTTGTCCACCATAACCAGTAGGTATTTTTTGTTGTGGGTTCCTCCTTTAAGGGGTCCAACCATGTCAAGCCCCCAGACTGCAAAAGGCCAGGTAATGGGTATGGTTTGTAGGGAGGTAGGCGGCATGTGGTTTTGATTGGCGAATAATTGGCAACCGACGCATCGCTGCACTAAGTCCTGAGCGTCTGCCCGGGCCGTCAGCCAATAAAATCCGGTACGGAAGGCCTTGCTTACGAGGGCCCGGGCTGCAGCGTGGTGCCCGCCGAGTCCGGCATGGATTTCAGCCAGAAGGTTTCGCCCTTCCTCTTCGGAGATACATCTTTGAAGGACTCTGGTTGGGCTTTTCTTGTAAAGCTCTCCCTCGTGGACTTTGTAGGCTTTAGATCGCCGCACTATGCAACGGGCTTCGTTTTGGTCCTCGGGAAGTTCCTGCCTAGTTAGGTAGGCTAGGAATGGTTCTGTCCATGGGGCGATGACTGCCATTATTGTGTGGGCTGACGGTGTTGTTTCGGTGGTGGAGCCACCAACTATGTCAGAGTTTTTGGTGAGAGGCAGCGTGGTTGTGTCCGGGCTGTTGTTTCCGGACTCTCCCTCCCATGATACTGACGGCTTGAACAGCCTCTCAAGGAAGATATTGGGAGGGACGGCATCGCGCTTGGCGTCGATGCGTGCCAACACGTCTGCTGCCTGGTTGTTCTCCCGGGCTATGTGATGGAATTTGAGCCCCTCAAACCGAGCTGACATTTTTAGGACGGCATTGCGATAAGCTACCATTTTTGGATCCTTGGCGTCAAAGTCTCCATTTATTTGGGATACCGTGAGGTTTGAATCCCCGCGGACCTCTAGGCGCTGAATGCCCATGGAGACTGCCATCCGGAGACCATGCAGAAGGGCCTCGTATTCGGCTGCGTTGTTGGAATCCGTGTACATTATCTAAAGTATGTATTGTACTGTATCTCCGGTTGGGGACATCAGAACGACGCCAGCCCCCAGGCCAGCCAACATTTTGGATCCGTCGAAGTGCATGATTCAATTGGAGTATGCGCCGTACTCTTTAGGGAGCTCGGCTTCAGTCCATTCGGTGATGAAGTCGGCCAAAACCTGCGACTTAATAGCTCGCCTTGGCTTGTAAGTTATGTCGAACGGGAGGAGCTCGATGTCCCATTTGGCAATCCGGCCCGTTGCATCGCGGTTGTTTATAATATCATTAAGGGGTACTTCGGATGCCACTGTTATTGAACACTCTTGAAAATAGTGTCGCAGCTTCTTGGATGCCATGAACACCGCGTATGCTATCTTCTGATAATGCGGGTACCGTGACTTGCATGGAGTTAGGACAGTGGACATGTAGTAAACTAGTTTTTGGAGAGGGAACTTGTGTCCGTCCATTTCTCGTTCGACGACGAGCACCGCGCTTACAACTTGATGGGTTGCCGCGATGTATAATAGCATTGGTTAGCCCGTGTTGGGCGCGGCCAGGACCGGATTTGTTGCCAGTATGGCTTTGATTTCTTCGAGTCTGGCCGTGGTGGCATCCGTCCACTCGAAGTGTTCGGTGCGCCGCAGGAGGCGATAAAGGGGCAATGCCTTTTCTCCCAAGCGGGAGATAAAGCGGCTTAGAGCCGCCATGCATCCTGTCAATTTTTGTATTTGTTTGAGGTCTTTTGGGGTATCCAATTGTGACAGAGCTCGGATCTTGGCTGGGTTTGCTTCAATTCCTCTACCGGATACGATGAAGCCCAAGAGTTTTCCGGCTGGTAAGCCAAAAACGCATTTTTCTGGGTTGAGCTTAATGTCATATGCTCGGAGATTGTCGAACGTGAGCCTCAAGTCGTCTACTAAAGTTTCAACATGTTTGGATTTGATGACCACGTTATCTATGTATGCTTCAACTGTTTTGCCGATCTGGTTGGCCAGACATGTCTGAATCATGCGCTGATATGTTGCACCGGCGTTTTTGAGCCCGAAGGGCATCGTGTTGAAGCAGAATGGGCCGTACGGGGTGATGAATGCCATTGCGGCTTGGTCTGACTCTGCCATCTTGATTTGGTGGTAGCCAGAGTATGCGTCGAGGAAACACAATGAATCGTGTCCTGCAGTGGCGTCGATGATTTGATCAATTCGGGGGAGGGGGAAGGGATCCTTCGGGCAGGCTTTATTTAGGTCTTTGAAATCGACACATAGGCGCCAGGATTTTTCCTTCTTTGGTACCATCACCAGGTTTGCTAGCCAGTCCGGATGTTTTATATCTCTGATGAATCCGGCTTCCAGTAGTTTTGCTAGCTCATCTCCCATGGCTTGTCTCTTGGGTTCGGAGAAACACCGAAGAGTCTGCTTAACGGGCTTGAATCCTTTGAGGATGTTCAGGCTGTGCTCGGCCAGCCTGCATGGGATTCCTGGCATGTCTGAAGGGTGCTAGGCAAAAATGTCCCAATTTTCTCGTAGGAATTCTCTGAGTGCGGCGTCGACATCGGGTTTTAGTTGTGCCCCGATGGATGCCGTTTTCATGGGGTCCGTTGGATGGACTTGGAATTTGACTATTTCGTCCGCTGGTTTGAAGGAGGTGGACTTGGATCTCTTATCGAGTATCACATCGTCCCTGTCCACCATGGAGTGTAACGCAGTTAGTTCCTCGGCCGCTAGGGCTTCGGATAATGCCTCCAGGGCCAGTGCGGCTGTCTTGTTTTCGGTGCGGTGTCCGGATCACTTGCAAGAGTGATGATTCCATTGGGTCCGGGCATTTTGAGCTTCATGTACCCATAATGGGGTATGGCTTGGAAAATTGTAAATGCTTCTCGCCCTAGCAGAGCATGGTATCCGGTGCTGAACAGGGCCACTTGAAATGTGACCTCCCGGATCTGTAATTATCCGGCGTGCCGAACACCATATCCAGTGTGATTTTTCCTGAACAGCACGCTTCCCGGCTTGGTATTATTCCTCTGAAGGTTGTGTTGCTTCGCTCAATGCGACTCCAGTCTATTTCCATTTTTCGCAGGGTTTCCTCGTAGATGAGGTTAAGTCCGCTACCGCCGTCCATGAGTACCTTTGTAAGTCGGAAGCCGTCCACTATCGGACTGAGGACCAATGCGGCTGGTGCTCGGGCTGTCCGGAATTTAGGTTCGTCACTGGCATTAAAAGTAATAGCCGTGTCACTCCATGGGTTTATTGTTGCTACTTGGTAGACTTCGGCAAGGTTGCGGAGGGTTCGTTTCCTCGCATTGTTTGATGCGAAGGTCTCGAAGACTGTCGACACCGTACTGGCGTTTCTGGGGTGGTGTTCTTCGGATTCTGGAGTTAGAAGCTCCTCGCCACTTCTGGCCACCTGCCGGAGTATCCAACATGCTCTAAGGCTGTGAGTTGGTGTGACTTCCCCTGAACTATGAATTTTACAGGGTCCATTGAGCCATCCCTCCAGTACGGTCCCATACCCTATAGAGGGTTTTTGTTTTTTGATGTTTGGCTCAGGTGCCTGACGATAATGCGCCCTTTTGTTTCAGACTCATGTTGAATTCAGGGCCGGATTGTCCCAGAATTTATTTTCGGTTTTCCGAACACTTTCTGTCGCACAGTACTTTCGTACTATGGATGTCAAGTCGGCGAAGCGTGTAATTTCGCGGGGTCTTATGGCGTTGAGGATTCTGATGTCCGTGCAGTTGTTACAGAAGAATGAAACTGCTTCTTCCTCACGGCAGTCCCTTATCCTATTCATAACCAGGAGGAATCTGGCCCAATAGTGGTGTACTGTTTCTCCGGGCTCTTGCCGTATTTGGGATACATCCCTTATAGTTGGGTGGGCGGGTGGATTTAAGTCCGGAACCTCGCCCGATCTAAGACTCAGGGGCCAAGAAATTTCTGAATCCGGAAGCTTGTTTTCTTGGACGTTATTCAATGAATCAGGCCTCCTGCCTGGCTTTAGGTTCAGGGCTTGGGCGACATCCTCCCCTCCACGGATATCCAGCTTGGAGGGGTCGGGAGTCCGGACACATCTGGTCCTTAGGATGGGCGAAGATTCGCCGCGTTGTTCTTCCACCACTTCAACATGGTGGGTGACCTGGGGAGATTCGATCTCTCTTTGATCGGGTTTAAGCCCAATCTGGCCGTAATCTGTAGCGACTCCTAGGGCGGCAATGCGACCCAGGAGCTCATTCAAGGAAGAGAGCTCCGTCAGATCTAACTGCTTGGCGAGTTCCGAGCTGATGTGAAGATTGCTTTCGATGGCTTGAGAGGTCATCGTCGGCGCGGCGGCCGAACAGGCGGTCATCAAGAACCTGCCTAGCCGAAGAGTTTGACCGACAGCCAAAGCTCCTTTAGCGACAGCGCCGTCTTTAAAGACGGGGTGCGGCATCCTTCCTGATGGTGATGGCACAGAGGAACTCTCAATGAAAGCACCAATGTCGGTGTCAAAACAGGCGGATCTCGGGTAGGGGGTCCCGAACTATGCGTCTAGGCCGATGGTAAGAGGAGACAAGGGACACGATGTTTTTACCCAGGTTCGGGCCCTCTCGGTGGAGGTAAAACCCTACTCCTGCTTGATTGATATTGATAGTATGGGTGTTACAAGAGTTGATCTACCACGAGATCAGAGAGGCTAAACCCTAGAAGCTAGCCTTTGGTATGATTGTTGTTCGTCCTACGGACTAAAACTCTCCGGTTTATATAGACACCGGAGAGGGCTAGGGTTACACAGAGTCGGTTACAATGGGAGGAGATCTTCATATCGTATCGCCAAGCTTGCCTTCCACGCCAAGGAAAGTCCCTATCTGGACACGAGACGAAGTCTTCAATCTTGTATCTTCATAATCCGGGAGTCCGGCCAAAGGTCATAGTCCGGCCATCCGGACACCCCCTAATCCAGGACTCCCTCAGTGGGGTAGTAAGCTGGTGCAGTTGCAAGCAAAGCGTCGTGGCGGGATCTACATGTGAAGTAGAGTACATGGCAGCCTCGGAGGCAGCGCATGAAGCAATCTGGGTGAAGGAGTTCATCACCGACCTAGGAGTCATACCCAATGCGTCGAGGCCGATCGCACTCTTCTGTGACAACACTGGAGCTATTGCACTTGCCAAGGAGCCCATGTTTGACAAGAAGACCGGGCACATCAAGCGTCGCTTCAACTCCATACGTGAAAATGTTCAAGATGGAGACATAGATATTTGTAAAGTACATACGGACCTGAATGTAGCAGATCCGTTGACTAAACCTCTCCCTAGGGCAAAACATGATCAACACCAGAATGTTATGGGTGTTCGATTCATCACAATGTAACTAGAATATTGACTCTAGTGCAAGTGGGAGACTATTGGAAATATGCCCTAGAGGCAATAATAAAATGGTTCTTATTATATTTCTTTGTTCATGATAATTGTCTGTTATTCATGCTATAACTGTGTTATTCGGAAATCGTAATACACGTGTGAATACATAGACCACAACATGTCCCTAGTAAGCCTCGAGTTGTCTAGCTCGTTGATCAACAGATAGTCATGTTTTCCTGACTATGGGCATTGGATGTCATTGATAACTGGATCACATCATTTGGAGAATGATGTGATGGACAAGACCCAATCCTAAGCATAGCTCAAAGATCGTGTAGTTCGTTTAGCTAGAGCTTTTCCAAATGCCAAGTACCATTTCCTTAGACCATGAGATTGTGCAACTCCTGGATACCGTAGGAGTGCTTTGGTGTGCCAAACGTCACAACGTAACTGGGTGACTATAAAGGTGCACTACGGGTATCTCCGAAAGTGTCTGTTGGGTTGGCACGAATCGAGATTGGGATTTGTCACTCCGTATGACGGAGAGGTATCTCTGGGCCCACTCGGTAATGCATCATCATAGTGAGCTCAATGTGACCAAGTGTCTGGTCTCGGGATCATGCATTACGGTACGAGTAAAGTGACTTGCCGGTAATGAGATTAAATGAGGTATTGGGATACCGATGATCGAGTCTCGAGAAAGTAACGTACCGATTGACAAAGGGAATTGTATACGGGGTTGATTGAATCCTCGACATCGTGGTTCATCCAATGAGATCATCGAGGAGCATGTGGGAGCCAACATGGGTATCCAGATCCCGCTGTTGGTTATTGACCGGAGAGGCGTCTCGGTCATGTCTGCATGTCTCCCGAACCCGTAGGGTCTACACACTTAAGGTTCGGTGATGCTAGGGTTGTAGAGATATTATTATGCAGTAATCCGAAAGTTGTTCGGAGTCCCGGATGAGATCTCGGACATCACGAGGAGTTTCGGAATGGTCTGGAGGTGAAGAATTACATATAGGAAGTCAGGTTTCGGCCATCGGGAAAGTTTCGAGGGTCACCGGTATTGTACCAGGACCACCGGGTGGGGCCACCTATCCCGGAGGGCCCCATGGGCTGAAGTGGGAGGGGAACCAGCCCCAGGTGGGCTGGTGCACCCCCCCTTGGCCCCCCTGCACCTAGGGTTGGAAACCCTAGGGGCGGGGGCGCCTCCACCTGGCTTGGGGGGCAAGTTTCCCCCCTGCCCCCCTTGGAGATCCCATCTCCTAGGGCCGGCGCCCCCCTAGGGGGCCTATATAAAGAGGGGAGAGGGAGGGCAGCCGCACCCTTGCTCTTGGCGCCTCCCTCTCCCATTGCTACACCTCTCCCTCTCGTAGAAGCTCGGCGAAGCCCTGCCGAGATCACTGCTGCATCCACCACCACGCCGTCGTGCTGCTGGATCTCCGTCAACCTCTCCTCCCCCCTTGCTGGATCAAGAAGGAGGAGACGTCATCCTCAACCGTACTTGTGTTGAACGCGGAGGTGCTGTCCGTTCAGCACTAGGATCATCGGTGATTTGGAATCACGACGAGTACGACTCCCTCAACCCCGTTCTCTTGAACGCTTCCGCTCGCGATCTACAAGGGTATGTAGATGCACTCCTTTCTCTCGTTGCTAGATGAACTCATAGATTGATCTTGGTGAACGTAGAATTTTTTTATTTTGTGCAACGTTCCCCAACAGTTTACACATAAGTTAGTGAGAGTATGTTTTTCAACAACTCTTTTCCCATGTTAAAAAGTTACCATCATGTTTTGCATGTAAATTGTCGGTTATTCGGTGTTCATATTACCACATTATTTACACAAAAATTACTGGGGCCACGTTCTTTATAGCCATCCCGTCGGGATTAAATGTTGATGCCAGCTATGTGGAGAGCATTAGTGCGGCCAGTATGGGGGTGGTTGTTAGGAACTCATCTGGTGAAGTTATTATTTCTACGTGGGACTTTCTCGGTCAGTGTTGCAGCGTGAATGAAGCTGAGATACGTGCTTGTCTGGCCGGCCTTTATATAGATATTACTCTTCACCAGTCTATTATTTTGGAGACTGATTGTGCTTTTGTCCGTTCTTCCCTTGGAAATGAGAATCTTGACAGGTCTCCGCTCGTTGATCTGAAGAAAGAAGCCTTGAGTATATTGAGGATGCTCAAGAATTTTAAAATTGCGAAAATTAATCGGCAAGCCAATAAGGTGGCTCACGAAATTGCAAAGTCTAGCTTTATAAATAAATCTGATTGGATTCTTCTTAATAGTGTTCCGCCCTGTGTGGCGAATTTTGTAACGAATGATTGTAATAACATTATTAATTAATTAATATAGGGGGGTTCAAAAAAAAGTTATCGTGATGTTTGTACATACGTTATCAAGCCCGTGAAATGTAAATTATTATCCTATTTACACATAAGTTAACGGGGTTATGTGTCTTAACCGAAAAATTCCGAGGCCAAAATTACCATGGTGATTGCGCGTAATTTATCAGGTCTGCGGTCCATATATTACCATGATATTTACATAGAATTTATGAGTGTACGTTTTCCCTGGGTCAAAGTCCCCGTGGTGTTTTGCATAAATAATCATGTCTATAGTGCATATATTACCATGTTATTTACATAGAAATTAACGGGATTATTTTTCAGCAATAGTGTCATGGGTCGAATGAAAGTTATCAGATCTGTCGTGTATAAATTATATTTCTATTTACATAGAAATTACCAAGGATATATTTCTACATCATTTTGATACGTCAAAGTTAGAATGATGTTTTATGCGCAACTCATTAGATATTAAAAAGTACCCCCCTCTCAAAATAACTGTCTCAAGCTCAGTATAACTTTGACGCTTATTTCGGGACGGACGGAGTAGTACAAATGGTGCACCGGAGAAATGAAAAACAAGAAAACACTGACTTTTCCTTTGTTTTTGAGCCAAATATTAACTCTTCCTAACTAGGCCTCTACCCACCAATGGGCCCAGCCCAACTCCTTTTTCACTCTGAAGCCCACCGAAGATGTTGTCTTCAACCTCCAACCAACGAACATGTATCTGAAAGCTGAAAACAAAAAAGAACTCCCAATTACCCATTATACTTGATGATTTAGGCTACGAATTACATCGACTTCAACATGAATTTTATAGATCTCTTCATTACGAATCCATTTCAGTTGAGTACACAACTTATTGTTCAAAGATGGAGGAGATCGATGCAAGTGTCCTATCTTGACGTCGGCGCCAGCCGGAGCCTATGGCTGTGGGGACGAAGCTCGGGAAGCGGCAGCAGCGGCTGCTATGGCCGAGACGTGTGAAGGACGTGTCCGTGGATGCGCTGCAGGGGATATATGAATCACATGGAGATGGTGATGGAGCTCCTGCTCCTGCGGGTGTTGGCCGTGGAGGAGCTGTTCGTCGAAACAGCGGGCAATGGTGGCGACTTGAGGAGGCGCTGGTGCTCGAAGGGGTGAAAGGGAACGACCGGGCCGATCAAAGCTGGTGACGGCGTGCTCGCGGGGCCGTGGCTCGGCCCTCTAGCGTAGGAGTTTGAACGCTCATGGACGGACGAGAGGTAGATCGATCGGTTTCCAAATTTTGCAATCTGCCACAGGGTTACCACATACATATTTCGAATATATATACATCTTGGATTCGTTTTCCAAACCGCTGACTTAACAGTTTATTTAGGATATAATTACGCCAGTGGTGCCTAAACTTGCCATCAATGTTCATTTTGGTGCATGAACTTGAAGAATACACTGATTTGGTGCAAAAATTTGGCTCTTTGATGCAAATACGGTTCGAAACAGATTTTCATACGATCGCGCTGCTGATTAGGATCCCAGGGTGTCCGCGGGGCCGACTGTTAGTGAGTTCCATCGCGCATAGAGGCGTGTTGCCGCGCGGCTGGGTGAAATATTGTGTAAACCCTCTTCCTTTTGTTTATTTTTCGCACATAAGCCCCTGAGCCGCTGGGACACAACAACCCGCACGTATCCTAACATCCCGCCTGATCATCTGCCTCGAGCTCTTCTCTTCGTCTCTCTCCTAGTTTGATCGTACTGTGCCGCCACCTAGGTGGATCTAGATGACGCCATTGATCTTCACGGGAGTGGATGGCGGAGCCTCGTCGGCGAGCTCCCGGCGAAGCAGCCCCTCAATATGGTGGGAATTGCCTCATCTCCTCCGGCCCTCTGTCTCCTGCTTCCGTTAGGATTTTAGATGTATTTGTGGTGCGACAGGAACTAGGATCTGTATTTCGTTGGGCTGCTATGATTATTCTTAGTTGTTTTTAGGTTATTCCCCCAATGCGCAATGACACTTAAGGATTTGAAACTGTTGTTTGTTCATAGGTAATGCGTGCGGTAGGAACGAGCCTCTTTTTTGGTATTTCTGATGGACAAAGAATGCAGATTTGATGACATAGAGGATGGTGGATTTGATTTTATTAGAAATAGGCGGCAGGTATACTGAAATTTTAATAGTAGCATTAACTTGATGACAGTGTCATTGTTGAACTTTGTAACAGATGCTTAACTGAATTTTGGACACTAAATGTTGGTCAGTTGCTTAACGGAATTTTTTGACACTTGCTTAACTGAATTTTGGCTAGTAGGTACACACTCAATTTTGATCAATGCCCATGTGTTGGTGTACTGTACGTGCATAGTGTAAGCTAGTCGGTACGGTTGGGTGAGTTTCTGTAAGCAGACAACAAGCAAAGGGCATTTGTTGTATGGGCAATTTAGTAAGAAACAGAGCACACATACACACCAGTAATCTTTATTCTTTTCTAAACTATGTGTTGTAAGCTGAAGTAAGGGTGAACTAAGTACTTCTTATTTGCATTGCAGGTGCATTTGATGGTCTTTTCTCAGTTGAGATTCACCACAAAGGCTTCTTTTGTGGAACTGACAGCAACAATACATACATGGATTATGAAGTTGATTGGTTTGACAACTGTGATAGTGATACTTGGTCCATTTTATGGCTAGATGATTTTCTGCAGCAGCTCGGGTATGATAGAGAGGGTGTAAAGCTTGATGTGTTTTGGTGTCAGCGTAGAAAGACATTGGGTGATGGACTGAGAGAGATAAAGTGTGATGCAGACATCCTTGCAATGATAGCAGCAACTACAGAGCACAAGAATTTGTTGTTAATTGTAGACCATGGAGAGACACTTGAAAGTTTTATGAGAGATGACATTATGCTAAATGACAAAAATATCCAGGATGAGGAAAGAAGTGTGCCAAATAATAGGAGGCGAAGGAGGTTATTTGGGGAAGGATCATCCTCAGGTTGTGGTGATGAAGAAATAGAGGAGGAAGTTGGAGTAGATGCAGCAGCAGTAGATTCAGAGACTGATGAGGATTTCTAAGATAGTGACTTTGATATAGAGGATGGGGACGATGATTTGTTCGAGACAAACATAGATAAAGAAGTGGATGATAACAGAGAGAAGGATACATCATGTGACTATGAAGCGGAGCTAGCTAAGGATGCTCTAAATGATTCCCACCTAGACTTGTCCAAAGAACAGAGGGACAAGTTGAAGTACAACTTCGAGGCATTTAATTCAGAAACAGATTTGAATGACCATATTTTTAGACTTGGCATGGTGTTTGGTAATGTGCAGGAGCTTAGACATGCTATAACATCATATAGCATCAGGAACAGGGTTCAAGTGAAGACTGACAACAACTATGTCAAGTGGCAGGGTCAGAAGGAGGGGGGTTACTGAAGATATCCCTAAAGATGTTCCTCAATCAAGCCACCAAGCAAATCCAAATGCAAGTGGCAGGAAGAGGCAAGGTACACGAAGAGGTGGAAGAGGAAATGAGAGAGGCAATGCTACAAGAGGTGGAAGAGGAGCTCAGAGAGGAATTGCTACAGGAGGTGCAAGAGCAGGTGCTGGAAGAGTAGGTGCCAATGGAGGAACGACAGGACCAGGGGCTGGACTATGGAACTTGATGGTTGGAGCAGACGGAGATAACTCACATGTGGGAGCAGAGGAGGAGCCAATCACACAAAATGCACCACAGGGGGATCAGTGGACTGATGACTTCCTCTCCATGTAGATGAGAAAAGATATACACAAAGTTCATGTCTGAACTAGATGAAAATGCACCCAATGAACTTACATTTTGCTTACAGGCCTATTTTGGTTACCAGACTTGTTCTTATTAATGCAATGAACATTTGGATGTGATATTATGTACCTTGAACCTAAGTATTTGGTTGGCATATTATGTACCAGACCTTTTTATAGTGTTGCTGTCAAAAAATTGGTACTGAATATCACTGTGTTGTTGTCAAAATTTAGCTATGATGTTCACACAAATCCTGTCAAATTTTGGCACTAAAAATCACTCTGTTGCTGTCAAATTTTAGCTGTGATGTTCACACAATTGTTATCAAAATTTGGCACCGAATATCAGTGTTGCTGTCAAAAAATTGGTACTGAATATCACTGTTTTGTTGTCAAAATTTAGCTATGATGTTCACACAAATGTTGTCAAATTTTTATGTCTGAAAATCACTCTGTTGCTGTCAAATTTTAGTTGTGATGTTCACACAATTGTTATCAATATTTGGCACTGAATATCACAGTGTTGCTGTCAAAAAATTGGTATTGAATATCCTGTTTTGCTGTCAAAATTTAGCTATGATGTTCACACAATTGTTGTCAAATATTGGTATAGGAAACAGAACTTCTTGAATTGTCATTTTCATTCACTAACCAGACCAACATTTTAGTAGTACATCTCATTGAGTTCATCAACATACCAGTTTTCTCTCGACTAAACCAAAATACCTTAACACAAAATGCATCAGGACCTGCCATTGCATTGCATTGTGACTAAACTTAAATACACTAATATAGAACAAATTATCATCCTATCTCTGGATAGCAACCGATCTCTATCTGAAAGGATTGATATGGTTGACTAGAGGGGGGGTGAATAGGCAACTAACAATTTTTAAGCTTTTCTTTCACAATTTAAACTTTGCAACAAAATAGGTTGTCTAGAT
This sequence comes from Triticum aestivum, assembly GCF_018294505.1. Classification (NCBI taxonomy): domain Eukaryota; kingdom Viridiplantae; phylum Streptophyta; class Magnoliopsida; order Poales; family Poaceae; genus Triticum; species Triticum aestivum. Next base: position 155,796,270 of record NC_057801.1, on the reverse strand, counting down.
ATGCAACTATGTGAGCAACCTATATGATGCAATACCAACTAGCACATACACAAGCAAGGGATACAACACAAGTAGGCTTGCAAAAGTAAAGGCACGAAATAACCAAGAGTGGAGCCAGTGGAGATGAAGATGTGTTACCAAAGTTCCTTCCTTTTGAGGGGAAGTACGTCTCCGTTAGAGCGGTGTGGAGGCACAATGCTCCCCAAGAAGCCACTAGGGCCACCGTATTCTCCTCACGCCCTCACACAATGCGAGATGCCGTGATTCCACTATTGGTGCCCTTGAAGGCGGCGACCGAACCTTTACAAACAAGGTTGGGGCAATCTCAACAACAATTGGAGGCTCCAAACTACACCACGAAGCTTCACCACGATGGAGTATGGCTTCGAGGTGACCTCAACCATCTAGGGTTCTCAAACACCCAAGAGTAACAATATCCGCTAGGGATAAGAGAGGGAATCAAATTTCTCTTGGTGGAAGTGTAGATCGGGGCCTTCTCAACCAATCCCGAGCAAATCAACAAGTTTGATTGGTTAGGGAGAGAGATCGGGCGAAAATGGAGCTTGGAGCAACAATGGAGCTTTTGGGGAAAGAGGTAGGTCAACTTTGGGGAAGAAGACACCTTTAAATAGTGGGGAAAACAATCCAACCGTTACCCCACTGAACAGCCACACACAGAGCGGTACTACCGCTTGGGCAGGGCGGTACTACCGCTGAAGAGCGGTACTACCGCTCCCTCCCAGCGGTACTGCCGCACTGACGAGGAAGGCAGGGTCCTGACCCTAGAGCGGTACTACCGCGGGAGTACGGGCGGTACTACCGCTTGGAGCGGTACTACCGCCACTACTGCTGCTACTAGTACCGTAAAACCCGACACGAAAAACATCGGTCTCGAGTCGAGGCGGTAGTAGCCCGGAACCACCGCGGTACTACGGTCGAAGACCACAAGCGGTACTACCGCTTGGGGAGCGCTACTACCGCTTGACGATCTTCGGCGGTACTACCGCTGAGGACCGCGGTACTACCGCTAGGACAGGACGGGGTAGGCTTGGATAGGAAAGGCAGCTCCAATGAAGCGGAAAGAAACATCGGGTGTGATAAGGATGTGTACGTGTTGATTCCACACTAGCCTTACCAAAGCGGATCCCCTCTTGATAGTACGGTGACTCCCGAAACTAGTCCACCAACAGAGAAACGAAGGAGCTACACCGTCTTGAATAAAACACCGAGGGGAGGTAATCGTCTCGTGCCAAGGATGAATCTCTAAAAGAACTCAACGCACACGATTAGTCCGCAAAAGCATTTTCATCAATCACCAAAACATCTTGGGGATAAATATGCCCTTATAATCTCCCCCTTTTTGGTGGATTGATGACAATACAGGATTTGCACAAACAGGAATGATATAGGACAAGCGCAAAACCCCAGCGCCCTAAAATGTAGATGGGCTCCCCCTAGATGTGTGCTATCTAGAAAAGTGCTTTGGACTGCACGACACACATACTAGGATCAACGCTCCCCCTACATTTTAGAGACCAACCACCTAAGCAGGATATATGAGAGAAACACAGATGACAGGATAAGCATGCTACTCATAAGCTAGATAGTGACAAGATAAAGATACTTGAAAGATAAGGTAGCATAGGTAGCATATGTCTCACACCATATGACTGGAACTTAGGTCTCACTGACACAAACCAAACAAAGCAAACTACGAGAGAACACAAACACAGAAGACGGAAGACACAAAACACAAATCCCTAAACTCTCTCCCACTTTGGCATCGAGACACCAAAAAAGGAGAGGGAGTGTTGCTACGGCTCCAGGTGATAGCAATAGAGGGACTCAAACATCAGAGCTCAGCGGGATCGTCTGCGCCACCGTCGTCGGTCGGGAAGTGCTCGGCATCAGAATCAGTCCACGGGTAGTGCTGCTGAATCCATTCCTCTTCCTTAGTAAGCTGGTCCTCAGATCCACTGTTAACTGTGGCACCCAACTGACGCATGAGCTCCTTGTGACGACCTCGGGCCTTCTTCTCAGCCACATGAGTCATGTACTGACCGTGAGACTCAATGCAGAACAGCTTCTTCATCTTGAGCTTGAGGTTCTTTGCCCAAGAGGGCTCTACCGCAGAAGGCACAAAGTCCTCATCATCATCCTTAGCCTCAGCCCCAGTCTCCTCCTCGGTCTCCATGGCAGTAGCAGACGAAGGACCTCCAGATTTAGGGACCTGATGTTGGGGAACGTAGCAGAAATTCAAAATTTTCCTACAAGTCACCAAGATCAATCCATGGAGAGACTAGCAACGAGGGGAAGGAGAGTGCATCTACATACCCTTGTAGATCTCTAAGCGGAAGCGTTCAAGAGAACGGGGTTGAAGGAGTCGTACTCGTCATGATCCAAATCACCGGAGATCCTAGTGCCGAACGAACGGCACCACTGCGTTCAACACACGTACAGCCCTGTGACGTCTCCCATGCCTTGATCCAGCAAGGAGAGAGGGAGAGGTTGAGTGTCGGTGTCAAAACCGGCGGATCTCGGGTAGGGGTCCCGAACTGTGCATCTAGGCGGATGGTAACAGGAGACAAGGGACACGATGTTTTTACCCAGGTTCGGGCCCTCTCGGTGGAGGTAAAACCTACTCTTGCTTGATTAATATTGATGATATGGGTAGTACAAGAGTAGATCTACCATGAGATCAAGGAGGCTAAACCCTAGAAGCTAGCCTATGGTATGATTGTTGTTCGTCCTACGGACTAAAACCCTCCGGTTTATATAGACACCGGAGAGGGCTAGGGTTACACAGAGTCGGTTACAATGGTAGGAGATCTACATATCCATATTGCCAAGCTTGCCTTCCACGCCAAGGAAAGTCCCATCTGGACACGGGACGAAGTCTTCAATCTTGTATCTTCATAGTCTTGGAGTCCGGCCAATGATGATAGTTCGGCTATCCGGACACCCCCTAGTCCAGGACTCCCTCAGTAGCCCCTGAACTAGGCATCAATGACGGCGAGTCCGGTGCGCATATTGTCTTCGGCATTGCAAGGCGGGTTCCTCCTGCAAATAATCCATAGAAGATTTTGAACAGCAGGATAGTGTCCGGCTCTGCAAAATAAATTCCACATTCCACTGTAGAGAGAATAGTATTCACACGAGTTCAATCTGCTGACGTATCTCGTGGCATGACGTCACACCATGGCCAAGCCTTTAGTTGAATCGTTTTTATCGTTCCACCTCAGCGCGTTTAGCGAAGCGGTTTCCTTGGCACGTCTTGTCAAAGCAGAGATCGTGTCCCCTTATTCCGGGATTCTCATCAATACGAACGTGGGTAACCCAACCGCGCCCGTTGGCTCGCCCCCTCTATCGAAGGCGAGTCCCAAACGGTTACGGGGACGGCTCTTGGTATTCAACCCCTTTATAACGAGACCAAGGCCTGTTCCTTTTCTTCAATCTTCAATCGAATCCGCCCCTCGCCCCGAGTTCCAACACCGAAGGCTCCAGATTCAGGCGCTTCGGACCTTCGACAATGTCCGGCTCCGACCTACAGGGTCGGTGGATGCCCTCTTTCGTCACGGAAGAAGATGTGCTAAAGCTGAGAGACGCCAGGTATCTAACTAGCGAAATTTCACATAGGCTGCCCGTCCAAGGGCAAGTCATTCCCACTCCAGAGCTTGGTGAGAGCGTGGTATTCGTGTCTCACTTCCGTCGGGGTTTAGGCTTCCCGATGGACCCCTTCGTGAGGGGGCTCATGTTTTATTATGGGCTGGAATTCCATGACTTGGATCCGGAGTCCATCCTCCACATCTCATTGTTCATTGTTGTATGCGAAGCCTTCCTCCACACCACTCCTCACTTTGGATTGTGGCTCAATACCTTCAACGTGGAGCCGAAGATGATGGAGGAGCGGCAGGCAGAGTGCGGAGGGGCAGTTATAAGCAAGAGAGCTGACGCTCCGTGGCCCGAGGGCTTTTTTCAAAAGGAGCTCAGTTTGTGGCAACATGAGTAGTTCTACATCATCGCTCCCAGGGGCACCAGATGGGTGGCGCCGCCTACCTTTCACTCGGGCCCTCCACAATGGCTGGCGTCATGGGTCAACAAAGGGCTTGACTGGGGGCCGTCCAAGGACGTGCCATTATTGCAGGGCCGTATTCGAGACCTCCAAGAGAGGGAGATCAATCTGGTTGTGGTGGCACAGGTCATGCTGATTCGGCACCTTCTGCCCTGCAAACGTCGCCCCCTCCGCCTGTGGGAATTCAACCCGGAGGGACCGCGAGCTCTCCAACACTTCATGGGTGCGACGCCCGTGGAGATGTATAAACTGTTCTTCGGATCACAAGAGATGTGTCCGGACCTGACCGAGGACCCAGGCCTGAGCTGCAATCGCCCGGATACTCAAGTAAGTAGTCCTGTGCCCAGACATGCTGTCCATAAATTTACCATAAACTTGCCTTTTAACCAGCTATCCCTTGAACAGGAGTGGATAGCAAAAGCAAAACTGATACGGTGTCTGGCCCCCCTCCCTGAGATCACGCCGGATCCTGTGTTAATCAAGATGCTGGAGGCTGCGCCTTCGGAAGAGGGCGAAGGGGAAAATAGGAAAACTACCGCCTCCGCTAGGGTGGCTCTTAAGAAAGGGGGGGATCGAGAATCCCTCCTTCCAGGGGGAGAAGAGGACCGCTTCTGAAGATCCGGAGGCCAAGGTCTCAAAGCGGGGGAAGAAATCTTCAGCAGAGGGCCCTGCGCCAGGAGAAGCCCCGGCCGCACTGTTTCCCCAAGGGAATCAGCCCTGCAGCGAGCCGTATGTAGAAAGGGGAGTTTTGTAATAAGGGACATCCCTGTTTTTATTTTTGAAGATAACCGAAGTTTTACCTTGTAGTTCGGATCTCAGCCCTTCTTAGCAGAGCTCATCTTCGGGGGATCTTCGTCCGGAGATGATGGAGAGCGAAACGCCTCCATCTGCCGCACCGTCAGGCGGGGCGGATGACCGTGAGGTGTCGTCGCGGAGGGTCTCCCCGAGTCCGGCGGGGCCGGAGAGTTCGGCACCAACTGGTGTACGTCCGGACGAGCTGAAGGATCTGCTCGGGCGGGCGTCTATCTCAGAAGATCACCGTATGTTGATGAGTATGGTGATTGAAAGGATTTCATCCACTGAAAGCGGGTTGCATGAGGCCGCCAGAAGTTTACTGACGGGGTTTGAGGTACACGAAAATGATATACCTTTTGACAGTTTTGCACATAGAATGCGCCCTGTATAGATAGTAGCCCTTGAGACTCGGTACGTTGTCAGAAGGGACAACGTGCCGAGGATCATAGTCTCAGTTATAAGATGTCGCCCTTCCTATATAGTTGCGGAGCGTTCAGTGGTCAGCCGGACTGATAGAGTTGCCGAACTGAAGCGGCAACTTGATGTTGCGGATGCGGACATCGCGCTGGTCAATAAACGACTTGACGAGTCACAAGGTATGTGGCTTCTCTGTGGACGCCCTGTAAGGGAGCTTGACGCCCGTGCCTTACAACATGTATGCTTAATGCAGATGGCGCCGCTGCTATGGAGGACCTTCGGGCGGAGCTTGCCCGAGCCAAGGAGCAAGCCAGAAAAAGTAATGCGGCTGCCTTGAAGGCGGCCGAAGAGCTAAAAGCCGAACAGGCTGCTCACTGCCGAAGCAGGGATGAAATGGCCGAAATGGCCGTGAAGCTGAAGGATGCTGTCGGTGTCAAAACTGGCGAATCTCGGGTAGGGGGTCCCGAACTGTGCGTCTAGGCGGATGGTAACAGGAGACAAGGGACACGATGTTTTACCCAGGTTCGGGCCCTCTTGATGGAGGTAAAACCCTACGTCCTGCTCGATTAATATTGATGATGTGTGTTACAAGAATAGATCTACCACGAGATCAAGGAGGCTAAACCCTAGAAGCTAGCCTATGGTATGATTGTTGTTCGTCCTACGGACTAAAGCCATCCGGTTTATATAGACACCGGAGAGGGCTAGGGTTACACAGAGTCGGTTACAATGGTAGGAGATCTACATATCCGTATCCCCAAGCTTGCCTTCCACGCCAAGGAAAGTCCCATCCGGACACGGGACGAAGTCTTCAATCTTGTATCTTTATAGTCTTGGAGTCCGGCCGATGATGATAGTTCGGCTATCCGGACACCCCCTAGTCCAGTACTCCCTCAGTAGCCCCTGAACCAGGCTTCAATGACGACGAGTCCGACGCGCATGTTGTCTTCGGCATTGCAAGGCGGGTTCTTCCTCCGAATAATTTATAGAAGATTGTGAACACCAGGATAGTGTCCGGCTCTGCAAAAATAAATTCCACGCACCACCGTAGAGAGAATAATATTACACAAGTTCAATCTGCTGACGTATTTTGTGGCGTGACGTCACGCCACTACCAAGCCTTTACTAGAATCCTTTTTATTGTACCACCTCAGCGTGTTTAGCGAAGCGGTTTCCTTGGCACGTCTTGTCGAAGCAGAGATCGTGTTCCCCTTATTCCGGGACTCCCATCAATACGGACGTGGGTAACCCAACCGTGCCCGTTGCCACGCCCCCTCCATCGAAGGCGGGTTCCAAACGGTCACGGGGATGGCTCTTGGTATTCTTCCTCTTTATAATGAGACCAAGGCCCATTCTTTTCCTTCAATCCTCTATCGAATCTGCCCCTTGCCCCGGGTTCCAACACCCAGGGCTCCAGATTCGGGTACCTTCGATCTTCGACAATGTCCGGCCCCGACCTACGAGGCCGGTGGATGCCCTCCTCCGTCATGGAAGAGGACGTGCTAAAGCTGAGAGACGCCAGGTACTTAACCTACGAGATTTCGCATAGGCTGCCTGCCCGAGGGCTTGGTGAGAGCGTCGTGTTCGTGTCTCACCTCCGTCGGGGTTTAGGCTTCCCGACGGATCCCTTCGTGAGGGGGCTCATGTTTTACTATGGGCTGAAATTCCACGACTTGGCTCCGGAGTCCATCCTCCACATCTCATCATTCATTGTCGTCTGTGAAGCCTTCCTCCGCACTACCCCTCACTTCGGCTTGTGGCTCAAAACCTTCAACGTGGAGCCGAAGATGATTGAGGGGCGTCAGGCAGAGTGCGGCGGGGCGGTTATAAGCAAGAGGGCCGATGCTCCATGGCCCGAGGGCTCTTTTTAGGAGGAGCTCGGCCTGTGGCAACAGGAGTGGTTCTATATCACCGCTCCTAGGGGCAGCAGGCAGAGGCCGCCGCCCGTCTTCCGCTCGGGCCCTCCATAACAGCTGACATCATGGGTCAACAAGGGGCGTGACTGGGGGCCGTCCAAAGACGTACCCCTGTTGCAGGACCGAATTCGAGGCCTCCAAGAAAGGGAGATCAATCTAGTAGTAGTGGTATAGGTTATGCTGATCTGGCGCCTACTGCCCTGCAAACATCGCCCCCTCCGCCTATGGGAATTTAATCCGGAGGGTCCACAAGCTCTTCAACACTTCATGGGTTTGACACCCGCGGAGATGTACAAACTGTTCTTCGGATCGCAAGAGATGCGTCCGGACTTGACCGAGGATGCTGGCCTAAGCTGCAATCGCCCGGATACTCAAGTAAGTAGCCCTGTGTCCGGACACATTGTCCATTCATTTATCGTGGGTTTGCCTTTTAACCAGCTATCCCTTGGACAGGAGTGGATAGCGCAAGCAAAACTGATATGGTGTTCGGCCCCCCTCCCTGAGACCACGCAGGATCCCATGTTAATCAAAATGTTGGAGGTTGCACCTTCGGAGGAGGGCGAAGGGGGGCACAGGGGAACTACCACATCTGCCAAGGAGGCTTTCAGTAAGGGAGGAATCGAGAGTCCCTCCTTCCAGGGGGAGAAGAGGACCGCTTCCGAAGACCCGGAGGCCAAGGCCTCAAAGCGGGGAAAGAAATCTGTACCAGAAGGTCCTGTGCTGGGAAGAGCCCCGACCGTACTGTCTCCTCGGAGGAATCAGCCCTCCAGCGAGCCGTAAGTAAAAAAGGGGGAATTTTGTAATAGTGTACACCCCTGCTTAATTTCTAAGGATAACCGAAGTTTTCACCTTGTAGTTCGGATCTCAGCCCATCTCAGCACAGCTCATCTTCGGGAGACCTTCGTCCGGAGATGATGGAGAGCGAAACGCCTCCATCTGCCGCCCCATCATGCGGGGCGGACGACCCTGAGGTGTCGTCGCAGAGGGTCTCCCCGAGTCCGGCGGGGCCAGAGAGTTCGGCACCCATTGGAGTACGGCCGGTGGAGCTGCAGGATTTGCTCAAGAGGGCGTCTATCTCAGAAGATCACCGCACATTAATGAGTATGGTGATTGAGAGGATCTCGTCCGCCGAAAGCGGGTTGTGTGAGGCCGTCGGAAGTTTGCTGACGGGATTTGAGGTACGCAAAAAATGACATACCTTTTGACAGTTTTACACATGAAGTGCGCCCTGTATAGATAGTAGCCCCTGAGACTTGGTATGCTGTAGAAAACGACAGCGTGCCGAGGATCATAATCTCAGTTATAGATTGTCGCCTTTCCTATGCAGGTGGCGGAACGTTCGGTGGCCAGCCGGACTGATGGAGTTGCCGAGCTTAAGAGGCAACTCGACGTTGCGGATGCAGACATCTCGCTGGTCAATAAACGACTTGATGAGTCACAAGGTATGTGGTTGCTCCGCGGTCTCCTAGTAAGGGAGCTGACGCCCATTCCTTACAATTTGTATGATTGATGCAGATGGTGCTGCTGCTGTGGAAGACCTTCGAGCAGAGCTTGCTCGGGCCAAGGAGCAAACCAGAAAAAGCGAGGCGGCTGCCTTGAAGGCAGCGGAAGAGCTAGAAGCCGAGAAGGCTGCTCACTGCCGAAGCAGGGAGGAGATGGCCGGAATGGCCGCGAAATTAAAAGATGCTGCCGACCGCCAGGAGGTTCTTGAAAGAGAACGCCGAGCGGAGCAAGAGGACCTGAAGAAGGCCGACGCCGAAGCCAAGGATGCCCATAGTGCGATGCGGGTTATGAAGGAGGAACTGCGTCAGGTCGGAGACATTGTGGCTGGAAAGCCCTTTATGCTGCGTAGGAAGTTGACGGATCCGAAGTATGCTCAGCTGGGCCGGTTGTGCGGTGTGGAGGATCCTTATCTGGATTTGGCGGCGAGTGTGGCGGACGCAGTCGTGCACTTCCGAAGCCAGAAGGATCACGAAATGGAAGAGCTTTTCTGGTCTCAATTCCATAGTCCGGAGCGTCCACTTCCGTTGAGTGATCGGCTGGTTGAGTGGGCTGAGCTGAATAGGTTGTCCGGACTTGCCATGACGGATGTGGTCTCTCATCTGTGGCCGGAAAGGCCCAAGCTGAAGAGTTATTTTGGCTTGTTGCAGCAGTTCCTTGGGGCGGTGCCGCATATCGGGGCCATGAAGCGGTCGGCATGCATAGAAGGTGCACGGATGGCTCTCGCCCGTGTTAAGACATACTGGCGGAGATGGATGCCACCGCTGTTGCACCCCGGGGTTCGGACAAAAGCCGATTCCCCACCGAGCACTATTTTGAGGAAGTCCTGCAGGGCGCTCGTTTAATAGAGTCGCAGTGCTCGAAAGATGTTATGTTTAAATGACATGTATGATCTCTGGGATCATGTTTATAATGCAATAGCTTTTTATACTTGTGCGTTCAAGTATTGAACTATCTCCTGTGCGGCCGTATATGTATGTATAATCTGAAAGATGGCAGTCTTTGGCTTCAGCCCCCACGCACATGGTGCGGGGGTGTTTGCAAAAATAAAAGCGCCTTTTCACACTTAATCCAACGTCTTGATCCTTTTAAGGAGGTGATAGCGTAGCAAACTAGGCAACCGGACTATAATGCTTTATCACTTTCACTTAGCTATAGGAGCTCGAATGTGGGGCTACTATATAGCCCCTAGTGGCACCGCTCTTCTCCGAACTCGGGGCGCGTATGTGCCTGGCCGGGAAGCGGTCCTTCGTCAAAGCGGAGGAATTCTAAACATTCCAATGGTCGATCGAGTGGTTGACCAGTCTCTCGCTTTATCATGACAGTCAGTTTTCGGCTTTCTCTACTAAGGTGCTCGCCCGGCCGAACCGGGGCACAATCGCAGTAGTTCTCCTGGTGCCGCGTTAGCCGATGGAGCGGAATGTAAGGCAGCAAAACACAGGAGCCGGGCAAACCCAACATTTGACCAAAGACATGATTCGGAGCTGATGCATATAAGGACTAACTCGAGACGCCGAACACTCCCTGAGGTGTTCGGTCTTTATGATACCGGGCAGAACAATGCCCTAAGCCCCTAGTGTCCAGGTACAGGCGGGAACTTCTGACGCGGCCGATGCCAAAACGCCAGCCTCCTCCTCGGCTATGGTAGGAAACTGGGGGATGTGTATCAACAAGAGACAGTAAGAAAGGTTTACGCAGGGTCTTAATCTGAAAAGAATCCTTGCAACGGGTCCCTGCTGCACGTCTGCACTTGTGTCTCCATTGTGCTGTATCCTGGACGGGTGTTGCACGTGCTTCATCTGTAAAAGAGAAGGACTTAAGTTCCAAGAAATATCATGCAGAAGTTGTATTAAAATAAAGTATAATTTGGAAGATGAAGAAAGTTGAGCTTTATTGGCTCTCATCATTTATACGCGCAGCCCCTTATAAAGGGGGTATGCGGCTGGGAAGCCCCTTGTTTATTTATGCCGGACTCGCCTAACTGTGTCCGAGGTCGGAATGACCTGTTTTTTAGGTGCCTTGACCTGCAAGGTCGGATTAGTGTGTGGCTGTCAAGGCGGCCTCACGTTCTCCGTGGTCGAGGAACACTCGGAGTTACTCTTTAATGAGATTATGCCGCGTGGACCGGGAATTGTAGGCGTAAGAGACGTGTAATGTGGTATTGCGTTAAAGCGGGCGAAAGCTTCGCGTCCCTGTAGTGCTCGAGGGCCACTGTGAAATGGGGCGATATGAAGAGTGAGCTTTTCGCGACGGAGGTTGTCGGATGAACCGAACAGAGCCTGTATAATTGGCTTAAAGGTCGAGCGTCACTCCTTTGAAGGAAGTGCTGCTATGGCGAATTTTGGTAGGGTCTATCCCCATTCTGCGGACGGTGTCCTAGTATGGCAGGTGCCGTGCTGTGTTTTCATGTTATCACATGAAGTGAGTTCACTGTTTTGACTTCTAGTGGGAAAGTCTTCTGTTTTCCGGAGTGCTGCTTTTGGGGTTCGTCACTTTCGCTTGGTGTGTCGAGCCCCTTGTGTTCGGCGTTAAGTCGGCTGGACTGCTTGAAGACCCAATAATCTCTGTGGGTATGGTTTGCAGGCTTCCCGGAGGTACCATGTATTTGACATAGCCTATCCAGAATCTTGTTTAAGTTGGATAGCTCGTCACTGTTGTCCTTGAGGGGCAGTGTTTTGTTATTTGGCCGAGGGCTTTTGAATCCGGCATTGACCGCCATACTATTTGGGCCATTTTCCTTATTTCGGCGCTGATCTTTTCTGCGTCGTGATTTCCCATTTCCATCCCTGACTTCGGATGTACTCGGGTCGCTGGTGCTGCATCTAGCCAGCCAGCTGTCTTCCCCCGCGCAAAAGCGGGTCATGAGGCTTGTTAGTGCGGCCATTGTTCTTGGTTTTTCTTGGCCGAGGTGCCTGGCGAGCCATTCGTCTCGGACGTTGTGTTTAAAGGCTGCTAAGGCTTCAGCGTCCGGACAGTCGACTATTTGGTTCTTTTTAGTGAGGAACCTGTTCCAGAATTTGCGTGCTGACTCTCCGGGTTGTTGAGTTATGTGACTTAAATCGTCTGCATCCGGAGGGCGGACATAAGTCCCCTGAAAATTTGCTCGAAACGCATCCTCAAGCTCTTCCCAACTTCCAATGGTATTTTCTGGGAGGCTTTTGAGCCAATGCCGAGCTGGCCCTTTGAGCTTGAGGGGTAGGTATTTTGTGGCATGGAGATCGTCTCCTCTGGCCATATGTATGTGTAGGATATAATCCTCAATCCAGACTCCGGGGTCTGTTGTTCCGTCATATGCCTCTATGTTTACGGGTTTGAATCCCGCTGGAAATCCATGATCCAGTACCTCGTCGGTGAAACATAGTGGGTGTGCGGCGGCCCTGTATTTGGGTGTGCCGTTGTCTTCAAATGCTTGGCGGGTTATGTTGCTTCCTGGAGTCTTCTTTTTTGGCCCATAGATAGACCTGGCCGGGTCATCCTTTTTCTGAGGATCTTTATGCTGATCGTGTGCCGGCTTGTGTGCGGCGCCCCTTGCTGTTCTTGGCCTGTCATCTGGTCGTCTATCCGGCCACGCGGCTTCTTTCTTTTTTGACTGCGGGGGCTCTAAGGCCTCCTCGTCAAATTTGGGCAACAACTTGCTCTTTGGGTAGCTCTTTGTCTGGTGACTAGCGCCATATTTATCTGCGGTGTTGAGTACTTTGCTCCATCTCAATCTGAGTGCGTCCTCCGCTGTTTTGAGCTTCCGCTTTTGCTTCTTCAAACTTCTTGAAGTGGCGACGAGCCTCTTATGAAGGTTCATATGCTCTGGTGATGTGAGATCGTCTTCGCCGGGGATGGGTTGCTTGGTGGCATGTTCGTCGTCCACTACTTCGCCCTGCTCTAGGGCCGGGTCCGTATGGGTGCCACTTTTATCTAGGCCGGTCTTCGGGCGGCGCTTGCGTCGCCGTTTTGGTTGTTTGTTGGGGGAGTTGTCCTTCGCCACGTCCCGTTTTTCCTCGTTGTCGCTTCCTTTTGGTGTATCCACCATGTATACGTCATGCGTTGGGGTGGCTTTCCGGTGCCCGATCGGTGCTGGTTCTTGGTCGTCTCCGGCATCGTCGTCCATACCGTTGATGTTTCCGGAGTCGTAGTCTGGCATGTCGGTTAGATCGTCGACAGTGGCTACCATGTGGGTGGTGGGTGGGCTTTGAATTTCTTCGTCGTCCGCATCCCAACCGTCCTGGCCGCAGTCCGGCCAGGGCTCTCCTGACAACGAGAGATACTTTAGCGAACTCAAGATGTCGCCGAAAGGTGAGTGTTGAAAGATGTGCGCTGCGGTGAACTCCATGATCGGCGCCCAATCGGATTCGATCGGAAGGGGCGCGGGAGGTTCGGAGTCCGGCGAGGAGTCCGGCGCCTCGGAGCCACGAGCTTCGTGAGGGACAAGGTCAGTGTTCGGCTCTATCGCCGTAGAGGTTGCAGCCCCCGAGGCGGTGTCTAGCCATCCGTCCTCGATCTGCGCAGCCGGCTCCGAATTGAAGGTCGGAGCGGGCTTGAGTGCGGCCTCCAAGGTATTGTCCGGCTGCAGAGCTAAATCATGCTCGCCGTGACAGTGCAGCATGCTCGACTGTGGCTCGAATCCATCGAGGATCAAGTCCCCGCGGATGTCAGCCGTGAAGTTCAAACTTCCAAATCTGACCTGACGGCCAGGGGCGTAGCTTTCGATTTGCTCCAGTCGGCCAAGCGAATTGGCCCGCAGTGCGAAGTCACTGAATACGAAGATCTATCCAGGGAGAAAGATCTCACCCTGGACCGCGTCGTTGTTGATGATCGAAGAGGCCATCGAGCCTATCGGTGACGGCACAGAGGAACTCTCAATGAAAGCACCAATGTCGGTGTCAAAACCGGCGGATCTCGGGTAGGGGGTCCCGAACTATGCGTCTAGGCGGATGGTAACAGGAGACAAGGGACACGATGTTTTACCCAGGTTCGGGCCCTCTTGATGGACGTAAAACCCTACGTCCTGCTCAATTAATATTGATGATGTGTGTTACAAGAGTAGATCTACCACGAGATCAAGGAGGCTAAACCCTAGAAGCTAGCCTATGGTATGATTGTTGTTCGTCCTACGGACTAAAGCCATCCAGTTTATATAGACACCAGAGAGGGCTAGGGTTACACAGAGTCGGTTACAATGGTAGGAGATCTACATATCCGTATCGCCAAGCTTGCCTTCCACGCCAAGGAAAGTCCCATCCGGACACGGGACGAAGTCTTCAATCTTGTATCTTCATAGTCTTGGAGTCCGGCCGATGATGATAGTTCGGCTATCCGGACACCCCCTAGTCCAGGACTCCCTCAGATGCTACCGACCGCTATGAGTTTCTTGAAAGAGAACGCCGAGCGGAGCAATAGGACCTGAATAAGGCCACCGCCGAAGCCAAGGATGCCCGCTCCGCGATGAGGGCTATAAAGGAGGAGCTACGTCAGGCCGGGGATATTGCGGCTGGAAAGCCTTTTCTGCTGCGTAGGAAATTCACGGATCCGAATTATGCTCAGTTGGGCCAGTTGTGGGGTGCAGAAGATGCTTATCTAAATTTGGCGGCGAGTGCCGCAGACGCAGTCGCACACTTCCGGGGCCAAAAGGATCACGGAATGGAAGAGCTTTTTTGGTCTCAATTCCATAGTCTGGAGCGTCCACTTCCATTAACCGATCGGTTAGCTGAGTGGGATGAGCTGAATAGGTTGTGCGGACTTGCCATGAAGGATGTCGTGGCTCATTTGTGGCCGAAAAGGCCCGAGCCGAAGAGTTATTTTGGCTTGGTGCAGCAGTTCCTTGATGCGGTGCCGCATATCAAGGCGATGAAGTGGTAGGCATGCATAGAGGGTGCACGGATGGCTCTCGCCCATGTCAAAACATACTGGGCAGAGATGGAGGCCACCGACATTGCATCCCAGGACTCGGACAGAAGCCGATTACCAGCCGAGCACTATTTTGAGGAAGTCTTGCAGGGCGCTCGTTTAATAGAGTCGCAGTGCTCGAAAAACGTTATGTTCAAATGACATGTATGATTTGTAAAACCATGTTTCAAATATAATATAAGGGCTTTTTATACTTGGGCGTTCAAGTGTTGAAATACCTCCTGTGCGGCCGTTAACGACATGTGTGTATAACCTGAAAGATGGCAGTCCTCGGCTTCAGCCCCCACGCACATAGTGCGGGGGTGTTTGCAAAAAAAAGCGCATCTTCACACTTAATCCAACGTCTTGGTCCTGTAAAGGAGGTGATAGCGTAGGAAACTAGGAAACCGGACTATAATGCTTTATCACTTTCACTTAGCCATAGGAGTTCGATGGTGGGGCTACTATATAGCCCCTAGGGGCACCGCGCTCTCCGAATGTCGGGGCGCGTATGTGCCTGACCGGGAAATGGTCCTTCGTTAAAGCGGATGAATTCTAAACATTCTGGTGGTCGATCGAGTGGTTGACCAGTCTCTCGCTATATCATGACAGTCAGTTTTCTGCTTTCTCTACTGAGGTGCTCACCTGGGCGAACCGGGGCACAATCGCAGTAGTTCTCCTGGTGCCGCGTTAGCCGATAGAGCGGAACGTAAGGCAACAAAACACAGGAGCCGGGCAAACCCAACATTTGACCAAATACATGATTCGGAGCTGATGCATATAAGGCCTAACTCGAGACGCTGGACACTCCCTAAGGTATTCGGTCTTTATGAAAACGGACAGAACAATGCCCTAAGCCCCTAGTGTCCAGGTACGCGCAAAAATTTCTAACGCGGCCGATGCCAAAACGCCAGATTCCTCCTCGGTTATAGAAAAAAATAGGGGGATGTGTATCAACAAGAGATAGTAAAAAAGGTTTATGCAGGGTCTTAATCTAAAAAGAATCCTTGCATCGGGTCCCTACTGCACGTCTGCGCCTGTGTCTCCGTTGTGCCATATCCTGGACGGGTGTTGCACGGTGTTCATCTGTAAAAGAGAAGAACTTAGTTGAAAAAGAGTCTGTGCGAAAGATGTATTTTGAAATAAATAGAGTATGATTCAAAGAATGAATAAAATTGAGCTTTATTGTCTCTTTTTGTGCATGCGTGGAGCCCCTTGTAAAGGGGTACGCGGCTAGTAAGCCCCTTGTTTATTCATACCGGACTCGCCTAACCGTGTCCGGGGTCTGAATGACCTGTTTAGGGGCTTTGATCAGCAAAGCCGGATTAGTGTGTGGCTGTCAAGGCAGTCTCACGTTCTTCTGTAGTCGAGGAACACTCGAAGTTACCCTTTAATGAGATGATGTCGTGTGGACCGGGCATTTTAAGCGTAAGAGACGCGTAATGCGGTATTGCGTTAAAGCGGGCGAAAGCTTCGCGTCCCAATAGTGCTTGATAGCTACTTTTAAATGGGGCGATGTGGAAGATTGACTTTTCGCGACGGAAGTTGTCGAATGAGCAGAACACAACTTCTAGTAGTAGGGAGCCCGTACAATTGGCATATGGGCCTGGCGTCACTCCTTTAAAGGAAGTGTTGCTATGGCGAATTTTGGTTGGGTCTATCCCCATTGTGCGGATTGTGTCCCGGTATAGCAGGTTTAAATCACTACCGCCGTCCATTAGGACTTGTGTAAATTGTAGTCCGTCGATTATAGGATCCAATATCAAAGCAGTCCATCCTGCGTTTCGGATACTTCCGGAGTAATCCTGATGGTCAAAAGTTATCGGTTTTGACTCCCAGTTTCGGGACTCTGCTGGGGTGAACCATGCGGCGCGTACTTTGGTTGGCGCCGCTCTATTTTTCCCTGTTATCACTTGAAGTGAATTTACTATTTTGACCTCTTGTGGGAAATTCTTTTGTTTTCCGGTGCTCTGCTTGTGAGGTTCGTCATTGTCCTCACTTGGTGTGTCGAGCCTCTTGTGTTCGGCGTTAAGTCGGCCGGACTGCTTGAAGACCCAACAATCTCTGTGGGTATGGTTTGCAGGCTTCCCGGGGTACTGTGGATTTGGCATATTTTGTCCAAGATTTCATTTAGGTTAGATAGCTCGTCGCTGTTGTCCTTGAGAGGCAGTGTTTTGTTGTTCTGCCAAGAGCTTTTGAACCCGGCATTGACTGTCGTTCTCTTTGGGCCATTTTCCTTAGTCCGGCGCTGGTACTTTCTGCGTCGTGGTTTCCCATTTCCATCCCTGACCTCGGACATACTTGGGTTGCTGGTGCTGCATCTTGCCAGCCAGCTATCCTCTCCCGCGCAAAAGCGGGTCATGAGGCTTGTTAGTGCGGCCATTGTTCTTGGCTTTTCCTGGCCGAGGTGTCTGGCGAGCCATTCGTCTCGGATGTTATGCTTGAAGGCTGCTAAGGCTTCTACGTCCGGACAGTCGACTATTTGGTTCTTTTTGGTGAGGAACCTGTTCCAGAATTTGCGGGCTGACTCTCCGGGCTGTTGAGTTATGTGACTTAAATCGTCTGCATCCGGAGGGCGGACATAAGTCCCCTGAAAATTTGCCCGAAACGCATCCTCGAGCTCTTCCCAACTTCCAATGGTATTTTCTGGGAGGCTTTTGAGCCAATGCCGGGCTGGCCCTTTGAGCTTGAGGGGTAAGTATTTTATGGCGTGGAGGTCATCTCCACTAGCCATATGTATGTGCAGGATTTAATCCTCAATCCAGACTCCGGGGTTTGTTGTTCCGTCGTATGCCTCTATATTTACGGGCTTGAATCCCGTTGGAAATTCATGATCCAGCACCTGATCGGTGAAAGATAGGGGGTGTGAGGCGCCCCTGTATTTGGGTATGCCGTGATTTTCAAATACTCGACATGTTGTGTTGCCTTCTGGAGCTTGCTTTCTTGGCCCATAGATGGATCTGACCGGGCCATCCTTTTTGCGAGGATCCTTATGTGGATCACGTGCCGGCTTGTGTGTGGCGCCGCTTGCCGCTCTTTGTTTGTCATGTGGTCGTCTATCTGACTGGGCGGCCTCTTTGTTTTTTGATTTTGGGGGCTCTACGGCCTCCTCATCAAATTCGGGCAATAGTTTGCGCTTCAGGTAGCTCTTTGCTTGGCGACTATCGCCGTATTTGTCTGCGGTCTTGAGTACTTTGCTCCATCTCATTCTGAGTACGTCTTCCGCTGGTTTGAGCTTCCGCTTCGGCTTCTTCAGACTTCATGCAGTGGCGACGAGCCTTTTGTGGAGGTTCTTCTGCTCCAACGATGTGTCCGGCGTGAGATCATCCGGACTGTTGTTTTCGTCGGGGATGGGTTGCCTATCCAATTCATCCTGTTCGGATGGTTGCTTGGGGGCATGTTCGTCGTCCACTGGTTCGCCCTGCTCTATGGCTGGGTCTGTATGGGTGCTGTTGTTGTCGAGGCGGGACTTTGGGCGGCGCTTGCGTCGCCGTTTCGGCTGTTTTTCGGGGGAATTATCCTTCGCAGCGTCCCGTTGTTCCTCGTTATCACTTCCTTTAGGTGTATCCACCATATATATATATCGTGAGTTGAGGTGGCTTTCCAGTGCCCTGTGGGCGCTGGTTCTTGGTCGTCTCCGGCCTCGTCATCCATACCGTCGATATCTTCGGAGTCGAAATCTAGCATATCGGTTAAGTCATCGACAGTGGCTACGAAGTGGGTGGTGGGTGGGCTTTGAATTTCTTCGCCGTCCGCATCCCAACCGTCCTGGCCATAATCCGGCCAAGGCTCTCCTGATAAAGAGAGACGTTTTAGCGAATTCAGGATGTCGCCGAAAGGCGAGTGCTGAAAGATGTCCACAGCGGTGAACTCCATGATCGGCGCCCAATCGGGTTCGATTGGCAGGAGCGCGGAAGGTTCGGGGTCCGGAGAGGAGTCCGGCACCTTGGAGTCACGAGCTTCACAAGGGGCAGGGTCGGTATTCGGCTCCATCACCATAGAGGTAGCAGCCCCGAGGCGGTGTCTAGCCACCCATCCTCGATCGGCGCAGTCTGCTCCGAGTTAAGGGTCAGAGCGGACTCTTGTGCGGCCTCCAGGGCACTGTCCGGCAGCAGAGCTAAATCATGCCCATCGTGACAGTGCGGCGTGCTCGGCTGTGGCTCGAATCCGTCGAAGATCAAGTCTCCACGGATGTCGGCCGTATAGTTTAAACTTCCAAATCTGACATGATGGCCAGGGGCATAGCTTTCGATCTGCTCCAGATGGCAAAGAGAATTGGCCCGCATGCGAAGCCGCCGAATACGAAGATCTGACCGGGGAAAAAAGTTTCGCCCCGGACCGCGTCGTTGTTGATGATCGAAGGAGCCATCAGGCCTATGAGCGACGACACAGAGGAACTCTCAATGAAAGCACCAATGTCGGTGTCAAAACCGGCGGATCTCGGGTAGGGAGTCCCGAACTGTGCGTCTAGGTGGATGGTAACAGGAGACAAGGGACACGATGTTTTTACCCAGGTTCGGGCCCTCTCGGTGTGAGGTAAAACCCTACTCCTGCTTGATTAATATTGATGATATGGGTAGTACAAGAGTAGATCTACCATGAGATCAAGGAGGCTAAACCCTAGAAGCTAGCCTATGGTATGATTGTTGTTCGTCATACGGACTAAAACCCTCTGGTTTATATAGACACCGGAGAGGGCTAGGGTTACACAGAGTCGGTTACAATGGTAGGAGATCTACATATCCGTATTGCCAAGCTTGCCTTCCACGCCAAGGAAAGTCCCATCCGGACACGGGACGAAGTCTTCAATCTTGTATCTTCATAGTCTTGGAGTCCGGCCAATGATGATAGTTCGGCTATCCAGACACCCCCTAGTCCAGGACTCCCTCATTGAGGAAGACTCCATCCAGTAGCAGCACAATGGCGTGGTGGTGATGGAGGAGCGTGGCAATCCTGCAGGGCTCTGCCAAGCACCGCGGGAGAGGAGGAGAAAGAGAGGTAGGGCTGCGCCAACAGGAGAAGAATTTTGTGTGTTGGGCTGCTCCTTTGCCTCCACTATATATAGTGGTAGAGGGGGCTGCGCCCCCACCTAGGTTTCCACCCCTAGGGGCGGCGGCCAGCCCTAGATCCCATCTAGGGGGCGGCCAAGGGGGGGAGAGGGGGAAACTTGCCCCCAAGCAAGGTGGGGCGCCCCCTCCCCAAACCCTAGGCGCCTTGGGCCCTTGTGGGGGGGGGGGGGGGCGCACCAGCCCACCTGGGGCTGGTCCCCTCCCACACTTGGCCCATGCAACCCTCTGGGGCCGGTGCCCGGGACCCTCCCGGTGGTCCCGGTACATTACCGATAAAACCCGAAACTTTTTCGGTGACCAAAACAAGACTTCCCATATATAAATCTTTACCACCGGACCATTCCGGAACTCCTCATGACATTTGGGATCTCATCCGGGACTCCGAACAACATTCGGTAACCATATACAAACTTCCTTTATAACCCTAGCATCATCGAACCTTAAGTGTGTAGACCCTACGGGTTCGGGAACCATGCAGACATGACCGAGATGTTTCTTCGGTCAATAACCAACAGCGGGATCTGGATACCCATGTTGGCTCCCACATGTTCCACGATGATCTCATCGGATGAACCACGATGTCAAGGACTCAATCGATCCCGTATACAATTCCCTTTGGCTAACGGTATTGTACTTGCCCGAGATTCGATCGTCGGTATACCGATACCTTGTTCAATCTCGTTACCGGCAAGTCTCTTTACTCGTTCCATAACACATCATCCCGTGATCAACCTGTCGGTGTGAAAACCGGCAGATCTCGGGTAGGGGGTCCCGAACTGTGCGTCTAGGCGGATGGTAACAGGAGACAAGGGACACGATGTTTTTACCCAGGTTTGGGCCCTCTCGGTGGAGGTAAAACCCTACTCCTGCTTGATTAATATTGATGATATGGGTAGTACAAGAGTAGATCTACCACGAGATCAAGGAGGCTAAACCCTAGAAGCTAGCCTATGGTATGATTGTTGTTCGTCCTATGGACTAAAACCCTCCGGTTTATATAGACAACGGAGAGGGCTAGGGTTACACAGAGTCGGTTACAATGGTAGGAGATCTACATATCCGTATTGCCAAGCTTGCCTTCCACGCCAAGGAAAGTCCCATCCGGACACGGGACGAAGTCTTCAATCTTGTATCTTCATAGTCTTGGAGTCCGGCCAATGATGATAGTTCGGCTATCCGGACACCCCCTAGTCCAGGACTCCCTCAGTAGCCCCTGAACCAGGCTTCAATGACGACGAGTCCGGCGCGCATGTTGTCTTCGGCATTGCAAGGCGGGTTCCTCCTCCGAATAATCCATAGAAGATTCTGAACACCAGGATAGTGTCCGGCTCTGCAAAAAAAATTCCACATTCCACCGCAGAGAGAATAATATTCACACAAGTTCAATCTGCTGACGTATTTTGTGGCATGACGTCACACCACGGCCAAGCCTTCACTCGAATCGTTTTTATTGTTCCACCTCAGCGCGTTTAGCGAAGCGGTTTCCTTGGCATGTCTTGTCAAAGCAGAGATCGTGCCCCCTTAATCTGGGATTCTCATCAATACGGTCGTGGGTAACCCAACCGCGCCATTGATTGCGGCATTTGGGAGATAAGCGAGTTTTACCGAGCTGGTGGGGACGCATAGTTTCATCCGCCCATATATAAGGGGATAAGGATCCACCTTTTTACCTATGCCTCCTTCCTCCTTTGCTTATCCATCTCCGCGCACTCGAGCTCCAGCGCCCAAGTCCGCACATCTCGCCTCGACCTTCTCCAACCATGTCCGGAGCGGGAGGCAAGTGGATGACCTCCTCCATCACGGAGGGGCACATCAAAAAGCTACGCAAGGCCGGGTACTTGTCCAGCGATATCTCGCACCGACTCCCCGACGAGGGGCAGCTCATCCCTACCCCCAGGCCTCATGAGAGGGTGGTATTCCTTCCCCATTTCCTCCGCGGACTGGGCTTCCCACTCCACCCCTTTGTCCGAGGACTCATGTTCTACTATGGCCTGGATTTCCATGATCTGGCCCCGAATTTTATCCTCAACATCTCGGCGTTTATCGTCGTGTGCGAGGCTTTCCTCTGCATCCAGCCCCACTTTGGCTTATGGCTGAAGACTTTTAATGTCAAGCCGAAGGTAGTGGGCGGCAGCCAAGCAGAGCATGGAGGCGCCATGGTGGGCAAGATGCCCAATGTCATATGGCTCGAGGGCGCCTTCATGGAAACCATCAAAGGGTGGCAATCGGGGTGGTTCTACATCACCGAGCCACGTGACCCTGAATGGGCAGCGGCCCCCAAATTCAGATCTGGCATCCCCACACGGCTCACCTCCTGGAAAGAGAAGGGCCTGACATGGGGCGATTCGAAGGAGCTGACCGGACTCCAAGCGTACGTCCAAAAGCTAGTGAACAAGAAGCTCAAGCTTGTCAACGTAGTCCAGGTCATGCTCATCCGCCGGATTCTCCCATGCCAACAACGGGCTTTCAATTTGTGGGAGTTCGATCGGACGCAGCACCAGACTTTGAGCAGGCTTTTCGACACTTCGTACGAAGATGCCTGGAAGGTGCTGTTTAAGGGTGCCGAGGCCCCCGCATCCGCTACCGAAGATCGCGGATTCAGCTCGCAGTGTCAACCCAGCGAGGTAAGCTATTTTACCCTTTACGGGACACTTTTGTTTCATAGTTTGACTCTATGCGGGATCTAAACTCCCTCACCTTTGACAGGACTGGCTGAAGAAGGCCGAGCAGGCTAACTGTCCGGCTCCTTTGCCAGACCCAGCGGACGCCCGTTTGACAGGGCTGCTGGTCCCGGTGCCTCATGTGGTGCCGGAGAAGAAGGCCAAGAAGAACGCCACGGGAACCCAGAGGAGTTCCCGGCGCCAGGTGTTATCGGATTCATCATCCGATGACTCCGAGGCGGACTCCTCCCATGAAGACGAGGAGGAGAAGAAAGAGGCATCTCCCCCAGCGGGAGGAGAGAAGAAGAGGAAGGCTTCCCCAACGGGAGAGGCCGAAGGGTCCAAGAAAGGAAGGACCCTCCCCCGGACTGTTCCACCAACGCCGACGACGGCGACGAGGAGTGGCCCTCGAGGGCCAAGCCCCTGGCGAGATCGTAAGTGTCCGGATTCCAAAATAACTCATAATTTTTCTTTTCATCGCATAGTGTCTTCTAACACCACATACAACCATGTAGTCTGCCCAAGGACGATCTCCCCGCTTCGTCGAGCGGGTCCCTAGGTTCGTCGGATGTGAACAACGCTTCACTTCTGACCGCCTCCTCCCCCCGCGACGCAGACGACGCCAAGGTGGGGTCCCAGAAGGGGACCAGCCAGGAGGAGGAGGCCCCAAAGGTGCCGCAGGGCAACCTCCTGGACTTCAGACCGGACTCCGCATCGGAACCTTTGGTGGTTCCGGAGTCCGGCGGGCGGCCCCTTCGTGAGAAGGGCAAGACAGCGACGCCGGTGGCCTCCGTCCAACCGGAGGCGCCGGATAGCTTGCTGGAGGCGCTCAACGGCGCTTCCATCGACGAGGAGCACCGCACTATTATGAGTGCGGTGATTCAGAGGGTTCAGCTCGCCAAGAGCGGGCTGACCGAAGCCTGCACCAGCCTTCTAACAGGCTTTAAAGTATGTGATTAGAATGTGTAAAAAGTACCGCATAGACAGTAGCCACTGATGCTCAGTTCGGTGTTCGGAAAGAAAAGCCGAACTGAGGATCTAAAAATATATACGCAGGAGTCTAAAAAAATATGTCAATATGGGAATGCAGGCTGCGCTGCTGACCTCTGCCGCACTGACTGTGGAGGTCAATTCCTTGAAGCAAAGCCTCGAGCGGTCCGAGATCGAGCTCGGTCGTGCCAAAAAGCAGCTCGAGGACAAGGAAGGTAAGTAACACCTTATTAAAGTTGTACCTTATAGAAAAGGATTTGGTTGCAAAAAAAAAGAAAAATGACAGGAATAACGCGGGTACTCCAGGGGTTGCGAACGAGGTGGCGACCCTGAAGGAGGCGGTGTCCGCGGTCGAACACAACGCGGTCGCGGAACGCGCCGAGCGAGAGAAGCAGGAGGCGTGGGTGGCGGAGGTGCGGCAAGAGCTCCAGGCTCTCGTGGAAAAACACGAGAGTATGGAGCGTGACTCGAAGACTTCGAGAGTCCGAGCTCGCGTCGGCTCTTGAGAGTGCCAAAGCCGCTAAGGCCGAAGCCCAGAAGGCCGTCCAGGAAATTGAGGCAGTAAAGAAGATAGCGGCGGGTAAGGCATTCTTCATGCAAAGCAAGCATGTAAAAGTGAATTACTTGTTACTTACCCGAATTCTGAGCTCTCCAGGAGCGTTCGCAGATCTGCCCCATAGCGTGTCCAATGCTGCCGCGTTCTACAGAGCCGAGGAGGGGAACTCGACGGAAAAGGTGTTCTGGTCTCGGTATGCTGAGGCCGGACATCCGGTGCCCCTGAGCGACCAGCTGAAGCAGCTGGTCGAGCTCCACAAGGTGGCCGAACAGGCCATGAAGGGCCTCATAGTTTGGCTGTGGCCCAAAGAAGCCATGCCGGGGAGCTACTTCGGTCTGGTGCGGCAGCTAGTGGACGCCTGTCCGTGGGTTGACGTCTTCAAGCACTCCGCCTGCATTGAAGGTGCCCGTCGGGCCCTTGCCCGCGCTAAGGTGCACTGGGGTAAGATGGACGCCGTGAAGCTTGTGACGGACGCGCCACCACCGGGCAAGGAGAATCGCACGCCCGAGATTTATTATAAGGGTGTCCTGAAGGGTGGCCGCATTATTGCAGGTGAATGCTCCAAAGATGTAATTTTTGAGTAGACTCGCATTTTGTTATCCTGTGCGCTGAAAACTTTGTTCATATGCGCTAAGCAACACTTGTTAATTTAAAATATTACCTTCTGTGCGGCCGTTTATCAAATCTAAGAGATGGCAAGTCGTTGGCTTCGGCCCTCATGCCACGAGTGCTGGGGTGTTCGGGATAAACTTGAGCGCTCTTGTTCCCATTTTTGGGTCCATCTAGGGAGGCGCTCAAGACAACGAACGAGGCAACCGGACTTATAATGCTTGAACACTCTCACTTAGCCATAGAATTCTATAATTTTAACTTTCGGCGAAGCCCCTAGCGTTCGGAAGGCCGAATTCGGGGCGCTATCCACGCCTGGGCCGGACAAAGCCGGTTCCTCACTCTAAGCGGCATAAGTCTTTAGGGACTCGAAAAAACCCTCTCAAACAGCGACCGGCTCTCGCCCCATCATGACGGTCAGTTTTAGCTTTCTCCACTG
Source organism: Triticum aestivum (assembly GCF_018294505.1). Taxonomy (NCBI): domain Eukaryota; kingdom Viridiplantae; phylum Streptophyta; class Magnoliopsida; order Poales; family Poaceae; genus Triticum; species Triticum aestivum. The sequence goes on along the minus strand of NC_057801.1, from coordinate 155,771,370 downwards.
AGGTGCTCAGCCCAGCTCAACTGGGGCACAATCGCAGTGGTTCTCCCAGCGCTACCTTAGCCGATATAACGGAACGTAAGGTACCAAAACATGGGAGCCGGGCAAACCCAACCCAACTATTGACCCAAGACATGATTCAGAGCCGATGCATATAATGCTATAAGTTCGGGGTGCCGCACTTGTGAAAGTGTTCGGACATATCACACAATGATTTGGGGAACTTAAGCCCCTGGTGTATTTGGCCGTACCAAAGCGTACGGATGCAACATGTCGTAATTGAACATATATATAAAAAAGAATGCAATGATAGGCAAAAAGCGATGCATTGTTTATTTAAAAAGTACTGCAATGAATGCAGAACGATACAAATAGTGCGATAAGCAAGGGGTGGGACTATTTAACCTGTCCCCCTCCAGGGGTAGGCTGCGGAATGGTGTATAAAACAGGTATAATGCTCGTAATGGAGACCACCTGGATACTCGTCATAGCTTTTCTGCTTCCCTAGCTGTTGCATCGTGAGTTCGGCGGGTCTACTGCCGGGCAGGGCTTCTGGGAAACGGAGTCCTGAGGATAAGAAGAAAAAAGAAAGAAAAAAGGATGACACATTTGGGAGCCCCTGGTGTGGTTGAGCCGCACTCTGGGCATGCCGTGGTCGTGCCCCTCCCCCTATGCCCATGGTATCTCCAGAGTGTAGTGATGTACGCATGGCACTGGTCTCGCAATTTTGCGAGGGCTGGGGTTGGGGCCGCATTGCTACGCGTGCTCAGAACGTGCCAGGTGGTCTTGTTGTAGGTTACTCCGGGCGCGCTTGACGGTGTCTCGTCGCTTAATGCCGGACTCGAGAATTGCCTTAAGAGGCTGCTCTGCACTTCCGCCGCGAGAGCCGCTGTATGCTCCTCCGTTCGGAGAGAGCGTTCCGTGTTTCCGTTGACCGTGATGACTCCTCTAGGGCCTGGCATTTTGAGCTTGAGATATGCGTAGTGCGGCACCACATTGAACTTTGCAAATGCGGTTCGTCCGAGCAGTGCATGATAGCCGCTGCGGAATGGGAATATGTCGAAGATTAACTCCTCGCTTCTGAAGTTATCCGGGGATCCGAAGACCACTTCAAGTGTGACTGAGCCAGTACAATTGGCCTCTACACCTAGTATGACGCCTTTGAAGGTCGTGTTTGTGGGTTTAATCCTTGAGGGGTCTATGCCCATCTTGCACACTGTATCCTGATAAAGCAGGTTCAGGCTGCTGCCGCCGTCCATCAGGCCTCTAGTGAGGTGAAATCCGTCGACGAATGGGTCTAGAACCAATGCACCGAATCCGCCATGGCGGATGCTGGTGGGGTGGTCCCTTCGATCAAAAGTGATCGTGCAGGAGGACCATGGATTCAACTTTGGGGCGACTGGCTCCATCGCGTATACGTCCCTGAGTGCACGCTTCCGCTCCCTTTTGGGTATGTGGGTTGCGTATATCATGTTCACCGTCCGCACTTGTGGGGGGAAACCCTTCTGTCCTCTATTGTTCGGCGGCCGGGTCTCTTCCTCGTCATCGTTGTGTAGCCCCTTGCCATTGTTTTTGGCAATTAACTTTCCTGCCTGCTTGAACACCCAACAATCCCTGTTGGTGTGATTAGCTGGCTTTTCGAGGGTGCCGTGTATCTGACACGAGCGATCGAGTATCCGGTCCAAATTGGACGGGCCCGGAGTAGTTCTTTTGAATGGCTTTTTCCGCTGACCGGGTTTAGAGCCTCTGAATCCGAAGTTGACTGCCGTATCTTCAGTATTATCGCCGTTAATGCGGCGTTTGTGCTTATTGCGACGCGACCTGCCATTGCTATCCTTGGTATCCGGACTACCAGAATGTTTGGTGAGGTTGTTGCTGCGGGCTAGCCAGCTGTCCTCTCCCGCACAGAAGCGGGTCATGAGTGATGTGAGGGCTGCCATGGATTTCGGCTTTTCCTGTCCTAGGTGCCGGGCAAGCCACTCGTCGCGGATGTTATGTTTGAAGGCTGCAAGGGCCTTTGCATCCGGACAGTCGATGATTTGATTTTTCTTGGTTAAGAACCGTGTCCAGAATTGTCTGGCCGATTCGTCTGGCTGCTGAATTATGTGGCTTAGGTCATCGGCGTCTGGTGGTCGCACATACGTGCCCTGGAAGTTATCAAGGAATGCGGCTTCCAGGTCCTCCCAACACCCAATTGATTCTGCTGGCAAGCTGTTGAGCCAATGCCGAGCTGGTCCTTTAAGCTTGAGTGGGAGGTATTTGATGGCGTGAAGATCATCACCGCGGGCCATGTGGATATGAAGGAGATAGTCTTCGATCCAAACCGCGAGATCTGTTGTGCCGTCGTAGGATTCAATGTTCACGGGTTTGAACCCTTCGGGAATTTGAAGATCCATTACTTCATCTGTGAAGCATAGTGGGTGTGCGGAGCCTCTGTATTGGGCTATATCACGACGCAGCTCAAGCGAGCTTTGTCTATTGTGTTCGGCCCGGCCGGAATTGCTGTATCCGGCGTGACGGTTGTCGTCGCGCATCGTGGGGCGCCCACGCGATCCGTAGATCGATCTTGATTGTCTTGCCTTATCCTCCAATATGTCCCGCAAGTCCGGCGCGTTCCCCCGTGACTTTGTGCTTTTCGAACGACGCCGGGGTATGGCTTTAGTGGAGGGCCTAGAGGGCTCTCTGTCACGGCCACGAGGTGGCCGGTCGGCCATATTGTGCGCTGGTGATGTAGGTTCATGTGCTTCCTCCTCTAATTGGGGCAGCAGCTTGCGTTTGGGGTAGCTTTTGGAGGGGCGTTCGAGTTCATGCTCTTCGGCCGCAAGGACTTCAGTCCATTTGTCGGCTAGCAAATCTTGGTCAGCTCTAAGCTATTGCTGCTTTTTCTTTAGGCTGTTTGCCGTGGCCATAAGCCTGCGTTTAAAATGCTCTTGTTCGACAGGATCCTCAGGCACGACAAATTCGTCGTCGTCGTCGAGGCTTGCCTCGCCTCTAGAGGGAGGCATGTAATTATCATCCTTTGCCTCTTTGTCTGCCGCTCTCTCATGAGGGCTGGCTTCTCCATCCTCCTGTGTTGAATCTTGCTGGAGGGGGTTGTCTTCAGCACTGTTCGGGGTGTTATTATCTCCGGTGCCGGAATCTCCATTCTTGCTGTGGCAGGATTTTGAGCGGCGCCGCTGATGCCGGCGTTTAGGCTGTTTTTTGGAGGGGTCATCCTCCGCTATTCCATCGCCATTCCCATCCTTTGGGATGTCCACTATGTATATGGCGTATGACAAGGTGGCTTTCCAATGCTCTGTGGGCGCTGGTTCTTGGTCGTCTCCGGCATCGTCGTCCATGTCGTCGATGTCTTCGGAGTCGAAATCTAGCATGTCGGTTAAGTCATCGACAGTGGCTACGAAGTGGGTGGTGCGTGGGTTTTGAATTTCTTCGTCGTCCGCATCCCAACCATCCTGGCCATAATCCGTCCAAGGTTCTCCTGATAAAGAGAGGCACTTTAGCGAATTCAGGATGTCGCCGAAAGGCGAGTGCTGAAAGATGTCCGCAGCGGTGAACTCCATGATCGGCGCCCAATCAGGTTCTTTTGGCAGGAGCGCGGAAGGTTCGGGGTCCGGAGAAGAGTCCGACACCTTGGAGTCACAAGCTTCACAAGGGACAGGGTCGATATTCGGCTCCATCTCCGTAGAGGTAGCAGCCCCCAAGGCGGTGTCAAGCCACCCATCCTTGATCGGCGCAGTCGGCTCCGAGTTAAGGATCGGAGCGGACTCTTGTGCGGCCTCCACGGCACTGTCCGGCGGCAGAGCTAAATCATGCCCATCGTGACAGTGTGGCGCGCTCGACTATGACTCGAATCCGTCGAAGATCAAGTCTCCGCGGATGTCGGCCGTATAGTTTAAACTTCCAAATCTTGGCCAGGGGCGTAGCTTTCGATCTGCTCCAGATGGCCAAGTGAATTGGCCCGCAGTGCGAAGCCGCCGAATACGAAGATCTGTCCGGGGAGAAAAGTTTCGCCCCGGACCGCGTTGTTGTTGATGATCGAAGGAGCCATCGGGCCTATGGGTGACGACACAGAGGAACTCTCAATGAAAGCACCAATGTCGGTGTCAAAACCGGCGGATCTCGGGTAGGGGGTCCCGAACTGTGTGTCTAGGTGGATGGTAATAGGAGACAAGGGACACGATGTTTTTATGCAGGTTCGGGCCCTCTCGGTGGAGGTAAAACTCTACTCCTGCTTGATTAATATTGATGATATGGGTAGTACAAGAGTAGATCTACCATGAGATCAAGGAGGCTAAACCTTAGAAGCTAGCCTATGGTATGATTGTTGTTCGTCCTACGGACTAAAACCCTCCGGTTTATATAGACACCAGAGAGGGCTAGGGTTTTACAGAGTCGGTTGCAATGGTAGGAGATCTACATATCCGTATTGCCAAGCTTTCCTTCCACTCCAAGGGAAGTCCCATCCGGACACGGGACGAAGTCTTCAATCTTGTATCTTCATAGTCTTGGAGTCCGGCCAATGATGATAGTTCGGCTATCCGGACACCCCCTAGTCCAGGACTCCTCACAACCCCTTGGTCACATTGTGCACATTATGATGATGTCCTACCGAGTGGGCCCAGAGATACCTCTCCGTCACACGGAGTGACAAATCCCAGTCTCGATTCGTGCCAACCCAACATACACTTTTGGAGATACCCGTAGTGTACCTTTATAGCCACCTAGTTACGTTGTGACGTTTGGTACACCCAAAGCATTCCTATGGTATCCGAGAGTTGCACAATCTCATGGTCTAAGGAAATGATACTTGACATTAGAAAAGCTTTAGCATACGGACTACATGATCTTTGTGCTAGGCTTAGGATTGGGTCTTGTCCATCACATCATTCTCCTAATGATGTGATCCCGTTATCAACGACATCCAATGTCCATGGTCAGGAAACCGTAACCATATATTGATCAACAAGCTAGTCAACTAGAGGCTTACTAGGGACATGGTGTTATCTATGTATCCACACATGTATCTGAGTTTCCTATCAATACAATTATAGCATAGATAATAAACGATTATCATGAACAAGGAAATATAATAATAATAACTAATTTATTATTGCCTCTAGGGCATATTTCCAACAGTCCCCCACTTGCACTAGAGTCAATAATCTAGTTCACATCGCCATGTGATTAACACTGACAGGTCACATCGCCATGTGACCAACATCCAAAGAGTTTACCAGTGTCACTAAACTAGTTCACATCATCATGTGATTAAGACTCAATGAGTTCTGGGGTTTGATCATGTTTTGCTTGTGAGAGAGGTTTTAGTCAACGAGTCTGCAATATTCAGATCCATATGTACTTCACAATTCTCTATGTCATATTGTAAATACAGCTTCCACGCTCCACTTGGAGCTATTCCAAATGGTTGCTCTACTATACGTATCCGGTTTGCTATTCAGAGCCATTCGGATAGGTGTTAAAGCTTGCATCGACGCAACTCTTTACGTCGAACTCTTTATCACCTCCATAACCGAGAAACATATCCTTATTCCTCTAAGAATAATTTTGACCGCTATTTGGTGATCTACTCCTTGATGACCTTTGTACCCTCTTGCCAGGTATGTAGCAAGGCACACATCAGGTGCGGTACTTAGCATAGCATACTATAGAGCCTACGTCTAAAGCATAGGGGACGACCTCCGTCCTTTCTCTCTTTTCTTCTGCCGTGGTCGAGCTTTAAGTCTTAACTTCATACCTTACATCTCAGGCAAGAACTCCTTCTTTGACTGATCCATCTTGAACACCTTCAAGATCATGTCAAGGTATATGCTCATTTGAAAGTACCATTAAGCGTTTTTGATCTATCCCTATAGATCTTGATGCTCAATGTTCAAGTAGCTTAATCTAGGTTTTCACTTGAAAAACACTTTTCAAATAACCCTATATGCTTTACAGAAAATTCTACATCATTTCGGCTCAACAATATGTCAATAACATATACTCATCAGAAATTCTATAGTGCTCCCACTCACTTCTTTGGAAATACAAGTTTCTCATAAACTTTGCATAAACCCAAAATCTTTGATCATCTTATCAGAGTGCATATTCCCACTCCGAGATGCTTACTCCAGTCCATGGAAGGATCGCTGGAGTTAGCATACCTTTTAGCATCCATAGGATCGACAAAACCTTTCTGATTGTATCACATACAACCTTTCCTTACGAAAACTGGTAAGGAAACTCGTTTTGACATCCATCTGCCAGATTTCATAAATGCAGGTAATGCTAACATGATTCCGACGGACTTAAGCATCGCTACGGATGAGAAAATCTCATCGTAGTCAACTCCTTGAACTTGTGAAAAACTCTACACCACAAGTCGAGCTTCATAGACGGTGACATTACCGTCCATGTCCGTCTTCTTCTTAAAGATCCATTTATCTCAATGGCTTGCCGATCAACGGTCAAGTCCACCAAAGTCCATGCTTTGTTCTGATACATGGATCCTATCTCGGATTTCATGGCTTCTAACCATTTGTCAGAATTTGGGCCCACCATCGCTTCTCCATAGCTCGTAGGTTCATTGTTGTCTAGCAACATGACCTTCAAGACAGGATTAATGTACCACTCTGAAGTAGTACACATCCTTGTCACCCTATGAGGTACGGTAGTGACTTGATCCAATACTTCATGATCACTATCATAAGCTTCTACTTCAATTGGTGTAGGCGCCACAGGAACAACTTCCCGTGCCCTGCTACACACTTGTTAAAGTGACGGTTCAATAACCTCATCAAGTCTCCACCATCCTCCCACTCAATTCTCGAGACAAACCTTTCCTCGAGAAAGGACTCGATTCAAGAAACAATCCCTATTGCTTTCGGATCTGAATTAGGAGGTGTACCCAACCGTTTTGGGTGTCCTACGAAGATGCATTTTATCCGCTTTGGGTTCGAGCTTATCAACCTGAAACTTTTTCACATAAGCATCGCAGCCCCAAACTTTTAAGAAATGACAACTTAGGTTTCTCCAAACCATAGTTCAAACGGTGTCATCTCAACGGAATTCCATGGTGCCCTATTAAAGTGAGTGCGGTTGTCTCTAATGCCTAACCCATGAACGATAGTGGTAACTCGATAAGAGACATCATGGTACGCACCATATCCAATAGGGTGCAACTATGATGTTCGGACACACCATCACACTATGGTGTTCCAGGCGGTATTAATTGTGAAACAATTTCCACAATGTCTTAATTGTGTGCCAAAGCTCATAACTCAGATACTCATCTCTATGATCATATCATAGACATTTTATCCTCTTGTCACAATGATCTTCAACTTCACTCTGAAATTACTTGAACCATTCAATAATTGTGTTTCATCAAGTAAATATGCTCAGTATCTACTCAAATCATCCGTGAAGTAAGAACATAACGATATCCACTGCGTGCCTCAGCACTCATTGGACTGTACACATCAGAATGTATTACTTCCAACAAGTTGCTTTCTTGTTCCATTTTACTGAAAACGAGGCTTTTAGTCATCTTGCCCATGTGGTATGATTTACATGTCTCAAGTGATTCAAAATCAAGTGAGTCATAACGGTCCATTTGCATGGAGTTTCTTCATGCATATACACCAATAGACATGGTTCACATGTCTCAAACTTTTCAAAAATGAGTGAGTCCAAAGATCCATCAACATGGAGCTTCTTCATGCGTTTTATACCATTATGACTTACATGGCAGTGCCACAAGCAGGTGGTACTATCATTACTATCTTATATCTTTTGGCATGAATATGCGTATCACTACGATCGAGATTCAATAAACCATTCATTTTAGGTGCAAGACCATTGAAGGTATTATTCAAATAAACATAGTAACTATTATTCTCCTTAAATGAATAACCGTATTGCGATAGACATAATCCAATCATGTCTATGCTCAACGCAAACACCAAATAACAATTATTTAGGTTTAACACCAATCTCGATGGTAGAGGGAGCGTGCGATGCTTGATCATATCAACCTTAGAAACACTTCCAACACACATCGTCAGCTCACCTTTAGCTAGTCTCCGTTTATTCCGTAGCTTTTATTTCGAGTTACTAACACTTCACAACCGAACCGGTATCTAATACCCTGGTGCTACTAGGAGTACTAGTAAAGTACACATTAACATAATGTATATCCAATATACTTCTATCGACCTTGCCAGCCTTCTCATCTACCAAGTATCTAGGGTAATTCTGCTCCAGTGGTTGTTCCCTTTATTACAGAAGCACTGAGTCTCGGGTTTGGGTTCAACCTTGGGTTTCTTCACTAGAGCAGCAACTGATTTGCCGTTTCATGAAGTACCCTTCTTGCCCTTGCCCTTCTTGAAACTAGTGGTTTCACTAACCATCAACAATTGATGCTCCTTCTTGATTTCTACTTTCGCAGTGTCAAACATCGTGAATACTTCAAGGATCATCATATCTATCCCTGATATGTTATAGTTCATAACGAAGCTCTAGCAGCATGGTGGCAATGACTTTGGAGAAACATAACTATCTCATTTGGAAGATCAACTCCCACTCAATTAAAGTGATTGTTTTACTCAGACAATCTGAGCACAGGCTCAACGATTGAGCTTTTCTCCCTTAGTTTGCCGGCTAAGAAAATCGTCGGAGGTCTCATACCTCTTGACGTGGGCACGAGCCTGAAATCCCAATTTCAGCCCTCGAAATATCTCATATGTTCCGCGATGTTTCGAAAAACGTCTTTGGTGCCTCTACTCTAAACCGTTTAACTGAACTATCACGTAGTTATCAAAACGTGTATGTCAGATGTTCGCAACATCCACAGACGACGTTCGAGGTTCAGCACACCGAGCGGTATATTAAGGACATAAGCCTTCTACGAAGCAACGAGGACAATCCTCAGTTCACGGACCCAGTCCGCATAATTGCTACTATCAACTTTCAACTATATTTTCTCTAGGAACATATCTAAACAGTGGAACTAAAGCGCGAGCTTACGACATAATTTGCAAAGATCTTTTGACTATGTTCAGGATAATTAAGTTCATCTTATGAACTCCCACTCAGATAGACATCCCTCTAGTCATCTAAGTGATTACATGATCCGAGTCAACTAGGCCGTGTCCGATCATCATGTGAGACGAACTAGTCATCATCGGTGAACATCTTCATGTTGATCGTATCTACTATACGACTCATGCTCGACCTTTCGGTCTCTTGTGTTCCGAGGCCATGTCTGTACATGCTAGGCTCTCAAGTCAACCTAAGTGTTTCGCGTGTGTAAATCTGGCTTACACCCGTTGTATGTGAACGTTAGAATCTATCACACCCGATCATCACGTGGTGCTTCGAAACGATGAACTTTCGCAACGGTGCACAGTTAGGGGGAACACTTTCTTGAAATTTTAATGAGGGATCATCTTATTTACTACCATCGTTCTAAGCAAATAAGATGTATAAACATGATAAACATCACATGCAATCAAATAGTGACATGATATGGCCAATATCATATTGCTCCTTTTGATCTCCATCTTCGGGGCTCCATGATCATCATCGTCACCGGCATGACACCATGATCTCCATCATCATGATCTCCATCATCGTTTCTCCATGAAGTTGTCTCCCCAACTTATTACTTCTACTACTATGGCTACCGGTTAGCAATAAAGTAAAGTAATTACATGGCGTTGTTCAATGACACACATGTCATACAATAAATAAAGACAACTCCTATGGCTCCTGCCAGTTGTCATACTCATCGACATGCAAGTCGTGATTCCTATTACAAGAACATGATCAATCTCATACATCACATATCATTCATCACATTCTTCTTGGCCATATCACATCACATAGCATACCCTGCAAAAACAAGTTAGACGTCCTCTAATTGTTGTTTGCATGTTTTACGTGGCTGCTATGGGTTTCTAGCAAGAACGTTTCTTACCTACGCAAAACCACAACGTGATATGTCAATTGCTATTTACCCTTCATAAGGACCCTTTTCATCGAATCCGATCCGACTAAAGTGGGAGAGACTGGCACCCGCTAGCCACCTTATGCAACAAGTGCATGTCAGTCGGTGGAACCTGTCTCACGTAAGAGTACGTGTAAGGTCGGTCCGGGCCGCTTCATCCCATGATGCCGCCGAATCAAGATTGGACTAGTAACGGTAAGCATATTGAACAAAATCAACGCCCACAACTACTTTGTGTTCTACTCGTGCAACGAATCTACACAATAGACCTAGCTCATGATGCCACTGTTGGGGAACGTAGCAGAAATTCAAAATTTTCCTACGAGTCACCAAGATCTATCCATGGAGAGACTAGCAACGAGGGGAAGGAGAGTGCATCTACATACCCTTGTAGATCGCTAAGCGGAAGCGTTAAAGAGAAGGAGGAGGGTGCTTACCCCCTTTCTTAGGCTTCCAACCACATTTTCCATGAGATGGCCTTGGCTGGTGAGCTTGGAAGCAATCTTCGCGGTACGACGCTCTAATTCCTCCTCGGATGTGGAAGGAGGAGGGTTAACTTGATTATCTTGAGCGTCGTCTTGAGCTTGTTCTTGATCTTGAGCTTGCTCATGATCTTGAACTTGCTCGAAGGGGAGAACTTGACCTTGGGCATCATTTAGAGGTTCACCACCATCTTGAGGTTGATCTTGCCCTCTGTCTTGTTCACGAGGTTGAGGGCCTTCACTTTGTTTTTCGGAAGCGTGTGGGTCTTGGGGAGGTGACGGCTCCACTTTAGTGGAGCATTGTCCTTCTCCTTCGGCCACAAGGGGTTCCTCAATGGGTAGAATATGACCAATACCCATTCTTCTTATGGCTTGGGGAGGAATATGATCACCTACATCACAAGTACCACTTTGCTCCACTTGGGAGCCGTTATTTTCGTCAAACTCCACGTTACACGTCTCCTCAATGAGTCCGTTGGACTTGTTGAGAACACGATAAGCATGAGAGTTTGTAGCATAACCAACAAATATGCCCTCATGAGCTCTAGCCTCAAATTTAGACAAACGAACACCTTTCTTGAGGATGAAACACTTACAACCGAACACCCGGAAGTACTTGAGATTGGGCTTGTTGCCGGTGAGTATCTCATAAGGAGTCTTGTTCAAGCCTTTGCGGAGATAGAGCCGATTGGATGCATGACATGCGGTGTTGATGGCTTCGGCCCAAAAGTTGTATGGAGACTTGAACTCCGCCATCATGGTCCTTGCCGCATCCATCAACGTCCGGTTCTTCCTCTCCGCAACACCATTTTGTTGAGGGGTGTATGGAGCAGCATATTGATGCTTGATCCCCTCATCACTAAGAAACTCATCCAAGGTGAAGTTCTTGAACTCGGTGCCGTTGTCACTTCTGATTGTCAAGATCTTTGCATTATGTTGACATTGAGCTTCATTTGCAAAGTCGATGACGGTTTGTTGAGTCTCACTCTTCCTCTTGAAGAAGTATACCCAAGTGTATCTTGAGTAATCATCCACAATCACCAAGCAATACTTTCTACCTCCAAGACAATCAAAAGATGGAGGCCCAAAGAGATCCATGTGAAGGAGCTCCAAGGGCCTCTTCGAGTAGATGATGGTCGTGGGAGGGTGAGCCTTCTCATGGAGCTTTCCTTCAATACAAGCACTGCAAGCACAATCTTTGGCAAAACTAACATTTGTTAGTCCACGGACATGGTCCCCCTTGAGAAGACTTTGCAAAGATCTCATATTGACGTGGGCTAAACGGCAATGCCAAAGCCATCCCACGTCAACTTTAGCCATTAGGCATGTCGCGGTCTTAGTGGGTCGCTCCGAAAAGTTAATCACATAGAGACCGTTCTTGACATGCCCAACAAAGGCTACTTTAAGAGTCTTGCTCCACAAGAGGGCCACGGTATCAATGTCAAAGAAAGTAGCAAAACCCATGAGTGCAAGTTGACAAAGGGAAAGCAAATTGTATGTAAGTGACTCAACAAGTATGACTTTCTCGATCGTTAGATCATGAGAAATGACAACCTTCCCGAGACCCAATACCTTAGAATGTGAGGCATCACCCCACTCGACATTGGTGGGCATAGATGGAGCAACCATGATCCCCCACCGGAAGCAAACACCTACAAGAGATCAATGCTTGGTTTTAAGTACCCATTTAGTAATGGGTCCTTTGATGTTAGTAACAAGGGTCTTAGGAACCCAAATAGACCATTCAATGTACTCATAAGGAGAACCAACAAATTTAGCATAAACATGTCCATCACTAGCACGGCACAACACATATAACGGGTTAAAGTCGTCGTCTTTGTTGGAGGAAATGCTTTAGCCATGAGGCACTTGGCAGTGATGTTCTCGTTGGGTGAATCAAAGAGAGACACCCGGGGAGTAGTAGCAATGGCAACGGATTCCATGGCCATTGCTTCTCCATTTTCATCATCATCGTCATCCTCTTAGTATTCTTCTTGAACCACCAACCCAAGAGTGGGAGTCTTCTTGGCGAAGTTGTTCTTGTTGGGGAAGGACTTGGCTTTGTCTTTTCGGATGAACTTGCCACCATTGTCTTCCCGCTTCTCATAAGGACAATCCGCAATGAAATGGCTCACATTGCCATAGTTGAAGCAAGTTCTAACTCGTTGTTTGCCCTTGACGCCACTTGAGTTGTTCTTGTTGAAGTTGGGTCTTGTATTCTTCTTGCTCCAAAATTGTCTTGAAGCAAGGGCCATGTGCTCATGATAATCATATTTGGTGTCTTCGGGGTTGCTCTCCTCATCTTCCACTTCTTCCTCTTCTTCCATAATAACCTTGGCCTTCAAAGCAAGGTTGGGTTTCTTTGCCCTTTGAGAACGGAGCACCGCATTGTCGGCGGTCTTGTCCAAGATGCTCATTGCAACGAACTCATCCAACACTTCACTTGAGGTCATGGAGTGGAAGTCCGGTCTTTGACGGATGACGGAGGACATGGCCTTGTTGTAGGGCATCATGGCCTTGAGGAACTTGCGCTTGATCCAATTGTCATCCATGTCCTTGCTTCCATGATCTCGGAGTGAGACCGCGAGTTTGGTCACTCTTCGAAAGAGCTCACGAGGTTCTTCATCTTCTTTCATTGCAAACTCATCGGCTTCATCTTGCACCACTTCATAGTTGGAGCATTGAATGCTAGCACTTCCTCGATAGAGAGACACAACACATTGCCATGCGTCTTTAGCCACGGCATGAGGTCGAAGATGAGGGAGATCTTCGGGAAGGATTGCATCTTGGATGATGAAGAGAGCACTCTCATTGAATTGATTATCCACGGCTTCTCGAGGGGTGAAGTTGCTTGGGTCATGAGGATAGAAACCTTCTTCAATGATTCTCCAAAGGTTAGTATTCACATGTTTTAAATGACGCTTGAAGCGATAAACCCAAGAATCAAAATCTTCATTTTTCTCATACTTAGGAGGAGGACCGGCATGATTCAAATGAGTAGAGGGAATCGGTCCTCCATAAATTGGGGGTTCCACATGGGCAAAGATGTCGGTGCCATTTCTACCACTAGTGGAAGGACTCTTTTCACTGTTAGCTTCCCCCTTGTCGGAGGTAGCATCCGTCACCTTGTTAGTGGGATCACCCACTTTCATCGGCGAGGTGGACAATTTAAGCCCTTCAAGAAATTTAGTGAGCATGCTTTCAACCTTGGTCATCATGGAGTCTTTCAATGTGTCTAGAGCCACATTGAATTCCTTGCGAGAGACCGAGGTTCCCCCATCAGCCGTAGACGAGACGGGATTCACACCGGAGTGCTCCTCCGCACCGTCTGTGGTGTCAACCATACTCATCGGATGGCAAAGTCCTTAATAAAGAGACGAGGCTCTGATACTAATTGAAAGGATCGATATGGTTGACTAGAGGGGGGGTGAATAGGCAACTAACAATTTTTAAGCTTTTCTTTACCAATTTAAACTTTGCAACAAAATAGGTTGTCTAGATATGCAACTATGTGAGCAACCTATATGATGCAATAACAACTAGCACATACGCAAGCAAGGGATACAACACAAGTAGGCTTGCAAAAGTAAAGGCACAAAATAACCAAGAGTGGAGCCGGTGGAGACGAGGATGTGTTACCGAAGTTCCTTCCTTTTGAGGGGAAGTACGTCTCCGTTAGAGCGGTGTGGAGGCACAATGCTCCCAAAGAAGCCACTAGGGCCACCGTATTCTCCTCACGCCCTCACACAATGCGAGATGTCGTGATTCCACTATTGCTGCCCTTGAAGGCGGCGACCGAACCTTTACAAACAAGGTTGGGGCAATCTCCACAACAATTGGAGGCTCCCAACAACACCACGAAGCTTCACCACGATGGAGTATGGCTTCGAGGTGACCTCAACCATCTAGGGTGCTCAAACACCCAAGAGTAACAAGATCCGCTAGGGATAAGAGATGGAATAAAATTTCTCTTGGTGGAAGTGTAGATCAGGGCCTTCTCAACCAATCCTGAGAAAATCAACAAGTTTGATTGGCTAGGGAGAGAGATCGGGCGAAAATGGAGCTTGGAGCAACAATGGAGCTTTGGCAGAAATAGGTAGGTCAACTTTGGGGAAGAAGACACCTTTAAATAGTGGGGGAAACAATCCAACCGTTACCCCACTGAACAGCCACGAACAGAGCGGTACTACCGCTTGGGCAGGGCGGTACTACCGCTGAAGAGCGGTACTACCGCTCCCTCCCAGCGGTACTGCCGCGCTGACGAGGAAGGCAGGGTCCTGGCCCCAGAGCGGTACTACCGCGGGAGTACGGGCGGTACTACCGCTTGGAGCGGTACTACCGCCACTACTGCTGCTACTAGTACTGTAAAACCCAACACGAAAAACATCGGTCTCGAGTCGAGGCGGTAGTAGCCCGGAACCACCACGGTACTACGGCCGAAGACCACAAGCGGTACTACCGCTCGGGGAGCAGTACTACCGCTTGGGGAGCGGTACAACCGCTTGACGAGCTTTGACGGTACTACCGCTGAGGACCGCGGTACTACCGCTGGGACAGGACGGGGTAGGCTTGGATAGGAAAGGCAGCTCCAATGAAGCGGAAAGAAACATCGGGTGTGATAAGGATGTGTACGTGTTGATTCCACCCTAGCCTTACCAAAGCGGATCCCCTCTTGATAGTACGGTGACTCCTACGAAACTAGTCCACCAACAGAGAAATGAAGGAGCTACACCGTCTTGAATAAAACACCGAGGGGAGGTAGTCGTCTCGTGCCAAGGATGAATCTCTGAAAGAACTCAACGCACACAATTAGTCCGTAAAAGCATTGTCATCAATCACCAAAACATCTTGGGGATAAATATGCCCTTACACTATCATTCTTGCAATCAATATCTTCTCCATTCTCTGCTTCTACTTCACAGCTTCTATCTCACCATCTTTCTCCTTCAGCTTCTTGTCCAGAACCTCTTTCTTCCCAGCAAGATCAACAATCACACTTCTCTCTCTTCCCTGCCATGGTTTGTCGATCCATTTGACATAACCACAAGTCCTCTCACCCTGTTAATCAACAATTCACACAATAATAAGAGGCTCCAATAATAACTGATGTGATCTACTCACATTATCATAAATCACAGAATTAAGAAGACCTCCAAAATTAACACTCACTGTTACCTCATACTGTCACACCGAAAATCAAGGCCCTATGTCAACATCTTCACTGCATACACACCAACCAGGGGCATCTCTGTGCCCCCACACAATTCGCCCTTGGGAAAGGAGGTGTAGGAGCGAAATGAGAAGCAGGGAAGGACCGACAGTCGGGCGGCGGGAGGATGAGAATGAATGAAGGCGGTACCTTGCGTCGGAGAGGCTAGAGGTGCTGCAGCAGCTGGAGCCATGGGCGGAGGCGCACATGCTGCCGCTGCTCAAGCTGGCAGCATGCTGTGGAAGCTGGAGGACATGCTGCCGCTGCTCAAGCCGGTGGACGAGCTGTGGAAGCCAGCGGACATGCTCCCGGATGCGGCGGCGCTGGGCATGGACGCTTCAACGCGGCATGCCTCCAGCTCCGCGGCAGGGCGTAGGGCGTGCCGAACGCGCAACTGGTGTGCCTCGTGGAGAACATGGCCACGGAGGAGCCCCTCGCCGCTGCCTACTTGTGCACTGCGCGCCGCCGCTGTCGAAAGGGGAACGAGAGTTAGGGATTTGGTGGGCCGGATGCGGGCTGCTGCGGCCGAGGGGCTTATGTGCAAAAAATAAACAAAAGGAAGGGGGTTTCCACAATATTTCACCCAGCCGCGCGGCCACACGCCTTTGTGCGTGATGGAACTCGCTGACAGTGGGCCCCGCAGACACACTGGCATCCTAGTCAGCAGCGCGATCGTATGAAAACCTGTTTTGAATCGTATTTGCACCAAAGATAAGTTTTTGCACCAAATCAGCATATTCTTCAAGTTCGTGCACCAAAGTGAACATTGGTGGCAAGTTTAGGCACCACTGGCGTAATTACCTCTTTATTTATTTATTACAAGTCACGATTTTGCTCTTTAATTTCGCTCCGGAAAGAGAATTTAAGGAGGTGTTTCGGGTCCGTACCAACAAACAAAGGACCGACATACCCCGAGGGCTCACACGCATGTTTCGACGCCTCCAACACCTAAGTAGTAGATACTACATAGTACTCCCTCCGTCTGGAAATACTTATCAGAGAAATGGATGTATTTAATTATATTTTAGTTCTAAATACATTCATTTTTATCAATTTTTCCGACAAGTATTTCGGGATGGAGGAAGTATTTTCGTGGATTTTTATTCCAAGTACGTAGTGGATAAACACCAACGTACCCCTAGCGTGACATTTCGGCTCGATGGAGACCATACATGCTGTACTACATATTTACCGCGCGCGGTTGCATCTTAGAGAATCTCCAACCGCCACCTAAAAGTAGTGTATCGCCCAAAAAATCGCTAGTTTGGCGCGCGCCAGGCCGAGCGCTCCAACAGTCGCCGCATAGTCGCGCGCGCGGTTAACTCGGCCAAGCGTGTTGCGTATTTTGGGCGGCTACAGCGCGGGGGGGCAAAGGAGACCAACCGCCAGCCCGCGCCCATGCTGAAACCTCCGGCCGCTCCGCCCCGCTCTGCACCGCCACCGGTGAAGTTCGTGCCATGGACGGGTAGACTAGCCTCCCCCACTCATTCGTACGCTCGCGACCCCGCCGTCACGCAGCCGCTACCTCGGCTGCAAACCCTAGCGCAGATTTCTCCGCCGACGGCACCGCACCCAGTCCGACCGCCGTGATCGCCCGTGGACTCTTCATGCCGCCACGGGTGACCTCACAAGGGGTCGTCGTGCCGCCGGCCGTTACGAACACACGGAGCATCGCCTCCAAGCGGCCACAGTTTGCTGCGGCGATTGGAAGCCAAAATAAGAGCAAGGCGAATGCGGGTCGTGGTGTGAAGCCTCCGGTCGCCTTCCAGCCTCCGCCACCACCGCCCGAAGCGCCCCCGAGCTCGCAATTTGGTGCACCACCGGCCGCGCCTAATGTGTTCGAGGAAATTCCCACAAGGTATAAAATTTTCTTTTATTTTTTGTTGTTGTGAGATAGATTGCTATATACGAATGGCTTGATGTGTGTGTTGGAAATATGCCCTAGAGGCAATAATAAAAGGATTATTATTATATTTCCTTGTTCATGAAAATTGTCTTTATTCATGCTATAATTGTATTATCCGGAAATCGTAATATACGTGTGAATACATAGACCATAATATGTCCCTAGTAAGCCTCTAGTTGACTACCTCGTTGATCAACAGATAGTCATGGTTTCCTGACTATGGACATTAGATCTCGTTGATAACGGGATCACATCATTAGGAGAATGATGTGATGGACAAGACCCAATCCTAAGCATAGCACAAGATCGTGTAGTTCGTTTTGCTAGAGCTTTTCCAATGTCAAGTATCTTTTCCTTAGACCATGAGATCGTGTAACTCCCGGATACCGTAGGAGTGCTTTGGGTGTACCAAACGTCACAACGTAACTGGGTGACTATAAAGGTGCACTACAGGTATCTCCGAAAGTGTCTGTTGGGTTGACACGGATCGAGACTGGGATTTGTCACTCCGTATGACGGAGAGGTATATCTGGGCCCACTCGGTAATGCATCATCATAATGAGCTCAAAGTGACCAAGTGTCTGGTCACGGGATCATGCATTACGGTACGAGTAAAGTGACTTGCCGGTAACGAGATTGAACGAGGTATTGGGATACCGACGATCAAATCTCGGGCAAGTAACGTACCGATTGACAAAGGGAATTGTATACGGGGTTGCTTTAATCCTCGACATCGTGGTTCATCCGATGAGATCATCGTGGAACATGTGGGAGCCAACATGGGTATCTAGATCCCGCTGTTGGTTATTGGCCGGAGAGCTGTCTCGGTCATGTCTGCATGATTCCCGAACCCGTAGGGTCTACACACTTAAGGTTCGGTGACACTAGGGTTATTAGGAAGACTTGTATGTGATTACCGAATGTTGTTCGGAGTCCTGGATGAGATCCCGGACGTCAAGAGGAGTTCCGGAATGGTCCGGAGGTGAAGATTTATATATGGGAAGTTGTCATACGATCACCGGAAAGTTTCGGGGGCATATCGGTATTGTACCGAGGCCACCAGAGGGGTTCAGGGGGTCCACCGGGAGGGGCCACCTCTCTTGGAGGGCCTCATGGGCCGTATAGGGCAGGGAACCAGCCCCTGGAGGGCTGTGCGCATCCCCCCCTTGGGCCCATGTGCCTAGGGTTGGGGGGGGGAAACCCTAGTGGGGGCGCCCCCCTTGCTTGGGGGGCAAGCCCCCTCCCTTGGTCGTCCCCCCCCCCTCTAGATCTCATCTAGAGGGGGCCGGCCCCCTTCCCCCTTCCCCTATAAATAAAGGGGCGAGGGAAGGGATGCACACAACATCCAAGGCGCAGCCCCTCCCCTCCCCAAGACATCTCCTCCTCCGCGTGAGCTTGGCGAAGCCCTGCCGGAGATCTGCCACTCCATCACCACCACGCTGTCGTGCTGCTGTTGGAGCCTTCTTCCTCAACCTCTCCCTCCTCCTTGCTGGCCCAAGGTGCAGGAGACGTCATCCGCTCCGTGCGTGTGTTGAACGCGGAGGTGTTGTCCGTTCGGCACTTGGTCATCGGTGATTTGGATCACGACGAGTACGACTCCCTCAACCCCGTTCTCTTGAACGCTTCCGATCGCAATCTACAAAGGTATGTAGATGCACTCCAATCACTCGTTGCTTAGATGAACTCATAGATGGATCTTGGTGAAACCGTAGGAAATTTTTTATTTTCTGCAACGTTCCCCAACAGTGGCATCATGAGCTAGGTCTATGTGTAGTTCTCTATTGCACGAGTAGAACACAAATTTGTTGTGGGCGTAGATCTTGTCAACTTGCTTGCCGCTACTAGTCTTATTTTGCTTCAGTGGTATTGTGGGATGAAGCGGCCCGAACGGACCTTACAC
Organism: Triticum aestivum; assembly: GCF_018294505.1. Lineage (NCBI taxonomy): Eukaryota > Viridiplantae > Streptophyta > Magnoliopsida > Poales > Poaceae > Triticum > Triticum aestivum. The sequence continues at coordinate 155,751,870 of NC_057801.1, read as the reverse complement.
GTACGATGACGTGAGACAGGTTCCACCGACTGACATGCACTAGTTGCATAAGGTGGCTAGCAGGTGTCTGTCTCTCCCACTTTAGTTGGAGCGGATTCGATGAAAAGGGTCCTTATGAAGGGTAATTAGAAGTTGACAAAATCACGTTGTGGTTATTCATAGGTAAGAAAACGTTCTTGCTAGAACCCAATTGCAGCCACGTAAAAGATGCAAAAACAATTAGAGGACGTCTAACTTGTTTTTGCAGCAATTGTCTTGTGATATGATATGGCCAAAAGTTGTGATGAATGATGAATGATGTATTGTGATGTATGAGATCATATTCTTGTAATAGGAATCACGACTTGCATGTCGATGAGTATGACAACCGGCAGGAGCCATAGGAGTTGTCTTTATTTTTGTATGACCTGCGTGTCATTGAAGAACACCATGTAAATTACTTTACTTTATTGCTAAACGCGTTAGCCATAGAAGTAGAAGTAGTCGTTGGCGTGACAACTTCATGAAGACACGATGATGGAGATCATGATGATGGAGATCATGGTGTCATGCCGGTGACGAAGATGATCATGGAGCCCCGAAGATGGAGATCAAAGGAGCTATATGATATTGGCCATATCATGTCACTATTATATAACTGCATGTGATGTTTATTATGTTTATGCATCTTGTTTACTTAGAACGATGGTAGTAAATAAGATGATCCCTTATAATAATTTCAAGAAAGTGTTCCCCCTAACTGTGCGTCGTTGCTAAAGTTTGTCGTTTCGAAGCACCACGTGATGATCGGGTGTGATAGATTCTTACGTTCACATACAACGGGTGTAAGACAGTTTTACACATGCAAAAACACTTAGGGTTAACTTGATGAGCCTAGCATGTACATACATGACCTCGGAACACAGAGACCGAAAGGTCGAACATGAGTCATATGGAAGATACGGTCAACATGGAGATGTTCACCGATGATGACTAGTCCGTCTCACGTGATGATCGGACATGGCCTAGTCGACTCGGATCATGTAACACTTAGATGACTAGAGGGATGTCTAATCTGAGTGGGAGTTCATTAAATAATTTGATTAGATGAACTTAATTATCATGAACTTAGTCTAAAACCTTTGCAAATATGTCTTGTAGATCAAATGGACAACGCTCATGTCAACATGAACTTCAACGCGTTCCTAGAGAAAACCAAGCTGAAAGATGATGGCAGCAACTATACGGACTGGTTCCGGAACCTGAGGATCATCCTCATAGCTGCCAAGAAAGCATATGTCCTAGAAGGACCGCTAGGTGAAGCACCCATCCCAGAGAACCAAGACGTTATGAACGCTTGGCAGTCACGTGCTGATGATTACTCCCTTGTTCAGTGCGGCATGCTTTACAGCTTAGAACTGGGACTCCCAAAGCGTTTTGAGCAACACGGAGCATATGAGATGTTCGAGGAGCTGAAAATGGTTTTCCAAGCTCATGCCCGGGTTGAGAGATATGAAGTCTCCGACAATTTCTATAGTTATAAGATGGAGGAAAATAGTTCCGTCAGTAAGCACATACTCAAAATGTCTGGGTTGCACAACCGCCTGTCCCAGCTGAACATTAACCTCCCGGACGAGGCGGTCATTGACAGAATCCTTCAGTCGCTCCCACCGAGCTACAAGAGCTTTGTGATGAACTACAATATGCAGGGGATGGTGAAAACTATTCCTGAAGTATTTTCAATGCTGAAGTCGGCAGAGGTAGAAATCAAGAAAGAACATCAAGTGTTGATGGTCAATAAAACCACCAAGTTCAAGAAGGGCCAGGGCAAGAAGAACTTCAAGAAGGACGGCAAGGATGTTGCCGCACCCGGTAAGCCAGTTGCCGGGAAGAAGTCAAAGAATGGACCCAAGCCTGAGACTGAGTGCTTTTATTGCAAAGGGAGGGGTCACTGGAAGCGGAACTGCCCCAAATACTTAGCAGACAAGAAGGCCGGCAACACTAAAGGTATATTTGATATACATGTAATTGATGTGTACCTTACCAGTACTCATAGTAACTCCTGGGTATTTGATACCGGTGCCGTTGCTCATATTTGTAACTCACAGCAGGAGCTGCGAAATAAGCGGAGACTGGCGAACGACGAGGTAATGATGCGCGTCGGGAATGGTTCCAAGGTCGATGTGATCGCCGTTGGCACGCTGCCTCTACATTTACCCACAGGATTAGTTTTGAACCTCAATAATTGTTATTTAGTGCCAAGTTTGAGCATGAACATTGTATCTGGATCTCGTTTGATACGAGATGGCTACTCACTTAAATCCGAGAATAATGGTTGTTCTATTTATATGAGAGATCTGTTTTATGGTCATGTCCGATGGTCAATGGTTTATTCTTAATGAATCTCGAACGTAATGTTACACATATTCATAGTGTGAATACCAAAAGATGTAAAGTTGATAACGATAGTCCCACATACTTGTGGCACTGCCGCCTTGGTCACATTGGTGTCAAGCGCATGAAGAAGCTACATGCTGATGGAATTTTAGAGTCTCTTGATTATGAATCATTTGACACATGCGAACCATGCCTCATGGGCAAACCAAGACTCCGTTCTCCGGAACAATGGAGCGAGCAACCAACTTATTGGAAATCATACATACCGATGTGTGCGGTCCAATGAGCGTTGAGGCTCGCGGAGGATATCGTTATGTTCTCACTCTCACTGATGACTTGAGTAGATATGGGTATGTCTACTTGATGAAACACAAGTATGAGACCTTTGAAAAGTTCAAGGAATTTCAGAATGAGGTAGAGAATCAACGTGACCGAAAGATAAAGTTCCTACGATCAAATCGTGGAGGAGAATATTTAAGTCACGAATTTGGTACACACTTAAGGAAATGTGGAATCGTTTCACAACTCACGCCGCCTGGAACACCTCAGCGTAACGGTGTGCCCGAACGTCGTAATCGCACTCTATTGGATATGGTGCGATCTATGATGTCTCTTACCGATTTACCACTATCATTTTGGGGATACGCTCTAGAGACAGCTACATTCCCTTTAAATAGGGCACCGTCTAAATCCGTTGAGACGACACCGTATGAATTATGGTTTGGGAAGAAACCTAAGCTGTCGTTTCTAAAAGTTTGGGGATGCGATGCTTATGTCAAGAAACTACAACCTGAAAAGCTCGAACCCAAGTCAGAAAAATGCGTCTTCATAGGATACCCTAAGGAAACCATTGGGTATACCTTCTACTTAAGATCCGAGGGCAAGATCTTTGTTGCCAAGAACGGATCCTTTCTGGAAAAAGAGTTTCTCTCGAAAGGAGTAAGTGGGAGGAAAGTAGAACTCGATGAAGTACTACCTCTTGAACCGGAAAGTAGTGCAACTCAGGAAAATGTTCCTATGGTGCCTACACCGACTGGAGAGGAAATTAATGTTGATGATCAAGGTACTTCGGATCAAGTTGCTACTGAACTTCGTAGGTCCACAAGGACACGTTCCACACCAGAGTGGTATGGCAACCCTGTCCTGGAAATCATGTTGTTAGACAACGGTGAACCTTCGAACTATGAAGAAGCGATGGCGGGCCCAGATTCCAACAAATGGCTTGAAGCCATGCAATCCGAGATAGAATCCATGTATGAAAACAAAGTATGGACTTTGACAGAATTGCCCGATGATCGGCGAGCGGTAGAAAACAAATGTATCTTTAAGAAGAAGACGGACGCGGATGGTAATATTACCATCTATAAAGCTCGACTTGTCGCTAAGGGTTATCGGCAAGTTCAAGGGGTTGACTACGATGAGACTTTCTCTCCCGTAGCTAAGATGAAGTCCGTCCGAATCATGTTAGCAATTGCCGCATACTATGATTATGAGATATGGCAGATGGACGTCAAAACAGCATTCCTTAACGGACATCTTAAGGAAGAACTGTATATGATGCAGCCGGAGGGTTTTGTCGATCCTAAGAATGCTAACAAGGCATGCAAGCTCCATCGATCCATTTATGGGCTGGTGCAAGCATCTCGGAGTTGGAACATTCGCTTTGATGAGAAGATCAAAGCATTTGGGTTTATGCAGACTTATGGAGAAGCCTGCGTTTACAAGAAAGTGAGTCGGAGCTCTGTAGCATTTCTCATATTATATGTAGATGACATACTTTTGATGGGAAATGATATATAACTTTTGGACAGCATTAAGGCCTACTTGAATAAGTGTTTTTCAATGAAGGACCTTGGAGAAGCTGCTTACATATTAGGCATCAAGATCTATAGGGATAGATCGAGACGCCTCATAGGTCTTTCACAAAGCACATACCTTGATAAGATTTTGAAGAAGTTCAAAATGGACCAGTCCAAGAAAGGGTTCTTGCCTGTATTGCAAGGTGTGAGATTGAGCTCGGCTCAATGCCCGACCACGACAAAAGATAAAGAAGAGATGAGTGTTATCCCCTATGCTTCAGCCATAGGATCTATTATGTACGCCATGCTGTGTACCAGACCTGATGTAAACCTTGTCGTAAGTTTGGTAGGAAGGTACCAAAGTAATCCTGGCAAGGAACACTGGACAGTGGTCAAGAATATCCTGAAGTACCTGAAAAGGACAAAAAACATGTTTCTCGTTTATGGAGGTGACAAAGAGCTCGTCGTAAAGGGTTACGTCGACGCTAGCTTCGACACAGATCTGGATGACTCTAAGTCACAAACCGGATACGTGTATATGTTGAATGGTGGAGCAGTAAGCTGGTGCAGCTGCAAGCAGAGCATCGTGGCGGGATCTACATGTGAAGCGGAGTACATGGCAGCCTTGGAGGCAACGCATGAAGCAATTTGGGTGAAGGAGTTCATCACTGACCTAGGAGTCATACCCAATGCGTCGGGGCCGATCAAACTCTTTTGTGACAACACTGGAGCTATTGCCCTTGCCAAGGAGCCCAGGTTTCACAAGAAGACCAGACACATCAAGCGTCGTTTCAACTCCATCCGTGAAAATGTTCAAGATGGAGACATAGATATTTGCAAAGTACATACAGATCTGAATGTCGCAGATCCGTTGACTAAACCTCTTTCGCGAGCAAAACATGATCAACACCAGAACTCTATGGGTGTTTGATTCATCACAATGTAACTAGATTATTGACTCTAGTGCAAGTGGGAGACTGTTGGAAATATGCCCTAGAGGCAATAATAAAAGGATTATTATTATATTTCCTTTTTCATGATAATTGTCTTTATTCATGCTATAATTGTATTATCCGGAAATCGTAATACACGTGTGAATACATAGACCATAATATGTCCCTAGTAAGCCTCTAGTTGACTAGCTCGTTGATCAACAGATAGTCATGGTTTCCTAACTATGGACATTAGATGTCGTTGATAACGGGATCACATCATTAGGATAATGATGTGATGGACAAGACCCAATCCTAAGCATAGCACAAGATCGTGTAGTTCGTTTTGCTAGAGCTTTTCCAATGTCAAGTATCTTTTCCTTAGACCATGAGATTGTTTAACTCCCGGATACCGTAGGAGTGCTTTGGGTGTACCAAACGTCACAACGTAACTGGGTGACTATAAAGGTGCACTACAGGTATCTCCGAAAGTGTCTGTTGGGTTGACACGGATCGAGACTGGGATTTGTCACTCCGTATGACGGAGAGGTATATCTGGGCCCACTCGGTAATGCATCATCATAATGAGCTCAAAGTGACCAAGTGTCTGGTCACGGGATCATGCATTACGGTACAAGTAAAGTGACTTGCCGGTAACGAGATTGAACGAGGTATTGGGATACCGACGATCGAATCTCGGGCAAGTAACGTACCGATTGACAAAGGGAATTGTATACGGGATTGCTTTAATCCTCGACATCGTGGTTCATCCGATGAGATCATCGTGGAACATGTGGGATCCAACATGGGTATCCAGATCCCGCTGTTGGTTATTGGCCGGAGAGCTGTCTCGGTCATGACTGCATGATTCCCGAACTCGTAGGGTCTACACACTTAAGGTTCGGTGACGCTAGGTTTATTAGGAAGACTTGTATGTGATTACCGAATGTTGTTCGGAGTCCCGGATGAGATCCCGGACATCACGAGGAGTTCCGGAATGGTCCGGAGGTGAAGATTTATATATGGGAAGTTGTCATTCGGTCACCGGAAAGTTTTGGGGGCATATCGGTATTGTATCGGGGCCACCGGAGGGGTTCCGGGGGTCCACCGGGAGGGGCCACCTCTCTCGGAGGGCCTCATGGGCCGTAGAGGGCAGGGAACCAGCCCCTGGAGGGCTGGGTGCATCCCCCCCCCCCTTGGGCCCATGCGCCTAGGGTTGGGGGGGGGGAAACCCTAGTGGGGGCGCCCCCCTTGCTTGGGGGGCAAGCCCCCTCCCTTGGCTGCCGCCCCCCTCTAGATCTCATCTAGAGGGGTCCGGCCCCCTTCCCCCTTCCCCTATAAATAGAGGGGCGAGGGGAGGGCTGCACACAACATCCAAGACGCAGCCCCTCCCCTCCCCAACACATCTCCTCCTCCGCGTGAGCTTGGCGGAGCCCTGCCACTCCATCACCACCACGCCGTCGTGCTGTTGTTGGAGCCTTCTTCCTCAACCTCTCCCTCCTCCTTGCTGGATCAAGGCGCGGGAGACGTCATCCGCTCCGTACGTGTGTTGAACGCGGAGGTGCTGTCCGTTCGGCACTTGGTCATCGGTGATTTGGATCACGACGAGTACGACTCCCTCAACCCCGTTCTCTTGAACGCTTCCGCTCGCGATCTAGAAAGGTATGTAGATGCACTTCAATCACTCGTTGCTTAGATGAACTCATAGATGGATCTTGGTGAAACCGTAGAATTTTTTTTTATTTTCTGCAACGTTCCCCAACAGTGTGTGTGCTCTATGGTGTATTGTAGTATGGCTTGATGATGCATATTTGTCAACTATGAATGTTAGGTCAAACAATTCATATGATCATTGGTCTCATACCAACAAAGTTCATCAAGAAGACCACGAATATGAAGTGGATGAGGACGGTGTGGGGTTGATCGATGCACCGAAAGGAAGGTCGGCAAACTACACCATGGACAAGGACATTTTACTATGCAAGACATGGGTGGCATGAGTTTTGGGTCTCTCATTGAAGAATTTGGAGGGATGGGAGGCATGAGTGCACCTCCGGGTGGCATTGGAGACATGAGTGGCATGGGAGCATATGGAGGCATGGGTGAGATAGGTGGCATGAGTGCACGTGCGGGTGGCATTGGAGGCATGGGAGCACCTATGGGTGGAGGCATGGGAGCACCTATGGGTGGAGGCATGCCTTCCGTTGCGTCGATGCCTTCTATGGATGGTGGCACTAGTGCAAACACCGTCCGAGTTTTCAAATGAAGAGGAAGAGCGTGATGGTGATGATGAGGAGGAAGAAGATGAGGAGGCATGGATGTTGATGTTTATTTGTTTGTGTGAACCTATATTTGTGTGAACTTGCTTGTGGTTTCATACTTTGAACTATGTCCTTCATTTGAACTATGATATGTTGGTGGTATGAATCATGATTTTGCTATTTTTAGATCATTTTATTTGGTTCATATTGTCAAATCGATATGTATTGTTTCACATTTTGCCAAGCACCGGATGGTCGCGCGCTGCACTATCGAGCGTCTATTGAAGCGCTACCAGCGACGTGTTTATTTTTTGCGCGTCTGGAAAACCACCGCGCCACTCCCGCGCGCCAAACCGCTAATTCGGCGCAGGGAATTTTATTTTGGGCGCTGCACTTTCGCGCGACTATTGGAGATGCTCTAACCATGTTAAAGGGCACACTAGATATTAAGAAAAAAAATTAAAGGGTGCCTAGAAATTTTTTGTTCCTTTGTGTGGACCCATATCATATTCTCTAAATATGGTTTTATCATTTTTCTGTAAAAAGCTAGAGTATATCAAGCCATCAGGTATAACCCCCGAGAGCATGTCATCAGCTTGCTTATTCACTGGAGTGCCATCTTATGTGTCGAGAATTTTTCTCAAAATTCTCACATTCATTGGGTTCTCCAGTCTGCCTTGCCAGTGGCACCGTTTGTGATTACGAGCCAAGGAAAGGAATTGGGTTTTCTGGTATGGTTTTTGATTTGGTTTGAATGGCTAACCTTTCGTCCGATTCAGATTGATATTTTTTTGAATTTTTGGATTTTCTATCAAATCATGAGCATCTTTTGAAATGCACGAACAACTTTTGAATTCCTGAATTTTTTTTACTCAACAAACATTTTTGAATCGATGAACTTTTTAAACATTTGAGAAAAAAATTCAAAATTTGTGTTCTTTTATTTCTTTGAAATTTTTCTAAAATTTCATGAACATTTTTTCCCAGATTCCCGAGTATGTTTTGAATACATGATCATTTTTAAAAAATCATGAACATGATTTTATTTCCCGACAATTTTTTCCTAATCATGTTTTTTTATAATTTGCGAACAGTTTTGCAATACCACAACATTTTTTGAATCAGCAATTTTTTTAAGAATTCCTAAACACTTTTTGAATTCACATACATTTTATGATTGCTCGAACATTTTTTAGAAAACTCACCACTTTAAAAATTTGGAAATCCCAAATTAGTTTGAAGAAGGAGGAAAAGACAAAAAAACAAAATGCAAAAGAACAAGGGAGTTAAGCCCTTAAATGGGCCGGCCCATGAAAGCATATGTGGGAGAGGACGTGCATGAGAAAAGGGATGGAAAAAGGAAGGACGCATGCGCTCAAGCACAGAACAACACTTTCCAGGACGTGGAGTAACTGAGCGCGAGCTCAGATGCGCTCGATTTCGAGGTCGTCGGTTAGCGCTTCTGGATCGGAGCCATTTTTTTATATGTGCGGTTGCGGTGTGCCAGAAAATGAACACTGTTGGCGAATACGTACGTGGTTGTGCTGGGTGGTAGACGGCCGCCCGCCGTCGGCGAACTGAGCCGTGGATCAGAATCGGCGGCGCCATCTGATCCGTGGCTCGGGAAGTTCACTTCCCGTGTACCGGTTGCAGGAGCGAGAGTTTTCTTGCCCAGCGCGTGGATCATTTGGAAGCCGAGGACTACAGGATAGAGGCCAGGAACACCGACGGCCACGGACCATGGTGTTTCTGATGTAGACGGTCGGCAGGTACTTGGATCTTTGCTTTTCTGGCCATGCCATCTCCATTTTTAGGCCTCTGGCTTAGCTGATGCAGAGGGTGCCCTTTTTTCCAAGTTTCAGATCCACTCTGCTTGAGCTAGGGAAGACTTTGATGCCTGCCCCCGTGGTTGTGAATGGCCCTGCGGTGACGGATTTTGAGGTGGCACATCAGGCGGAGCGCGAGGCGGCGCAACACCGGATGGCGGACAGGGGCAAAGCATAAATCTTCTCGGTGAAGGAGGCGGCAGCCGACAAAAGGGAGAGTTCGTCGCCGCCGCCAGAGCTGTCAACGATGAAGATGAATCCCGAAGCGCCGGGATGGAACACGAGGTTAGTGAAGAACAAGCTGTATCCCATCAGTTATTCAGGGATTTAGGAAACAAACCTAGACATGACTGAAGAAAATGTACAGTTGGAGCAAGTGTTGATTACTCACTGCATTGAGGAAATTCATGTTGTATGTTCTTGTGTTTGCAGGCTGATTGCTCTGTGCATTCAGAAAATTCATGTTTGCAAGCTGATTCCTCTCTGCATTCGTAAAATTGATGCCATATGTGCCTGTGTTTGCAGGTTGAGTGCTCTTTGCATTCGTAAAATTGATGCTATAAGTAGCTGTTTTGCGGGCTTAGGATTGGTACCGCCGCTCCTAGCAGAACACCGTGCCCAAATCGTATCAGTGCGTTTGAGAAGGCAGCCAGATGCTCGCAGAGAACCTAGCTGAAAACGTGATCACACTGGTTCTTGGTCCTACTTTCAACTCTTAGGGAGAGGTATACAACTTCTACAATCTGTACTCATGGGAGAAGGGGTTTGGCATCTGGTATGGGAAGAGCCGGCTAAATGCCGAGAGGACAAAGTGCATCCAGGAGTGCGTGGGTGCTCGGTGAGTAGTAAAATTTGCTTCTGGTGGTTTCTGATCAATAATTTCAGTTTGGCTCGGGACTACTTCTAATGTTGTTAATTGATAACATGTTGCAGGGTGAAGCTCGTGTTGAGAACACAAAAGGTCCTGGAGGTGATGAGTTTGAAACTTTGAATGCGAGTGTGGTCAGTTTGCTCACATGGGATTGTTACGTAGCCATGTCCTGAAGGTAGTTATGAAATGTGGGTATCACATTATCCAAATATGCTGAACATCTTGTTTTTTGGTTGCATTCAGGTGCTTGATTTCATCAGAATAAAAGAAATTCCACAGAAGCACATAGTTAATAGGTGGACCAGAGATGCAAGTTATATTCTGCCTGCTCACCTTACACAATATCAGAGGGACTATAGTCACAAGAATCCATTCAGTTTTACGCATTTCACTGTGTGCTTCCTTAGTGTATGGGACCAAAAAATGTTTGTCGGTCTAGTGTGTCCGTCATCATTTTCGACGTTGTAATTCTGAACTTATCCTGATTCCATGTTTGATAAAACCCATTATGATTTGTGAATCCATGTTCTCAGGATTTCCTAGGATTATGACTATCCAAGGAAAGAGTTTGACATGCTAGTACTGTTTCTGAATTTTCGTTGAAGTGTGATGCCTGCCTTGGATATTTGATGAGCGTAACTCTAGATTTATACATATTTGAATTCTTGGGTAGTACTAAGTTTTCTGAATATGTAACGTTGAATTTATACAGTCTTGTAACTGTAAGTTTTCTGAATATGTAACCCTGAATTTATAGTCTTGCTGCGTGTGCACTGCTGAGCAATATGCAACAGTTCATGCAAATGCATCCAATGTGGTTCAGTTTTTCATCCTGGCTGTTGGGGACGATTGTGTCTCTAGTGTTGCTTGTTCATTGGTGCATAATATTTAATGGCGGTAACTCTGGAGGTTGCATTGCTGGTAAGTGTAAGCATGCCGCAGGTTGCGCGCTCTCGATGTTTCCATCTTTTGAATTTCGAAAGACTAGAGCATGAGAAGCAGAGGCTGTCTTACATAAACGGGAGCAGAGTAGCCGCTGGAGTTTGTCTCACCTCCAGCAATTGCTCGGGAGCAAATTGGCGTGGCTCCCTCAAAGCTATCTGGATCTGGATCGACCATAATAGAGTCTGATGCGAACTCGAAGCTGTGCGTACTATCAGCAGAGATAGGTTTCTGATTGCTTGTGTCGACTACGTTTGGACTATCTTGAAATAATAGTTGTCCCTCTGTTTTCAGGTTTGAGGTAGCTCTGAGAGTACCATGAACCAAGCTGTAGGATCAGAGCTTGAGATCAGCTGGATCTTCCGGTGTTTATGCTCCATCTGATCATGTATGCATCACGTTCTGGCAGGAGTGTCTTAGTTTGGATCTTCTCCTTCGCTGCATATGGCTGCTGAATGCTTTTTTAAGGTATTTTTTTATAGAAGGGTGGCTGATGAATGTTCGTGTTTTGCAGGGCAGGGGGAGACGGGATGAACACGAACCATGCAGGATACGATTGGTAGGTGCGTTAGTCCAGAATTTGGTGTCTCACGGCCCACCTCGTCAATCAAATTCCAAGCCGTTGTGCTGGAGGCGTGGGCCATCGGCCTGTTTATTAATATAAATACCTGATATATACCTGGGCCTATACGGTGTGCGTTGGCAATCTCGAGAGGAACGAAGGGGGAAGATATCGAGGGCACATGCGCTCGAGCACAGAACAACACTTTCGTGGAAAAAGTGTCAAACTTGGGAATCGAACCCTGGTCTCCTGGCTAGTAGGGCGATGCATTAGCCACTGTGCTGCTTAGGGCATCTCCAGCCGCGCCCCCAACAGGCCCCCCAGGCCACTTTTTCGGCGCCGGCGCCGAAAAAACGGCCCAGTCGCCCAGGACGCCGAAAATCGCCGGTTCGGACCTTTTTTCCGCCCGGCGGTCACAGGCCGAACCCGGCACGCTGGGGAGCCGTTGGGGGCTCCGGCGCTAGGGAAAAGCACGCCTGGCCCACACCGACAGGGGAAAAGTCAAGGTTTTCTTCCCCCGACTCACCTCGCACCCCCGCGCCCCCCCGCGCCCTCGGCCACCACTAGCTATATCCCGGCGACGGCCGCCGGCCTACTCCGCTAGATAGCCATTCCCCGTCGGAAAATAGCAGCGCTTCGCCGCGGCAGCCCCTCCCGCAGCAGCTGGGCGTTTCCGGCCGCCGTTTCCGGCCGCGGAGGCGCGGTTTAACGGCGGGTACACGCCCACCGAGCGCAAGGTGTTCGGCGTTTTGACTGTCTCGGCGATGGACTCGGATGAGGAGGAAGAGCTCGCCACACTGCTGGAGGAGGAAGCCACGGCCGACGTCCAGGAAGAAGAGCATCTGATGGTGCTCGCCGCCCTCGCCCAGCTGCTGGCGAGCAATGAAAAGCCGCGTCGAGGTGGCTCGGCGCCGGGGCGGGTGAAAGCAAAGAACCGGCATCGTCTGCAAGGCTACTGCATGCTCTACTCCGACTACTTCGCCGATGCTCCACTTCATGGCGAGAGAACATTTCGGCGCCGTTATCGGATGAGCCGAAACGGGAGTTCGACAACTACTTCAAGTGCAAGATGGATTGCACTGGCGCTCTTGGATTCACCTCCATCCAGAAGTGCACGACAGCGATGAGGATGCTTGCATATGGAGCTCCCAGTGATTCACTCGACGACTATGGGCGCATGGCCGAGTCCACCAGCATAGAGTGTTTCTACAAGTTCTGTCGGGCAGTGGTGGCAGTGTTTGGGCCACAATACTTGAGAACACCCAATGCGGAAGACACTGCTCGGATCCTAGCCCAGAATGCAGCAAGAGGATTTCCTGGGATGCTTGGAAGCATCGACTGCATGCATTGGAAATGGAAGAACTGCCCATTTGGTTGGCAGGGGATGTACAAAGGCGCCAAAGGCGGTTGCAGTGTGGTGCTTGAGGCGGTAGCCACACAGGACCTCTGGATTTGGCACTCCTTCTTTGGTATGCCAGGAACTCACAATGACATCAACGTGCTGCAGTGCTCTCCTGTTTTTGCCAAGCTCGTTGAGGGCCATTCTCCTCCGGTGAACTTCGAGATCAATGGGCACCAATACAACAAGGGGTACTATCTAGCTGACGGCATCTATCCGAGATGGTCGACATTTGTGAAGACGATCTCAAACCCTGTGGCAGGAGGCAAGAACGCCTGGTTTGCGAAGCTTCAGGAGGCTTGCAGGAAGGATGTCGAGCGGGCATTTGGTGTGCTCCAATCTCGATTCGCTGTTGTTCGGTACCCCGCTCAGACCTGGTCGAAAGATCAAATGTGGGAGATCATGACTTGCTGTGTCATCTTGCACAACATGATCATCGAGAGCGAGCAAGAAGACCCAGTGTTTGACACTGAACCATACTACAGGCAGGGTCCTCTAGCCGAAGTTGATCACCAGCTACCGGCAACTTGGACTGCCTATCTCAGTATGCGTCAGGAGATCCGAGACCCACAGGTGCATCATCAACTGCAGAAAGATCTGATTGAGCACCTATGGAGGCTCAAGGGGGACGCCGCGTGATGAAATACGAGTTTTTATTTGTTGAACTATATAATTTGTATTGAACTATTTGTTGTTGTAGTATTTTGTTGAAGTATTTGATTTTTCTGTGATGAAATGTGTGATAAGGAATAATTGTGTTGATAATTGAACGCCGAGACACGGCGAAACCACGCCGAATATGAGCCTATTCTCGCCCATATGGGCCGTTTATTCGCCGAAATTGTGCTGCAAAGTGGGCCAATTTCGGCGCCTGGGGGCGAGCTGAGTGCGACGACTGGGCGCAAAACCGCCCCCAGCACCGAGTGTATCGCCAGCTCGCCCCCAGGCGGCGCTTTTAGACGCCCCCTGGGGGGCCAACGGCTGGAGATGCCCTTATGCTTCTGTGATTTATACTGGTATCACACTTATGAAATAACAAAGTACGACAGTGACTTTGAAAAAAAAACCGAATTGTTTTCTTTACTTATAGTGGCATAGTGGGTAATATATAGCAATTTTGGAGATATTTTTTTGGACGGACGGGCAGAAGCAGTAGCCCCTTTATTATTAGGTAGAGATAGAGATTGATTAGTCTGGTTCAATTTGAACACGCACAATCGGTCTCAAACAGTTTCAGCTCGTAGATGGAAACCGGTCTCTTGAGCAAAATGTACGACCCTAAAGAAAAGACAAAAAATGTACGAGACCAAAGCCTCCACCCTCGACTGTCATTGCCATGCGGTTAGGGACCGCCGAGCCGTTGATTGTCTCTGCCACCAGCTGGAGCTCCGACCGCCACCTCTTCTCTCCTCCAGCTTTCCGCCCCATGAAGCTGTCAGATTTGAGTTGCCACCAACGCCCCAAGGTAAGTCATCGTCGCAGCCATCTAGTTTGAATCTGTCTCCGCCACTGCCGTCGTTGGTTTGGAGTCGTCTCCGTCGCAGCCGGTTTTCGTCTCCTCTTTGATGTCTGGAGCTCCGCCTGCGGGTTCTACCTCCCCGAGTCCCCGGTGTTGCCCTCACCGGTTCACGTAGAAAGATTCCTAGATGCAATTCAGGGACTTCGCACCTGCATCGCCTAGCCGGGGACCCTACAACCGACCGTGTCACCCCCATCTTATTCTCGGAGCTCTGCATCGCCTGCTCTCTCAGGAAAGTGACTGAATTGATTGATTGATTTTTTTTTCAATTGCATGATATTTAGCAAACACGCTTTTGTTTGTTTTGCGTGCGATCTATGAGGCATTTGGCAGTTACATGAACTATATATATCTTTATTTTGTTGTGACCCTCACTTGTTTGAAAGAAAAAATATCCGTATGAATAAATACAACACTCATAGCATTGTTTGAAAGAAAAAATATCCATAAGGACAAATACAAATATCCATACGAAAATTTACGGAAGGTTGCACATGCCAACATTGTCTTCAATCACCTTCAAATGCCTCCTACATGTACCATCTCAAATAGTCATATGTTTCTGATGAGTACATCTCCGGATGCCTCGCCATTATTTCAATTGTCATCAACATCATAGGATTAGGAGGGCGAACATGTTTATCTGCAGTAACATGTGGTATTGAAAGGTGGTGCCGGCACACGGGGCAACTTCCCTTCGTCTTAACTCTTAAGCGACCTCTCCACGCACCATCCATGGAAGATGTGTCCACATGCTGTCTTCATCCAAGCGGTCTCCGTAGCCTCCTCCTGACCGGAGCATATGAGGCATCCTTCACCGTCGGATGGCGCCTCCACTGGTTTGAGCACGTCGGCCGCAGTGGCAGTGGAGAACTCCTCGAGCTCGGGCTGACGTGGTTCCATGACAGAAGTACTCTCTCCACGCTACCACAACACGGCAGTACGGCGAGTTCCTGGCCGGCCGATCGCTCATTTGGGTTTAGGATGACCGGCGCGCGAATTTAGCTCCGACGACGAAAAGTTAAGTTGGCTTGTGTGGTTCTCTGGTTGGTTCTTGGAAAGGGCATATATGGATTGGAAAGTTGCGCACCCTGATCGATGGACGAGTAGGATTAAATTTCAGGGAGGATAACGTGTACGAGCGTGACTCGGTCCCAGCGCACCCTGCATCATGCCGGGACCCACGTCCGACCTCAGCACCGAGCATTTTGGAACAACAGCCTCAGGCACTCCTGCTTGCGGTAGGGCCTGACCAGTGACCAGCACGCAGCACCATCCCGAACAGCCGGTGAGGTCGCCGGCGCCAGCGACCGCGACCCGTGACGCGCCGGTCACAAGAATGAGATGGCGCTGGCAGTCAATTGACTCAGTTCCAAGAATCATGGTGACATGATCGTCCCAGTGGAGGATGGTTCAGATGTTCAGTCCCACGCATGTTCGTCAGGGCCATGACCGCACGTGATCCGAGGTAACATTCCTGCTGCCTCTCACACATGAGTTGGCCTCCGTTGGATTGGATCATGGAAATTGCTAGTTCAGTCACATCATGCATAGGAATTAAGAGTCAGTAGTCTTCTATCACACTATTATCTACTGTACATTGTCTTGATCTCGTTGCTTGTGTCAAACTTAAATGCATTATATCTGAACTTGGAGTGGAGAGAACCCATGAATTTGGAGCGAACTTGCAAATGCCAACGGAAATGCCTCCAGGGCAATTGTCTCATACAACATCAACACATACATCACCACCACCCATCACCTCAAAAGGCAACATATATTAATCCAGGAAAATGCATACTGATGAATTTTAGGATTTATTATAAAGAAAGAAAAAGCCAGTGTTGCTAAATTATAGCTACTCCCTCCCATCCGAATTAATTGTCGCAACTTTGTACGAGTGTTATATATGTTTAATATATACATAATCATTTTTATCATATTTGAGGGCTTTATGTTTATATCTTAAACGAGCTTAACAAGCTAAACGAGCCAGCTCGCGAGTTATACGAGTCGAGCCAATCTTTTGTTTGAGCTCATTATAGTAACAAGTCGAATCGAGCTAGCTCGTTAATGAAACGAGCTCTAGCGAGTCGAGCCGAGCTGGCTCGACTCGGCTCGAATTCCAGCCCTAGCTGCAACTAATTTGGATCGGAGGGAGTAGCCATAATATATGAAGAAGCCGGGTTATTATGGGACAATGCTCCTTCCCCGTTCCACGGCATGCTCAAGAGTCAAGATCCGGCAACCATGATCTCAACAGCGACTTCTCTTCAGCAATGCTCCGGCATTTGTGCTTTAGATCGTCAAGGACTGCTGCATCGTCAGGGTCTCAACTCCATGTCTGGACTTGTCTTCTCAGAGCAGTGCACTGACAGGATCTCAACTTCATGTATGAACTCATCTTCTGATAGCATTTACGTGGCATGCATGAGCTCCTGCCAGTGCTCTGTTTACGGCTTCAGCCTTTGCTTCCTCCAGCTTTCACCTGGTCCTCCATACCAATTTCTCTTCAGAAACTTTCTCTAGCTTGCACCTCATGATTCGCGAACTGGATCATTTCTTGCAGCTTACCTACTTCGGTACCATTGGTGAACCTCTCTTGCAGCAGCTTTTCAGATGCAGGAGCAAGCTCTTGGCTGTACTTGCTGATCTCGGCGTCACTCTAGAGCTCTGCTTCCTTGTCCAGCGGGTGGTTTGTTGTCCGAACACTGTCTAGCTGAAGAGTTCTTCTGACAAAACTGCAAAAGGGTTACCATCGCAGCTCTAGAGCTCTGCTTCCTTGTCCAGGGGGTGACCATCGCAGCTCTGAGCCGCACTCGAACAAGTTAAAGATCCCGACAAATGCATCAGTATTGCCATAGAACAATATTTTTAAAATAGAACAATTTTTTTAAAAATAGAACAATTTTTAAATCCTTGATTTTTCTTGACTTTTCTATCATTGTTTGAATTCACGAATATTTTCTCAAAATTCGTGGACATTTTTTGAAATTCAGGTATATTTTCTGAAATTCATGAAGATTTCTTCAAATTCGTTTTTTTGAAATATGGGAACATTTTTTCAAATTCATGTTTTCATCTAAATCAGAACATTCTTGTAATATCTGACCCTTTCTCAAATTCGTGATTTTTATTGAAATTTAAAACATTTTTTTATTTCATGATAGGTTTTTGGAATTCAGAACATTTTTTGGAATCCTTGAAATTGGGATTCGTGAACAGTAAAAAGAAAAGAAACGAAAAAGAAAAAAAAAGGAAAGAAAAACAAAAAAGGGGGCGTCCCACTGCTAACACTAGTCGGCCTAAAGTGCGCTGGGCCGCGTCTATGTCTCGCTTCATGCGAGACAGTAGTGCGAGACAGTAGACGGTGTCACCTGCAGAGAGCCGGCAGTGAGCCGGTCCAATAACCAGGTGGTCTCGTCATGCTGACATCACACGTGTGTTTTCCTTTCTTTTTTACTTCTGTGTTTGTTTTGGAAAACACTACTAAACATATATTATGTCAAAAATAGTTTAGTTAATTTTAAAAAAAATGTTCATCACACATTCAAAAAATGCAAGTGCAGTGTAAAAGAAATGTTTGCTCAACTTTTAGAAAATATTTGTACAATTAAAAGAAAATCTTTATGTGACACTTCAAATTGTTCACGCACTTAAAAAATGCCCCCCTCTGTAAAGATATCTAAGAGCATTTAGATCACTAAAGCAGTGATCTAAACACTCTTATATATCTTTATGGAGGTAGTATCTGACATTTTTAAACAATGTTATACAATGTAAAAAAAATGGCACGATCCACCGCATCATGCATTTAGTGTCCGGGGTCAAACATGTTATCCACCCCAGCCAAACGGCCTTTCTCTAGGGCAAGAATATTCTAGAGGATCCGATTGTCCTCGAGGAGATTGTGCACGAGATGAAGCGTTCCAACCGTAAAGCAATCCTTCTTAAACTTGATTTCGAGAAGGCGTATGACCGTGTGAACTAGGAGTTCCTCGGGGAAGTGCTCAAGCGTAAGGGTTTTGAGGTAGGTTGGATCCACCGCATCATGCATTTAGTGTTCGGGGATCAGACGGTGATCAATATTAACGAAGAAGTAGGGAACTTCTTTTGTAACAAAAGATGCTTGCATCAAGGCGATCAGATTTCCCCGTTTCTGTTTAACTTAGTAGCGGATGCCTTGGAGGCCATGCTGGATAGGGCTAGAGCAGCCGGACACATCAAGGGGTTGGTAGACCACTTGATCCCAAGGGGGTGTCTCACTTATAATAGGCTGACGATATAATGCTACTCTTCGAGCTTGATCTGCACAGCATTGTGACAGTGAAGCTTTTTGCTTCTCTGTTTTGAGCTTATGTCGGTCCTCAGGATAAATTTCCTCAAGTGTAATGTTCTAACTATGGGATTTGATGAATTCGAGAGCCAAAGAGTCACATACCAACTGAACTGCTGGCTCAGGAAATTTCCTATCAAGTACCTAGGGCTCCAAATCCTCAACAAGCACATTTCACTCTTAGAATGGGATCCCCTGTATTCTAAGGTGGAAGGGAGAGTGTGTCAGTCGAGATGGAAATATATGTCATCCGACACCAGGCTCATCCTCACTAACTCGAGTTTGTCTTCCCTATCGATGTTCAATATGGGCATGTTTCTTCTTGCATACGGTGTGCACGCCAAGCTAGACACACCTAGGTCTCGTGTTTTTTGGGAAGGGGCGGGCAACAAGCGCAAATATCACATGATCAAGTGGGTGGCAATATCTCGGCCCAAGAAGTTTGGTGGCTTGGGGGTCAGAAACTCTAAGATCATGAACACCGCCCTTCTCATCGAGTGGATTTGGAAGCTTGCTACCAATGAATAGGGCTTACGGGCGCGGATTCTCAAGGAGAAATACTTCTCGAATGGCATGATCTTTGACGCAATATTGTGTGGGTTTGCCTTTTGGAATGGGATCCAGAAGATGAAATCGGCCTTTTTGATGGGGGCCTGTTTCAAGTGCAAAATGGGAAATCCATCAAGCTCTGGCTTGGCAAATGGATAGATGACGAGCCCCTTTGGTTAACCCACCGTACAGTATATTCGGCCACTACTAACCCTAATAACACGATGGTCGAAGCATTTGCCTCTTACCCCTGGCGATCTGGTTTCATCGCATGCTTTCCCAAGTGGAGAGCCAAGCTTGGGAAGTCCTTTGATTGCATTTCTCTGCAGAGGCCTTATTTGACCAACCCGACGATGTATCTTGGAACCTCAATGCCTCCTCTCAGTTCTCGGTCAATTCTATGTACGAGAAGCTGTCTCAAAGTCCGTTGCTTAACTTGGCTAGGGGGCTATGGAAGGCAGCTCTGCCACTCAAGGTCAAGATTTCTTTGGCGGATGTTTAGGAATAGGCTTCCGATGTCGGTCAACATGGCAAAAAGGTAGGGCCCTTGCATCGGAGCCTGCGCGGTGTGTGCGGTGCCGAAAGGCGCTAATCATGTGTTCTTTGGTTGACACTTGGCTCAGTTCGCATGGAGTGCTGCTACATAAGCCTCCGGTCCGTCCTGGAACCCGAGGTCTTCAGCTGAGCTGCCAGGGCTCCTTACGGCTCAACGCGGGCCAACAAAGCATATTCTATGACGATGTTCAGACGCGCTATTCTGGGCTCTTTGGACTGTGCACAATAAAATTATGACCGAGTCCGTTTTCCCTTTGCATTCGGCTGATGTTCTCTTCAAATGCAACATTTTCTTGCAATAGTGGACTATGTTGGGGAAACATAGAGATACTAAGGACATGCAAAGCCCCTTGAGAAGCTTCGTCATATGCAGACCTTGGCGCGCCAACCTGCACCTCATGTGTGACTTTTGGAGCCCGCGTGCTCATCTATTTGGGCCATCTTCCTACCATTACGGGCCATGAGCCTTTTAATCACCTTGAAGTTTGTTCGCACTCTGTTTAACTTTAACAATGTGGGCTTTATTAATTTAAAGCCAGACACACCTTGCGTCTTCGTTCTAAAAAAACTGGTTAATGAATGTTTTAGACGATTTAAACACATTTATGACAAGCGGTATCCACCCATCATGGCTGACGTGGCAGAGAAGTCAACATTGTTTAATTTAACCGTTACTACAGGTGGGGCCCACACGTTAGCATCAACCTTCTTCCTCCTCATCTCTCTCTATCTGACATTTCAACATACACCTCATGGGCGCACCTTGACTAGCTGCCCACGCGCTTGTGCGCTGCCGCTACCACTGCTCGGCCTCTTCTACTAGTCCATGGCCATTAGATCCGGTGAGGAGCAGAGCTGTAGCCAAGGACACCTTGAGCAGGGCGTTGTGCTCGCATTGACAAGAGCATAGCTGAGAAGACGCTGGAGTTGCTTGGCGTCGTGCTTGTGTTGGAGGAAGGCTGCTGTAATGTGTATGTGGCTAAAGCTGTTGTGGCACGTAGTGATGGAAAGAGAATGACAATGACGACGGATGAGTGCACAACGTTCTCCGAAGCAAAGGAATATTAAAAGCTGTTGGAAATATGCCCTAGAGGCAATAATAAAATGGTATTATTATATTTCCTTGTTCATGATAATTGTCTATTGTTCACACTATAATTGTATTAACCGGAATCCGTAATACATGTGTGAATACATAGACCATAACATGTCCGTAGTGAGCCTCTAGTTGGCTAGCTCGTTGATTAATATATGGTTGTGGTTTCTTGACCATGGACATTGGATGTCGTTGATAACGGGATCACATCATTAGGAGAATGATGTGATGGACAAGACCCAATCCTAAGCACAACACAAGATCGAGTAGTTCGTTTGCTAGAGATTTTCTAATGTGAAGTATCTTTTCCTTAGACCATGAGATTGTGCTACTCCCGGATGCTGTAGGAATGCTTTGGGTGTATCAAATGTCACAACGTAACTGGGTGACCATAAAGGTGCACTACAGGTATCTCCGAAAGTGTCTGTTGGGTAGGCACGAATCGAGACTGGGATTTGTCACTCCGTATGATGGAGAGGTATCTCTGGGCCCACTCGGTAGTGCATCATTATAATGAGCTCAATGTGACTAAGGAGTTAGTCACGGGATCATGTGTTACGGAACGAGTAAAGAGACTTGTGGTAATGAGACTGAACAAGGTATAGAGATACTGATGTTCGAATCTCGGGCAAGTAACATACCAATGGACAAAGGGAATTGTATACGGGATTGATTGAATCCTCGACAACATGGTTCATACGATGAGATCATCGTGGAACATGTGGGAGCCAATATGGGTATCCAGATCCCGCTATTGGTTATTGGCTGGAGAGTTGTCTCGATCATGTCTGCATGGTTCCGGAACCCGTAGGGTCTACACACTTAAGGTTCAGTTACGCTAGAGTTGTAATGGGAATATATAGTATGTGGTTACCAAAGGTTGTTCGCAGTCCCGGATGAGATCCCGAACATGACGAGGAACTCCGAAATGGTCTGGAGGTGAAGATCGATATATTGGACGAAGGGCACGGCATTGGAGTCCGGAATTGTTCCGGGAGTACCGGGTGACGACCAGCATGACCGAAAGGAGTTTCGGAGGCCCTGACAAGTGTTCGGGGGCCTTATGGGCCAAGGGGAGGGGGCACATCAGCCCACTAAGGGGTTGTGCGGCCCTCCCACCCCATATCATGTAACCTGGAGAAGTGGGGGCGCCTCCCCTAGGGCAGCTGCCCCTCCCGGTTTGGGGGCCAAGTTTCCTAAGGGTGGGGGCGCCCAAACCCATCTAGGGTTTCCCCTATGGCCGCCGCCCCTCCCCTAGGGAAACCCTAGGGCACCTCCTTCTCCCCTCTTTCCCCTATATATAGTGAGGGAGGGAGAGGGTAGCCGGAACCTTTCCCTGGCACAGCCCTTCCCCTTCCAACTCCTCCTCCTCCTCCGTAGTGCTTGGCAAAGCCCTGCCAGAGAACCGCAAGCTCCACCACTACGCTGTCGTGCTGCCGGAGCTCTCCCTCAACTCTCCTCTCCCCTTGATGGATCAGGAAGGAGGAGATGTCCTGGGTTGTACATGTGTTAAATGCGGAGACTCCGTCGATTCGGCGCTTGGATCGGATCTTCCACGATTTGAATCGTCGTGAGTACGACTCCATCAACCGCGTTCTTGTAACGCTTCCGCTTAGCGATCTTCAAGGGTATGAAGATGCACTCCCTCTCTCTCGTTGCTAGCATCTCCTAGATTGATCTTGGTGACACTTAGGAATTTTTTTGAATTATTACTATGTTCCCCAATAGTGGTATCGGAGCTAGGTCTATGCGTAGATTATATGCACGAGTAGAACACAAGTAGTTGTGGGCGATGATTTGGTCAATTTTCTTGCCGTTACTAGTCCTATCTTGATTCGGCGGCATTATGGGATGAAGCAGCCCGTACCGGCCTTACACGTATGCTTACGTGAGACAGGTTCCACCAACTGACTTGTCTCTCCCACTTTAGTCGGATCGGATTCGATGAAGAGGGTCCTTATGAAGGGTAAATGTCAATGGGCATATCACCATTATGGCTTTTGCGTAGGTAAGAAACGTTCTTGCTAGAAACCCATAGCAGCCACGTAAAACATGCAACAACAATTAGAGGATGTCTAACTTGTTTTTGCAGGGTATGCTATGTGATGTGATATGGCCAAAAGGATGTGATGAATTATATATGTGATGTATGAGATTGATCGTGTTCTTGTAATAGGAATCACGACTTGCATGTCGATGAGTATGACAACCGGCAGGAGCCATAGGAGTTGTCTTAATTTATTGTATGATCTGCGAGTCAATATAAACGCCATGTAATAACTTTACTTTATTACTAACCGTTAGCCATAGTAGTAGAAGTAATAGTTGGCGAGACAACTTCATGAAGACACGATGATGGAGGTCATGATGATGGAGATCATGATCATGGTGTCATGCCGGTGACGATGGTGATCATGCCGCGCCTCGAAGATGGAGATGAAAAGCGCATGATGATATTGGCCATATCATGTCACTTTATGATTTGTATGTGATGTTTATCATGTTTACATCTTATTTGCTTAGAATGACGGTAGCATAAATAAGATGACCCCGAACTCACTAAAAATTCAAGAAATGTGTTCCCCCTAACTATGCACCATTGCGAAGGTTCGTTATTTTGAAGCACCACGTGATGATTGGGTGTGATAGATTCTAACGTTCACATACAACAGGTGTATGCCAGATTTACACATGCAAAACACTTAGGTTGACTTGACAAGCCTATCATGTACAAACATGGCCTCGGAACACGAGAGACCGAAAGGTAGAACATGAGTCGTATGGTAGATGCGATCAACATGGGGATGCGTTAATGACTAGTCCGTCTCACGTAGATGATCGGACAAGACCTAGTCGATTCAGATCATGTATCACTTAGATGACTAGAGGGATGTCTATCTGAGTGGGAGTTCATTAAATACTTTGATTAGATGAACTTAATTATCATGAACTTAGTCTAAAATTGTCTTTACAATCTATCCTGTAGATCCAATGGCCCATGCTAATGTTGCCCTCAACTTCAACACGTTCCTAGAGAAAACCAAGCTGAAAGACGATGGAAGCAACTATACGGACTGGGTCCGTAACTTGAGGATCATCCTCATAGCTGCCAAGAAAGCATATGTCCTTGAAGCACCGCTAGGTGACACACCCATTTTCCCAGCAACTCAAGACGTTATGAACACCTAGCAGTCGCGTAGTGATGATTACTCCCTGGTTCAGTGCGACATGCTTTACAGCTTAGAATCAGTGCTCTAAAAGCGTTTTGAGCAACACAGAGCATATGAGATGTTCCAAGAGCTGAAAATGGTTTTCCAAGCTCATGCCCGGGTCGAGAGATATGAAGTCTTCGACAAGTTCTATAGTTGTAAGATGGAGGAAAACAGTTCTGTCAACAAGCATATACTCAAAATGTCTGGGTCGCACAACTGCTTGTCTCAACTGGGAGTTAATCTTCCAGATGACTCGGTCATTGACAGAATCCTCCAGTCGCTTCCACCTAGTTACAAGAGCTTTGTGATGAACTACAATATGCAAGGGATGTAGAAGTCCATTCTTGAGTTATATTCGATGCTGAAATCAATGGAGGTGGAGATCAAAAAGGAACATCAAGTGTTGATGGTGAATAAGACCACTAGTTTCAAGAAAGGCAAGGGTAGGAAGAACTTCAAGAAGGACGGCAAGGGAGTTGCCGCGCCTGGTAAGTCAGTTGCCGGGAAGAAACCAAAGAATGGACCCAAGCTTGAGACTGAGTGCTTTTATTGCAAGGGAAATGGTCACTGGAAGCGGAACTGCCCCAAGTACTTAGCGGATAAGAAGGCCGGCAACGCCAAAGGTATATATGATATACATGTTATTGACGTGTACCTTACTAGCGCTCGTAGTAGCTCCTGGGTATTTGATACCGGTGCGGTTGCTCACATTTGTAACTCAAAACAGGAGCTGCGGAATAAGCGGAGACTAGCGAAGGACGAGGTGATAATGTGCGTCAAGAATGGTTCCAAGGTCGATGTGATCGCCGTCGGCACGCTACCTCTACATCTACCTTCGGGATTAGTTTTAAACCTCAATAATTGTTATTTAGTACCAGCTTTGAGCATGAACATTGTATCAGGATCTTTTTTGATGCGAGATGGCTACTCATTTAAGTCCGAGAACAATGGTTGTTCTATTTATATGAGAGATATGTTTTATGGTCATGCTCGGCTGGTTAATGGTTTATTTTTATTGAATCTCGAACGTGATGTTACACATATACATAGTGTGAATGGCAAAAAAATGTAAGGTTGATAATGGTAGTCCTACATGCTTGTGGTACTACCGCCTTGGTCACATTGGTGTCAAACGCATGAAGAAACTCCATGCAGATGGACTTTTGGAGTCTCTTCATTATGAATCATTTGACACGTGCGAACCATGCCTCATGGGCAAAATGATCAAGACTCCATTCTCTAGAACAATGGAGTGAGCAAGCAACTTGTTGGAAATAATACATACTAATGTATGCGGTCCAATGAGCGTTGAGGCTCGCGGTGGCTATCGTTATGTTCTCACCCTCACTGATGACTTATGTAGATATGGGTATGTCTACTTAATGAAACACAAGTCTGAGACCTTTGAAAAGTTCAAAGAATTTCAGAGCGAGGTAGAGAATCAACGTGACAGGAAAATAAATTTCTTACGATCAGATCATGGAGGAGAATACTTGAGTCACGAGTTTGGCACGCACTTAAGGAAATGTGGAATTATTTCACAACTCACGCTGCTTGGAACACCTCAGCGTAATGGTGTGTCCGAATATCGTAATCGCACTCTATTGGATATGGTACGATCTATGATATCTCTTATCGATCTACCACTATCATTTTGGGGTTATGCTTTAGAGACTGCCGCATTCACTTTAAATAGGGCACCGTCTAAATCCGTTGAGACGACACCGTATGGATTATGGTTTGGGAAGAAACCTAGGCTGTCATTTCTGAAAGTTTGGGGATGCGATGCTTATGTCAGGAAACTTCAACCTGAAAAGCTCGAACCCAAATCGAAAAAATGCGTCTTCATAGGATACCCCAAGGAAACTATTGGGTATACCTTCTACCTCAGATCCGAGGGCAAGATCTTTGTTGCCAAGAATGGATCCTTTCTGGAGAAAGAGTTTCTTTCGAAAGATGTAATTGGGAGGAAAGTAGAACCTGATGTGGTACCCCTCTTGAACCGAAGAGTAGCACAACTCAGGAAGATGTTTCTGTGGTGCCTGCACCGACTAGAGAGGAAGTTAATGACAATGATCATGAAACTTCGGATCAAGCTGCTAATAAACTTCATAGGTTAACAAGGACACGTTCCACACTAGAGTGGTACAACAACCCTGTCCTGGAAATCATGTTGGTAGACAACGGTGAACCTTCAAACTATGAACAAGCGATGGCGGGCCGGGATTCCAACAAATGGCTTGAAGCCATGAAATCTGAGATAGGATCCATGTATGAGAAAAAAGTATGGACTTTGGTGGACTTGCCCAATGATCAGCAAGCCATAGAAAATAAGTGGATCTTTAAGAAGAAGACTGACGTGGATGGTAATGTGACCGTCTATAAGGCTCGGCTTGTCGCTAAGGATTATCGACAAGTTCAAGGGGTTGACTACGATGGGACCTTCCCACCTGTAGTGAAGCTGAAGTCCGTCTGAATCATGTTAGCAATTTCCGCATTCTATGATTATGAGATCTGGCAAATGGACGTCAAACTGGCATTCCTTAACGGTTTCCTTAAGGAAGAATTGTATATGATGTAGCCGAAAGTTTTGTTGACCCTAAGAATGCTGACAAGGTATTCAAGCTCCAACGCTCCATCTATGGGCTGGTGCAAGCATCTCGGAGTTGGAACAATCACTTTGATGAAGTGATTAAAGCGTTTGGGTTTATACAGACTTATGGAGAAGCATGTATTTACAAGAAAGTGAATGGGACCTCTGTAGCATTTCTCATACTATATGTGGATGACATACTGTTGATGGGAAATGATATAGAACTTTTGGAAAGCATAAAGGCCTACTTGAATAAGTGTTTTTCAATGAAGGACCTTGGAGAAGCTGCTTACATATTAGGCATCAAGATCTATAGAGATAGATTGAGATGCCTCATTGTTCTTTCACAAAGCACATACCTTGACAAGATATTGAAGAAGTTCAATATGGATTAGTCCAAGAAGGGGTTCTTGCCTGTATTGCAAGGTGTGAGATTGAGCGCAGCTCAACGCTCGACATCGGTAGAAGATAGAGAAAATATGAGTGTCATCCCCTATGCCTCATCCATAGACTCTATCATGTATGCCATGCTGTGTACTAGACCTGAAGTGAACCTTGCCATAAGTTTTGTAGGGAGGTACCAAAGTGATCTTGGAATGGAACACTAGACAACATTCAAGAATATCCCGAAGTAGTTGAGAAGGACTAAGGATACATTTCTCGTTTATGGAGGTGCCGAAGAGCTCGTCATAAAAGGTTACGTCGATGCTAGCTTTGACACAGATCCAGATGACTCCAAGTCACAAACCGGATATGTGTATATTTCAAATGGTGGGGCAGTCAGTTGGTGCAGTTGTAAAGTAAATGCGGATCTAAATGTCGCAGATCCTTTGACTAAACCTCTTCCATGAGCAAAACATGATCATCACTAGAACTCTATGGGTGTTCAATTCATCACAATGTAACTGGATTATTCACTCTAGTGCAAGTGGGAGACTGTTGGAAATATGCCCTAGAGGCAATAATAAAATGGTTTTTTATTATATTTCCTTGTTCATGATAATTGTCTATTGTTCATGCTATAATTGTATTAACAGGAATCCGTAATACATGTGTGAATACATAGACCACAACATGTCCCTAGCGAGCCTCTAGTTGGCTAGCTCGCTGATCAATAGATGGTTGTGGTTTCCTAACCATGGACATTGGATGTCATTGATAATGGGATCACATCATTAGGAGAATGATGTGACGGACAAGACCCAATCCTAAGCACAACACAAGATCGAGTAGTTCATTTGCTAGAGCTTTTCTAATGTCAAGTATCTTTTCCTTAGACCATGAGATTGTGCAACTCCCGGATGCCGTAGGAATGCTTTGGGTGTATCAAACGTCACAACGTAACTGGGTGACCATAAAGGTGCACTACAGGTATCTTCGGAAGTGATTGTTGGGTTGGCACGAATCGAGACTGGGATTCGTCACTCCGTACGACAAAGAGGTATCTCTGGGCCCACTCGGTAATGCATCATCATACTGAGCTCAATGTGACTAAGGAGTTAGTCACGGGATCATGTGTTATGGAATGAGTAAAGAGACTCGTCGGTTACGAGATTGAACAAGGTATAGGGATACCAACGATCGAATCTCGGGCAAGTAACATACCGATGGACAAAGGGAATTATGTACGGGATTGATTGAATCCTCGACATCATGGTTCATCTGATGAGATCATCGTGGAACATGTGGGAGCCAATATGGGTATCCTGATCCCACTATTGGTTATTGGCCGGAGAGATGTCTCGGTCATTTTTGCATGGTTCCTGAACCCGTAGATTCCAGACACTTAAGGTTCCGTGACGCTAGAGTTGTAATCGGAATAGTATGTGGTTACTGAAGGGTTTCCGGAGTCCCGGATGAGATCTCTGACGTGACGAGGAACTCCATAATGGTCCGTAGGTGAAGATTGATATATTGGACGAAGGGTATTGGAGTCCAGAATTGTTCCCGGAGTACCGGGTGACGACCAACGTGACAGAAAGGAGTTTCGGAGGCTCCGGCAAGCGTTGGGGGGCCTTATGGGCCAAGAGGAGGGTGCACATCAGCCCACTAAGGAGATGTGCGCCCCTCCCACCCCATCTCATGTAACTTGGAGAAGTGGGGGCGCCTCCCCTACGGAAGCCGCTCCTCCCGGCTTGGGGGCCAAGTTTCCTAGGGGTGGGGGCGCCCAAACCCATCTAGGGTTTCCCCTGTGGTCGCCGCCCCTCCCCTAGGGAAACCCTAGGGCACATCCTCCTCTCCCCTTTCCCCTATATATGGTGAGGGAGAGAGAGGGCAGCCGCAACCGTTCCCTGGCATAGACCTTCCCCATTCCAATTCCTCCTCCTCCTCCTCCGTAGTACTTGGCAAAGCCGTGCCGGAGAATCGCAAGCTCCACCACCACGCCGTCATCCTACCGGAGCTCTCCCTCAAATTCTCCTCTTCCCTTGCTGGATCAAGAAGGAGGAGACGTCCCGTGCTGTACGTGTGTTGAACGTGGAGGCGTCGTCCGTTCGACGCTTGGATCGGATCTTCCGCGGTTTGAATCGCCGCGAGTACGACTCTATCAACTGCGTTCTTGTAACACTTCCGCTTAGCGATATTCAAGGGCATGAAGATGCACTCCCTCTCTCTCATTACTAACATCTCCTAGATTGATCTTGGTGACACGTAGGATTTTTTTTGAATTATTACTACGTTCCCCAACAAAAGCATCAGCCACACACATGTCGGTGCATGCGTGCGTCGTCACTAGCTAATCGCCGGTGCCCATACGTGTGTATACATCGTTGAGCTTGGAGGTGGCGGCGTCCACTTAGGTGCTCCCGGACACTAGTGCAACATCGAAGGCATGCAGAAACCACTTAGCATGACGGTGCACGTCCACTCGGGAACATAGAGAGCGAGCAGCGTGCAGCAAAGATGGCTCACTACGTCCTTCTTGCCATTGAAGAGAGCCCAGATGAACATCCCCGTGCACCTATTTCTGCATGCACGCCGCTGGCGTGTCACCGTCCACTTCCTCGTTCCAGAGTGGTAGGGGAATGTTCAGTTGTGCATTGCCAGAGTTCACCTGCTCTACTTGTTTGAGGAAAAGCCAAAAAAAGAGAGAAAGGAGGAGGTGGAAGGTTGATGCTAACACGTGGTCCCCATATGTAATAATGGTCAAAATAAATGGCTTTGAATTTTCTGTCATGTCAACATTGACGGGTGGGTTTCACTTATCATAAATGTGTTTAAATCGTCTAAAACAGTCAATAAATGTTGTTCGTAGTTTTATGCAACAAGATTAGTTGAAATTGGTAGTTTTCTTGTTGATGTTTTAAAAACAGTAGTTCAGTGCAACACCGACTTCAAATATGCTATTTTTTGTAAATACTTCGCAGAATCAAGGGGTTGTGTGCTAATAATATATATAATCCGATGCATCTTCATCGTAAACCACTTGAAGTTTCGATCATCAGCAAGCCAATTGTCAATGGACCAGTGATGCATTTCGCTTAGTAGAGTTAATAAACTACTGACCCTTATATGGATCCTTTGTCGAAAATAATATAAAATCAATTCTTATTTGGCTATATAATATAGAGTTGATAGATACATTCTATCTAATATCTAGAACTTTGTATAGTTTGGGAAGAGGTTTTGTGAGAATCTACTTCAACCGCTGCATATTGCTAGAATAGGTTGAAGTAGTCTCTTCTCAGCTGAGTATCTAGATGTTAGATAAATTTGTATATGGCCACATAGAAAGCTATTAATTAGTTGTAGCTGCACTCTACCGGCAGATGGTAGTTGATCCTTTCCTTATTTTCATAGTAGTTGTAGGTCATGTACTTGCGCTTGACGTTCTTTTACGATGCCTTCTGCGCGGGTGATAGGTCCCAAAACTTGTTCCACCATAGGTTGGGTGAGCCACACGGCGCACCTCCGGTGGCGGGGCAGGCGTCGACATTGAACCTCTGGAACGCAGAGGTAAATGGCGCACAGTTCCAGTCGACTTTGATCTTGCCATTGTCGGTCGCCCAGGGAGAGCCATCCTAGATGCTTGCCCGGATTCTCATCGTCCCGTCGGGAACTGGTAGGCCGGCATGCAGCCCGCTAGGTCCTTGAGCACCCGAATGGGTTTTTCATCGACAAGCATCCTACGATCGAGGTGCACGTGATATATATGCTGAGTAAGAACAAAAAGAATAGGGACCCGGTCGATGACTTACACTAGCTGGTGTTGGTTCAAGAGTATCTTGTAGTCATGGATAGCTGCTACTGGGTCGAAACAGAGGTAGAACTTCTGCTCTCTATAGCCCTGGCCGTTGAGGAAGATGTTGGTCTGGAGAGCCGCTGGCTTGCCATCGACGTTGCCCAAGAACTCGAAATCCACCTCGTCGTGGTCACCATACTCGGGTTTTGTCATGAGCTAGCTGTACAAGAATGTATATATATATCTGACTTATGCTTTTCATCAAATCAAAGGAAATGGCTGAGCATATAAGATGTGTCAGCACATACATAGAAGGCCGTTACAACTCCGGTAGTATACTTGGCAGGTAACTTGATCCTCATGTGGAATAACCCTGAACCATACATCATCTTTGATCTAAATCCAGCTCCTGCACTCGACAAAGATGCAAAGAAACAAATATTTAGTCAATTTAATCAATTGGAGTCCACTTAAATCACATGATTAACATAATCTCCTGATCATCCATGCTTAGGAGAAAGTGTGTTAAGTACTCCCTCCAATTCAATAAAAGTGCCACAACTTTAAATTAAGGTTGGTTCAACTTAAGTTCAAAGCTGCAACATTCATTATGGATCGGATGAAGTATCATATATGATGGAAAAAGAAATGGTGATATGTACCAGAGTTTCTATCCATGGTGAGGGAAACTTGTGTCCCCTGATTGGCTAGGTGATAACCATCAGCACGCCATACCGACATGAAGTTCTCATTGAACACCGTCGCTGGCGCTCCCAGGCTAAGTACGCTGGAGAGGAGAAGGACAAGGAGGAGAGCCCATGGCTGCAAACTAGAAGTCATTGCTAACTCGATTGGCAAGAGATCTATGTGTGCATCTTGTTTAACAAAGTTCTGAGCTCAGTCTGACACTGCTTCAACATATTAGACCACGACTCTTATATAGACTAATTCCATTCAAAATTTAATCAAGTAAAAATAGCCATAAATAAATATCTTTTTAAAACATGCAAATTATTGAACATTAGAAGAATTTAATTGTGAATCACTATAAAGTAATGTATGTATGTATATATGTACACACACACACACTCACACACACACACACACATATATATATATATACACACACACAGCCAGTCTATTATGCTAATATTAGCAGAATAGTTGTTCTGATAACACTTTCACACTGCATGCTCAATAGAAGCGAACTGCATCCTCTTTACGATGAGCACTGCAATGCTTCACGGGAGAACTGCTTCATTTTCAGGCGGTCCGTCCAAGTTTTCTATGTGGAATCAGGTGTTGCGGGATGACTTAATTTGTTTCTGGATCTCATTTGACCTTTATTCTTTGTAATTTACAGGAAAAACGACTAGAATCTTTGCAAATCGAGCGATTTGGCGGATGAGCTTTCTCTGTTCGTTCGTGTTTGCGTCGGATGCGACTTTTTCGTGCTCGGATGTTGTTTGTTAGTAGGAATTATTTGATTGCGTTCATTTTAATCGGTCCGTTTACTCTACAATTTGTCTAATTTTTAGGAGTTAGTTTCAATTTCTGCAAAATTGATTGTCTAGGCGTGTGAGCTTTGTCCGCTTGTCTGTTTTTGTTGTATTTTTGGATTTTGTGCGCTGATTCGTTTTGAATCTTGTAATTAGTTTCTTGTTTTGGTTTGAATTCAACGTATTGCGTGTGTACTGTTCGTCTTTTTGGTGTGCATTTTTTAAAATAGCTCATGCTGTTCATCGAAGTGGTAGTGGGTTTGATGTATTTTTTGGTGGGTAATTGTTCAAATTTGAGTGGTTGCAGAATGTTTTGGCCACTTATCGAACTGCGAGTGGAATTGGCACCTCTGTTAGTCTCCTACATGTCTGGACCTGTACTACTTTGATTTTATTGTTGCAGTTCTGGCATATGTTTGTAGTGTGTTGCATTTTGTTAAGTAGTGGACTTTAATGTAACTGTATTATAGTGGGAATGACAGCTTAGGAGATAATTCTTTTTCTCAGACTGCATTCTGCATTTCAGAGAACTGCATAGTATGCACTTTCGTACTGCATTAGTAGAATAGTTATGCTGCTATTTCTTGTATTTATGTCAATTCTTCTAAACTCCATACCATGAGAATTCTGTTAAAGAACATAGGTTAACTACAAAGTTTTCGACCATTGGCATTGCATTTTTATTGTTCAAAGTATTGCATTTTTTTATATAAGGACCGTACTGTGTGTATGAGAGAACTGCATTTCTGTCAGCAACAACTTGTCTAAAAAGGGTGATAAAATGA
Organism: Triticum aestivum; assembly: GCF_018294505.1. Classification (NCBI taxonomy): domain Eukaryota; kingdom Viridiplantae; phylum Streptophyta; class Magnoliopsida; order Poales; family Poaceae; genus Triticum; species Triticum aestivum. Next base: position 155,718,578 of record NC_057801.1, on the reverse strand, counting down.
TGCAGATGAGGTTGCATACTTTAAGTAGGCACCGTCCAAGCCTTCTGATCGACATAATTTTAAAAGCATACAACATAAGCAAAGCATTAGAATATCCCACCAATGGCTTTAGCGTTTATCCTAGAAAACCTACAGTGAAAATATGGTAAATTTGAGGGAGTCTACTTCTTTATAGAAAAATGCCATGGCCACTTGTCCAGCCTCAAAGTCGTTCTGGGAGACAAAATCATTCTAGCTAGTAGTTATGTTGATGCAGTCTTCAGAGTCAATGTGGTAGTCAGCTTGCATGTCTGCATACCCATTCTTGTGTTGTGTCTCCAAGGTAACCTTCCATGAACTCGGAGCAGGAAATTTTATTATGGATGACAGTTTCTGCATTTTGGCATGGATGGAAAAAGAATTTTTAAGTAAACAACAAATGTTTTTCTTTTATATTTAGGATGATTTGTTTATGTCGACTTAAATATGTACATATATACGACTACTATTTAATAAAGTAGTTGCAATGTATGAACAAATTTATATATGGAATTGACGTGTAGTTTTAGTAGGATATTATTATACTGTAATATGTTTGTTCTGCAAGGTCATTTAGAGTGTACTTCGCTAACATGTTAAGAGAACTGCAACACTGATCTATTGAACCTCTTTTCTTGTTCATGTGTTGGGGTTCTGATCTAACTAGTGTCGATACCTGGTGTGGTACTGAAGAAAAATAGGTGGAACTATGTAGTCTTAATAGCTAACAAATCTGAACAACAATACAAATTCTGTTTGTATTTGTTGATACTACTGAAAAAATTGATGAAAATATACATTCAGATGTGGATTTGCAGCCTAGATTGTGTCAAAAATTATGAGGGAAAAACATACCCAACTTCCCTGCAGGTCTGCGGGTGTGAGGTGATAAAGAAATGGTGCCCGAAAGCCCCTGTTGGGTATCATCAGGCACCCGAGCATGTTGCGCCACTCGGTGTTGGTGAGCTCTAGACCCTCTACGTACACGCATGTGTCCGCTACCGGCGCCATCCTTGCCAAACACCCGCACTTACAATCCATGGTGGGTTCAGTGGAATTTCAGGGAACAACTAGGGATGGGAGGAACCCTAAATCTAAGATTTGAAGAAAAAGAGGAACGGGGGGAGGAGTTGTGTTAGTCTGGAGCATGAATGGATTGGTTTTTATGCACCCAATTGAGCAACGGAAGTAATAAATGTTGTGGTTGGTGTTAGGTGTTGGATTGATTCTGATTCAGTGTACGCAAATGCATTTGAGAAGCAACATCAGTGCTTACTTGAATATAGCGAACTGCATTGTCGTGTCACAACGAACTACAGAACGCGTGGTTGGGCCTGTGTTTGGGGAGTGGCATGTGGGATTTTTTTTAATTTTCAGTGGCCTCTCTTTTGCGTGTTGGGCCTGTGTTTGGGGAGTGAAGACGTATTCGGCTCAAGTCGGCCTGTCAGCATGGCTGGTTCCCGCGCGCTCTGTGTGCGCCCTAATATTTAGTCCCACCTCGCCCGCGGAGAGCACACACGACCTGTTTATAAGCCCTGGCGAGGCATCCGTATCGAACTCCTCTGTTACTTATTTGGGCGCTTATACACGGTGCTCACTACTCTATCCCTCTGACCTGTGGGCCCATGTGTGCCCGACCCCATGCATCGTCACTCAGAACGGACTCGCCTGCTGTGGGCGTAGACTTACTACGAGACTGGCTGGGGCCTGGTTTCAGCTGGGTGGTCAATTTTTTTCTTTGTGTTTTTTCGCCTTGCATATTTTCTAATGTACGTGCATGCACTTCTTAGTAAATCATTTGTACACTGCATTGATACTGTCTCTGTACTGCATGTTCACATATTCCGCACTACATATACATGTGCATTTTTGTGCACTGCATGCTGGTCGCATTTTTCTTTTTGTGTTTTTTCCTCTTACGTATTCTTTTTCTAGTGTACGGTGTGCACTGCTTTGTTGGGTATGTGTGAACTGCATTTGTCAGAGTGCTATACTGTAGGTGTATTTTTTTTGTCTTGCTAAATTTTCAAATGTAGGGGCATGCACTGCTTAGTAAATCATTTGTGCACTGCATTGATTATGTCTGTGTACTGCATGTTCACATATTTCACACTACATATAGATGTCACATTTTCTTTTCGTGTTTTTACTCTTATGTATTCTTTTTTCTAGTGTACGGTGTGCACTGCTTTGTTGGGTATGTGTGCACATCATTCGTCAGAGTGCTGTACTACATGTGTACACATTTTTGCAATGCATGAATCCTATTTGTGCACTGCTGATACATCTCGGTCATATCTATAATTTTTGATTGTTCCATGCCAATATTATTCAACTTTCATATACTTTTGACAACTTTTTTTACTATTTTTGGGACTAACATATTGATCCAGTGCCCAATGCCAGTTCCTGTTTGTTCCATGTTTTATGTTTCGTAGAAACCCCATATCAAACAGAGTCCAAATGGGATAAAAACGGATGGAGAATATTTTTAGAATATTTATGATTTTTTGGAAGAAAAATCAACGCGAGACGGTGCCCGAGGGGGCCACGAGGCAGGGGGCGCACCCCAGGGGGCAGGCACGCCCCTGACCCTCGTGGGCACCCCTTAAGGCGGTTACTGCTCTTCTTTGGCCGCAAGAAAGCTAATTTTCGGAGAAAAATCTTGGCGAAGGTTTCAATCCAATTGGAGTTACGGATCTCTGGATATAAAAGAAACGGTGAAAGGGCAGAATCAGGGAACGCAGAAACAAAGAGAGACAGAGAGACAGATCCAATCTCGGAGGGGCTCTCGCACCTCCCACGCCATGGAGACCATGGACCAGAGGAGAAACCCTTCTCCCATCTAGGGAGAAGGTCAAGGAAGAAGAAGAACAAGGAGGGCTCTCTCCCCCTCGCTTTCGGTGGCGCCAGAATGCCGCCGGGGGCCATCATCATCACCGCGATCTACACCAACACCTCCATCATCTTCACCAACATATCCATCACTTTCCCCCATCTATATTCAGCAGCCCACTCTCCCACAACCCGTTGTACCCTCTACTTGAACATGGTGCTCTATGCTTCATATTATTATCCAATGATGTGTTGCTATCCTATGATGTCTGAGTAGATTTTCGTTGTGGTATCGGTAATTGGTGAATTGCTATGATTGGTTTAATTTGGTTGTGGTTATGTTGCTATCCTATTGTTCCCTCCGTGTCGCACAAGCGTGAGGGATTCCCGCTGTAGGTTATTGCAATACTTTCATGATTCGCTTATAATGGGTTGCTTGAGTGACAGAAGCATAAACCCGAGTAAGGGGGTTGTGGCGTATGGGATAAAGGGGACTTGATGCTTTAATGCTATGGTTGGGTTTTACCTTAATGATCTTTAATAGTTGTGGATGCTTGCTAGAGTTCCAATCATAATTGCATATGATCCAAGAGGAGAAAGTATGTTAGCTTATGCCTCTCCCACATAAAATTTGCTATCGGTCTAGTAAAGTAGTCAATTGCTTAGGGATAATTTCACAACTCCTACCACCACTTTTCCACAGTCGCTATATTTACTTTATTGCTTCTTTATCTAAACACCCCTTAATTTATATTTACGTACTCTTTATTATCTTGCAAACCTATCCAACAACACCTACAAAGTCCTTCTAGTTTCATACTTGTTCTAGGTAAAGCGAACGTCAAGCGTGCGTAGAGTTGTATCAGTGGTCGATAGAACTTGAGGGAATATTTGTTCTACCTTTAGCTCCTCGTTGGGTTCGACACTCTTACTTATCGAAAGAGGCCACAATTGATCCCCTATACTTGTGGGTTATCAAGACCTTTTTCTGGCGCCGTTGCCGGGGAGTCATAGCGTGGGGTGAATATTCTCGTGTGTGCTTGTTTGCTTTATCACTAAGTAATTTTTATTTGCTTTTCTAAGTTGTTCTCTATCTTTAGTTATGGATATGGAACACGAATTACCAAAAAAATAGTTGTACCTACTACACCAATGGTTGAAGAACCACTCAAAATCTATCACACTCCTGAAGCTTTTTACTTGGATCATCTTCAATCCCTTTGTGCTCATGCTGAAACCCCAACTAGCTTAGTTGAGGGCAAATCTTTAGATGAGCATGCTTGTTATGTGCGACACCATATATCTAAAAAAGGGAGACTATTACTAGATCAAATTCATTGTTTGCAATGCTATGCTTGGAATTTATGTGAAATATATGATGTTACTTGTTGTTCTAAAAACCCTAAGAAACACCTTCCTTACCAATGTGAGTTTATTGATAATGGAATCGTATCTTCGTATGCTAAGCGTGTTTATAATTACTATGATGTTCAACAAACTGAAGAATTTGTTGCTTTTAAGGGTGCTTATGAAATTGCTTCTTTGATTGAAACGTATGATGCTACTCTTTACAAATCTGAAAATTTTGCCATACTTAAATATTGTTATGATAATTATGCTTCTAATGCCTATGTTAAACCATATATTGAGGACTCCTCCGCTGTCCAAGAAGAGACTAATATTTTGTAGGAGTCTATGGAAGAAGAAATTGATGAAACTATGAGCTCATTGGATGAAAAAGATGATGAGGAGAGCGAAGAACAAAAGGAGGAAGAGCGGATTAGCTACCCGTGCCCGCCTTCTAATGAGAGTAACTCTTCAACTCATACATTGTTTCGTTTCCCTTCGTGCTTACCGAAGGATGATTGCTATGATGATTGTTATGACACTACTGGAATCAGCTAATTTGCCATCTGCCAGCTCTTTGCCATCAGCTAGCAGACGGCAAAGAAGCTCTTTGCCATCAGCTACCCGAAAGCAGACGACAAAGAACTGGCTGATGGCAAAGAAAGCCTTTTCCATCAGCCTGTTCTTTGCCGTCCGCTAGCTGACGGCAAAGAATCTTTGCCGTCCGCTAGCAGACGGCAAAGAGGGAGGGGGGCCCCACTGAGGAGCTGGTTAAAAAATACTTAACGTCCCCCCGCTTTGCCGTCCGCAGCAGACGGCAAATATGAACAAAAGCGGACGGCAAAGGAGGGCGGATGGCAAAGGCTACCCTAACTAACCTAACTAACGGTCGAGCCCCCTCCCCCGCCCGTTACTCATCTCTTCTCCCTCGACCTCCTTTGCCCCCGCCCCCGCCGCCCCACCGCGCCGCCCTCGCCCCCGCCGCCCGGTGCTGCCCCCGCCCTCGCCGCCCCCGCCACCGCCCCCGCAGCCGCCGCCGCCCCCACCCCCTCCCCCACCCACCACCGCCCCCACCGTCCCGCCGCCCGGCGCTGCCCCCGCCCGTCCCCGCCCCCGCCCCCGTCCCCGCCCCTCCCGCCCGGCGCCGCCTCCGCCCCCGCCACCCGGCCATCCCACTGCCCCAGAGCCCCGCCGCCCCCACCCACCCACCACCCCGGCGCCAGCGTCGCCCCCTGCTCCGGTGAGGTTTTTTTGCTGTTTTTCTTTTTTTGCTGTTTAATTCTTGTTTAATTGTTAGTGTTAGTGTTAGTGTTAGATTTAGTGTTAGAAAAGAAGAAAATTTAGTGTTAGTGTTAGAAAAAGAATATGTAGAAGAAAAGAAGAAGAAGTGGAAAAAAGATGAAAAAGAAGAAAAGAAAAGAAGTAGAAAAAAGATGAAAAAGAAGAAGAAGAAAAGAAGTAGAAGAAGTAGAAGAAGAAGAATAGAAGAAAAGAAAAGAAGTAAAAGAAGTAGAAAAAAGATGAAAAAAGAAGAAGAAGAAGAAAGGAAAGAAGAAGAAAGGAAAGAAGAAGAAGAAGAAGAAAGGAAAGAAGAAGAAGGATAGAAGAAGAAGAAGAAAGGAAAGAAGAAGAAAAAAGAAGAAGAAGAGAAGGAAAGAAGAAGAAGGATAGAAGGAAACACCCCGACCACTGACCCCGACACCCCGACCCCGACACCACACCCCGACACCTGACCCCGACACCCTGACCCCGACACCCCGACCCCGACACCACACCCTGACACATAGACCACGACACCACACCCCGACACCCCGACCCCGACACGACAACCTGACCCCGAAACAGCACCCCGACACCGACATGACAACCCGACCCCCTAAACCTCCCGAAAAGGTGCTCTTTGGCCTTCCAGAGGCTGACGGGGTTATATATTTGTGAATTATTAGTTAGGTCATATATTTTCGATTTTGTTATGAAAAACATCACATATAATTGTGTTGATCGGGTAGATATAAATGTGCAGTTGTTTCGTCGCTGCGAGGTTTGGTGTTCGACGACCTCGCCGTGCGTTTGACGAGCTCTGCCCCTTCGTTCATGGGTGAGCACAAATGGCATGTCCTTCTCCCCCATTAATTATTTGCACAAATGACATGAAATTTGGTAGCTAGCTATATATGTGTCTTGAATCATCAGTATGCGTAACCAATATGTGTCTCCCGTTCGAAAGCGTCATAGTTATAAATATGCATGCATTTGCATATTTATAACCTTGATTCTTTTGAATTGTCCAACGCTATCCATGGACAGCCCGAGTATGTGTAGATTGGGTTCGTTTTCCCATATGCTTTGCTCCGGATCCGACACATAAATTTCGTCAGTGCCTCCCCTGTTGTTCTCCGGGTACACATCCTCTCTGTTTATTGCAGAGACGTGTATCAGGAGAATAGCGGGGAGGTGCTGCCGAAATTTTGCGTCGGATCCGGATCATAGCTTGGGAAAATGAACCCAATCTACACATACTCGAGTGGGATTAGGAACAAATGGAGCGCTGAATGGTTCACAAAAACCAAGGGGTTTGTGCAAGCCGCATTTGCAAATGGCCAGAGGAAAACTTGGTGCCCCTGTTTCCGATGCGGCAATTGGGAAAAGAGGACAGAGGCTGAAATGGGTAAACTGTCACATCCCTAATTCTGGTCTGACCTATGCCAACTTCCATGTGTGCATCATGTTTAAATTCAAATGAAACTTGAATTGAGGAATTTTCAAAAGCCTCAGAAAAACCTCTAAAAATAACCAACATTTAAATCTCATCAAATGAGTCCAAGAAAATGTTCCTGTTATTCTGTGAAAATATTGGCATGAGGAAAATTCAAACCAATATTTTTGGAGTCAGAGAAATAATTTATTTTGGGTCTTTGATTTAAATCAATTATATATTTGGGTTGGAATTATTTCTGCTATATAAGAAATAATGTTCAAATATTTTGTAAGTTTGCATGTGACCTTGGACTAGCTCTCTGAGCTCACATAAAAATTTACAGAAGTTTTAAAATGGTTTAGTTTCCAAACTAAACCAAAACAAAATAACAGAAATAGAAAAGAAACAAAAGAGAGAGAGAAGAAAGTTACCTAGCGCTTACCTGCAGCACAACCGGCCCAGCACTGTAGCTGATCGGCCCAGCCCACCACCGCCTCCTCCCTGTCGCCTTCCTCCTCGCGCCAGTAGGCAGAGGCGTGTCTCCTGCGCGCGCACCCGCGGCCACTTCCTGCTTCCACCTCCTCCTGCCTTCCCCGAATCGTCGACTCGTCGCCATCCGGCCTTCCCCGAGCTCGCCGTCCACCCCACGACGATCACCGTGAGCTTCTACCTATCCTCCCCCTCTCCGTTTGCTCTGCCGCGCACCGTAGCGACCACACCGCACTCACCCGGACGCGCCGCCGCCCGCACTCATCGCCGGTGATGCTCCGGTGACCATTTGGTCCCGGGCATGCGCCCAACGCGCTCCCCGCATCGCATAGAGCCTCCGTGGCACCTCGCCTTGCTCGTTTGCGCACCGCAGCCCCATCCCCACTTGCACCCGAGCTTCGGCCGCCGCCGAGCTCGTCGCCGGCACCACTCCGGCCACTCCCCGGCCGCGCCACCATCACAGTTGGATGCGGACGAGCGTCCGCATTCCGTAGCTGTGCTTCGTGCACCAAACGGCGCCCTGTGGGCAAATCCCGCAGCACGCCGCCGCGTCTGGCCTCGCCGGCGGCTGAACGCCGGCAGGCTTTGACCCGTTGACCGGCGGGTTTGACCCCGCTGACCTAGTTGACTAGGTGGGGCCCTCTGCTAATTAACCTAGTTTAGGATTAATCAGAATTAGTTAGTCTAATTAGCTACTGACAAGTGGGTCCCACAGATCAGGTTTGACCTGGCTGACCCAGTTGACCTGCTGACATCACACCTATGTCATGCTGACGCAGTAACTTATTTTCTGGATTTATTCTTATATAGGAAATTCCAGAAAATGATTCAAACTTCTAAAAATTATAGAAATTCAACCGTAACTCCAAATTAAATAATTTATATATGAAAAATTATCAGAAAAATCCAATCTATCCATCTGTAGCATTTTCATGCATGTTAGAACAACTTATGACTACTGTTTAGGACAATTCAATTAAATGGCATATGAATATCCACATATGGAGTTTTAATTTGAACTTAGGGTTCAAACCAACTCCATTTAACTTGCTGCTAGTTGCATTAGTTCAAACCACATCATATTGCCATGTCACATTCATGCATCATATTGTTGCATTGCATTGATTGTGTTCTCCCTTGTTTGCTGGTATTTGTCCCCTCTCAGTAGACGACATTCCGATGATGAGTTCGATGACACCGATGAAGAGCTATACTATCTTCAGAAGTGCCAGGCAAGCAAAACCCCCTTGTTCCTTCCGATACAATCCCACTCTCTCGCTCCTGCTCTCTTTTAATGCATTAGGACAACACCGATTCATCTGTTACTTGCTGCGGTAGCTGAACCCCTTTATCCTTTGCATGACCTGTCATTGCCACAGTAAATAGATGAAACCCACTAGCATGAGTAGGAGTTGTTTGAGCCCTGTTGTGCCTACTCATTCATGCTTGTTTGTCATGCCTGCTACTGCTTAAGTTGAGTCAGGTCTGATTCATCGGGGATGAATCAGAGGTGTGTGAACATGTCCTATTGTTGAGAGCTAAGTGTGTGAACACGATTTGGTAAAGGTAGCGGTGAGAGGCCATGTAGGAGTACATGGTGGGTTGTCTCATTGCAGCCGTCCTCAGGAACTGAGTTCTGTGTTTGTGATCCATGACCAGTTACTACCACACATTGGGTTCCGGTAACTCGACCCCTCTCGACTTATTAATCAACAAGATCTCTGTCCAGGAGTTGCAACTAGTTTCTGGTGTTTGTAGGTAGTGTTAGTAGTCTACCAAGTGGCACCCGGTACATGTGGGCTTGGGACAGACTAGGCACAGTGGCCCGGTGTACCAAGTAGCACCCGGATGGTGGGCTTGGGAACCCTGCACACATCGTTAGGGGCCGTGAGCGACACCCCGGCCGGATCTCCTTGCGGATGGAACCCGAATAGGCGATAAACCTGGACGAGAGACTTGTGTGGTTAGTAAGGTCGTGGCCGACACCCTCGTTGGGCTTCCGCTTGAAGGTTGCCGAGTACATGTCGTGTAAACGGCGGTAAGTGGTGAGAGCGTGTGTGAAGAAGTACACCCCTGCAGGGTTAATATGATCTATTCAAATAGCCATGTCCGCGGTAAAGGACTTCTGGGTTGCCTATACAGTTCATAGACAAGTGAAAGTGAATACTCTAAAATACGCAAGATAGGCGTGAGTGCTATGGATGGCGTTCTCGTAGGGAGACGGGAGCGGATCCATAGTGGTGTATTGATATGGTGAATATGTGGACTCGTGTGCGCCACCTCAGAAGAGTTACTTGCAGTCGTAGTTCAGGTTAGCCATCGAGTCAAAGCTGGCTTGCTGCAGTTAAACCCCACCACCCCCTATGTTGATAATGATGCATATGAAGATAGTTCTGATGTAAGTCTTGCTGGGTACATTTGTACTCACATTGCTTAATTTATGTTTTTGCAGAGAGACTTCAGTCTCGCTAATAGTTCCTCGTGGACTTCGACGTTTAGCTTGTTACCTCATCTACGATCTTGTGCCCTCGGCAGGATCTGGTAGATAGTCAGGCTTCTCAGCCTTTTTCTTTTGTAGATGTTTGTACTCAGACATGTTAAGCTTCCGCATGTGCTTTGACTTGTATGCTCTGAATGTTGGGTCATGAGACCCATGATTGTAATATCTCGCTCCTCGAAACCTATTGAATAAATGCTTGAGTTGTAGAGTCATGTTGTGATGCCATGATGTACTTGCACATATCGAGCATATTGTGTGCATGATATTGAAATGCTTGGTATGTGTGGGATCTGACTATCTAGTTGTTTATCCTTAGTAGTCTCTCTTACCGGGAAAGGTCTCCTAGTGTTTCCACTGAGCCATGGTAGCTTGCTACTGCTCCGGAACACTTAGGCTGGCCGGCATGTGTCCTTCTTTGTTCCGGTGTATGTCCCTTCGGGGAAATGTCACGCGATGAATACCGGAGTCCTGTTAGCCCGCTATAGCCCGGTTCACCGGTGTCCTGCTAGCCCAGTGCTACAGCCTGGATTCACTCGCTGATGACCGACACGTTCAATGCTGGGTCATGGATGCCTGTCCCTGTAAGTTAGTGCCACTTTGGGTTCACGACTAGCCATGTCAGCCCGGGTTCTTTGTCATATGGATGCTAGCGGCACTATCATATACGTGAGCCAAAAGGCGCAAACGGTCCTGGGCCAGGTAAGGTGGCACCCGTGGGAGTACCGTGCGTGAGGCCGCAAAGTGATATGATGTGTTACATGCTAGATCGGTGTGACTTAGGATCGGGGTCCTGACAGCTTTGGTATCAGAGCTTGACTGCCTATAGGATTACCAAGCCAAACTAGTCGAAGTTGAGTCTAGAAATTCTTTAATTATATAAGGGAATTTATTGTGGGATGGAACGTACGGCTCTTTTTACTCCTTATACCTTATGCCCTTCTGATCTGAGTCATCTTATCTTTCCTACGGGGTTAAGGAATTAGGATTTCTCTTCTTTCTATCAGGATCACGTGTTACTAATCCGTAGACCTACAGGATTGATGGTTCTAAGCTTGAGTTCAGTTCCTACTATCTTCTGTATGTTAACTGTTGATCTCGCAACCTTGATATTGTGCTTCTGAGTGGCTATGCCACCATTTTTGTAGCATGTCTCCAATCTTTCGAGCATTTACAGCCGTTATGCTGTCCGAGTCATCCCAGGTTTCTAAACAATCTGATGCACTTGCAAAATCCTTTCCCTCTGGTTTCGATGTTCTTCTATGCCAGGTTAATCACACAAATTGTTGAGTTGAGGTACGCTATTGCCTCGACATATATGTTGGAGTTTTTATTATGACCCTAGGTGTCTTAGGGGATCATCTAGTAGTCTAGCCATGTTTTGTGGTCCCAGTGTGATGATTCTGGCCTTTATTCTTGAAAGCATCCCGTGATGCCACTTAGTAGTAGGTATTCTACTCCTGGGTTTCTGAACCTGAGATTTCCCTACTTACTTCATGTTGTTAGTGTTGCTCGTACCTTTAGGATATTAGTAACCTTTGCGATAGTCCTCGAGGTACGTGGTATATCGTTCTTCCAATACCATGAACCAATATGGCAGCAGTCTTTCTGAGCCAAAAGATCACAATAAGAGTGCTCTTGATGAGTTCTCCATTCTATATTGTGAATCTGCCAGTTCTACCTTTCTGCATGGGTTATCCGGAAGAAATGTTGAGCTTTGCTCGACATACTAATCTATGCATCCACAACTCAGAAAGATATATGTTCCTTTGAGTTGCCCTCTTTAGTTGTCCTCTGACCTTCGTCTATCAATTGATAGTCAAGAGTATGCGTGAATTCGCTCATCGATGTCTATTACTCTTGTGGTCCGTCAAGCCATTCTATTCCGGAATGACTAGGAGAGACAAACTCCAGTACCTCATCCACATCCAGGATTGGGTCAAAGTAGTTGTGCTCCGCAGAATAAATACTAATCCAACTTTTGCTCTGCTCCACCTTGCAGTATTACCATCTTTATATCAAGAATATCATGGGAATTGCACACCATCCTATGAACTCTTGATACAGTGGTACTCTCTCCATCATTATTCATTTCTCGGTTCCCGTGTTGTCGCAACCGGAATGTCGACAAGTGAATCATGATGTGTGAAATCAATACTCCTAGAAACCTTGTTGCTTGGTAAATAAAGGACAATAATTTCATTCTTAGCGTGTTGGTTCTTGAATCATCATTCTAAGACCGATCGTGCTACCTAGTCCCTATTTTCGGTGCACCCTTCGATCAATGAGTTAGGATTGTGCCAATCCCTCGTTCTTTTGATCATATCGTCTTGCCCTGTAAAGCAAGATTGTTCTTGAGCTTAGTGACATATCGGTGGTTCATGATTTTCCGTATATCTTCTCGGAAGTATTACCAGGTTGTCACCTGACCGCTATGTTGAGTTCGTGATCAAGTTGGTTTATTCCTGTAAACCACACTTTCTCCAAGAATCCGTGTTGGATACCCCTGAGCTAGTTGGTTAAGCTAAACGACAACTTGGAGAGTTGGAAGATAAAAGCTTACCTAACTTAGTTCGTTTCAAAGGGATATCCTGGTGTTGGTGTGTTAGTTGAAGAAAGATGATATCTTTATTGGTTGATCCTCGTGATCAATTGTTGGATCTATTATCTTACCCAAACCTTGGATTTGAGTATGGGCTATCGTCAAATCAAATCAGAACCAACGATATTCGTAACGTCTTCTTACTCGTGGTTGTTCCTCGAGCATACACCATTATATCTTTCGGGTCTGACCAATGCTATCACCTTGTCCACATAATTATGGAATTCCATTTATATGGTCATCCTGATGACTTGTTGTTGAGCCCATCGACAACATCCTTATCTTGTCCATGATTCATGTTGAACATCTAAGCTAGTGTTGGAAGCTTTATAAGCATTTTCTTCATGACCCATTCATGAAGCATAAGCTTGGATGAAAGGAGTGACTTTCTCGAATTCACGTGCACCTGATGTAAGTTGCCGCCATGGATCCGAGAAAGATTGTTTTTTCTTTTATGGAATCGTCCCAAGTTGGTCATGCACATGTGTGAAGTACTCTATGGTTTGTAGGTTGGCCCAGCACTGTAGCTGACCGGCCCAGCCCACCACCGCCTCCTCCCTGTCGCCTTCCTCCTCGCGCCAGTAGGCAGAGGCGTGTCGCCTGCGCGCGCACCCGCGGCCACCTCCTGATTCCACCTCCTCCTGCCTCCCTGCTCGCTTCCTCGACCACCTAGAGACGCCCCGCAGCCCCCCCTGGCCCGTCTCACTCTCTCCCGTGCTCCTTCCCTCCTCTGGCTCTCTCCCTCGCACCACCCGAGCGCAGCCGTCTTCACCAATTAGAACCACCGCGGCCACAGGCCCTTCCTCGCCTCGCCGACGTGTCCATGGCCTCCGCCTCGACGCCCTCGTCCTCCCCGTCGACTCACTCGATGCCGGACGCCTCAAAACACCATCACCGACCTCTTCTTCATCGTCGGCCGCCGCGGATCCCCTTCGTCGACTCGTCGCCATCCGGCCTTCCCCGAGCTCGCCGTCCACCCCACGACGATCACCATGAGCTTCTACCTATCCTCCCCCTCTCCGTTCGCTCTGCCGCGCACCGTAGCGACCACACCGCACTCACCCGGACGCGCCGCCGCCCGCACTTGTCGCCGGTGATGCTCCGGTGACCATTTGGTCCCGGGCATGCGCCCAACGCGCTCCCCGCATCGCGTAGAGCCTCTGTGGCACCTCGCCTCGCTCGTTTGCGCACCGCAGCCCCATCCCCACTTGCACCCGAGCTTCGGCCGCCGCTGAGCTCGTCGCCGGCACCACTCCGGCCACTCCCCGGCCGCGCCACCACCACAGTTGGATGCGGACGAGCGTTCGCATCCCGTAGCTATGCTTCGTGCGCCAAACGGCGCCCTGTGGGCAAATCCCGTAGCACGCCGCCACGTCTGGCCTCGCCGGCGGCTAAACGCCGGCAGGCTTTGACCAGTTGATCGGCGGGTTTGACCCTGCTGACCTAGTTGACTAGGCGGGGCCCTCTGCTAATTAACCTAGTTTAGGATTAATCAGAATTAGTTAGTCTAATTAGCTACTGACAAGTGGGTCCCACAGGTCAGGTTTGATCTGGCCAACCCAGTTGACCTGCTGACATCACACCTATGTCATGCTGACGCAGTAACTTATTTTCTGGATTTATTCTTATATAGGAAATTCCAGAAAATGATTCAAACTTCTAAAAATTATAGAAATTCAACCGTAACTCCAAATTAAATAATTTATATATGAAAAATTATCAGAAAAATCCAATCTATCCATCTGTAGCATTTTCATGCATGTTAGAACAACTTATGACTACTGTTTAGGACAATTCAATTAAATGGCATATGAATATCCACATATGGAGTTTGAATTTGAACTTAGGGTTCAAACCAACTCCATTTAACTTGCTGCTAGTTGCATTAGTTCAAACCACATCATATTGCCATGTCACATTCATGCATCATATTGTTGCATTGCACTGATTGTGTTCTCCCTTGTTTGCTGGTATTTGTCCCCTCTCAGTAGACGACATTCCGACGATGAGTTCGATGACACCGATGAAGAGCTATACTATCTTCAAAAGTGCCAGGCAAGCAAAACCCCCTTGTTCATTCCGATACAATCCCACTCTCTCGCTCCTGCTCTCTTTTAATTCATTAGGACAACACCGATTCATCTGTTACTTGCTGCGGTAGCTGAACCCCTTTATCCTTTGCATGACCTGTCATTGCCACAGTAAATAGATGAAACCCACTAGCATGAGTAGGAGTTGTTTGAGCCCTGTTGTGCCTACTCATTCATGCTTGTTTGTCATGCCTTCTACTGCTTAGAGTTGAGTCAGGTCTGATTCATCGGGGATGAATCAGAGGTGTGTGAACATGTCCTATTGTTGAGAGCTAAGTGTGTGAACACGATTTGGTAATGGTAGCGGTGAGAGGCCATGTAGGAGTACATGGTGGGTTGTCTCATTGCAGCCGTCCTCAAGAACTGAGTTCTGTGTTTGTGATCCATGACCAGTTACTACCACACATTGGGTTCCGTTAACTCAACCCCTCTCGACTTATTAATCAACATGATCTCTGTCCAGGAGTTGCAACTAGTTTCTGGTGTTTGTAGGTAGTGTTAGTAGTCTACCAAGTGGCACCCGGTACATGTGGGCTTGGGACAGACTAGGCACAGTGGCCCGGTGTACCAAGTAGCACCCGGATGGTGGGCTTGGGAACCCTGCACACATCGTTTGGGGCCGTGAGCGACACCCCGGCCGGATCTCCTTGCGGATGGAACCCGAATAGGCGATAAACCTGGACGAGAGACTTGTGTGGTTAGTCAGGTCATGGCCGACACCCTCGTTGGGCTTCCGCTTGAAGGTTGCCGAGTACATGTCGTGTAAACGGCGGTAAGTGGTGAGAGCGTGTGTGAAGAAGTACACCCCTGCAGGGTTAATATGATCTATTCGAATAGCCGTGTCCACGGTAAAGGACTTCTGGGTTGCCTATACAGTTCATAGACAAGTGAAAGTGGATACTCTAAAATACGCAAGATAAGCGTGAGTGCTATGGATGGCGTTCTCGTAGGGAGACGGGAGCGGATCCATAGTGGTGTATTGATATGGTGAATATGTGGACTCGTGTGCGCCACCTCAAAAGAGTTACTTGCAGTCGTAGTTCAGGTTAGCCACCGAGTCAAAGCTGGCTTGCTGCAGTTAAACCCCACCACCCCCTTTGTTGATAATGATGCATATGTAGATTTGTACTCACATTGCTTAAATTATGTTTTTGTAGAGAGACTTTAGTCTCGCTAATAGTTCCTTGTGGACTTCGACGTTTAGCTTGTTACCTCATCTACGATCTTGTGCCCTCGGCAGGATCTGGTAGATAGTCAGGCTTCTCAGCCTTTTTCTTTTGTAGATGTCTGTACTCAGACATGTTAAGCTTCCACATGTGCTTTGACTTGTATGCTCTGAATGTTGGGTCATGAGACCCATGATTGTAATATCTCGCTCCTCGAAACCTATTGAATAAATGCTTGAGTTGTAGAGTCATGTTGTGATGCCATGATGTACTTGCACATATCGAGCATATTGTGTGCATGATATTGAAATGCTTGGTATGTGTGGGATCTGACTATCTAGTTGTTTATCCTTAGTAGTCTCTCTTACCGGGAAAGGTCTCCTAGTGTTTCCACTAAGCCATGGTAGCTTGCTACTGCTCCGGAACACTTAGGCTGGCCGGCATGTGTCCTTGTTTGTTCCTGTGTCTGTCCCTTCGGGGAAATGTCACGCGATGAATACCGGAGTCCTGTTAGCCCGCTACAGCCCAGTTCACCGGAGTCCTGCTAGCCCAGTGCTACAGCCTGGATTCACTCGCTGATGACCGACACGTTCGATGCTGGGTCATGGATGCTTGTCCCTGTAAGTTAGTGCCACTTTGGGTTCACGACTAGCCGTGTCAGCCCGGGTTCTTTGTCATATGGATGCTAGCGGCACTATCATATACGTGAGCCAAAAGGCGCAAACGGTCCCAGGCCAGGTAAGGTGGCACCCGTGGGAGTACCGTGTGTGAGGCCGCAAAGTGATATGATGTGTTACATGCTAGATCGGTGTGACTTAGGATCAGGGTCCTGACAGCTTTGGTATCAGAGCTTGACTGCCTGTGGATTACCAAGCCAAACTGGTCGAAGTTGAGTCTAGAAATTCTTTAATTATATAAGGGAATTGATTGTGGGATGGAACGTAAGGCTCTTTTTACTCCTTATACCTTATGCCCTTCTGATCTGAGTCATCTTATCTTTCCTACGGGGTTAAGGAATTAGGATTTCTCTTCTTTCTATCAGGATCACGTGTTACTAATCCGTAGACCTATAGGATTGATGGTTCTAAGCTTGAGTTCAGTTCCTACTATCTTCTGTATGTTAACTGTTGATCTCGCAACCTTGATATTGTGCTTCTGAGTGGCTATGCCACCATTTTGTAGCATGTCTCCAATCTTTCGAGCATTTACAACCGTTATGCTGTCCGAGTCATCCCAGGTTTCTAAACAATCTGATGCACTTGCAAAATCCTTTCCCTCTGGTTTCGATGTTCTTCTATGCCAGGTTAATCACACAAATTGTTGAGTTGAGGTACGCTATTGCCTCGACATATATGTTGGAGTTTTTATTATGACCCTAGGTGTCTTAGGGGATCATCTAGTAGTCTAGCCATGTTTTGTGGTCCCAGTGTGATGATTCTGGCCTTTATTCTCGAAAGCATCCCGTGATGCCACTTAGTAGTAGGTATTCTACTCCTGGGTTTCTAAACCCGAGATTTCCCTACTTACTTCATGTTGTTAGTGTTGCTCGTACCTTTAGGATATTAGTAACCTTTGCGATAGTCCTCGAGGTACATGGTATATCGTTCTTCCAATACCATGAACCAATATGGCAGCAGTCTTTCTGAGACAAAAGATCACAATAAGAGTGCTCTTGATGAGTTCTCCATTCTATATTGTGAATCTGCCAGTTCTACCTTTCTGCATGGGTTATCCGGAAGAAATGTTGAGCTTTGCTCGACATACTAATCTATGCATCCACAACTCAGAAAGATATATGTTCCTTTGAGTTGCCCTCTTTAGTTGTCCTTTGACCTTCGTCTATCAATTGATAGACAAGAGTATGCGTGAATTCGCTCATCGATGTCTATTACTCTTGTGGTCCATCAAGCCATTCTATTCCGGAATGACTAGGAGAGACAAACTCCAGTACCTCATCCACATCCAGGATTGGGTCAAAGTAGTTGTGCTCCGCAGAATAAATACTAATCCAGCTTTTGGTCTGCTCCACCTTGCAGTATTACCATCTTTATATCAAGAATATCATCGGAATTGCACACCATCCTATGAACTCTTGATACAGTGATACTCTCTCCATCATTATTCATTTCTCGGTTCCCGTGTTGTCGCAACCGGAATGTCAACAAGTGAATCATGATGTGTGAAATCAATACTCCTAGCAACCTTGTTGCTTGGTAATTAAAGGACAATAATTTCATTCTTAGCGTGTTGGTTCTTGAATCATCATTCTAAGACCGATCGTGCTACCTAGTCCTTATTTTCGGTGCACCCTTCGATCAATGAGTTAGGATTGTGCCAATCCCTCATTCTTTTGATCATATCGTCTTGCCCTGTAAAGCAAGATTGTTCTCGAGCTTAGTGACATATCGGTGGTTCGTGATTTTCCGTATATCTTCTCGGAAGTATTACCAGGTTGTCACCTGACCGCTATGTTGAGTTCATGATCAAGTTGGTTTATTCCTGTAAACCACACTTTCTCCAAGAATCCGTGTTGGATACCCCTGAGCTAGTTGGTTAAGCTAAACGACAACTTGGAAAGTTGGAAGATAAAAGCTTACCTAACTTAGTTCGTTTCAAAGGGATATCCTGGTGTTGGTGTGTTAGTTGAAGAAAGATGATATCTTTATTGGTTGATCCTCGTGATCAATTGTTGGATCTATTATCTTACCCAAACCTTGGATTTGAGTATGGGCTATCGTCAAATCAAATCAGAACCAACGATATTCGTAACGTCGTCTTACTCGTGGTTGTTCCTCGAGCATACACCATTATATCTTTCGGGTCTGACCAATGCTATCACCTTGTCCACATAATTATGGAATTCCATTTATATGGTCATCCCGATGACTTGTTGTTAAGCCCATCGACAACATCGTTATCTTGTCCATGATTCATGTTGAACATCTAAGCTAGTGTTGGAAGCTTTATAAGCATTTTCTTCATGACCCGTTCATGAAGCATAAGCTTGGATGAAAGGAGTGACTTTCTCGAATTCACGTGCACCTGATGTAAGTTGCCGCCGTGGATCCGAGAAAGATTGTTTTTGCTTTTATGGAATCGTCCCAAGTTGGTCATGCACATGTGTGAAGTACTCTATGGTTTGTAGGTTGGCCGCCTCCATTCTATATGGGTTTCCTAGCACACCAAGCCACTGGCTGATTTGTTCAAGGACAAGAAGTTCCTTCATAAGAGCTAATCTGGACTTATGTAAGGACTCCGATATCCTTGTTAATGGTTCCCAACCAGAACTCGGTAGTGTTTTATTGTAAGACTACCATGTGATCATGTCTGTCGGGGACAGCGTGTTCACATGTGTGTAGCAGAACCAGCTCATGTTTTGGAGCTTGCTATCGTAGCTCATTTCCCGAGAATCTCGCAACGTTATCTCGTCGAATTGTGTTGCAAACTCTCATTTTTCTTCCTAGACTCGATGTGTCTGGAATATCCTGACACCAACCAGATCTGAATCTCAGGCGGATATGATGGTTGGAACATTTCCCAAGAACTATAATATTGATCCCTCGATAACTGGTAAAGTGGATGTCGTGGCCAGCACACCCAGCCAGAAGACCTATTATTGTAGTATCTTGATTGAAGAAGTTGTCCACCTCCCCATAAGGATTTCGTAGGATTTAATTCAGTAGTTGTTTCCTTATGGATTTTTGCATTCACGAAGTCCAACCTTTACTTGATGTCCTAGATATCAAACCATATGAATGGGATACACTAGCACATCAAGGAGAACATTAGAAGCGAAGTGCTAAATGTCCCTCGGTCGATCATCCAGATTTCGTCCCCTTGGCCTCGCTAAGGTGAAATCTGAGAAGGTGTTGTCTTCCTTTCCATCTGCATCGTCCATCGCTATTCATCATGGTAGTATGTTGTGTTGTCAGGATCTTTGACACTGATATTGGTAAAACCTTGATGAATATGGAGATGCTCAAGTTCTTGAGAGCACGCACAAGCGCTAGGTGTTATCATCGGCACTATCTGGGCTTGCTCTCAGTTCCTCGGTTATGCTATAACTTCTCAAATACTGGACTCACTCTCTACTGTTGAGCTTCTTCCTAGTTACTAAAATCATTCCTTGTGTTGTTTTCAACAAGGTAATCCACATCATCCATTCTAATTCGGGTATGCCATTCTACCGAACCCCTCCAAACGATCGCTCGAGAATTGCCTTAGGCTGGTATAAAGAGTTTCAATGATCTCTGAATCAAAGGTAATTCTTTTTGCCACTTAAGGGGATATTTCTACAAGTCACCTTCCCTAAGGTGCCCCGTTATGGTATCATGGCAACTCAAGTCCTCGCTACGTTGACAACAGTTCACCACCCTCTTAGGTGTGGAATTGTTGTCTACCTAGTGACCCTCATCATCCGTTCCACTCCATCCCTCTAGATGTATGCTTCGTGTCTCAGCTTGGGAGATGTTGCTATGTCTCATCCCATGAGTTGATCCTGAGTTGTTCGGTCTTCAAGAAGATCAATCCTTCTAGAGTTTTCCTTTCCTCTTCTTGTCATGATTAGCTGGAGTTCTCAGAGGAAGACGTTGAGACAATGATGGTGATCAAATCAACGTTCTTTTGAAGTGCAACCTGGATCGTGAAGATTTCGTTAGTTGCGTTTTCCCCTTCATCTTACCCCACGCCTGAATCTCGGGACGAGATTCTTGTTTAGTAGGGGTGAGTTGTCACATCCCTAATTCTGGTCTGACCTATGCCAGCTTCCATGTGTGCATCATGTTTAAATTCAAATGAAACTTGAATTGAGGAATTTTCAAAAGCCTCAGAAAAACCTCTAAAAATAACCAACATTTAAATCTCATCAAATGAGTCCAAGAAAATGTTCCTGTTATTCTGTGAAAATATTGGCATGAGGAAAATTCAAACCAATATTTTTGGAGTCACAGAAATAATTTATTTTGGGTCTTTGATTTAAATCAATTATATATTTGGGTTGGAATTATTTCTGCTATATAAGAAATAATGTTCAAATATTTTGTAAGTTTGCATGTGACCTTGGACTAGCTCTCTGAGCTCACATAAAAATTTACAGAAGTTTTAAAATGGTTTAGTTTCCAAACTAAACCAAAACAAAATAACAGAAATAGAAAAGAAACAAAAGAGAGAGAGAGAAGAAAGTTACCTAGCGCTTACCTACAGCACAACCGGCCCAGCACTGTAGCTGACCGGCCCAGCCCACCACCGCCTCCTCCCTGTCGCCTTCCTCCTCGCGCTAGTAGGCAGAGGCGTGTCGCCTGCGCGCGCACCCGCGGCCACCTCCTGCTTCCACCTCCTCCTACCTACCTGCTCGCTTCCTCGACCACCTGGAGACGCCCCGCAGCCCCCCTGGCCCCTCTCACTCTCTCCCGTGCTCCTTCCCTCCTCTGGCTCTCTCCCTCGCACCATCCGAGCGCAGCCGTCGCCGCCGATTAGAACCACCGCGGCCACAGGCCCTCCCTCGCCTCGCCGACGTGTCCATGGCCTCCGCCTCGACGCCCTCGTCCTCCCCGTCGACTCACTCAACGCCGGACGCCTCAAAACGCCGTCACTGACCTTTTCTTCATCGTCGGCCGCCGCGGATCCCCTTCGTCGACTCGTCGCCATCCGGCCTTCCTCGAGCTTGCCGTCCACCCCACGACGATCACCGTGAGCTTCTGCCTATCCTCCCCCTCCCCGTTCGCTCTGCCGCGCACCGTAGCGACCACACCGCACTCACCCAGACGCGCCACCACCCGCACTCGTCGCCGGTGATGCTCCGGTGACCATTTGGTCCCGGGTATGTGCCCAACGCGCTCCCCGCATCGCGTAGAGCCTCCGTGGCACCTCGCCTCGCTCGTTTGCGCACCGCAGCCCCATCCCCACTTGCACCCGAGCTTCGGCCGCCGCCGAGCTCGTCGCCAGCACCACTCCGGCCACTCCCCGGCCGCGCCACCACCACAGTTGGATGCGGACGAGCATCCGCATCCCGTAGCTGTGCTTCGCGCGCCAAACGGCGCCCTGTGGGCAAATACCGCAGCACGCTGCCGCGTCTGGCCTCGCCGGCAGGCTTTGACCCGTTGACCGGCGGGTTTGACCCTGCTGACCTAGTTGACTAGGTGGGGCCCTCTGCTAATTAACCTAGTTTAGGATTAATCAGAATTAGTTAGTCTAATTAGCTACTGACAAGTGGGTCCCACAGGTTAGGTTTGACCTGGCCGACCCAGTTGACCTGCTGACGTCACACCTATGTCATGCTGATGCAGTAACTTATTTTCTGGATTTATTCTTATATAGGAAATTCCAAAAAATGATTCAAACTTCTAAAAATTATAGAAATTCAATTGTAACTCCAAATTAAATAATTTATATATGAAAAATTATCAGAAAAATCCAATCTATCCATCTGTAGCATTTTCATGCATGTTAGAACAACTTATGACTACTGTTTAGGACAATTCAATTAAATGGCATATGAATATCCACATATGGAGTTTGAATTTGAACTTAGGGTTCAAACCAACTCCATTTAACTTGCTGCTAGTTGCATTAGTTCAAACCACATCATATTGCCATGTCACATTCATGCATCATATTGTTGCATTGCATTGATTGTGTTCTCCCTTGTTTGCTGGCATTTGTCCCCTCTCAGTAGACGACATTCCGACGATGAGTTCGATGACACCGATGAAGAGCTATACTATCTTCAGAAGTGCCAGGCAAGCAAAACCCCCTTGTTCATTCCGATACCATCCCACTCTCTCGCTCCTGCTCTCTTTTACTGCATTAGGACAACAACGATTCATCTGTTACTTGCTGCGGTAGCTGAACCCCTTTATCCTTTGCATGACCTGTCATTGCCACAGTAAATAGATGAAACCCACTAGCATGAGTAGGAGTTGTTTGAGCCCTGTTGTGCCTACTCATTCATGCTTGTTTGTCATGCCTGCTACTGCTTAGAGTTGAGTCAGGTCTGATTCATCGGGGATGAATCAGAGGTGTGTGAACATGTCCTATTGTTGAGAGCTAAGTGTGTGAACACGATTTGGTAAAGGTAGCGGTGAGAGGCCATGTAGGAGTACATGGTGGGTTGTCTCATTGCAGCCGTCCTCAGGAACTGAGTTCTGTGTTTGTGATCCATGACCAGTTACTACCACACATTGGGTTCCGGTAACTCGACCCCTCTCGACTTATTAATCAACATGATCTCTGTCCAGGAGTTGCAACTAGTTTCTGGTGTTTGTAGGTAGTGTTAGTAGTCTACCAAGTGGCACCCAGTACAGGTGGGCTTGGGACAGACTAGGCACAGTGGCCCGGTGTACCAAGTAGCACCCGGATGGTGGGGTTGGGAACCCTCCACACATCGTTTGGGGCCGTGAGCGACACCCCAGCCGGATCTCCTTGCGGATGGAACCCGAATAGGCGATAAACCTCGACGAGAGACTTGTGTGGTTAATCAGGTCGTGGCCGACACCCTCGCTGGGCTTCCGCTTGAAGGTTGTCGAGTACATGTCGTGTAAACGACGGTAAGTGGTGAGAGCGTGTGTGAAGAAGTACACCCCTGCAGGGTTAATATGATCTATTCGAATAGCCGTGTCCGCGGTAAAGGACTTCTGGGTTGCCTATACAGTTCATAGACTAGTGAAAGTGGATACTCTAAAATACGCAAGATAAGCGTGAGTGCTATGGATGGCGTTCTCGTAGGGAGACGGGAGCGGATCCATAGTGGTGTATTGATATGGTGAATATGTGGACTCGTGTGCACCACCTCAAAAGAGTTACTTGCAGTCGTAGTTCAGGTTAGCCACCGAGTCAAAGTTGGCTTGCTGCAGTTAAACCCCACCACCCCCTTTGTTGATAATGATGCATATGTAGATAGTTCTGATGTAAGTCTTGCTGGGTACATTTGTACTCACGTTGCTTAATTTATGTTTTTGCAGAGAGACTTCAGTCTCGCTAATAGTTCCTCGTGGACTTCGACGTTTAGCTTGTTACCTCAGCTACGATCTTGTGCCCTTGGTAGGATCTGGTAGATAGTCAGGCTTCTCAGCCTTTTTCTTTTGTAGATGTTTGTACTCAGACATGTTAAGCTTCCGCATGTGCTTTGACTTGTATGCTCTGAATGTTGGGTCATGAGACCCATGATTATAATATCTCGCTCCTCGGAACCTATTGAATAAATGCTTGAGTTGTAGAGTCATGTTGTGATGCCATGATGTACTTGCACATATCGAGCATATTGTGTGCATGATATTGAAATGCTTGGTATGTGTGGGATCTGACTATCTAGTTGTTTATCCTTAGTAGTCTCTCTTACCAGGAAAGGTCTCCTAGTGTTTCCACTGAGCCATGGTAGCTTGCTACTGCTCCGGAACACTTAGGCTGGCCGGCATGTGTCCTTCTTCGTTCCTGTGTCTGTCCCTTCGGGGAAATGTCACGCGATGAATACCGGAGTCCTATTAGCCCGCTACAGCCCGGTTCACCGGAGTCCTGCTAGCCCAGTGCTACAGCCTGGATTCACTCGCTGATGACTGACACGTTCGATGCTGGGTCATGGATGCCTGTCCCTATAAGTTGGTGCCACTTTGGGTTCATGACTAGCCATGTCAGCCCGGGTTCTTTGTCATATGGATGCTAGCGGCACTATCATATACGTGAGCCAAAAGGCGCAAACGGTCCCGGGCCAGGTAAGGTGGCACCCGTGGGAGTACCGTGCGTGAGGCCGCAAAGTGATATGATGTGTTACATGCTAGATCGGTGTGACTTAGGATCGGGGTCCTGACACAAACACCTGCAGAAGAATGGTTTTACGCCCGATTATACGATGTGGACATTTCATGGTGAGTCTGCCCAACATGACCGAGCTGAGGTGGATCATCGTCGCACCGACGAGCATGGTACCGGGATGGAAAACATGGTGCAAGACTATGATGATGCTCGGGATTCGGACGAGGAGATGGAGGAATCTGCAAAGGCCTTCAATGAAATGTTGGAGTCTTCAAAACGTCCGCTCCACGAGGACACTGAGCTTTGTCAGTTGGATGCCATCTCACAAGTAATGGCTTTGAAGGCTCAGTTCAACTTGGGCAGAGAATGCTATGACGCAATTATGACAGTATTTGGACGCTTTCTACCCAAAGGCCATGTAATGCCTGCAAACCTGTACCAGTCGGACAAAATCCTCCGTGCACCGAAGATGCCCTATGAGAAGATACATGCCTGTGAGAAAGGATGTGCCTTATTTAGGCTTGACTATGTGGACTTGAACTATTGTCCCATTTGCAAGTGTTCCAGGTATATTGTGGCAGACAACGGTATGGGTGAGAAGACACAGACCAAAATCCCTGTTAGTGTTCTTCGGTATATGCCAATCGTACCAAGACTTCAACGTCTTTTCATGGTCGAAGAGACGGCCAGACAGATGACATGGCACAAAACAGGCAAAAGAACCGAACTAGATGCAGATGGTAATCTGATGATGGTACACACATCGGATGGTGTTGCGTGGAAAAAGTTTGATGAATTACATGCTGACAAAGCAGAAGATCTGAGGCATCCTCGAGTCGGCATCAGCACCGATGGGTTCAATGTGTTTGGTATGACGGCAGCCCAATACAGTTGTTGGCCCGTATTTGTCTTTCCACTCAATCTCCCCCCCGGACAGATTATGCAAAGAAAGAACATTTTCCTGACGTTGATAATTCCAGGGCCCAACTATCCGGGGGAAAATATGAATGTGTACATGCAGCCGCTTAAGGACGAATCGCAAGAAGCCTGGGATAATGGGTTCAAGACATACGACGCCTATAGCAAACGAAACTTCATAATGCGTGTCTGGTACATGTACTCGACGCATGACTTGCCGGCGTATGCGCTATTCGTTGGCTGGTGTGTGCATGGAAGGTTCCCGTGCCCCACATGCAAGGGAGCTCTTGAGTTTTGTTGGCTTCAGGCCGGTCGCAAGTTTTCTTGCTTCGACATGCATAGACAGTTCCTGGATCCTCGCCATAAGTTCAGGAAAGACAAGAAGAACTTCATTAGAGGTAGAGTTGTAAAAAACTCCGCACCACCTGCGTTGACAGGCCAACAGACCCTGGATCAGTTAAAAACTCTCGAGCCAGATCCAGAGCGTCCAGGGTACTTCAAGGGGTATAATTCTGAGCACGCCTGGACTCACAAAACATGCTTATGGGATCTACCTTACTTCAAAGACCTCCTTTGCCCACACAACATCGACATGATGCACACTGAGAAGAATATCACCGAGGCACTTTTTGGTACATTGTTCGGCATAGATGGGAAGGCAAAGGATAATACTAAGGCTAGAGTCGATCTGGAGGCGCTATGTGATAGGCTGCTACAAAACATGAAAGAACCAAAAGGAAAGCAGAACTGGACGAAGCCAAAGGCATGGTTCAATCTTGGAAGGCCAGCTATGAGGGAAATTATCTTGTGGGTGAAAATGCAGTTCATGTTCCCTGATGGGTATGCAGCGAATCTAAAGAGGGGAGCGAGTCTTGATAAATTGAAGATATTTGGTATCAAGAGTCATGATTGGCACATATGGATTGAGCGGGTAATGCCGGTGATGTTGCGTGGCTTCATCCCTGAGGATGAATGGCTAGTACTGGCAGAACTCAGCTATTTCTTCCGTGTTCTTTGTATGAAAGAACTATCGCCTGGCGTGCTAGAAGAAATGGAAGAGTTGGCGCCAGAGTTGATCTGCAAGTTAGAGAAGATCTTTCCACCGGGCTTCTTTAATCCAATGCAGCATTTGATTTTGCATCTCCCGACCGAGGCAAGATTGGGGGGGGGGCGTGCAAAATCGTTGGTGCTACCCAACTGAGAGGATGCAGAAGACACTTCAAGAAAAATGCAAAAATAAACATAGAATTGAAGCGTCTATGGCTGAGGCATTCATCACTGAGGAGGCGGCAAACTTCGTGACAGCACACTACGAAACCAAAAATCGTCATTTGCATAATCCGAAGCCTCGGTACAATGCTGACGAGCCTAAAAAGGGTGGATCCAACCTCAGCCTATTCAAAGGCAATCTCACACCAGCTAGTGTTTCAAATCCAGTATCTTTGGATAACAAAGAATGGCGGACCATTTCGTTGTATATCTTCAACAACCTGATAGAAGTGCGGCCGTACATCGAGTAAGTTCTCGGTACATTGTTTCGCAACTTTTATTTCCTTTGAACTGCTCTTATTCCTGGATATTTCATACAGTCGATACGTCGCCCTATTCTCGTATGGAGCGGTGATCCAAAAGGATTCTGTCGAAGAGTATGAGCTTCTCGCAAAGCAAGGAGGCGGCTATCCCGGTTTCATCTCTTGGTTCAAACAAATGGTAAATTCTATTAGACAATTTCATTTCATTCGCTAATTTTTGCGTAATGCAACAATCCTTTCATATTAAACTTGTAGGCTAATTCAGAGTCTATGGACGCCGAATTGAGACAAGTCGCTAATTAATGGTTTTGACTATAAGGTCCGTTCATTTGACAAATACGACATCAACGGGTATCGTTTTCGTACCTATGGCAAAGAGCTATCTATGGCCGACCGAAAGTCTACAAATTGTTGTGTATCTGCTATCGGCGAAGGAGGTATCGAGTATTATGGGAGAGTTGAAGCAATTTATGAACTTCTATTCTATGGTGAAAACCCACCGAATGTCGTAGTCTTCAAATGTTATTGTTTTCAGCCGAAGGAGACTAGAAGGACTCATGAACATATAGGGCTAGTTGAAATCAACCAAAGCACCCATTTAGATGTTCCTGATGTCTATATTATGGCTCAACAGGCGACCCAAGTATTCTATCTACCCTGGGCCTGCCAAACTAATCCAAATCTGAAAGGTTGGGATGTCGTTTATGAAGTGCCGCCACGTGCTAGACTATCTCCCCCAAAGGAAGAGGATTATGAACCTCACATTAACCCAGACACATATGAAGGAGAATTCTTCCAAGAGACACATCTTTCCAAAAAGCGTTTCAAGAACCGGTATACTTCACCCCAAAACATTGAAGTAGACAGCGACAGTGAATCCCACATCACCCCAGAGGAGGAACAAGAAGAGCCGGAACAAGAAGAGGTTACTGCTGCGGACGACCTCTCAATGCTTGACCGATTACGTAAAGGTGGCCTTCCACATGTTGATGCCACTGAACCCTATGAGCCCGTCATTGATTATAGTGATGATGATGATTATGCATTTATTGATGATACTGATCGAGATTATTAGTAGTGTCAGGTATTCAATTTTTTTATGTTGTACTTGATGATGATACACTTAAGTGATATACATATTATTATTCATGTCGGTATTTTTTTTATGTTGTACTAATTTCGTTTACTCTTTGTCATGGCAGGTGTTGAAAGATGGAAGGGGAGCCGACTGAGGCCAAGGACAAACGTGCCCAAATTGAAGGTGTGCCACACCATCAAGGTAGCTCCAGCTTATATCAGTTCGGGCGGAATTGGGTAATGTGGTTTGCTTCATTATTAATGCAATTCATTCATCATGCTAGCTTGAGCCCTTTAATTACTAATTTACTTTGTTTCTCTCTTTCAGGCATGCTACAATAAGACGGATAAGGTGCCAGAGGGGTACGACCTGTATGCCATGGCCCACACTGCCTCTTACAAGCAAGTCAAGGGGAAGGCGAGGAAAGGGGAGGAGTTTAACCCGAGCCAGATCCCCTACAATCCAGAGCAGGTGATGATATCTAGTGGCGGGAGGTCCCGTGGCTCCATAGCCATTGATCCAGAGATTGCTCCTGAGACCACGGTGAGTTTAATTTGAATGGACGTTACTTGCTAGTCTTAACATTTGAGTGTCATCATGCTAACGAAACATTGGAAATGATCTTTGGTGCAGCGTTACTCCACACAAGCATCACACGATCCTTCTCCAGCTACTGGCCTGAGCCAGCCCGCTCCCACACCTCCATGATCAAGGTAAGTTTCTCTAGTTTTTTGCTTAACAAATGCATAAAGACCTAGACTTAGCTTTATTTCATCCAATATGCTTACCTTAATGACCTAGAGTTAGCTTCTTTTCCTGCAAAATGACTTAATAAGCTTACTGACCTCCAAAACCAGCCATTTTACCTAAGTTAGCTCTAAAACGATCTATACTTAGCTTTGTTTCCTCCAAAATGACCTAAGTTAGTTATAATATGCTTAGTTAACTAGGTTTGCTCAATAATGACATGTACTTACCTTACTTATGTAAAAAACGGCATAATTAGCTTAGTTAGCTCATAAACGATCCATTTTACCTACATTAGCTCTAAAATGATGCATTTTACCTAAGTTAGCTCATAAACGATCCATTTCACCTAAGTTACCTCACAAACGATGGCGTGCTTCTTCTTCTAGTCTTCTTCTTCTAGTCACCTTTTCCTAACTTTCTTATTTGCCATTTTGCAGATTTCATTCACTTCTCGGAAGCTAGCTTGCTATGATGGAGTGCTTGTTTTTTATTTCATTCTCTTCTAGTATTCTTCTAGCTTGCTACGATGGAACTTGCTATCTTGATGAAACTTTGCATTGTAATATGTATGTGCAACTTTGCTATCTTGATGGAACTTGCTATGTATGAGTGGGTGGAACTATATATGTATGTACGATGAAACTTATGTGCTGTTAAATAGCTCTATGAAATATATCTATATATGTCATATATATTTGCTGTGAAAATTGTTGGATTTAAAAAAAACAGAAAAAAGAGCCAATATGCAGGCTCTTTGCCGTCAACCACCGACGACAAAAGTCTCTTTGCCACAGCAGCGGACGGCAAAGAGGCCACATGGCAATTGTGCTTCCTGGGAGGCTGACCTATTTGGTCAGTTTGCCAACAGTGGCTGACGGCAAAGAGAAAAAAAACTTTGCCTACAGCGACGGACGGCAAAGGCCTTCCGATGTTTGACGTCAGCGGTCGACGACAAAGGCTTGCCGTTAACCACCTAATGGAGTAACAGCGCAATTATTGTCGTCAGTATTCTTTGCCGTCGGCAGCTGATGGCAAAGGACCCTTTGCCGTCAGCTGCCCGAAGTGGACGGCAATGTAGCTCTTTGCCGTCCCGTATGTTGCCGTCCACTTTTGCCATCCGCGGCGGACGGCAAAGACCTTTGCCGTCCGCCATCCATGCCTTTGCCGTCTGCCGTGGCTGATGGCAAAGTAGCTGATTCCTGTAGTGTGATCCCGTTGATTCTCTTGAAATACCCCCTCTTGATGATGCTTGCTATGCTTGTGGCCAAGATGCCAATATGAATTATGCTTATGGAGACGAACTTTCTATAGTTCCTTATCCTAAACATGAAATTGTTGCTATTGCACCCACGCATGATAGTTCTATTATCTTTTTAAATTCTCCCGACTACAGTATATCGGAGAAGTTTGTGCTTATTAAGGATTATATTGATGGGTTGTGTTTTACTACTACACATGATGATTTTGATAGATATAATATGCATGTGCTTGCTGCTCCTACTTGCAATTATTATGAGAGAGGAAATATATCTCCACCTCTCTAAGTTTCCAATATGATAAAATTACAAGAAACTGCTTATACTATGCATTGGCCTTTACTTGGTGTGCATGAATTGTTCTTTTATGACATGCCGATGCATAGGAAGAGAGTTAGACTTCGTTATTGCATGATATATGTTACTTTGTGCTCATTACTAAATTACATATCATTGTTAATTAAAATTGGCTTTGAAATACCTTGGGATCTGGGTGGATCCATTACTTGAGCACTATATGCCTAGCTTAATGGATTTAAAGAAAGCGCTGCCAGGGAGACAACCCGGAAGTTTTAGATAGTCATTTATTTCTGTTGAGTGCTTTTATATAGTCTAAAAAACAAAAAAAATAAAGAGGGGAACCTAAAACTTTTTCAAAAAGGAAAGCGAAAGTGAGAAAGACGAGCATTGTTAAAGTGGGAGCTAGCCTTGAACTTTGTTCATGCTCACAGAAACTTTATGAATCTTGATTAAAGAAACTTTTCAACAAAAATAATTATCCCCTTGTACAATTCCATTGTATTATAAAAATAATGTGCCAAGGTTTGCCTTTAGGATGTTTACAATGCTTGTTGGTTTGTGCGGTGCAGTACAGAAACTTTGGCTGTAGTGCGCAATTTTACATTTTTTACTGGAACGTCAAACGGTTCTGAAACTTTTTGAACTGTCTTTCTATACAAATTTTTTATTTTTCCTAATTTTGGTAGAGTTTTTGGTGTACCAGAAGTATGATGAATGTTCAGATTGCTACAGACTGTTCTGTTCTTGACAGATTCTGTTTTTGATGCATAGTTTACTTGTTTTGATGAAACTATCAATTTCTATCAGTGGATTAAGCCATGGAAAAGTTATATTACAGTATACATAATGAAAAAACAAATTATGAATTGGTTTGCAACAGTACCTAGAGTAGTGATTTTCTTTATTATACTAACGGATCTTACCGAGTTTTCTGTTGAAGTTTTGTGTGGATGAAGTGTCTGATCGAGAAGGTCTCGATATGAGGAAAAGGAGGAGAGGCAAGAGCTCAAGCTTGGGGATGCCCAAGGAACCCCAAGTAAATATTCAAGGAGACTCAAGCGTCTAAGCTTGGGGATGCCCCGGAAGGCATCCCCTCTTTCTTCAACAAGTATCGGTATGTTTTCCGATTCGTTTCGTCCATGCGATATGTGCAAATCTTGGAGCGTCTTTTGCATTTGGTTTTCACTTTTCTTTTATGCACCATTCTGGTATGAGACAGTCGTTGGTTGATTTATAGAATGCTCATTGCACTTCACTTATATCTTTTGAGTATGGCTTTATAGAATGCTTCATGTGCTTCACTTATATCATTTGAAGCTTGGATTGCCTGTTTCTCTTCACATAGAAAACCGCCATTTCTAGAATGCTCTTTTGCTTCACTTATATTTGTTAGAGAGTGGGCATATCTTTTGTAGAAAGAATTAAACTCTCTTGCTTCACTTATATCTATTTAGAGAGATGACAGGAATTGGTCATTCACATGGTTAGTCATAAAATCCTACATAAAACTTGTAGATCGCTGAATATGATATGTTTGATTCCTTGAAATAGTTTTGCGATATAAAGGTAGTGATATTAGAGTCATGCTAGTGGGTGACTGTGGATTAGTAGAAATACTTGTGTTGAGGTTTGTGATTCTCGTAGCATGCACATATGGTGAACCGTTATGTAACGAAGTTGGAGCATGAGATATTTTTTGATTGTCATCCTCTGTGTGGAGGTCAGGGGCACGCGATTTTTAACTCCTACCAACCTCCCTCGTAGGAGCATGCGCGTAGTACTTTGTTTTGATGACTAATAGATTTTTGCAATAAGTATGTGAGTTCTTTATGACTAATGTTGAGTCCATGGATTATACGCACTCTCACCCTTCCATCACTGCTAGCCTCTTCGGTACCGTGCATTGCCCTTTCTCACCTCGAGAGTTGGTGCAAACTTCGCCGGTGCATCCAAACCCCGTGATACGATACACTCTATCACACATAATCCTCCTTATATCTTCCTCAAAACAGCCACCATACCTACCTATTATGGCATTTCCATAGCCATTCTGAGATATATTGCCATGCAACTTCCATCATCATCATATACATCGCTTGAGCATTCATTGTCATATTGCTTTGCATGATCGTAAGATAGCTAGCATGATGTTTTCATGGCTTGTCCATTTTTTGATGCCATTGCTATGCTAGATCATTGCACATTCCGGTACACCACCGGAGGCATTCATATAAGAGTCATATCTTTGTTCTAGATATCGAGTTGTAAGTAAATAAAGTGTCATGATCATCATTATTAGAGCATTGCCCCAGTGAGGAAAGGATGATGGAGACTATGATTCCCCCACAAGTCAGGATGAGTCTCCAGACTTTATAAAAAAAAGAAGAGGCCAAAGAAGCCTAAATTAAAAAAAGGGAGCCAAAGAAGCCTGCAAAAAAGAGAAAAAAGAGAGAAAACGAAAGAAGGGGCAATGTTACTACACTTTTACCACACTTGTGCTCCAGAGTAGCACCATGTTCTTCATATAGAGAGTCTCCTATATTGTCACTTTCATATACTAGTGGGAATTTTCATTATAGAACTTGGTTTGTATATTCCGATTATGGGCTTCCTCAAATGCCCAAGGTCTTCATGAACAAGCAAGTTGGATGCACACCCACTTAGTTTTTAGTTTGAGCTCTCATACAGTTATAGCTCTTAGTGCATCTGTTGCATGGCAATCCCTACTCCTCGCATTGACATCAATTGATGGGCATCTTCATAGCCCGTTGATTAGCCACGTCGATGTGAGACTTTCTCCTTTTTGTCTTCTCCACATAATCCCCACCATCATATTCTATTCCACCTATAGTGCTATATCCATGGCTCATGCTCATGTATTGCGTGAAAGTTGAAAAAGTTTGAGAATACTAAAGTATGAAACAATTGCTTGGCTAAAACCGGGGTTGTGCATGATTGAAATACTTTGTGTGGTGAAGATGGAGCATAGCCAGACTATATGATTTTGTAGGGATAACTTTCTTTGGCCATGTTGTTTTGAAAAGACATGATTGCTTTATTAGTACGCTTGAAGTATTATCGTCTTAATGTCAAATGATAGACTATTGCTTTGAATCACTCGTGTCTTAATATTCATGCCATGATTAGAGATATGATCAAGATTATGCTAGGTAGCATTCCACATCAAAAATTATCCTTCTATCATTTACCTACTCGACGACGAGCATGAATTAAGCTTGGGGATGCTGATATGTCTCCGTCGTATCTATAATTTTTGATTGTTCCATGCCAATATTATTCAACTTTCATATACTTTTGGCAACTTTTTATACTATTTTTGGGACTAACATATTGATCCAGTGCCCAGTGCCAGTTCATGTTTGTTGCATGTTTTATGTTTTGCAGAAACCCCATATCAAACGGAGTCCAAACAGGATAAAAACGGACGGAGAATATTTTTGGAATATTTATGATTTTTTGGAAGAAAAATCAACGCGAGACGGTGCCCGAGGGGGCCACAAGGCAGGGGCGCGCCCCTGACCCTCGCGGGCACCCCGTAAGGCAGTTACTGCTCTTCTTTGACCGCAAGAAAGCTAATTTTCGAAGAAAAATCTTAGCGAAGGTTTCCATCCAATCGGAGTTATGGATCTACGGATATAAAAGAAACGGTGAAAGGGCAGAATCAAGGAACGTAGAAACAGAGAGAGACAGAGAGACAGATCCAATCTCGGAGGGGCTCTTGCCCCTCCCACGCCATGGAGACCATGGACCAGAAGGGAAACCCTTCTCCCATCTAGGGAGAAGGTCAAGGAAGAAGAAGAAGAAGGGGGGCTCTCTTCCCCTTGCTTCCGGTGGCGCCGAAACACCACCGGGGGCCATCATGATCACCGTGATCTACAACAACACCTCCATCATCTTCACCAACATCTCCATCACCTTCCCCCATCTATATTCAGCGGTCCACTCTCCCGCAACCAGCTGTACCCTCTACTTGAACATGGTGCTCTATGCTTCATATTATTATCCAATGATGTGTTGCCATCCTATGATGTCTGAGTAGATTTTTGTTGTCCTCTCGGTAATTGGTGAATTGCTATGATTGGTTTAATTTGCCTGTGGTTATGTTGATGTCCTGTTGTGGCCTCCGTGTAGAGCAAGCATGAGGGATTCCCGCTGTAGGATGTTGCACTACGTTCATGATTCGCTTATAGTGGGTTGCTTGAGTGACAGAAGCATAAACCCGAGTAAGGGGGTTGTGGCGTATGGGATAAAGGGGACTTGATGCTTTAATGCTATGGTTGGGTTTTACCTTAATGATCTTTAGTAGTTACAGATGCTTGCTAGAGTTCCAATCATAAGTGCATATGATCCATGAAGAGAAAGTATGCTAGCTTATGCCTCTCCCACATAAAACTTGCTATCGGTCTAGTATAGTAGGCAATTGCTTAGGGACAATTTCACAACTCCTACCACCACTTTTCCACACTCGCTATATTTACTTTATTGCTTCTTTATCTAAAAAGCCCCTAGTTTATATTTACGTACTCTTTATTATCTTGCAAACCTATCCAACAACACCTACAAAGTCCTTCTAGTTTCATACTTGTTCTAGGTAAAGCGAACGTCAAGCGTGCGTAGAGTTGTATCGGTGGTCGATAGAACCTGAGGGATTATTTGTTCTACCTTTAGCTCCTCGGTGGGTTTGACACTCTTACTTATCTAAGGAGGCTACAATTGATCCCCTATACTTGTGGGTTATCAACTGCATCTTCGTCCGTTTTGTGCACTGCTCGAATCTCATACTTTATGCAATGCATGCATCCTAATTCAAATAAAGTTCTTCATAACATAAACAAAGTTCATCATTACAAGCCATTTTGTATGACAATCAAACTAAGTTCAGCAAAAGCAAATGATCACAAGCAAACTAATGATACATAAGCAAAGAATAGAAAGAAAAATTGATGATAAAAACGACACAAGCAATAAATGTTGGTTCTTGGCCGGCACCGTCTGCTTCTTCACCAGTTAGCATCTCCCCAGCTGCTCCTGGCGTGCTTCTTGGGGGGCTCCTCCTTCTCCAGCTTTGCATGGCGAAACCCGTCCTAGGTGAGGGTGATGCGGCTCCATATCTCGTACGCTGCGTAGGCGTCCTTTGCCGCGTACTCGATGTGCCTCATGGTCAGAGGCAGAGTGGCCCAGTGCTTGTGTTCATCGTCGGTGATCTTCTTCTTCATGTTGTTGTAGTAGTTGTCAGCGAGCATGCCGACGATGTCTGCAAGGGAGTCCAACTCCTTTGTGGCCTCGGGCACCCTCCATTCCTTCTGGATGTCAACGAAGTTGGCGACCTCCAGATTGACGCACTTTAGCCTGGTTTTGTCGCCGCCGATGGAGAAGCCAGCAAAGGTGTACCTGGGGTCGGCGAGGAAGTTGTCAAAGACGGTGCACCTTCTAGCGGTGCTCAGTTGAAAGAGCAGCACCAGATGAGTCTTGCCGATGGAGAGTTGGACGAGGGCAAGTTTCTGCGTCGCATCAGGATCGAGATCAATCTCGATGATCTTGTGGTGCTGGAGCCTGAGGTGGCACTCATACTGCTTGAGGCAGGTCGTCATCTGCTTCTTGTCATTGGTGTGGATGACGTGCAACTTGGTTTTACCATGCGCCTCCATGTCCCAGTACTCGTCGTCGAACCTAATCGCCGGCAATAGGACTTGGTGTCTTTTGTGGAGATTGGTGTGATGGAGCGATTTGGTGGCAAGGTAATGGATGCTTGTGTTGTTGTGGATGAGAAAGCGTTGGCAGGGTTCTAATTTTAAAGGGGGGGATGGCTGCAGCAGATGAACTGCACGATCTCGCTGACGATGCGGTTGTGCAGATCGTGGGTTGGGGTTGCGTCTGTGATCGTGGGTTTGTGGTGATGGAACCGCTCAGATTGGGCGGTTGTGCCCGAACGTGGTTTTTTTAGCGTGGTTTTATTTTAGTTTTCATCAGTACAATCTGCTAACCACCATGTTCTGTGCAAACGGGCATTTGTCACGCTTATATGTATCGTACGTTTTCCTGAAACTGCATTGCATGTGATACTGAACTTCTTCGTCTAACCAAAAGCACTGCATTTATCTATAGGTTTGTACTGCACCTGTATTTTGTTGTACTTGTTGCACCCCTATATTCATGTATGTATTCCGAAACTACATTGCTTATGATACTACACTGCTTTGTCGAACCAAAAGCACTTCATTGTATAGAGTTGCATCCTACATCTATTTTTTTTGCGTGTACGTGATGCAGCCCCCTGTCACGGGAGGTGTGTGTGTGTGGGGGGGGGGGTGGTTGGGGGGCACTTTTTTTTATTTGTGGAACTTATTTGGATGTAGAGTTATTTTTTGACCGCGTTATGTTAACACACACGTTGTTTTTCCTTATTTAACTTTTTTTGAACTGCATTTATTTATTTGTTTGACTGTCCGGCCTTCATTGTTCTTCACAGCGAACTGCGTTGGTATTAACTTACTCGTTTCTTTCTGCTCTGTCTTATTTAGCCAGGCCGGCCCGTTTGACGTAACTCTTTCCCACATGGGCCTCAACGTGGCCCTCCCAGGCGATCCGACCGCTCCGCTCATAGGGAGAGACCAAGAAGAAACCTCCGTCCTCTCTTGCAGCCGCTCCCGAAGCATCTCTCCCTCGAGAAAAACTGCCGTTGCCTGTACCAACCGCCGTCACCCGTGGAACCGCAGTCCTCAAGGGGTCCTTATTGCTGCATTTCACGCCCCCGTCCACTCCGCCGGCCCTTCCCGCTGCGCTCCCGTAGCCCTTTTCATTTCGTTCCCGCCCCTCCCCCCACCGCCGCCATTCATCCCCTTTTTTGTGGTACATTTTCTGTGCCCTCGGTATTGATCATTCCCTCGTCTAGTTTTGTCATTCTCCTGGTTTTTATTGCATTTTTTTGCTTTTGTATTTTTTCTGTAGCAGGCGAATTTGATCTCGATTTGAAATTTGTACTCATGTGTGCTCTGTAAGCAGAGCAAGGTGCATCTAGGGTTTCATCATATTTCATCAATTTTGTTGCTGATATCTATCACTTCGTCCTTGTGCTACAGGAAAACGCCATGTCTTCGCCAAGCAGAGCAGAAGGAGGAGTTCAAGGTATTTAGACTACTTACATCGGCCTTGTTTATTTTCTGTGATGTTTATCTAGTTTACATAATTCATCCTGCAGATTTGTTTATGCTGTGTTAGTTGTCTGTGTTGCTTTGCATTTTTTGCCATGTGATGTTTTGAAATTTTTGACTCTGGTTTTTATTTGAATCTAGTAGGTGATTGCAGTGGTCATAATGACACACCAATTTGCTCTCATTGTCCTAGTGGTAACGATCATGGTGGTGATGCGGGACATCAATTGAATTCACCAATTGAATCTTCTCCCAGAAGTGTGGCCCCTCCTTTTGGTCGTCTCCCTATTTTCTGTTGTGAATTTGATATGTGTCTTGTGAGTTTTGAAATGGATTGTTCTTATAAATATCTGCTATTTTTTGATGTTTATGCTTTGTTTATTTTGTGTATGGTGCTTACTTGATGTTGTACAAATTGGTGTTTGATATGTCTCCATCGTATCTACTTTTCCAAACACTTTTGCCCTTCTTTTGGACTCTAACTTGCATGATTTGAATGGAACTAACCCAGACTGACACTGCTTTTTAGCAAAACTGCCATGGTGTTAGTTTTGTGCAGAAATAAAAGTTCTCGGAATGACCTGAAACTCCACAGAGAATATTTTTGGAATTAATAAAAAATACTGGCGAAAGAATCAAGGCCAGGGGGGCCACACCCTATCCACGAGGGTGGGGTGCGCGCCCTACCCTCC
This sequence comes from Triticum aestivum, assembly GCF_018294505.1. Lineage (NCBI taxonomy): Eukaryota > Viridiplantae > Streptophyta > Magnoliopsida > Poales > Poaceae > Triticum > Triticum aestivum. Next base: position 155,680,393 of record NC_057801.1, on the reverse strand, counting down.
TGGGCGCCCCCTACCTCGTGGGCCCCCTGATGCTCCACCGACCTCAACTCCAACTCTATATATTCACGTTTGGAGAAAAAATCAGGGAGAAGGATTCATCACGTTCTACGATACGGAGCCGCTTCCAAGCCCTAATCTCTCTCGGGAGGGCTGATCTGGAGTCCGTTCGGGGCTCCAGAGAGGGGAATCCGTCACCGTCGTCATCATCAATCCTCCATCACCAATTTCATGATGCTCATTGCCGTGCGTGAGTAATTCCATCGTAGGCTTGCTGGATGGTGATGGGTTGGATGAGATTTACCATGTAATCGAGTTAGTTTTGTTAGGATTTGATATCTAGTTTCCACTATGTTCTAAGATTGATGTTGCTATGACTTTGCTATGCTTAATGCTTGTCACTAGGGCCCGAGTGCCATGATTTCGGATCTGAACCTATTATGTTTTCATGAATATATGTGAGTTCTTGATCCTATCTTGCAAGTCAATAGTCACCTACTATGTGTTATGATCCGGCAACCCCGAAGTGACAATAATCGGGACCACTCCCCGTGATGACCGTAGTTTGAGGAGTTCATGTATTCACTAAGTGTTAATGATTTGGTTCAGTACTCTATTAAAAGGAGGCCTTAATATCCCTTAGTTTCTAATAGGACCCCGCTGCCATGGGAGGGTAGGACAAAAGATGTCATGCAAGTTCTTTTCCATAAGCACGTATGACTATATTCGGAATACATGCCTATATTACATTGATGAACTGGAGCTAGTTCTGTGTCACCCTATGTTATAACTGTTGCATAAGGAATCGCATCCAACATAATTATCCATTACCGATCCAATGCCTACGAGCTTTTCACATATTGATCTTTGCTTAGTTACTTTACCGTTGCCACTGTTACGATTACTACAAAACTGCTACTGTTACTTTTGCCACCGTTACTGTTACTCCCATACTACTTTGCTACTAAATACTTTGCTGCAGATATTAAGTTATCCAGGTGTGGTTGAATTGACAACTGAACTGCTAATACTTGAGAATATTCTTTGGCTCCCCTTGTGTCGAATCAATAAATTTGGGTTGAATACTCTACCCTCGAAAACTGTTGCGATCCCCTATACTTGTGGGTTATCAAGACAAATTTCTAGCGCCGTTGCCGGGGAGCATAGCTCTATTCTTTGATTCACTTAGGATTTATATCTTCTGATCACTATGATGAACTTGAAAGACGAAAGAACTAAGATTTTTCCCTCAACTACGAGGGGAGGTAAGGAACTGCCATCTAGCTCTGCACTTGATTCTCCTTCTATTTTGAGTAAACTTGCGACACCTAAACCTGCTCCTGCTATTAATTCTGATATGTCGCATGTTATAGATGATGACACTTCTGCTATGCATGATGCTTATGATGAAACTACTTCTATGCTTGATAAAACTGTGCCACTAGGTGAATTTCTTGATGAACAACTTGCTAGGGCTAGAGAGAATGAAATTATTGAAACTGATAATACTGATGAAAGCGATGATGAAGATTCTCCCTAGATATGAATTGCTTGTTGTTCTCGGGGGTTATGTTATGGATGAAGAAACTGCTAGAGATTTTCTTGCTTGCAATGATAGATCTGATCTTAAGAAATTATTAGCTAAGTTGAAAGAAAAGTCTCTGAATGCTAGAATGAAATACGACCCTACTTTTGCTACTTCACCTATCTTCATTACTGATAAGGATTATGATTTCTCTGTCGATCCTGAGGTAATTACTTTGGTTGAATCTGATCCTTTTTATGGCTATGAATCTGAAACTCTTGTGGCACATCTTACTAAATTAAATGATATAGCCACCCTATTCACTAATGATGAGAAAACTCGTTACTACTATATCCTTAAATTATTTCCGTTCTCATTAAAGGGTGATGCTAAAACATGGTTTAATTCTCTTGATCCTGGTTGTGTGCGTAGTCCCCGGGATATGATTTATTACTTCTCTGCTAAATATTTCCCCGCTCATAAGAAACAAGCTGCTTTAAGGGAAATATATAATTTTGTGCAAATTGAAGAAGAGAGTCTCCCACAAGCTTGGGGGAGGCTTCTCCAATTACTTAATGCTTTGCCTGATCATCCTCTTGAGAAAAATGAAATACTTGATATCTTTTATAATGGACTAACTGATGCTTCCAGAGACCACCTGGATAGTTGTGCTGGTTGTGTTTTCTGGGAAAGAACTGTTGATCAAGCTGAATTGTTATTGAATAATATGTTGACTAATGAAAACAATTAGACACTTCCTGAACCAACTGCTAAGCCAACTCCGAAGAAAAGGGGTATCCTATTTCTCAGTCCTGAAGATATGCAAGAGGCAAAGAAATCTATGAAAGAGAAGGGTATTAAAGCTGAAGATGTTAAGAATTTACCACCTATTGAAGAACTACATGGTCTTGATAACCCGACACAGGTAGTAAAGGTAAATTCTCTCTATAGATTTGATGAAGGTGATATTCCTCATTATAAGTCTGCTAGTCAATGCTTGGATGAGTTTGATAATTTTATTATTAAACAAGAAAACTTCAATGCTTATCTTGGTAGACAATTGAAACACAATGCTTATATGATTGAACACTTGAGTGATTATATGTCTAGAGTTAAAGGTGAACTTAAACTCATTAGTAAACATGCTTCTATGGTTACCACTCAAGTAGAACAAGTACTTAAAGCTCAAAATGATTTGCTCAATGAATTAAATAATAATAAAAATGACAATGCAATTAGAGTTATGACTAGAGGTGGTAGAATGACTCAGGAACCTTTGTATCCTGAGGGCCACCCTAAGATAATTTTGCAAGATTCTTAGAGAAATAATGTTGATGCACCTAGTCCTTCTAAAAAGAAGAAGAAGAAAAATGATAGGACTTTGCATGCTTCTAGTGAACCTGTTGATGACACACCTGAGAATCCCAATGATATTTCTATTTCTGATGCTGAAACACAATCTGGTGATGAACATGAACCTAGTGATAATGATAATGATAATGATAATGTTCATGTTGATGCTCAACCTAACAATAATAATGATGTAGAGGTTGAACCTGTTTTTGATCTTGATAACCCACAATCAAAGAATCAACGTTATGATAAGAGAGACTTCATTGCTAGGAAGCACGGTAAAGAAAGAGAATCATGGATTCAGGAACCCATGCCTTTTCCTCCTAAACCATCCAAGAAAAAGGATGATGAGGATTTTGAGCGCTTTGCTGAAATGAGTAGGCCTATCTTCTTGCGTATGCGTTTTACTGATATGCTTAAAATGAATCCTTATGCTAAGTACATGAAAGATATCGTTACAAATAAAAAAAAGATACCGGAAGCTGAAATTTCCACCATCCTTGCTAATTATACTTTTAAAGGTGGAATACCTAAGAAACTTGGAGATCCAGGAGTACCAACTATACCATGCTCCATTAAAAGAAACTATGTTAAAACTGCTTTATGTGATCATGGAGCCGGTGTTAGTGTTATGCCTCTTTCTTTATATCGTAGACCGGATTTGAATAAGTTGACACCTACTGAAATATCTTTTCAAATGGCTGATAAATCAACCACTATACCTATCGGTATTTGTTAGGATGTGCCTGTTGTGGTTGCAAATGTTATTATCTTAACGGACTTTGTTATTCTTGATATTCCTGAGGACGATAGTATGTCGATTATCCTTGGTAGACCCTTTTTGAATACTGCAGGGGCTGTTATTGATTGTAATAAAGGCAATGCCACTTTTCATGTTAATGGTAATGAGCATACGGTACACTTTTCGAGGAAACAACCTCAAGTCCACAGTATCAATTCTATTGGAAAAATTCCATTGATTATTATTGGAGGTTTTGAATTTCCTCTTCCTACTTTCAAGAAGAAATATGATATTCTTATTGTTGGGGACATACATATCCCCGTTGAGCTAACCTAGTGCTATTCGAAAATTCTCCGGTTTCATGCGATTCGTAATGAGTTTGTTAACAAGACTTGATCAACCTTGTTAGTGGATTCCTTTTGATGAGCATGAGATGGATGAAGTTAGAAAGCACAACTCTCTGTACCCTCCTTTTACTTTCTGTTATTTAGATTAAATAAAGCAAAAATAGTATTTTCTGTCTGTTTTCTGATTTATCCTTGCAATAAAAATACCCCAAAAATAAAATTTGTCCAAATGCCCTGAAAATGAAATATGATTTTTTCTAGAATATTTGAGAATATCTGGCACTGAGAACACATCAGGGGAGCCATCACCTAGCCACGAGGGTCCAGGGTGCGCCCACCCCCTGGGCGCGCCCCCTGCCTCGTGGGCCCCTGGTGGCCCCCCTCCATTTATTCCAGCAACCACACACTCCTTCTTCCTCCCAAAAAAATCACCAACCAGCTCAAGCATGAGTTCTAGCTCATTTTGCTGATTTTTTGATCTCCTTTCTCAAAGCTCCACTCACAAAACTGCTTTGGGGGGAGGGGGGAATGTTCCTCGGTATGTGACTCCTCCAATGGTCCAATTAGTTTTTGTTCTAGTGCTTTATTCATTGCAAATTTTTCCTGCCTAGGTGACCCTGTTCTTGAGCTTGCATGTCAAATTTATTTGGTCCCAAGTAGTTCTAATGCATTATATAGTCTCTAGGCACTTGTGGGAGTAGTTGCTATCAATCTTGTTGAGTTCGGTTCATTTCTATTTGGAGTTACTAAATTTTTCAGAATTTTTTCAGAGGAAGAAATATGTTTAGGAAAATGTACCAAGGTGGTTCTTCAAGGAAGCAAGGACCCATGCCCGCAATACGTGAGCTAGACTATGAACCATCGAGGGAAGCTCAAGTGTGGCCCTATGCATGGCTGTCAGAGGAGTTTATGGTCCAAGCAGGCATCAAGGATGAATTTGATGCATATGTGCGTAATGTTGATCTTGAGGACTTCGTGTCGGATAAGTGCCTACAACACTACTACCTTACTGATTCCTTTGTGAGAAGGTTTGAATTTATATCTTCGCACAATTCTCACACTGTCTTATTTGATCTTTATGATAAATCATATACCATGGACCTAGAAGATTTTAATACAGCTTGTAAACTCCCGTAGTGGGGAAATGTTAGTGAACCTCGTAAATCTGAATATAAAGACTTTCTTGCTAGTATCACTGTGGGTGAATCCATAGATATCACACAAGCTACCATAGGGAGCATTCATTTCCCCTCCATACATTATTTTGCTCTATTTATAGGTAGATGCATTAACGGTAAAGATGAAGCTTGTCACATGTGTGTTCCTGATCTTAGTGTCCTCAAGAGTGCGGTATTAGGTGATAAACAATATAACTTGGGGGCCATTGTTGCACGAAGGCTGCATCTTAATGGTACATGTGGAGATTTGTTTGGTGGGATTTATGTAACTCGTGTAGCTAATTATCTTGGTGTACCCACACATGGAAGTGACATGGAGTTGCCTCCTACTTATCTAGATTATAGTGCCATGGTTAACCATCAGTTTCTTGAAAGGAAAGAATAGTTCCTCTAGTGCCGACTAATCTTTGACAGATGGCGTACTGTCCATGTTGTTCTCCCTACTCCCACTTTCTTTGACTTTCAGGCAAAAAGGAGATACTTTATAACTAGGGAGGAGGCAAACGAATATGAGAGGAGGACGGAGGTAGCTCGCCTCCAAGCTGCAGCTCGTTAGGCAGTAGCTACTGCATCTCAGTACGACCCGAGCTACAGCTTTGATCCTTGGGCATAGACCAACTTAGGCCAAAAGCCTAAGCTTGGTGGAGTACGTATTTCTCACCGACATTACATTCATGTTCACACACTCATTCTAGTTGTCGGTGCTCATACTTTTCCATTGTACTATCCATGCTAGTTTATTTTCTTTTTCTCGCTTTCTTCTTGTGTGTTTGAAAAACCTTAAGAAAAATCAAAATAAATAAATAAGCCGTAGCTTTTAGCTAGTTTACTTTCCATGCTTGTAGTAGTAGTAATTAAAAGAAAACCCAAAAATATTTCTCGTTCTTCTTTTGCTTGTTGGGAGCTTTCCCGTGTAAATAGTTTTGTTTCTTTTCTTTTCTTTGGGGGTCGAGAGGAGAAGACCATGATGAAAATGTTGAAGTGGCTCTTTTATGCATTATTGTTGATTTAATCAAGAGCCCATGTTACCTTGTCTTCTCTCTTGAATTGAATGCTTGCATATTCCAGCTTAGCTCAATGCACGTGCACTATTATTATTATCCACACCGTTCGGTCGTGCAAGTGAAAGGCAATAATCATGATACATGATGAAATGATTGAGATGAGAGAAGCTAGTATGAACTCGACCTATCTTGTTTTTGTAAATATGATTAGTTCATCATTCCTGATTCAGCCTATTATGAATAAACATGTTTGCAATGACAAATAGAGATTATAATTGCTTATGCCATGCTTAATTAGCTAGGAGTTTATAATGGTTTACCTTGCGTGCCAACATGCTATTAAAATGGTTGTGATGTGGTTATGATAGGGTGGTATCCTCCTTTGAATGATTCGAGTGACTTGACTTGGCACATGTTCACACATGTAGTTGAAACAAAATCAACATAGCCTCCACGATATTTATGTTCATGGTGGATTACATCCTACTCATGCTTGCACTCAATGTCTATTAATTTTAATGCATGTTCATGACTGTTGTCGCTCTCTAGTTGGTCGCTTCCCAGTCTTTTTCTAGCCTTCACTTGTAATAAGCGGGAATACTGCTTGTGCATCCACTTCCATAAACCCCAAAGTTATTCCATAGGAGTCCACCATACCTTACTATATGCGGTATTTACCTGCCGTTCCAAGTAAATTTGTATGTGCCAAACTCCAACCCGTCAAATGAAATTCTGTTTTGTATGCTCAAACAGCTCATGTATCAACTAGGGTTGTCTATATATTCCATGCTAGGTGGGTTATTCTCACAAGGAGTGGACTCCGCTCCTCACTCACGAGAAAATGTCCGGTAACTGGGATGCCTAGTCCCATGCTCAAATCAAATCAAAATAATTGCAAACAAAACTCCCCCAGGATTGTTGTTAGTTGGAGGCACCCATTGTTTCGGACAAGCCATGGATTGATGATTGTTGGTGGTGGGGGAGTATAAACTTTACCATTCTATTTGGGAACCGCCTATAATGTGTATAGCATGGAAGACATCGAGATCTCTTGGTTGTTATGTTGACAATGAAAGTATACCGCTCAAAATATTATTTATCTCTGTTTCAAAATCGAGCTCTGGCACCTCTACAAATCCCTGCTTCCCTCTGCGAAGGGCCTATCTATTTACTTTTATGTTGAGTCATCATCCTCTTATTAAAAAGCACCAGTTGGAGAGCACCGCTGTCATTTGCATGCATTACTATTAATCTATATTGAGTATGACTATGACTGTATCACTCTTACCATGAATTACAATGTCTAGTCAGCCCTTGACCTTCAGGGGTGCTCTGCATTTATGTTTTGCGGTCTCAGAAAGGGCTAGCAAGATACCATTGATATGTATCCAACGTATCTATAATTTTTGATTGTTCCATGCTATTATATTACCTGTTTTGGATGTTTATGGGCTTTACTTTACATAATTATATCATTTTTGGGACTAACCTACTAACTGAAGGCCCAGCCCGTATTGCTGTTTTTTTGCCTATTTCAGTATTTCGTAGAAAAGGAATATCAAACGGAGTCGAAATGCAATGAAACCTTCAGGAGCGTGATTTTTGGAATGAACGTGACCCAGTGGACTTGGAGTGCAAGTCAAGAAGCAGCCGAGGCGGCCACGAGGGTGGAGGGTGCCCCCCTATTTCGTGGGCCCCTCGGGCGGCCACCGACCTACTTCTTCCTCCTATATATACCCACGTACCCTGAGAACATCAGAACAAGTCACGAAAACCTAATTCCACCGCCGCAACCTTCTGTATCCGCGAGATCCCATCTTGGAGCCTTTGTCGGCGCTCCGCCGGAGGGGGAATCGACCACAGAGGGCTTCTACATCAACACCATAGCCCCTCTGATGAGTTGTGAGTAGTTTACCACAGACCTTCGGGTCCATAGTTATTAGCTAGATGGCTTCTTCTCTCTTTTTGGATCTCAATACCATGTTCTCCTCGATCTTCTTGGAGATCTATTCGATGTAACTCTTTTTGCGGTGTGCTTGTCGAGATCCGATGAATTGTGGGTTTATGATCAAGTTTATCTATGAGAAATATTTGAATCTCCTCTGAATTCTTTTATGTATGGTTGAGTTAGCTTTGCAAGTCTCTTCGAATTATCAGTTTGGTTTGGCCTACTAGATTGATCTTTCTTGCAATGGGAGAAGTGCTTAGCTTTGGGTTTAATCTTGCGGTGTCCTTTCCCAGGGACAGCAGGGGCAACAAGGCACGTATTGTATTGTTGCCATTGAGGATAAAAAGATGGGGTTTATATCATATTGCATGAGTTTATCCCTCTACATCATGTCATCTTTCCTGATGCGTTACTCTGTTCTTATGAACTTAAAACTCTAGATGCATGCTGGATAGGGGTCGATATGTGGAGTAATAGTAGTAGATGCAGGCAGGAGTTGGTCTACTTGTCGCGGACGTGATGCCTATATACATGATCATGCCTAGATAATCTCATAATTATTTGCTTTTCTATCAATTGCTCGACAGTAATTTGTTCACCCACCGTAATACTTATGCTATCTTGAGAGCAGCCACTAGTGAAACCTATGGCCTCCGGGTCTATCTTTTATCATATAAGCTTTCAATCTACTTTTATTTGCATCTTTACTTTTCCAATCTATATCATAAAATACCAAAAATATATTTATCTTATCAATACTATCTCTATCAGATCTCACTTTTGCAAGTGGCCGTGAAGGGATTGACAACCCCTTTATTGTGTTGGTTGCAAGTTCTTTTGTTTGTTTGTGTAGGTGCGTGAGACTTTTGAGGATCCTCCTACTGGATTGATACCTTGGTTCTCAAAAACTGAGGGAAATACTTATGCTACTATTGCTGCATCACCCTTTCCTCTTCAAGGAAAACCAACACCAAGCTCAAGACGTAGCAAGAAGGATTTCTGGCACCGTTGCCGGGGAGGTCTTCGCTCAAGTCAAGACATACCAAGTACCCATCACAAACTCATCTCCCTCGCATTTACATTATTTGCCATTTGCCTCTCATTTTCCTCTCCCCCACTTCACCCTTGCCGTTTTATTTGCCATCTCTTTCCCAATCTTCTCTCTCTTTTGCTTGCCATTTTGCTCGTGTGTTAGAACGTTTACCTTGTCATTATGGCTAGTCCGCCTATCCTTGTTATTACTCCCGAACATGAAATTCTTAATTTTAAGCAAAAGGAGGGAGAAAATTTAAAAGATGCTTGGCATATAATTTGCAATGCTCAATCAAATCTTCTAGGAAGCTTTCTACTTCCGTTCTTCTTCGCAATTTTTACGTAGGCATTACTCCTTGGAATAGATGCATTCTTGATACCATTACCGGAGGGGAGTTCTTGAGTAGCCATACGTTTGATGCTTATAATGCTATGTTAGATTTGTTTGGCCCACCACCTCTTTTGGTTAATGTAACTGTTTTAACTTTGGAACATGTGATGCAACGGCTTGAAATTATTGAAAATAAAGTTGCTACTGTTGAGTTGATTGAAAATTTGGATAAAAAGATTCATAATCAAATTACCCAATACGGATCTAGGGTTGGAGTTTCTTTGAAATTTTTTAAAGAGAAAGAACCTATAGTTAATAAGAAAATAGATCTAGATTCTACAAGAATTGGTAAACTTGAGGATATCATTACCAACTTAGGGTCAGCGTTTGCTTCCGTGAAAAACACTCCAATTCCTCCTACCAAAACTGCCAAATTTATCTATGTTCCTAAAAATAAGGGTGAATCTTCTAGTAAGGGAAATGCGGATCTCAAATCAATAAGTGTTCATCCAAATTGTCTTTCTATCATTAAGGAACCTTTTGCTACAAATAAAATTCTTGAATTCTTTCCTAAGGGTTTAACCATTGCTAAAACGGGAGAAACCCCTAAAGATTATAAGTGCTCCATTGGGGAATTGAGTGCCAAAGATGACACTACTTAGATCTACCCTCGCTTTTATGCCTAGCTAGGGGCGTTGAATGATAGCGCTAGTTGGGAGGCAACCCAGTTCTATTTGTGTTTTTTGTTTTTGTTTTTGTCTAGCAATAAATTTTGTATCTACCTTCTGTTTAGATGTGTTTTTATGTTTAATTAGTGTTTGTGCCAAGTAGAACCTATAGGATAATCTATGGTGATAGTTAATTTGATTCTGCTGAAAAACAGAAAATTTGCACGCACGAAATTAGTTTTGTTAAATCACAGAAATGTGATTTTGTGTTGATTCTTTTTGATGTAGATCAATAGACAAATTTGCCAGGACTTCCTATTTTTGTAGGAGTTTTAGAGTTCCAGAAGTATTCGTGGGTTACAGATTGCTACACACTGTTCTGTTTTTGACAGATTCTTTTTTTCGTGTGTTGTTTGCTTATTTTGATGCATCTATGGCTAGTATTAAGTGGTATGAACCATAGAGAACTTGAAATACAGTAGGTTTAACACCAATATAAATAAATAATGAGTTCATTACAGTACCTTATGTGGTGGTTTTGCTTTCTTTCACTAACGGAGCTTATGAGATTTCCTGTTGAGTTTTGTGTTGTGAAGTTTTCAAGTTTTGGGTAAAGATTTGATGGACTATGGAATAAGGAGTGGCAAGAGCCTAAGCTTGTGGATGCCCATGGCACCCCAAGATATTAAAGAATAGCCAAAATCCTAAGCTTGGGGATGCCCATGGCACCCCAAGACATTCAAGTATAGCCAAAAGCCTAAGGTTGGGGATGCCCCAGAAGGCATCCCCTCTTTTGTCTTCGTTCATTGGCAACTTTACTTGGAGCTATATTTTTATTCGCCACATGATATGTGTTTTGCTTGGAGCGTCTTGTATGATATTAGTTTTTGCTTTTTAGTTTACCACAATCATCTTTTTTGTACACACCTTTTGGGAAGAAGCCCACTTGATTAGAATTTATTAGAATATGCTATGTGCTTCACTTATATCTTTTGAGCTAGATAGTTTTTGCTCAATTGCTTCACTTATATCTTTTAGAGCACGGCGGTGGCTTCATTTTGAAGAAAGTGCTAGTCTCTCATGCTTCACTTATATTATTTTGAGAGTCTCTTAGAACAGCATGGTATTTGCTATGGTTATAAAATTGGTCCTAGAATGGTAGCCATCCAAGTTGGGTATAATAAAAACTATCATAGAAAGTGAATTGGATGCTATGATCAATTTGATACTTGATAATTGTTTTGAGATATTAGAGGTGGTAATATTAGAGTCATGCTAGTTGGGTGATTATGAATTTAAATAATACTTGTGTTGAAGCTTGTGATTCCCGTAGCATGCATGTATGGTGAACCGCTTTGTGATGAAGTTGGAGCACAATTTTATTTATTGATTCTCTTCCTTATGAGTGGCGGTCGGGGACGAGCCATGATTGTTTCCTACCAATCTATCCCCCTAGGAGCATGCGCGTAATACTTTGTTTTTTATGACTTGTAGATTTTTGCAATAAGTACATGAGTTCTTTTGACTAATGTTGAGTCCATGGATTATACGCACTCTCACCCTTCCACCATTGATAGCCTCTCTTGTGCAGCACAACTTTCGCCGGTACGATACACCCACCATATACCTTCCTTAAAACAGCCACCATACCTACCTATTATGGCATTTCCATAGCCATTCCGAGATATATTGCCATGCAACTTTCCACCGTTCCGTTTATATGACATGCATCATCATTGTCATATTGCTCTTTGCATGATCATGTAGTTGACATCGTATTTGTGGGAAGGCCACCTTCATAACTTTCATACATGTCGCTCTTGATTCATTGCATATCCCGATACACCGCTGGAGGCATTCATATAGAGTCATATCTTGTTCTAAGTAAATGAAAGTGTGATGATCTTCATTATTAGAGCATTGTCCCAGTGAGGAAAGGATGATGGAGACTATGATTCCCCCACAAGTCGGGAAGAGACTTCAGACTTTACAAAAAAAGGGAAAAAGAAAAAAAAAAGAGAGAAAGGCCAAAAAAGGCCCAAAAAAAGAAAAAGAAAAGAAGGGAAAAAAGAAAAAGAGAGAAGGGACAATGCTACTATCCTTTTTACCACACTTGTGCTTCAAAGTAGCACCATGATCTTCATGATAGAGAGTCTCCTATGTTGTCACTTTCATATACTAGTGGGAAATCATTATAGAAGTTGGCTTGTATATTCCAATGATGGGCTTCCTCAAAATGCCCTAGGTCTTCGTGAGCAAGCGAGTTGGATGCACACCTACTTAGTTTCTTTTGTTGAGCTTTCATACATTTATAGCTCTAGTGCATCCGTTGCATGCCAATCCCCACTCACTCACATTGATATCTATTAATGGGCATCTCCATAGCCCGTTGATACGTCTAGTTGATGTGAGATTATCTTCTCCTTTTTTGTCTTCTCCACAACCACCATTCTATTCCACATATAGTGCTATGTCCATGGCTCACGCTCATGTATTGCATGAAAGTTGAACAAGTTTGAGATTGCTAAAGTATGAAACAATTGCTTGGCTTGTCATCGGGGTTGTGCATGATTAAATACTTTGTGTGATGAAGATAGAGCAACAGCCAGACTATATGATTTTGTAGGGATAACTTTCTTTAGCCATGTTATTTTGAGAAGACATGATTGCTTGATTAAGTATGCTTGAAGTATTACTATTTCTTATGTCAATATGAACTTTTATTTTGAATCATTTGGATCTGAACATTCATGCCACAATAAAGAAAATCACATTGAGAGTTATGCTAGGTAGCATTCCACATTTAAAATTCTGTTTTTATCATTTACCTACTTGAGGATGAGCAGGAATTAAGCTTGGGGATGCTTGATACGTCTCCAACATATCTATAATTTTTACCTGTTTTGGATGTTTATGGGCTTTACTTTACAGAATTATATCATTTTTGGGACTAACCTACTAACCGGAGGCCCAGCCCGCATTGCTGTTTTTTTGCCTATTTCTGTATTTCGTAGAAAAGGAATATCAAACGGAGTCGAAATGCAATGAAACCTTCGGGAGCGTGATTTTTGGAACGAACATGACCCAGAAGACTTGGAGTGCAAGTCAAGAAGCAGTCGAGGCGGCCACGAGGGTGGAGGGCGCGCCCACCTCTGTAGGGTGCGCCCCCTATCTCGTGGGCCCCTTGGGCGATCACCGACCTACTTCTTCCTCCTATATATACCCACGTACCCCAAGAACATCAGAACAAGCCACGAAAACCTAATTCCACCGCCGCAACCTTCTGTATTCGCGAGAACCCATCTTGGAGGCTTCGCCGGCGCTCCGCCGGAGGGGGAATCGACCACGGAGGGCTTCTACATCAACACCATAGCCCCTCCGATGAGTTGTGAGTAGTTGACCACAGACCTTCGGGTCCATAGTTATTAGCTAGATGGCTTCTTATCTCTTTTTGGATCTCAATACCATGTTCTCCTCGATCTTCTTGGAGATCTATTCGATGTAACTCTTTTTGCGGTGTGTTTGTCAAGATCCGATGAATTGTGGGTTTATGATCAAGTTTATTTATGAGAAATATTTGAATCTCCTCTGAATTCTTTTATGTATGATTGAGTTATCTTTGCAAGTCTCCTCGAACTATCAGTTTGGTTTGTCCTACTAGATTGATCTTTCTTGCAATGGGAGAAGTGCTTAACTTTGGGTTCAATCTTACGGTGTCCTTTCCCAGTGACAGCAGGGGCAGCAAGGCACGTATTGTATTGTTGCCATCGAGGATAAAAGATGCGGTTTATATCATATTGCATGAGTTTATCCCTCTACATCATGTCATCTTTCTTAATGCGTTACTCTATTCTTATGAACTTAAAACTCTAGATGCATGCTGGATAGCGGTCGATGTGTGGAGTAATAGTAGTAGATGCAGGCAGGAGTCGGTCTACTTGTCGCGGACGTGATCCCAATATACATGATCATGCCTAGATAATCTCATAATTATTCGCTTTTCTATCAATTGCTCGGCAGTAATTTGTTCACCCACCGTAATACTTATGCTATCTTGAGAGAAGCCACTAGTGAAACCTATGGCCCCCGGGTCTATCTTTTATCATATAAGCTTTCAATCTACTTTTATTTGCATCTTTACTTTTCCAATCTATGTCATAAAATACCAAAAATATATTTATCTTATCAATACTATCTCTATCAGATCTCACTTTCGCAAGTGGCCGTGAAGGGATTGACAACCCCTTTATTGCGTTGGTTGCGAGTTCTTTGTTTGTTTGTGTAGGTGCATGAGACTTTTGAGGAGCCTCCTACTGGATTGATACCTTGGTTCTCAAAAACTGAGGGAAATACTTACGCTACTATTACTGCATCACACTGTCCTCTTCAAGGAAAAACAACGCAAGCTCAAGATGTAGCAACCATCTTGTTATATCATATTATGATTGTTTTGAGAAAGTGTTGTCATCCGAGATTTATTAATATTTGCTCGCTAGTTAATAATGCCATTTATATGAGTAAACATGAGACCTAAGTGTTATTGTGAATATGGTTAGTTCATAATCTTTGCTGAATACTTGAATGTCGGCTTTACATATTTGCAACAACAAGGGCAAACAGAGTTTGTAAAAGTTTTTCTTTATAACTGAATTGCTTGAGGACAAGCAATGGTTTAAGCTTGGGGGAGTTGATACGTCTCCATCGTATCTACTTTTCCAAACACTTTTGCCCTTGTTCTGGACTCTAACTTGCATGATTTGAATGGAACTAACCCGGACTGATGTTGCTTTTAGCAGAATTGCCACGGTGTTATTTTTGTGCAGATATAAAAGTTCTCAGAATGACCTGAAACTCCACGGAGAATATTTTTGGAATTAATAAAAAATACTAGCAAAAGAATCAAGGCCAGGGGGCCCACACCCTGTCCACGAGGGTGGGGGGCCTTACCCCCCTGGGCATGCCCCCTGCCTCATGGGCCCCCTGATGCTCCACCGACCTCAACTCCAACTCTATATATTCACGTTTGGGGAGAAAAAAATCTGGGAGAAGGATTCATCGCGTTTTACGATACGGAGCCGCCACCAAGCCCTAATCTCTCCTGGGAGGGCTGATCTGGAGTCCGTTCGGGGCTCCGGAGAGGGGAATCCGTCGCCGTCGTCATCATCAACCATCCTCCATCACCAATTTCATGATGCTCACCGCCGTGCGTGAGTAATTCCATCGTAGGCTTGCTGGATGGTGATGGGTTGGATCAAATTTACCTTGTAATCGAGTTAGTTTTGTTAGGGTTTGGTCCCTAGTATCCACTATGTTCTAAGAATGATGTTGCTATGACTTTGATATGCTTAATGCTTGTCACTAGGGCTCGAGTGCCATGATTTCAGATCTGAACCTATTATGTTTTCATGAATATATGTGAGTTCTTGATCCTATCTTGCAAGTCAATAGTCACCTACTATGTGTTATGATCTGGCAACCCCGAAGTGACAATAATTGGGACAACTCCCGGTGATGACCGTAGTTTGAGGAGTTCATGTATTCACTAAGTGTTAATGCATTGGTCTGGTACTCTATTAAAAGGAGGCCTTAATATCCCTTAGTTTCCAATAGGACCCCGCTGCCACGGGAGGGTAGGACAAAAGATGTCATGCAAGTTCTTTTCCATAAGCACATATGACTATATTCGGAAAACATGCCTACATTACATTGATGAACTGGAGCTAGTTTTGTGTCACCCTATGTTATAACTGTTGCATGAGGAATTGTCGAATTTCAGGTTCCGGCAGACCCTCTAGATTCGAACACTGGGGTGCGCGCAGAGATTTCGCCCTCTGCCTACCTGCACCTCACCGCCTCGCTATGATCTAGCAATCAAAGGAACAACACAAGAGACACAGAGTTTATACTGGTTCAGGCCACCATTGTGGTGTAATACCCTACTCTAGTGTGTGGTGTGGTGGATTGCCTCTTGGGCTGATGATGAATAATACAAGGAAGAACAGCCTCGTGAGGGTCTGTTCTAGGCTGGTGCAATGAACTACTAGGGGGAGTTCAGTCGCTCTCTCGATCGATCGGTCCGTTGTGATCCGATCTATCCTCCTCCACCTTGTGGTGTCTAGTCCTATTTATAGGCAAAGGCCCTGGGCCTCTCCCCAAATATTGAGCGGGAAGGGCGCCAACAATTGGCTATTTTGAAGGGGAACAACTAGTACACTTATCCTGACTAAAGTTGGTCCTCGCCTGCCAAGGGCTCCGGTGGTGACGCCGGCTTGGGCTCCACGATGACCTCCATCCTGCCGCTCTGCTGGTCTTGGTCTTGTTGCACCGAAATGGATGCCTTTGCTTGATGCTCTCGCCTGCGCTTGCTCTCTTTACACCAAAGAGGAAAGAAGGACACTGCGCGGGCTGGCGCCCGCCTGGCGCCCTTGGTCGTCATGGCTTGCGTCATGGGAACCTCGTGAGGTACCCCGCCTTGATCTCTCCGCCTCCTCGCGAGCCAGCCTGACGAGGCTATGCCTGAGGAAGCCTCCTGTCGTCCGCCCCGCAAGGCTTGGCCCCTCGCGAGGGTCTTGAGCTCGTGCCGATGGAGATGGGCCATGCTGGGCCGCCCCTTGAGCCACGCCGCAGGCCGCAAGCAGGCAAGTCTGGGGACCCCAGTTCCCAGAATGCCGACAGTAGCCCCCGGGCCCAAGGCGTGCCCGGACTTGGCTGAGTAGAGAGGCGAAGGGGCAAGTGCGAAGCGTCGCAGGCCCTAACAGCCTGCGGCCTCGGGCGTCGCGTGGCGGTTGATTGGACGTGGGCGGCTCCGCAACTGCGTGAATCGACAAAAGAGCGGCATCTGCCTAGGCTTTGCTTCCCTTGCTTCCTCCAGTCATTGCCCAGATCCACTTTCTTGCGCTCTTCCTTCCTGCCTCCGAAATCTTCAGATCTACCTTGACCGCGCGCCCTAGCAAGACATGGCGCCTCGCGAGACCCCGGCCGAATCTTGATACTCGCCCGCCTTGGACTCGCCGAACGTGTTGGAGGCGAGCCTTGCCCGGATGCGCCGGATGGTGGCGGCGCAAGGCATCGACGGGGCGAAGGTGTTCAAGGCCGGCTCCGCCCTTCCCGAGGCCCGAGGGAGCACCTTCTATCCGCTCTTCGTAAGCGCCATTGCTGCCGGTCTGGTGCCTCCCTTTTCTAAGTTTTTCTTCTCTGTCCTCCTCCATTACGACCTGCAAGCTCTGCATCTCCACCCCAACTCTGTTCTTCTTCTGGCGATCTTCGCCTAGTATTGTGAGGCTCACGTCGGAGTGCAGTCCTCAGTGGCCTTGCTGGGCCACTACTTCTCCCTCCGGCCATCTCGTGGTGCCATCTCCGCGTGCGCGAGCTTTGTCGCGTATGGCGGCTCCAACGCCATCTCGAAGCCTGGGAAGAGGATTGAGGGCTTCAGGAGCAAGTGAGTCATGGTAGATGCTATGCGCATCCACCCTCGGCTGATTCTGCCCACGGGGCAGCCCACGAGCTCCGATGATTGGTCTCGCGCGAAACTCGTGGACCCCCGCGCGAAGCCGGTGTTGGAGAAGATGGACGCAGATCTGAGGCCGGGCAACATGTCGACGGTGAAGCCGACTGGTGCGTCGCTCCTGAGGGAGTTCCTGGAGCACCAGGTGGCCCCACTTCGTAAGTACTCGCTTCTGCTGTGGAGGCCCCGCCTGAGCCCCGCAGTCTTGGCCAACAAAGACCTGTCCGCGGTCCTCCAATCTTTGGTCGAAGGAGACGTGGCGAGGCTGGAGGGCGCCCCTGTGCCCCTGTTTCTTCGAGATGATTGGGAGAAGGCGGTGGACTCCATGCCCGTCTTCAATGGGGACGGGCCCGTGCCCACGGAGGCTCCCGGGACCCGGCGGCCAAGGCGACAGTGAACGTGTCCTCCGGCGACTCCAGCGAAGAGGAGGAAGAAGAGGAGCAGGAAGGGAGCCTGACTCCGAGGCTACCGACGGGGAGTCGAGAGCGCCTCTCCCCCGGCGCAGGCCCCGCGCTCTCCGCCTCCCGCCGAGCGACGACGAGGATGATGACGAGCGGGGCGGCGGGAGCTTGCCCCCGATCTCGAAGAAGGCCAGGTCTGGGCTGGTCCCCCTCGGGTCTGCCCTGGCTCCAAGGCGATCCTCAGCCGTGCCTCCTGCTTCCGAGCCTCTCGAGGCTGATCCCAGCAGCCGGCTCTCGGGCTTCAAGTATGGCCTGAGGTTGCTCGAGCTCGGGAGCGGCGACCAGTAAGTGCTTGATTCTTGTTTTATTCCTTGCTTTGATGTCTGTATCTCTTGGCTAGGCTGGCGCCTGCGGCGAAGAAACTGAAGGGGGCTCCTGAGGCTCCATCCGGGGCAGTGCCTTTGCCCACGAAAGAAGGTGGCTGCAATGCACAGGCCTCTCCTGCCCGGTCGTCCTCGCGAGGCCTGGTGGAGCTGGCTGGAGCGAGCTCATCCCCCATGGCCCAAGCGACTCCTGAAGTATCCTTGCCTGATGCCATCGCCACAGCTGTTGGGGCGCAGCAGGTCCTGCCTCAGGATGCTATGGTTACGCTGCCGTCCTCTCCTCCCACTCCACCAACTGCTGTCTCTCCGACTCCTTCCACCATCCTGGGTCGCGCCGCTGCCGAACTAGACCGGCTGCAGCAAGATCTTCTGGGCGCCGACCCTCGCTTGGTGGCCGGGCACTTGGAGCTGGCTTCTGGCTGGAGTCGCTCTAACGCTTTGATTCGAGCGGTGCTAAATCAGGCCGCGACGGCCTGCGACGAGGAGAAGCAGACCATCCTCGGGGCGAAGGCTGCTCGAGACGCCGCCTTGGGAGAGGCGGCTGATGCCCAAGGTCGCTGCAAGGCGCTAGAGAGCGAACTGCAGGGCCTGCGGGACCAGCTTGCCGAGGATATCCGCATCCGCCATGAGAAGGAAGAAGACCTGAAGGATCGCGAGGCGGCCATCAAGGACCGAGACGCCAAGCTTAACAAGCGCCGTGACCGCCTGGGCGCACTGGAGCAGGAGTTGGAGGCGTGGAAGGCCGAGCTAGACGGCAAGGCGCGGGTCCTTGCCGAGGACCGTGAGGCCTTCATGAAGACGGAGGTGAAGGTTCGCGGCTTGCTGAAGTCGCTCTACGACAGCGGCCTAGAAAGCCTGCTGGTCGGCACCAAGGACGGCCCCGCCAAGCTGCTCCCCTTCATGGTCCGTGCTCTTGAAGATGTCACCCTTAGCCTTGGCCCTACGGCTGAGGCCGAGGCGCGCGCCCTATCTTCTGCAGCGCTGACGCGGGTCCTTAACCACGTCTACCTTCGCGACCCCAACGTCGACCACGACAGCCTGCTAGAGCCAGCGAGTGGCGAGCTTGCCGTTGCCGCTGCTGAGGCCGTGAAGGGTCGTGCGGAGGCTCTGCTGTCGAAGTTCCGGGCCTTCAGCACCAAACCAAAGCGAGGCGCTGCCGGCCCTGCGGCTCCACGAGGCGAACCCACTCCGCGCAGCTCCACCGCCAACAAATGACTCCGTCATGGCTCCTGTCCTGCTTTCGGCTTCTAGAACATGCATCATACCTCGGGGAGGCGTTTAAACTTGTGTTTGGTGTCGTGATAACAGTTATGGACTGTAATATTTGCTTTTGAATTCCTTGAAATTTGCGCTCTTCCTACTTTCTTATGTTCTACGCCGGCAGAGCCCGGCCCCGTGCATACCTTAGCCGCCGTTAGCCCCGACCGGAAACCAGGACGGGACCAAGGAGTGAGGGGCTACGTGACAAGTTAGGCTCCTGAGTCGTGATGCTCAGGAGTCCCCCATGGCGCACGAACAGCAAGTAGGGAGAAGGGATGTGTGGGTGAATCTACCATTCTACGTCTGCAGAGCCCGGCCCCGCGCATACCTCAACCGCCGTTAGCTTTTCAGAACTAAGGAGTGAGGGGCTACGTGACCAGTTAGGCTCCTGAGTCGCGATGCTCAGGAGTCCCCCTTGACGCTCAAATGGCCTTCGTACCTTGGCTCCACTCGGGGAGAGACGCGCGACGAACCAGGCCTGAGGGGCCTGGCTGGGTGGCGTACGTCTGGGCGTGACCCAGGCGCAGCCCCTGTGCCCAGCCCCCTCGCGCGGCACTCCCGAGGGGACACTACTAGGGAAAAGCCTATACACAGAATCTTAGCAGCAGCGCGGCTCAAAAAGGAGCGCTGCTGCTAATTAGTAGTAGCGCGTGTGCGGGAAACTCGCTGCTGATAAGTTTTTAGCAGTAGCGCGCTCTGTGTAAACCGCACTGCTACAAATATCGACCGGCGGTGTTCACCTAACTACATTTAGCAGTAGCGCGGTGGCGCAAACCGCGCTACTGCTATCGATGTAGTAGTAGCACGCTTTTACTGAGATCGCTGCTGCTAAATTTCAAATTGGCACACTTTTTTGTCCCTGTTAGCAGTAGCGCCGTCGCCCAAAGCTCGCTGCTGCTAATTCCTTATCAGTAGCGCGTTTTTGCTCCCGCGCTACTGCTAACCCGCACCAACCCGCCACCTTTTCACCACCCGTCCCTCCCCCCTCCTCTCTTCCCTTCCCCCTACCTCCCCCACATGCTCCCACTCTCACTCTTCTTCTTCCTCAATACTTCTCCCCCATTACTCTCTCTCTTCTATCCACCTTTCTCTCTCTTCATTACTCCTACCTAATTACACCACCTCCATTAATGCATCTCCTTTCTCTTTTTCCTTTCCCCTCCACTAGTTGAAGTTGTCTCCTCCCAAATTAGGTAGCTAGGTAGATGTAGGATTTAGTTAAGTGACCTATTTGCCCCCTAACTAGATCTATCTTTGTCAAGAAGAGCTTTGTGCACTATTGATCTCCCTACAACATCATCTCCACCGTGTGCTCGATCTCGATCGAGATAGAGGTGATGAAAATTTCATGCTTTTGCAAAATGGAAATATGTTTATGTGTGTGTGATATGTTTGTGGAAATTGTGTGTGTGTGGCATGAGTTGACGCCAAATTGTGCTTTTGAGTTGCCTATGTTTTGCCGAAATGTCGATTTATTTCCGTTTTGGCGAATTCCGGGCAAACTCTAGATCTATATATGTCCTATTTTTAGGGAAGGTCATGCCAAATTTTTGTATGACTTTGATGCATGCATGCATTTTTATAATCAATTTGTTTATTATTGCCGTGCAGAGTTGAAGATGGTCAGTGGAACGATGGTGGACAGGTGGTTGCGGTCGGCGGTGCAGGACATGAAAGAAAATAACCGGACAGTGGTTTTATGTCCGTGTCGAAAATGCAAAGGAATAGTTTGGCTCGACCCCCATGACGATGGTCGTGTCGAAGCGCACCTGCTCATGACTGGTTTCATGGATGGCTATACTCGGTGGATTATTGAAGATGAGGATGACGATGTTGAGGATGCCGACGGGGCAGGCAATGATGACACGAGGCAAGACGAAGAGATGATCGATAATGGCGGCGGGGAAGAGGTCGGACATGGCGGCGGAGAAGGGGCTGGACATGGCGGAGGAGAAGGGGCCGGACATGGCGGTGGAGAGAGCGACATGGACTCCACGCAGCAGAGTTCATTGGTACTAAGTTCAATCGTGCGGGACCCTCATGTTCAAGCATTTCTTTGCAAGGAGACGAGTACTGAGAGAGCTGCTGCTAGAGAGGAGGCTAAGCTAGAGCAACTGGTGGTAGACTCGAACACTCCATTGTATGATGGTTGCAATCCTGAGGTGACCCGCTTGAGTTTCACGCTCCAACTCCTGAAGACGAAGGCTAAAAACAAATGGACCGACACTAGCCTCGATGAGAATCTCAAGTACCTAAAGGATGTTCTTCCCGCGGGTAATATATGTCCTTCTAGTGTTGATGAGTCCAAGAAGATCGTGTGCCCTCTTGATCTGCCACATGTTAGATACCATGCATGCATCAACGATTGCATAATTTATCGGAAGGAGCACGCGAAAAAAACAAGCTGTCCGGTTTGCAATGCTTCTCGATACAAGAAGGCCGGGAAGAAATGTCCCCAGAAAGTTGTATGGTACTTACCGATCACTCCCCGTCTCCAGAGGTATTTTGTAGATCCCAAGGAAGCAAAGCTAATGCGCTGGCATGCGGAGAGGAAGAAGCCCGACGATGGAGATGATCCGAAGCTGAGACACGTGAAGGATGGAAGCCAGTGGAGAGCGTTGAATAGCTTCTATCGGTATTTTGAATGTGATGCAAGGAACATCGTGCTCGGCGCGTGTACCGATGGCATGAATCCGTTTGGCAACCAGAACACCAACCATAACACATGGCCCGTGTTTGTATGGATGTACAACCTCCCCCTGGTTGTGCATGAAATCGAAGTACATTCACATGAGCATGCTTATTCAAGGGCCAAAACAACCAGGAAATAATATTAATTTGTATCTGGGCTACTTCAAGAGGATTTAGACACGTTATGGAAAACACCGGCCAAGACATGGGACGCCAGCAAAGGTGAGTATTTCAAGATGAGAGCCGCGCTGATCACGACAGTGCAGGACTATCTCAGTTACGGATATGTGGCAGGCCAGGTGTGCCATGGATATTGCGGATGCACGCGGTGCATGGATGATATAACGTCTCAGCAGCTAACGTCAAGGAAAGATGACGGGTCTGGGAAAATCGTGTACATGGGGCATCGAAGATAGCTTGAACAGGACGACCCGTGGAGAAACCGTGGAGATCTATTCAATGGTCACGCTAAGCATCGAGGACCTCCACGTAAGCGGAGCGGTGCCGAAATCGATGAGCTATTGAAAAACTGGAAGGAGTGCCCTGCGCCGGGAAAGACGATGAGAAAGGCGCCGGAGCCGCTGCTGAAGGTATGGAAGACGAGGTCTGTGTTCTGGGACTTGGAGTACTGGCACAAACTCGATACACCTCATTGCCTTGATCAAATGCATATTTGTAAGAATGTCCTTGAGAGCTTGCTCGCAACACTGATGAACATGCCGGATAAGACCAAGGATGGGCCGAAGGCAAGAAAAGACTTGCAAGATTTGAAAATCAGGGAAGATCTGCACATGCCACCCCGTAAAATGTCAGACGAGACAGAGACGGAGACAGAGGCATGGGAGAAGAAGGGCAAGAAAATAAAGAAAGAGGATTATTGCCCCCCTTCTTGCTTCACCTTAAGTCAAGCTAAGATCAATCAATTCTTTAAGTTCCTTACCGGAGTCAAAATTAGTTCCGGTTACTGTGGCAAGATAAGAATATATCTAGACACAGACAAGAAAAGGTTCAGCGGGATGAAGTCTCATGACTGTCGTGTGATGATGACATAGATACTACCTGTTGCCCTTAGAGGGATAATGGACAAGTACGTCAGTGACACGCTTATTGGTCTATGCAACTTTTTCGACGTCATCTCTCGAAAGTCGATCAGTGTGAAGCAGCTCCAAAGGCTACAGGAAGAGATCGTTGTGATACTAAATGAGCATGAGATGTACTTCCCGCCTGCGTTCTTTGACGTGATGGTGCATCTGTGTGTCCATATTGTGGATGACATAATAGACCTGGGGCCGTCATTCCTGCACAACATGATGCCGTTTGAGAGGATGAATGTGATCATCAAAGGATTCGTTCGTAACATGTCCCGTTCGGATGAAAGCATCGTCCAGGGCTATTTGGCACAAGAGTGCATCTCTTTCTGTGAGAATTTTCTATATGGCGCAGACCAGCCGCCTGGTGTTAGTGTTGGTTTGCCCATTAACAAGCATGATGGGAGGCTCGAAGGAGATGGTCACTGCAACGGTCACAGGGAACTGCACGTGGCATACTCAGATCGATGCAACAACTTTGACAGAGCAAACTTGGTAGTGCTACAACACCTAGACGAGGTAGATCCTTTCGTGGCACTGCACAAAGAAATTATCGCAAAGAAGTATCGTGACCGGGGGGTATGCAGGACGGACGCCGAAGTTACTAGAGAGCAAAACTCCACTTTCCTCCATTGGTGCAAAGAGCATATTATTGCTAATCCCCCGGAGGAGGGCTCTAAGGACGGATTGCTCATATACGCCTTAGCACATGGCCCCTCGCCCAACCTCGTAACCTATCAGGCATATGATATCAACGTATACACGTTCTACACGGAGGCCAAAGATATGGACAGTGATGATTAGAACTCAGGGGTGACGATGGAATGCATGACCGGCAGCGACAATGGCGCAACTGAACGATTTTATGGAAGGGTCGAGGAGATCTGGAGCTTGACTACTCTGGACTGCACAACACGACGATGTTCCATGTCAGATGGGCTAAGAATGTCGAAAGAGAAAGCTGGATTTTCACTACCATGACTATACCCGACGCCAAGAGCGCTACCGTGAACGCTATCGCAAAAACGAGCCATGGGTACACGCTAAGCACGTGACACAATGCTTCTTCATAACTGACCCGCGCAATCCCAGTCGTGTTGTCGTGAGGAGAGGCAAAAGGAACATCATGGATGGAGTCGCCAACGAGGAAGACTATGATCAGTACGGCAACCCAATGAGGGAAGATGACGATGATGATGAAGTATACGTCAAAAGAAGAATCAATACTACATTACCTAAGAAAAATCGCACTCCATGGAAAAGGCAAAGTCACAATGAGGGGCTCAATTATTCTTTGACGAACAAGAAGGGAAAGAAGCTGACTCAAAAACGAAACGTCAGCACTGAGGAAACTTATGTTATCGGTCAAATGATGTAATATATATATGTGTTTCTATTTTGTATACACACTTAGCCATAATTATGCATGGGTCCAATGATGTGTAATATATATGTTCCTATTTTGCATACATATTTAACCGTAAAATGATGCAATATATATCACCCTCCCTTCGTTCACTACCCTCGGGAAATAAAAGTGGGATAAAATAAAGGAAAAGAAAAAGGAAAACTGGTAGTAGCGAAGGTAGTAGCAGCGCGTTTTGCCTAAACCTCTACAGCTACTGAAGTTAGTAGTAGCGAATTTCGTATAAAGCGCTACAGCTACTGAAGGTAGTAGCAGCGCATTTTGTCCAAATGCACTACTGCTACGTCCACTTAACCCAAAATTCTCACCCGCCCTGCTTCATCCCGCCTTTTCCCCCCAAATCCCCACTCTCAATTCCCCCGTCGCACCGCCGCGCCCGACCCGGCCCCGGCGCTCGCCCCCGATTCCGGCGCCGACGCTAGCCCCCGACCCCGGCGCTCGCCCCCGACCCGGCCCTCGCCCCCGACCCCGACACCGGCGCTCGCCCCCGACCCGGCCCTCGCCCCCGACCCCGGCGCCGGCGCTCGCCCCCGACTCGTCGGCCCTCGCCTCCTTCCTCTCCCCTCCCGTCTGTCGTCGGGCCTGCCTCCTCGCCCATGCACCCTCTGTAAACCCGCCCTCTCTCTGCTAGGGTTCTGCGGTTAATTTACTTAGGTTTTAGTTAGGGTAGTATGTTAATTAGGTTATCTATTTAGTTATGAATTTAGCTAGGTTTCAAAATTAGCTGAATTTATATGCAAATTTGAACTGGACATGTGATATGTGCATATGTCATGTTTTGGACATGTCATGTTTGGAAAATGATCCGAGTGGCCTATGTTACGCCGGAATGTTGATTCATTTCCGTTCCGGTGAATTTCAGGCGCTCGATATGTCCATTTTTTAGCAAAGGTCATGCCGAAATTTCCCGTGAATAAAGGCATGATTTTGTGCTACATAGTTGGCATATCGAGTGCTGGCACATAGATTTCTTTTTATGTCATTTATCATTTATTCATACTTCTAGAAATAAATGAGGACACTTAATCATAGGAAACATGTCGAACAACGAAGAAACTGGGCCTTCTGACCAAGATGCAGACGAGATGGATTATGAGGGTGAACAAGAGTACCTCGACTATTTGACTGCTAAGCAAGGTTTGCAGGTCGGCCTCGATGATGGTACTGACGCCGACATCGACACCGACGGCGCCGGCATCAATGGAGGCACCGAGACCGGTGGGGAAGGTACCGGTGGGGAAGGTACCGGCCCCGATGCCCCTACCGAAAAGAGGAAGCATAAGAAGCAGAGGATACGAAAACCTAACAAACTAGGGATTGGATGACTTGTGATCACAAAGATGGCACCTGACAAGTTTGAGCCGTTAGAGCCGGAAGAACCTCGCATGTGCTATGGGAACCAAGTAGGATGCATCCTACGGGAATACGCGAGCATCAACGACGATGACTTAAGGAGTAAAGAACATTTGATGCAGTTGCTCCTAACGAAGTTGCACAAGAGATTCAAGTTCCCCGACCGGGATGATAACATAGAACAACCGTGGGATGATCCGAAGATCAAAAAGATTTACAATCACGCCATGGGCATGTTCAACAATGATTTGGCCTCCTAGAAAGGGAGGGTGAAACGAGCTATTGAGGCTGATGAACCCCTGTCCAAGATTCTGGAGGAAAATCCGACACTTACAGAAGAGGAGTTCGAAAAGTTCAAGGACACTTGCGCTACCGAGGCAGCCAAGGCTAAGGCTGCGAAATTCAAGAGCCTTCAGCAAAGGAACACGGGGAAGCATCGCCTCAGAAGCCGTGGCTGCCTCAGTAAAAGGCCCATATGGGATAAGGAGGATGCGGAACGTGAAGCCGCGGGTCTCCCAGACCCCTTCGCGAAGTTCACCAACCCCTTGGAGCATGACTTCATCAAGGCCCGCTACAAGTGGGACAAGGAGAAAAAGGTTTTTTACACGGACAAGATCACGAGGAAATTGATTAGACTACTGGAGAAGCAACACTAGCTTGCAGCCGAAAGCCCTACTTCTCCGATGAGGCCCAAGTGGGACACCCCTCTCAACCGAGCCTTGAACGAACTTAAGAGACTCCCTTTGGATCAGCGGCCGCAATATGGTCGTGTGCACGGCACTGGAGATGGCGCCACGTGGAAGGTGTTTTACAACGAGGTCCCAGAGGCCAAGAAGTTGAAAAATAAGTTTAGTCAGGCGGACATCGACGTGAAGGTGAAGCTTGCGGTCGAGAAAAAAGCAGCTGAGCACACGAAAAAAGCAGCCGAGGACAAATATGAGTTGCTACAGCAGGCAGTCAATGCAGTTGTAACTGCCTGCAGAAATGATTTTGCTACTAACTTGTTTCCAGTTATCATCAACTGGGCGAAGGAAAATCCAGACAAGACGGTACATGATTTCCCGTTGCCCAGTTTCGTCGGGAGCAACTCCATGAACAACAACACCATCGCACCATCACTTGCTCACGCAATCGGGCCTCCTCTCGCAGCCGCTCCCGCTGATAGCAGCCCGTCCTTAGTCTCAGGCGCGCTAGGTGGGCCTTCGTCTTTGGCTGAGCTCGACGCCATCACGGTAATTACATGTCGCACCAACATATATATATATATATATATATATATATATAATATTCCATTTTTGTTGCCTTTCAGCTGTTTTACGCCACAGACATATGTGTTTGCAGGCGAAAGAAACCCCGTGCACCATACTCTACTTGATCAAAGGCCGGAAGGTGGACGTGGGAAAGGGTATGATAATGGACCCCTCTCAACGAACGTTCCACAACCAGCCGATCCCCGTTGGGCACTTCAGGGTTAGCTTGACCAGTGTGAAATCGGGGCACGAGGATTTGCCTCCTCCAGTACAACATGTGGGAGCGGACAACGAGACCCGCCGCAGAATGGAAGCTGCAAGAATTGGGTGCTGCTATGGCCGAAGAATCTTATTCGTCTGGAGTCGGCCGAGAGCACACCAATAACTACCACACATCAACAAGCATGTGCGGATACCACCACCCCGCCTACGCAATTACCAGCTCCTGTAGTGCCGGGTGAGAGCGGCGGACGACATGATGAAGGGGGTGCAATAGTACTGGCTGATGTAATTTCTCCTGTAGAACAGAGAATGAATGATGAGACGGAGGTCGGCCCTATGGATTACCTCAATACAAACGCGTATGACTGTGACATAGATATGATGAGTCAACCATATGATGAATCGGGCTATCAACTTGCTAATGAGGATATGGATGATATGCCCGGGCAGGGTCGTACCATTGATTGCAAAAAGTCTCTCTTCATGAAATCCTCACAGGACACGCCTGAAGATGCTGCCTCAACACTGGCTCAACTAGCCGGACGCGAAGTTCATATAGTACTTAGCCCGGGAACACTGAGGCAGGGGTTAAGGAAGGGTCTGGAAGGTGTGCCCAAGAAAAAGGAGAGGAAGAGATCGGAGAAGGTAACTGCCTCCAAACAAGCCAGAGCACATAGCAGCCACACGATGCATTCTGAAGAGCGTGTACCCATGAAAGGTGCGGTCATGTTCCATCTCACGGGCGAGCCGATGCTACCGCCGAAACCGCTGGAGGCACTATCAGGGGATCTCAAAAGACTGCACGACCATGTGCTATCGACTGACAAAAGCCTACTAGCCTCAAAGGATCCAGGATTTCTGACATACACGGCTCGTGTGCCTGAGGGGAAGTGCTACGTCGACACACAGCCCACGGAGGTGTTCTTCCTGAGGTTTGACCATATCTTTGAGATGTTTCTAACAAGGCGGCTTGATTTTACTATCGTCCGCCTTTTTGCACTACATATGAGCTCCGTCATGAAGAGTGAAGAAGTCTCGCAAATCTGTGTGGCGGATCCGTACTACATGCACGAGTCTTTCTTGAGTCTCGGCGACTTTGAGCATGAAACAGCTAGGGAGTACCTCCAAAACTTCATGGTACAGAATAAGGACCGGGAAATTGTCCTCGTGCCTTATCTTCTAAAGTAAGTCAGTTCTGGACAACCCTTTCGTACATTTCAATCATTCCTTCTCTCTCATATGGGGAATAATTTGAGGTGTCTTTTCCCCGCAACAACGGGCGTGCCGTCCTTATCGTTCTTTACCCGCAAGTCTCCCATGCTGTGTATTTTGACCCTTCCAGAGACTACGAGAAAAAAGACTACACCCACATAATGAATATTCTAGATGATGCTCTCCAAGGCTTCAGCTTTAGTGGTGGCCACGTGCAGATCAAGAAACAAAGGAACAAGAAGATGGGTTTTTCTCATAAAACTAACTTCTCCTGCATCCATGTCCCAAAACCAAGCAAGAAGGATGGATTCTACATCGTCCATCTCATGATTCAGTTCAACACGGATCACCAAAAGCTTCGCATTAACAGCAGAAATGATGATCATATCCACAAGTGGATAGAATCTCATGGAGAAGCAGATTATAAACTTAGAGATGACTTGTTTCGCATCCAAAGCGACATTGCGACGATCATGATGAAAGAAGTCATCGATGAGAAGGGGATGTTCCACCATGGCCCTATATCGTGAGCTGACGTCCGAACTCGCATAGGCATGCAACGTCTAGACCTCACGCCATTCAAGAAGCTAGGGTTCGTCCTCGATGATATGGAAGGATGGAACTTCTAGTGATTTATGATGCCGATGATGATGATATGTGTCGGTTGAACTTGTATACTTTTTGTAGTGATGAAACTTTGTGATGTCCACGGTCCCTGCCGAACTTGCGTAACGCTACTTTGTTAGTTTGCGTACGATGACCTGCGTACCTCTAGTTAATTAATTTGCGTACTGTATGTTGCATCTAGTTGCTAACCCTTTCTTTTTCAGTGTTGCTCTAGTATATTTTGTTGCATATATATGATTGTACATCCTCTTCATGAACATGCATCTCTAATAGGTACCTAGTTTCTTGATGGCGAGATGGAATTGCTATGTCGTGTACAAAGGGAAGGTTCCGGGGGTGTACAACTAGTGGCATGAGTGTCAGGCGCAAGTGAATGGGTTCACGGGCGCCAGCCATAAAGGCTTCAAAAGCAGACAAGAAGGAGAAGCTAGTTACTTGAGGTTCACGCTAGCGCGAGAGAGGACTCGTAACCGCCACCTCATGTACTGCATAGTTCCGCTCTCACTCATAGTGATAGCACTTCTTGCGTATACCTTTGTTTAGATGGATGATGTTGTTGTAGTTGCAAGTATTCGAGACTTGCATGTATTGCTATTTTCGAGATGATGACAAGATATCACTTTGTGTTGGATGATGATTATGATGAGACTATTTGTATGTACATGTTATGATTACATTTGTGGTCTCGCATGCATTTGTATGTGTATGATGATGACATTTCTATGTGCTAAAGATTCTTCTATAAAGCCTGTTCAAATACAAAACAAATATGCCAAAAAAACAAACAAAAAACCTACTTAAATTAGCAGTAGCGAGTGTATAAAAGTTAGCAGCAGCGCCGCGATAGCAGTAGCGCGTCCAGGCAAAGCGCGCTAGAGCTACTAGAAGTAGCAAGCTTCCGCTAACAGCGCTGCTGCTACACTTGTGTAGCAGTAGCGCCGGTGAGCACGCGCTACTGCTACTGTTAGCTGTAGCGCCTATCCCCGCGCTACTGATACATCTAAAACCCGCGCTGCTGCTAGCCTTTTCCCTAGTAGTGGGAGGTGTTGCGTTGAGACCAGACACTGAGCTCTGGGCACCCTGAGGTTGATGCGGCCAAGGGCCACCCTCAGTTGTTTATCACCAGCGCGGAGCATAGCGCTTCCGTATGTGTACGGGCATAGCCGCTCCTTGGCAGTGTCGTCAGCCAGCGCGGAGCATGGTGCTTCCACTGGTGCGTGGGAGGGGGCTCCCCTCCGGGAGGAGCCCCCGGGGCGTGTACAGCCCCGCCCTGACACGTGGCCGACACGGTAGGGCATGAGGAGGTGTATCTGGGCACTCGTGAGCCAGCGTGGGACTCACGGGGCCCTACCTCAAGGCGGGTTGCGCCTGGCACTGGGCCTTAACTTGTGATGTGTTCCTGCAAATTTTGCCAGATGCCGATGCTCTACGTCCTCGGGTCCCGGCCCTCGAGCTAGTATCAGTCGTCGCTGGTTTGCCGGGGCGCGATGCCGTGGACAAAGCCAGAGGGTGAGGGCCGGAGAGCTGGTAGGAGCCCTGAGTCGTGATGCTCAGGTACCCCCCCTTTAACACGCAAGCTTGGTTAGATGTCGATGCTCTACGTCCTCGGGTCCCGGCCCTCAAGCTAGTCTCAGCCGTCGCTAGTTTGCCGGGGCGCGATGCCATGGACAAAGCCAGAGGGTGAGGGCTGGAGAGAAGGTAGGAGCCCTGAGTCATGATGCTCAGGTACCCCCCCTGTAACGCGCAAGCTTGGTTAGATGTCGACGCTCTACGTCCTCGGGTCCCGGCCCTCGAGCTAGTCTCAGCCGTCGCTGGTTTGCCGGGGCGCGATGCCGTGGACAAAGCCAGAGGGTGAGGGCTGGAGAGCCAGTAGGAGCCCTGAGTCACGATGCTCAGGGTACCCCCCTTTAACGCGCAAGCTGCCGACATCAAGGAAGAAGAGGTGCCACAGACAGGCACCAAATAACAAGCATGATGGGTCGAATGCATGGCCTGAAAATAAACGCAAGAGGGGTACACGCCGCTGGGTCTGACCCGAGCGACTTGGGGATGATGCAGCCCGAGGGGCGCCCCCAACAAAGTAAGCTAAAAACACGAGCAAAAGGGATACACACCGCAGGGACGGACCCACACCGCAGAAACGAAACTTGAAAGATGTCACCTGATAGTGTTGACGACGAAGGGGTGTTGAAGTAGCGGACGTAGCAAGCTGCGGGAGCCGATCTTCACGAGCCCCCCCAGGCCCAGGAGCCTCGGGAGGCTCCGGAGGCGCTGGTGGCTCCTCGTGAACCATCTCCATCTCCACCAGGACTGCAGAACGCCTGGCCTCCTGAGCCTCCAGGATGCTCCTCATGAGGCGCTGGCGCACCGTAGCCACGTTCGGTAAGCCGTAGGGCATGCGAACGTAGCTGTGGGGTGGGCCTCCACAGCGCCCCACACGTGAGGGCCATAAGAGCTCCTGAGAGGCGACTCAGTTGAGCCCTGGGATGTCGATGCAGACGCGCAGCCCGCCATCCTCACCTGGATGGGGAGCTGCGGCGGGTAAGCGGCGGCTGCCACTCATGACTCTTGACTCCTGCAACTCCTGTGTGATCTGACAGACGAACTCCTGAGGGTTTGGCCCTCCTTGCTTTGCTCCTTCCTGAGGGAAACGTGTTCTGAAACACGCCGCCAAGTGGTGCCCAAGCGCCTCCCTTGTGACCTTAGCAAGGTCGGTGGCCCTCTAGGTGGGAGCCCCCGAGCCCTGCTTGAGGAGGGCGCCGGGCACGCCTCCCTATGCGACAGAAGGAGGTACCCCCTGAGCACGCGCAGACCATGAGGGGCCTGCCTCCTCAGGTGTCGGGCCTGGTGTCAGGACCCCGACTCAATGCCACATCGATCTAGCATGTAAAACCTCATATCACTTTCCGGCCTCACGCACGGTATTCCACGGGCGTCGCCTTACCTTTGCCCGGGACCGTTTGCGCCTTTTGGCACACGTATATGACAGTGTCGCTAGCATCCATATGATAAGGAGCCCGGGCTGACATGGCTAGTCGTAAACCCAAAGTGGCATAAACTTACAGGGACAGGCATCCATGACCCAACATCGAATGTGTCGGTCATCAGCGAGTGAATCCAGGCTGTAGCACTGGGCTAGCAGGACTCCGGTGAACCGGGCTGTAGCGGGCTAACAGGACTCCGGTATTCATCGTGTGACATTTCCCCGAAGGGACAGACACAGGAACAAAGAAGGACACATGCCGGCCAGCCTAAGTGTTCCGGAGCAGTAGCAAGCTACCATGGCTCAGTGGAAGCATTAGGAGACATTTCCCGGTAAGAGAGGCCACCAAGGATAAACAACTAGATAGTCAGATCCCACACATACCAAGCATTTCAATAACATACACACAATATGCTCGATATGTGTAAATACAACATGGCATCACAACATAACTCTATGACTCAAGTATTTTATTCAATAGGCTCCGAGGAGCGAGATATTACAAACATGGGTCTCACGACCCAACATTCAGAGCATACAAGTCAAAGAACAAACGGAAGCTTAACATGTCTGAGTACAGACATCTACAAATGAAAAAGGCTGAGAAGCCTGACTATCTACCAGATCCTGCCGAGGGCACAAGATCGTAGCTGGGGTAACAAGCTAAACGTCGAAGTCCACGCGGAACTACTAGCGAGACCGAAGTCTCTCTGCAAAAACATAAAATAGGCAAACGTGAGTACAAATGTACCCAGCAAGACTTACATCAGAACTAACTACATATGCATCATTATCAACAAAGGGGATGGTGGGGTTTAACTGCAGCAAGCCAGCTTTGACTCGGTGGCTATCCTGAACTACGACTGCAAGTAACTCTTTTGAGGTGGCGCACACGAGTCCACATATTCACCATATCAATACACCAATATGGATCCGCTCCCGTCGCCCTACGAGAACGCTATCCATAGCACTCACACTTATCTTGCGTATTTTAGAGTATCCACTTTCACTTGTCTATGAACTGTACAGGCAACCCAGAAGTCCTTTTCCGCGGACACGGCTATTCGAATAGATGATGTTGACCCTGCAGGGGTGTACTTCTTCACACACGCTCTCACCACTTACCGCCGTTTACATGACATGTACTCGGCAACCTTCAAGCAGAAGCCCAACGTGGGTGTCGGCCATGACCTACCTAAACACTCAAGTCTCTAGTCCAGGTTTATCGCCTATTCGGGTTCCATCTGCGAGGAGATCCGGCCGGAGTTTCGCTCACAGCCCCAAACGATGTGTGCAGGGTTCCCGAGACACCAAACGGGCGCCCAGTACACCATGCCACGTGCCTACCGCATCACAGCCTACCCCTCCGGTCAGTGGTGCGCACGGCCTCCAGCATACTACAAACACCAGAAACTACTTGCAACTCCTGGATAGAGGACAAGGGTGATTAAGAAGCCGAGAGGGTCCATTTGTTTCGGGCCCAATGCGTGGTAGTATCTGTTTCATGGATCACAAACACAGAACTCAGTTCCTGAGGACGGCTGCAATGAGACAACCCACCATGTACTCCTACATGGCCTCTCACCGCTACCTTTACCAAATCATATTCACACACTTTGCTCACACACATAGTAGGACATGTTCACACACCTCTGATTCATTCCCGATGAATCAGACCTGACTCAACTCTAAGCAATAGCAGGCATGACTAACAAACATGAATGAGTAGGCACAATAGGGGCTCAAACAACTCCTACTCATGCTAGTGGGTTTCATCTATTTGCTGTGGCAATGACAGGTCATGCAGAGGATAAAGGGGTTCAGCTACCGCAGCAAGTAACAGTTGAATCGTTGTTGTCCTAATGCAGTAAAAGAGAGCAGGAGTGAGAGAGTAGGATTGTATCAGAATGAACAAGGGGGTTTTGCTTGCCTGGCACTTCTGAAGATAATATAGCTCTTCATCTGTGTCATCGAACTCATCGTCGGAACACGTCTATCGAGAGGGGGCAAATACCGGCAACAGAGAAGGAATACATTCAATGCAATGCACAATATGATGCATGATCATGACATGGCAATATGCTATGATTTGGGCTAATGCAGCTAAGAACAGGAAGGTTTGAGCTTATTTGAACCAAAGATTCAAACTCAAACTATGAATTCATAAAGTGCATTATCATGTTTTGATATGAACAGCAGGGTTAAGTAGCTTAAACATGCATGAAACCAGTGCAGATGGATAGATTGGATTTTTCTGATCATTTTTCATATATAAATTATTTCATTCTGAGTTATAGATTATTTTCTATGAATTTTAGAAGTTTAGGCAAATTTCCGGATTTTTTCTGAAGAAGAATAAATCCAAAAAAAGGCATTACTGCATCAGCCTGACATCATCATGACGTCAGTAGGTCAACAGGGCACGGTCCGGGTCAAACTGACCAGTGGGTCCCGTCTGTCAGTAGTTAGTTAAACTAACTAAATTTAGTTAGCGCTAATCCTGGGTTAGTTAGCAGGGCGGGCCCCACCTGTCATGGACCCAAGGGTCAAACTGGGCCCACCGGTCAATGCTCAGCGGGGGTCAAACCCACCGGCGACATGATGCCGGCGAGGCCAGACGCGGTGGAGGGGCTCGGGTTTGCGTCTCCAGCGACCAAACGGGCGGCCGAGAGCACGCGCGGGGAGCTGGGGCTCGCCCGCATCCAGGGAAGCATGCGGCAGCAGCGGGGACGGCTGGAGCTCGCCGGAAAACGAGCTCGAGGCGGCGCCTGCGTTCGGGTGTTTCTGGCTACGGGGATGCAGTGGCCGTGGTATCGCGTTCGTGGCACCTACAGCAGCTACGCGAGGCAGCGAGCATGTTGGACACGACGCCCGGACCAAATGGTCACCGGAGTCGTGTCGACGGCGAGTGCAGGCGGCGGCGCAGTCGGGCGAGAGGGGCATGGCGGCTATGGCGTGCCAGAGAGAGAACGGAGAGGGGGGGATGATCAGACGCTCACGTAGATCACGACAGGCGAGTCGGTGAGCTCGGGGATGCACCGGTGGCAGCAAATCGACGGCGACGATCTCCGGTGGCCGACAAGGGAACGGCGGTGCTTGCGGCATCTAGGGGGCTTCCGGCGTCGAGCGGCTCGGTGAGGAGGAAGAGAGGGACGAGGCGGAGCTTCTGGGCGCGTCGGAAAGGCATGGGGTGGACGGTGGCCACGGCGGCAACGAACGGCGGCGACGAGCGCGTCGGCCATAGCGGGGGAGGACGAGGGAGAGATGCAGGGAGAGAGGGGAGAGGTGCAGGGGGTCGAGAAGGAGTGCGTGGCAACGTCCAGAGCGTCCGGGCGTTGAGGGGGAGTGGCAGGCAGGCAGGGTGGTGGCGTGGCGAGCTCGGCGGCGTCGCGGTGTCCCTCCTCTGCCTACTAGCATGAGGAGGAAGGCGACAGGGAGCCAGGCGGTGGTGGGCTGGGCCGGAACAGGAGCTGGGCCGGCTGGGCTGCCAGGTGAGCGCCAGGTAAGTTCTCTCTGTCTCTTTTGTTTCCTCTTTTCTATTTTTCTGTAACTTCTGGGCTTTATTAAAAATGTCAGGGCTTTTCCAAAAATCATGAAACTAATCATGACTACTGTTTGGAATATATCCAACAGTAAACATTTTAGTTTATGATTA
This sequence comes from Triticum aestivum, assembly GCF_018294505.1. NCBI lineage: Eukaryota > Viridiplantae > Streptophyta > Magnoliopsida > Poales > Poaceae > Triticum > Triticum aestivum. The sequence continues at coordinate 155,644,213 of NC_057801.1, read as the reverse complement.
TTTGAGCATTTAAAATATTTAATAGCATTTAAATGCCCAAATGCAAATACTATAAGATTTAATTCAGAGCCCAAATATGTCATGGAAAAATGTGCAACACCCCTGGTTATGTCTCCAGCATTTTCCAGAAATGATGAACATTTTTTAAAGCCATTTGGATTCACTGAAAATATTTTAGTTGAACCTAGTTTAATTCATTTGGTGCTAGGGTTAGGCAATCCCCATTTCAAGTTTCATAAAATTTAAACATGATGCATGGATACTAATGCAAAGACAAGCAAGGCCTGAACTGGGGATGTGACAACTCACCCCCACTAAACAAGAATCTCGTCCCGAGATTCAAGCGTAGGGTAAGATGAAGGGGGATCGCAAGCTAACATAATCTTCATGATCCAGGTGGCACTTCAAAGAACGTTGATCCGATCACCATCATTGTCTTGAAGTCTTGTTCTGAGAAGTCCATCTAACATGACAACAAGAGGAAAGGGACAACTCCAGAAGAAACGATCTTCTCGAAGATCAATCAACTTAGGATCAACTCACAGAGTGAGTCATAGCAACATCTCTCGAGCTGAGGCACGAAGCATACATCTAGAGGAATGGATTGGAACAGATGATGAAGGTTCACTAGGTAGGCAACAATCCCGCCTTAAGAGGGTGGTGATGGGTTGTCAACGTAGCGAAGAGTTGAGTTGTCATGATACCATAACGAGACATCTTGAGGCACGTGACTCGCAGAAATATTCCCTTAAGTGGCAAAAAGAATTACCTTTGATTCAGAGATCATTGAAACTCTTTATACCAGCCTAAGGCAATTCTCGAGCGATCGTTTAGAGGGGTTGGGTAGAATGGTATACTCGGACCAGAATGGATGATGTGGATTACCTTGTTGAAGACAATGTCATAGATGATTTTGTTTATCATCGGGAATGGATGAGACCCATGGTAGGACCACTTTTGAAAATGATCCTGATCAGTAATTACTGAGAAGGATAACCCAGAGTAAGGTGGCACGATGGCGGCGCAAGCTGGGAACAAAATGCAAATGATGGGAATGAATCTAGTAACTGGGGAGAGGCTCAACAGTAGAGAGTTATTCCACTATTGGAATGGTTATAGCATAATCGAAGAAATCTGGGGCAATCCCAGTTAGTGTCGCTGATAACACCTAGAGCTTATACGTGCTCTCAAGAACTTGAGCATTTCCATATCCATCAAGGTTTACCAATATCCGTGTCAAGGATCCGGGCAACACAACTTACTACCATGATGAATGGTGATGGAGGATGCAGATGCAAAGGAAGATAACACCTTCTCAGATTTCACCTTAGCGAGACCAACGGGACAAAATCTGGATGATTGACCAAGAGACATTTAGCACTCCGCTTCTAATGTTCTCCTTGATGTGCTAGCGTAATCCATTCATAGATATGGTTTGATATCTAGAACATCAAGTAAAAGGTCGGACTTCGGGATCTCAAAAATCCATCAGGGTCAACTAGGGAGTAAATCCCACAAAATCCTTATGGGGAGGTAGCCAACTTTCTCAATCAAGAGCCTACAATAATGGGTCTTCTGGCTAGATGTGTTGGCCACGACATCCACTCTACCGGGTTACAAAGAGACCAATATTATAGTTCTTGGGAAAACATTCCAACCATCATATCTGCCTGAGATTCAGATCTGGCTTGTGTCAGGATATCCAGACTCATCGAGTCTAGGAAGAAAAATGAAAGTTTGCAACACAAATCGACGAGACGACGTTGCGAGATTCTCGGGGAATGAACTATGATAGCAAGCTCCAAAAACACGAGCCGGTTCTGCTACAACATGTGAACATGTTGTCCAAGACAAGCATGACCACAAAGTAGTCTTATAATAAAACACTACCGAGTTCCGGTGGGGAACCATCATCGAGGATATCGAAGTCCTTGCATAAGGTATACTCTCAAGAAGGAGCTTCTTCTTCTTGAACAAGTCAATCAGTGGCTTGGTGTGCTAGGAAACACATATAGAATGGAGGCGGCCAACCTATCAAACCATAGAGTACTTTGCACATGCGTGACTAACTTGGGATGATTCTAGAGGAAGCAAGACTAACTTTCTCGAACCCACAACGGCAACTTGCATCAAATGCACATGAGTTAGAGAGAGTCACTTCTTTCATCCGAACATATGCTTCATGAGCTAGCATGAAGAAATGCTTTCAAAAGTTTCCAATACTAGCTTAATGTTCAACAAGATTATGGAGAATAAAAGGATGTTGTCGATGGGCTCAACAATAGTTCATCCCGGTTTCCATATAAATGGAATTCCACATTTGGGTGAACACGGTGATAGCATTGGTCAGACCAAAGGATATAATGGTGTATGCCCGTGGGATCAACCATGAGTAAGACAACATTACGCACATCATTGGTTCTGATATGACTTGACAATAGCCCATACTCAAGTCAAAGTTTTGACAAGGCAATAGATCCAACAACTGATCACGAGGACCAATTGGTGAAGATATCATGTTTCTGCAACACACACACACACAAAGATATCCCTTTGGGATGAGCTAAGTCGGACAAGTTTTTATCTTCCAACTCTCCAAGTTGTTATTCAGCTTAACAACTAGCTCTGGGGTATCCAACACGGATTCTTGGAGAAGGGGTGATTTATAAGAAAACCCATTTAATCACGAACTCAACATAGCGGTCAGGTGACAACCAGGTAATACTTCCGAGAAGATATTCAGAAAATCACGAACCACCGATATGTTACTAAGCTCGAGAACAATCTTGCTTTTCAGGGCAAGACGATATGATCAATAGAGCGAAGGTTTGAATAATCCTAACTCATCGATCGAGGAGTGCACCAGTAGAATGGACTAGGTAGCACGATCAATCTTAGAATGATGATTCAATAATCAACACGCTAAAAATAGAGTTATTGTCCTTTAACTACCAAACAACAAAGTTGTCAGGAGTATTGATTTCACACATCATAGTCCACCTGTCAGCATTCCGGTTGCAACAACACGGAAACCGAGAAAGGAAAATGATGGCGAGAAGTATCACTGTGTCGAGAATTCATAAGAGGTGGTGCAATTCTCATGACAATCCTGACATAAGGAAGGTAATACTTCAAGGTAGAACAGACCGGAAGCTGGATTGGCATTTTGATCTGTGAATTACAACTGCTTTGACCCAATCCTGGATATGGATGAGGTTCTGGAGTTTGTTTCTCCTAGTCATTCCAGAATAGAATGGCTTGACGGACCACAAGAGTAATAGGCATCGATAAACAAACGCACGCATACTCTTGACTATCAATTGATAGACGAAGGTCAGAAGACAACTAAAGAGGGACAACTCAAAGGAACATATGTTTTTCTGAGTTGTGGATGCATGGACTAGCATGTCGAACGAGTTCAACATATTTCTTCCGGATAACCCATGCAGAAAGGTTGAGCTGGCAGAGTCACAATTATGAATGGAGAACTCATCGAAGCTCTCCTATTGTGATCTTTTGACCCAACAAACTTCTGCCATAAGTGGTTCATAGTATTTGGAAGAAGGAAAAACCACAAACCTCGAGGACTATCGCAAGGGTTTCTAATAACCTAAAGGAACTAGCAAACACTATCAACATGAGGTAAATGGGGTGAATCTCGGATTCAGAACCCAGAAATAGAATGCCTACTAACTAAATGGCATCACGGGATGCTTTCGATAATGACGGCCAGAATCATCACACTGGAAACACAGATCCTGGCTAGACCACTAGATGATCCCCTAAAACACCTAGGGTCATAATATTAACTCCAACATATGTGTCGAGGCAATAAAGTACCTCAACTCACTAATTTGTGTGATTAATCTGACCAAAGAGACATCAGGGACGGAAAGAAGGGATTTGTAAATGCATCAGACTGTTTAGAAACCTGGGATGACTCGGACAACATAACGGCTGTAAATGCTCAAAAGGATTTGAGACATGCTACCAAAAATGGTGGCGTAACCACTTAGAAGCACAATATCAAGGTTTTGAGATCAATAGTTAACACACGGAAGTAGTAGAGACTGAACTGAGGCTTAAAACCAACAATCTTATAAGTCTATGGATTAGTAACACGTGATCCTGATAGAAAGAAGAGAAAGCCTAGTTCCTTAACCCCGCAGGAAAGATAAGATGACTCAGATCAGAAGGGCATGAGGTATAAGGAGTAAAAAGAGCCTTACGTTCCATCCCACAATCAATTCCCTTATATAACTAAAGAATTTCTAGACTCAACTTCGACCAGTTTGGCTCGGTAATCCTACAGGCAGTCAGGCTCTGATACCAAAGCTGTCAGGACCCCGACTCAATGCCACATCGATCTAGCATGTAACACCTCATATCACTTTGCAGCCTCACGCACGGTATTCCACGGGTGTCGCCTTACCTTTGCCCGGGACCGTTTCTGCCTTTTGGCACACGTATATGACAGTGTCGCTAGCATCCATATGATAAGGAGCCCGGGCTGACATGGCTAGTCGTAAACCCAAAGTGGCATAAACTTACAGGGACAGGCATCCATGACCCAACATCGAACGTGTCGGTCATCAGCGAGTGAATCCAGGCTGTAGCACTGGGCTAGCAGGACTCCGGTGAACCGGGCTGTAGCGGGCTAACATGACTCCGGTATTCATCGTGTGACATTTCCCCGAAGGGACAGACACAGGAACGAAGAAGGACACATGCCGGCCAGCCTAAGTGTTCCAGAGCAGTAGCAAGCTACCATGGCTCAGTGGAAGCACTAGGAGACATTTCCCGGTAAGAGAGGCCACCAAGGATAAACAACTAGATAGTCAGATCCCACACATACCAAGCATTTCAATAACATACACACAATATGCTCGATATGTGTAAATACAATGTGGCATCACAACATAACTCTACGACTCAAGTATTTTATTCAATAGGCTCAGAGGAGCGAGATATTACAAACATGGGTATCACGACCCAACATTCAGAGCATACAAGTCAAATCACAAACGACAGCTTAACATGTCTGAGTACAGACATCTACAAATGAAAAAGGCTGAGAAGCCTGACTATCTACCAGATCTTGCCGAGGGCACAAGATCGTAGCTGGGGTAACAAGCTAAACGTCGAAGTCCACGCGGAACTACTAGCGAGACCGAAGTCTCTCTGCAAAAACATAAAATAGGCAAACGTGAGTACAAATGTACCCAGCAAGACTTACATCAGAACTAACTACATATGCATCATTATCAACAAAGGGGATGGTGGGGTTTAACTGCAGCAAGCCAGCTTTGACTCGGTGGCTATCCTGAACTACGACTGCAAGTAACTCTTTTGAGGTGGCGCACACGAGTCCACATATTCACCATATCAATACACCACTATGGATCCGCTCCCGTCACCCTATGAGAACGCCATCCATCGCACTCACACTTATCTTGCGTATTTTAGAGTATCCACTTTCACTTGTCTATGAACTGTACAGGCAACCCAGAAGTCCTTTCTCGCGGACACGGCTATTCGAATAGATGATGTTAACCCTGCAGGGGTGTACTTCTTCACACACGCTCTCACCACTTACCGCCGTTTACACGACATGTACTCAGCAACCTTCAAGCGGAAGCCCAACGTGGGTGTCGGCCACGACCTACCTAAACACTCAAGTCTCTAGTCCAGGTTTATCGCCTATTCGGGTTCCATCCACCAGGAGATTCGGCCGGAGTTTCGCTCACAGCCCCAAACGATGTGTGCAGGGTTCCCGAGACACCAAACGGGCGCCCGGTACACCATGCCACGTGCCTACCGCATCACAGCCCACCCCTCCAGTCAGCGCTGCGCACGGCCTCTAGTATACTACAAACACCAGAAACTACTTGCAACTCCTGGACAGAGGACAAGGGTGATTAAAGCCGAGAGGGTCTATTGGTTTTGGGCCCAATGCGTGGTAGTATCTGTTTCATGGATCACAAACACAGAACTTAGTTCCCGAGGATGGCTGCAATGAGACAACCCACCATGTACTCCTACATGGCCTCTCACCGCTACCTTTACCAAATCGTATTCACACACTTTGCTCACACACACAGTAGGACATGTTCACACACCTCTGATTCATTCCCGATGAATCAGACCTGACTCAACTCTAAGAAATAGCAGGCATGACTAACAAACATGAATGATTAGGCACAACAGGGGCTCAAACAACTCCTACTCATGCTAGTGGGTCTCATCTATTTACTGTGGCAATGACAAGTCATGCAGAGGATAAAGGGGTTCAGCTACCGCAGCAAGTAACAGTTGAATCCTTGTTGTCCTAATGCAGTAAAAGAGAGCAGGAGCGAGAGAGTAGGATTGTATCGGAATGAACAAGGGGGTTTTGCTTGCCTGGCACTTCTGAAGATAATATAGCTCTTCATCGGTGTCATCGAACTCATCGTCGGAACACGTCTATCGAGAGGGGGCAAATACCGGCAATAGAGAAGGAATACAATCAATGCAATGCACAATATGATGCATGATCATGACATGGCAATATGCTGTGATTTGGGCTAATACAGCTAAGAACAGGAAGGTTTGAGCTTATTTGAACCAAAGATTCAAACTCAAACTATGAATTCATAAAGTGCATTATCATGTTTTGATATGAACAGCAGGGTTAAGTAGCTTAAACATGCATGAAACCAGTGCAGATGGATAGATTGGATTTTTCTGATCATTTTTCATATATAAATTATTTCATTCTTAGTTATAGATTATTTTCTATGAATTTTAGAAGTTTAGGAAAATTTCTGGATTTTTCTGAATAAGAATAAATCCAAAAAAAGGCATTACTGCATCAGCCTGACATTATCATGACGTCAGCAGGTCAAGGGGCACGGTCCGGGTCAAACTGACCAGTGGGTCCTGTCTGTCAGTAGTTAGTTAAACTAACTAAATTTAGTTAGCGCTAATCCTGGGTTAGTTAGCAGGGCGGGCCCCACCTGTCATGGACCCAAGGGTCAAACTGGGCCCATCGGTCAATGGTCGGCGGGGGTCCAACCCACCGGTGACATGACACCGGCGAGGCCAGACGCGATGGAGGGGATCGGGTTTGCGTCTCCAGCGACCAAACGGGCGGCCGAGAGCACGCGCGGGGAGCTGGCGCTCGCCCGCATCCAGGGAAGCATGCGGCAGCAGCGGGGACGGCCGGAGCTCGCCGGAAACGAGATCGAGGCGGCGCCGGCGTTCAGGTGTTTCTGGCTACGGGGCTGCAGTGGCCGTGGTATCGCGTTCGTGGCACCTACAGCAGCTACGCGAGGCAGCGAGCATGTTGGACACGATGCCTGGACCAAATGGTCGCCGGAGTCGTGTCGGCGGCAAGTGCAGGCGGTGGCGCAGTCGGGCGAGAGGGGCGTGGCGGCTACGGCGTGCCAGAGAGAGAACGGAGAGGGGGGGATGATCAGAAGCTCACGTAGATCACGACGGGCGAGTCGGTGAGCTCGGGGAGGCACCGAAGGCAGCAAATCGACGGCGACGATCTCCGGTGGACGACAAGGGAACGGCGGTGCTTGCGGCATCCAGGGGGCTTCCGGCGTCGAGCGGCTCGGTGAGGAGGAAGAGAGGGACGAGGCGGAGCTTCTGGGCGCGTCGGAAAGGCGTGGGGTGGACGGTGTGAAGGAAATATGCCCTAGAGGCAATAATAAAGTTATTATTTATTTCCTCATATCATGATAAATGTTTATTATTCATGCTAGAATTGTATTAACCGGAAACATGATACACGTGTGAATACATAGACAAACATAAAGTCACTAGTATGCCTCTACTTGACTAGCTCGTTAATCAAAGATGGTTATGTTTCCTAACCATAGACATGTGTTGTCATTTGATTAATGGGATCACATCATTAGGAGAATGATGTGATTGACATGACCCATTCCGTTAGCCTAGCCCTTGATCGTTTAGTATGTTGCTATTGCTTTCTTCATGACTTATACAAAGTTCCAGCAACTATGAGATTGTGCAACTCCCGTTTACGGGAAGAACACTTTGTGTGCTACCAAACGTCACAACGTAACTGGGTGATTATAAAGGTTCTCTACAGGTGTTTCCGAAGGTACATGTTGGGTTGACATAATTCGAGATTAGGTTTTGTCACTCCGATTGTTGGAGAGGTATCTCTGGGCCCTCTCGGTAATACTCATCACCTAAGCCTTGCAAACATTGTAACTAATGAGTTAGTTATAAGATGAGTGTTACATAACGAGTAAAGAGACTTGCCGGTAACGAGATTGAACTAGGTATTAGATACCGACGATCGAATCTCGGGCATGTAACATACCGATGACAAAGGGAACAACGTATGTTGTTATGCGGTTTGACCGATAAAGATCTTCGTAGAATATGTAGGAACCAATATGGGCATCCAAGTTCCGCTATTGGTTATTAACCGAGAATAGTTCTAGGTCATGTCTACATAGTTCTCGAACCCGTAGGGTCCGCACGCTTAACGTTACGATGACAATTTTATTATGAGTTTACACGTTTTGATGTACCGAAGTTTGTTTGGAGTCCCGGATGTGATCACGAACATGACGAGGAGTCTCGAAATGGTCGAGACATAAAGATTGATATATTGGATGACTATATTCGGACACCGTAAGTGTTTCGGGTGATTTCGGAGAAAACCGGAGTGCCGGAGGGTTACCGGAACCCCCCCCCGGAGAGTTAATGGGCCACATGGGCCTTGGTGGGAAGAGAGAGGGGCGGCCAGGAAGGGCCGCGCGCCCCCTCTCCCTCTGTTCCGAATTGGAGTAGGAGGGGGAGGCGGCGCCCCCCTCTTTCCTTCCCCTCCTCTCCCCCTTCCTTCCCCTCCTAGTAAGAGTAGGAAAGGAGGAGTCCTACTCCTACTAGGAGGAGGTCTCCTCCTCCTGGCGCACCCAACAAGGGCCGGCCGGCCTCCCCCCTCCCTCCTTTATATACGGGGGCAGGGGGCACCCCATAGACACACAAGTTGATCTACGGATCGTTCCTTAGCCGTGTGCGGTGCCCCCCTCCACCATATTCCACCTTGGTCATATCGTCGCGGAGTTTAGGCGAAGCCCTGCGCTGGTAGAACATCATCATCGTCACCACGCCGTCATGCTGATGGAACTCATCCCCGAAGCTTTGCTGGATCGGAGCCCGGGGATCGTCATCGAGCTGAACGTGTGCTGAACTCGGAGGTGCCGTACGTTCGGTGCTTGGATCGGTCGGATCGTGAAGACGTACGACTACATCAACCGCGTTGTCATAACGCTTCCGCTTATGGTCTACGAGGGTACATGGACGAACACTCTCCCCTCTCGTTGCTATGCATCACCATGATCTTGCGTGTGCGTAGGAATTTTTTTGAAATTACTACGTTCCCCAACAGTGGTATCAGAGCCTGGTTTTATGCATTGATGTTATATGCACGAGTAGAACACAAGTGAGTTGTGGGCGATACAAGTCATACTGCTTACCAGCATGTCATACTTTGGTTCGGCGGTATTGTGAGATGAAGCGGCCCGGACCGACATTACGCGTACGCTTACGCGAGACTGGTTTCACCGTTGCGAGCACTCGTGCTTAAAGGTGGCTGGTGGGTGTCTGTCTCTCTCACTTTAGCTGAATCGAGTGTGGCTATGCCCGGTCCTTGCGAAGGTTAAAACAGCACCAACTTGACAAACTATCGTTGTGGTTTTTATGCGTAGGTAACAACGGTTCTTGCTAAAAGCCCGTAGCAGCCACGTAAAATTTGAGGACGTCTAACTTGTTTTTGCAGGGCATGTTGTGATGTGATATGGTCAAGACGTGATGCTATATTTTATTGTATGAGATGATCATGTTTTGTAACCGAAGTTATCGGCAACTGGCAGGAGCCATATGGTTGTCGCTTTATTGTATGAAATGCAAACGCCCTGTAATTGCTTTACTTTATCACTAAGCGGTAGCGATAGTCATAGAAGCAATAGTTGACGAGACGACAACGATGCTACGATGGAGATCAAGGTGTCGTGCCAGTGATGATGGTGATCATGACGGTGCTTCGGAGATGGAGATCACAAGCACAAGACGATGATGGCCATATCATATCACTTATATTGATTGTATGTGATGTTTATCCTTTATGCATCTTATCTTGCTTTGATTAACGGTAGCATTTTAAGATGATCTCTCACTAAAATTATCAAGAAGTGTTCTCCCTGAGTATGCACCGTTGCCAAAGTTCGTCGTGCCCAGACACCACGTGATGATCGGGTGTGATAAGCTCTACGTCCATCTACAATGGGTGCAAGCCAGTTTTGCACACGCAGAGTACTCAGGTTAAACTTGACGAGCCTAGCATATGTAGATATGGCCTCGGAACACGGAGACCGAAAGGTCGAGCGTGAATCATATAGTAGATATGATCAACATAGTGATGTTCACCATTGAAAACTACTCCATCTCACGTGATGATCGGTTATGGTTTAGTTGATTTGGATCACGTGATCATTTAAATGACTAGAGAGATGTCTGTCTAAGTGGGAGTTCTTAAGTAATATGATTAATTGAACTTAAATTTATCATGAACTTAGTACTTGATAGTATTTTGCTTGTCTATGTTTGTTTGTAGATAGATGGCTCGTGCTGTTGTTCCGTTGAATTTTAATGCGTTCCTTGAGAAAGCAAAGTTGAAAGATGATGGTAGCAATTACACGGACTGGGTCCGTAACCTAAGGATTATCCTCATTGCTGCACAGAAAAGTTACATCCTGGAAGCACCGCTGGGTGCCAGGCCTGCTGCTGATGCAACTGACGACGTTAAGAACGTCTGGCAGACCAAAGCTAATGACTACTCTATAGTTCAGTGTGCCATGCTTTACGGCTTAGAACCGGGTCTTCAACAACGTTTTGAACGTCATGGAGCATATGAGATGTTCCAGGAGTTGAAGTTAATATTTCAAGCAAATGCCCGGATTGAGAGATATGAAGTCTCCAATAAGTTCTACAGCTGCAGGATGGAGGAGAATAGTTCTGTCAGTGAACATATACTCAAAATGTCTGGGTATAATAATCACTTGATTCAACTGGGAGTTAATCTTCCGGATGATAGCGTCATTGACAGAATTCTCCAATCACTGCCACCAAGCTACAAGAGCTTTGTGATGAACTATAATATGCTAGGGATGAACAAGACTATTCCCGAGCTCTTCGCAATGCTAAAAGCTACAGAGGTAGAATCAAGAAGGAGCATCAAGTGTTGATGGTCAATAAGACCACTAGTTTCAAGAAAAAGGGCAAATGGAAGAAGAAGGGGAACTTCAAGAAGAACAGCAAGCAAGTTGCTGCTCAAGAGAAGAAACCCAAGTCTGGACCTAAGCCTGAAACTGAGTGCTTCTACTGCAAGCAGACTGGTCACTGGAAGCGGAACTGCCCCAAGTATTTGGCGGATAAGAAGGATGGCAAAGTGAACAAAGGTATATGTGATATACATGTTATTGATGTGTACCTAACTGGAGCTCGTAGTAGCACCTGGGTATTTGATACTGGTTCTGTTGCTAATATTTGCAACTGGAAACAGGGACTACGGAATAAGCGAGCACTAGCCAAGGACGAGGTGACGATGCACGTGGGAAACGGTTCCAAAGTCGATGTGATCGCGGTCGGCACGCTACCTCTACATCTACCTTCGGGATTAGTTTTGGACCTGAATAATTGTTATTTGGTACCAGCGTTGAGCATGAACATTATATCTGGATCTTGTTTGATGCGAGACGGTTATTCATTTAAATCAGAGAATAATGGTTGTTCTATTTATATGAGTAATATCTTTTATGGTCATGCACCCTTGAAGAGTGGTCTATTTTTATTAAATCTCGATAGTAGTGATACACATATTCATAGTGTTGAAACCAAAAGATGCAGAGTTAATAATGATAGTGCAACTTATTTGTGGCACTGCCGTTTGGGTCATATCGGTGTAAAGCGCATGAAGAAACTCCATACTGATGGACTTTTGGAATCACTTGATTATGAATCGCTTGGTACTTGCCAACCGTGCCTTATGGGCAAGATGACTAAAACGCCGTTCTCCAGACCTATGGAGCGAGCAACTGATTTGTTAGAAATCATACATACTGATGTTTGTGGCCCAATGAATGTTGAGGCTCGCGGCGGGTATCGTTATTTTCTCACCTTCACAGATGATTTGAGCAGATATGGGTATATCTACTTGATGAAACACAAGTCTGAAACATTTGAAAGGTTCAAAGAATTTCAGAGTGAAGTGGAAAATCATCGTAACAAGAAAATAAAGTTTCTACGATCTGATCGTGGAGGAGAGTATTTGAGTTATGAGTTTGTCCTACACTTGAAACAATGTGGAATAGTTTCGAAACTCACGCCACCTGGAACACCACAACGAAATGGTGTGTCCGAACGTCGTAATCGTACTTTACTTGATATGGTGCAATCTATGATGTCTCTTACTGATTTACCACTATCATTTTGGGGTTATGCTTTAGAGACGGCCGCATTCACGTTAAATAGGGTACCATCAAAATCCGTTGAAACGACGCCTTATGAACTGTGGTTTGGACAGAAACCAAAGTTGTCGTTTCTTAAAGTTTGGGGCTGTGATGCTTATGTGAAGAAACTTCAACCAGATAAGCTCGAACCTAAATCGGAGAAATGTATCTTCATAGGATACCCAAAAGAGACTATTGGGTAGACCTTCTATCATAGATCCGAAGGCAAGACATTCGTTGCTAAGAATGCATCCTTTCTAGAGAAGGAGTTTCTCTCGAAAGAAGTGAGTGGGAGGAAAGTAGAACTTGATGAGATAACTGTATCTACTCCCTTATTGGAAAGTAGTTCATCACGAGAACCAGTTCCTGTGACAACTACACCAATTAGTGAGGAAGCTAATGATAATGATCATGAAACTTCAGATCAAGTTTCTACTAAACCTCGTAGGTCTACCAGAGTAAGATCTGCACTAGAGTGGTATGGTAATCCTATTCTGGAAGTCATGTTACTTGACCATGATGAACCTACGAACTATGAGGAAGCGATGATGAGCCCGGATTCCGCAAAATGGCTAGAAGCCATGAAATCTGAGATGGGATCCATGTATGAAAACAAAGTATGGACTTTGGTTGACTTGCCCGATGATCAGCAAGCCATTGAGAATAAATGGATCTTTAAGAAGAAGACTGATGCTGATGGTAATATAACTGTCTATAAAGCTCGACTTGTTGCAAAAGGTTTTCGACAAGTTCAAGGGGTTGACTACGATGAGACTTTCTCACCCGTAGCGATGCTTAAGTCCGTCCGAATCATGTTAGCTATTGCTGCATTTCATGATTATGAAATTTGGCAAATGGATGTCAGGACTGCATTCTTGAATGGATTTCTAGAAGAAGAGTTGTATGTGATGCAGCCGGAAGGTTTTGTTGATCCAAAAGGTGCTGACAAAGTGTGCAAGCTCCAGCGTTCCATTTATGGACTGGTGCAAGCATCTCGGAGTTGGAATAAACACTTTGATAGTGTGATCAAAGCATATGGTTTTATACAGACTTTTGGAGAAGCCTGTATTTACAAGAAAGTGAGTGGGAGCTCTGTAGCATTTCTAATTTTATAGGTAGATGACATATTATTAATTGGAAATGATATAGAATTTCTGGATAGCATAAAAGGATACTTGAATAAAAGTTTTTCAATGAAAGACCTCGGTGAAGCTGCTTACATATTGGGCATCAAGATCTATAGAGATAGATCAAGACGCTTAATAGGACTTTCACAAAGCACATACCTTGACAAAATTTTGAAAAAGTTCAAAATGGATCAGGCAAAGAAAGGATTCTTGCCTGTGCTACAAGGTGTGAAGTTGAGTCAAACTCAATGCCCGACCACAGCAGAAGATAGAGAGAAAATGAAAAATGTTCCCTATGCTTCAGCCATAGGCTCTATCATGTATGCCATGTTGTGTACCAGACCTGACGTATGCTTAGCAATAAGCTTGGCGGGAAGGTACCAAAGTAATCCAGGAGTGGACCACTGGACAGCGGTCAAGAACATCCTGAAATACCTAAAAAGGACTAAGGATATGTTTCTTGTATATGGAGGTGACAAAGAGCTAGTCATAAACGGTTACGTCGATGTAAGCTTTGACACTGATCCGGACGATTCTAAATCGCAAACGGGATACGTGTTTTTATTAAACGGTGGAGCTGTAAGTTGGTGCAGTTCTAAACAAAGCGTCGTAGCGGGATCTACATGTGAAGCGACATACATAGCTACTTCGGAAGCAGCAAATGAAGGAGTCTGGATGAAGGAGTTCATTTCCGATCTAGGTGTCATACCTAGTGCATCGAGACCAATGAAGATCTTCTGTGACAATACTGGTGCAATTGCCTTGGCAAAGGAATCCAGATTTCACAAGAGGACCAAGCACATCAAGAGACGCTTCAATTCCATTCAGGACCAAGTCCAAGTGGGAGACATAGAGATTTGCAAGATACATATGGATCTGAATGTTGCAGACCCGTTGACTAAGCCTCTCTCACGAGCAAAACATGATCAGCACCAAGACTCCATGGGTGTTAGAATCATTACTATGTAATCTAGATTATTGACTCTAGTGCAAGTGGGAGACTGAAGGAAATATGCCCTAGAGGCAATAATAAAGTTATTATTTATTTCCTCATATCATGATAAATGTTTATTATTCATGCTATAATTGTATTAACCGGAAACATGATACACGTGTGAATACATAGACAAACATAAAGTCACTAGTATGCCTCTACTTGACTAGCTCATTAATCAAAGATGGTTATGTTTCCTAACCATAGACATGTGTTGTCATTTGATTAATGGGATCACATCATTAGGAGAATGATGTGATTGACATGACCCATTCCTCTAGCCTAGCACTTGATCGTTTAGTATGCTGCTATTGCTTTCTTCATGACTTATACAAAGTTCCTGCAACTATGACATTGTGCAACTCCCGTTTACCGAAAGAACACTTTGTGTTCTACCAAACGTCACAATGTAACTGGGTGATTATAAAGGTGCTCTACAGGTGTTTCCGAAGGTACATATTGGGTTGGCATAATTCGAGATTAGGTTTTGTCACTCTGATTGTCGGAGAGGTATCTCTGGGCCCTCTCGGTAATACTCATCACCTAAGCCTTGCAAGCATTGTAACTAATGAGTTAGTTATTAGATGATGTGTTACGTAACGAGTAAAGAGACTTGCCGGTAACGAGATTGAACTAGGTATTAGATACCGACGATTGAATCTCGGGCAAGTAACATACCGATGACAAAGGGAACAACGTATGTTGTTATGCGGTTTGACCGATAAAGATCTTCGTAGAATATGTAGGAACCAATATGGGCATCCAGGTTCCGCTATTGGTTATTGACCGAGAATAGTTCTAGGTCATGTCTACATAGTTCTCGAACCCGTAGGGTCCGCACGCTTAACTTTACGATGACATTTTTATTATGAGTTTACAAGTTTTGATGTACCGAAGTTTGTTCGGAGTCCCGGATGTGATCACGGACATGACGAGGAGTCTCGAAATGGTCGAGACATAAAGATTGATATATTGGACGACTATATTCGGACACCAGAAGTGTTCCGGGTGATTTCGGAGAAAACCGGAGTGCCGGAGGGTTACCGGAACCCCCCCGGAGAGTTAATGGGCCACATGGGCCTTGGTGGGAAGAGAGAGGGGCATCCAGGAAGGGCCGCGCGCCCCCTCTCCCTCTGGTCCGAATTGGACTAGGAAGGGGGGCGGCGCCCCCCTCTTTTCTTCCCCTCCTCTCCCCCTTCCTTCCCCTCCTAGTAGGAGTAGGAAAGGAGGAGTCCTACTCCTACTAGGAGGAGGACTCCTCCTCCTGTAGCACCCAACAAGGGCCGACCGGCCTCCCCCCTCCCTCCTTTATATACGGGGGCAGGGGGCACCCCATAGACACACAAGTTGATCTACGGATTGTTCCTTAGCCGTGTGCGGTGCCCCCCTCCACCATATTCCACCTCGGTCATATCGTCGCGGAGTTTAGGCAAAGCCCTGCGCCGGTAAAACATCATCATCGTCACCACGCCGTCGTGCTGACGGAACTCATCCCCGAAGCTTTGCTGGATCGGAGCCCGGGGATCGTCATCGAGCTGAACGTGTGCTGAACTCGGAGGTGCCGTACATTCGGTGCTTGGATCGGTCGGATCGTGAAGACGTACGACTACATCAACCGCGTTGTCATAATGCTTCCGCTTACGGTCTACGAGGGTACATGGACGAACACTCTCCCCTCTCGTTGCTATGCATCACCATGATCTTGCGTGTGCGTAGGAAATTTTTTGAAATTACTACGTTCCCCAACACGGTGGCCACGGCGGCAATGAACGGCGGCGATGAGCACGTCAGCCATAGCGGGGGAGGATGAGGGAGAGATGCAGGGAGAGAGGGGAGAGGTGCAGGGGGTCCAGAAGGAGTGCGTGGCGACGTCCAGAGCGTCCGGGCGTTGAGGGGGAGTGGCAGGTAGGCAGGGTGGTGGCGTGGCGAGCTCGGCAGCATCACGGTGTCCCTCCTCTGCCTACTGGCACGAGGAGGAAGGCGACAGGGAGCCAGGCGGTGGTGGGCTGGGCCGGAACAGGAGCTGGGCTGCCAGGTGAGCGCCAGGTAAGTTCTCTCTCTCTCTTTTGTTTCCTCTTTTCTATTTTTCTGTAACTTCTGGGCTTTATTAAAAATGTCAGGGCTTTTCCAAAAATCATGAAACTAATCATGACTACTGTTTGGAATATATCCAACAGTAAACATTTTAGTTTATGATTATTTGAGCATTTAAAATATTTAATAGCATTTAAATGCCCAAATGCAAATACTATAAGATTTAATTCAGAGCCCAAATATGTCATGGAAAAATGTGCATCACCCCTGGTTATGTCTCCAGCATTTTCCAGAAATGATGAACATTTTTTTAAAGCCATTTGGATTCACTGAAAATATTTTAGTTGAACCTAGTTGAATTCATTTGGTGCTAGGGTTTAGGCAATCCCCATTTCAAGTTTCATAAAATTTAAACATGATGCATGGATACTAATGCAAAGACAAGCAAGGCCTGAACTAGGGATGTGACACCTGGCAATGTCTTCTTCTTCTTGGGGGCGGTCTCAGGGAGCCTCCCGCTCCCGCGATCTGGGTCTTCAAGTGATGCGGCCTGAAAAGCTCGTTCCAGGGAGCACACCGCGTCTCTTTATTCACAAGGCACCGTGATGACTCCACCGCTTCCTGGCATCTTGAGGACGTTGTAGCTGTGATGAGTCGCGGCCATGAACTTGGCGAGAGCTGGGTAGCTGAGGATGGCATTGTATGGCAGGCGAATGTGGGCAACGTCGAAGTCGATGAGCTCGGTGCGGTAGTTGTTGCGCGCCCCGAAGGTGACAGGGAGGCGGACCTGCCCAATTGGAATTGTGGAGCCGTCGGTGACTCCGGAGAAAGGCTTGGTTGGCTAAAGCTAATCGTAAGGCACTTTGAGATTGTTGAACGTCTCTACGGACAGGACGTTGAGCCCTGCCCCGCTATCGATGAGGGTCCTGGTGACTTGCACATTGCTATGATGGGGAACAAAGCATTGGGAGGACTCCGGCTGTGGCCGCGCACTTGAGCTGATCCGCTGAGCTGAACGTGATGGCGCACGCCGACCACCTGAGGGGGCACGTGGCTTCAAGCTTAGGGAGGACTGCATTCACTTCGCGGGCGAACTGCTTGAAGATGCGTCGAGGGGCTGGGGTTTGAGCTCCGCCCAGGATGCAGGCGATCGTGCGCGGCTCCTGGAAGCCCCCAGCCCCCTCGTCCTGATGATGGTCCTCATTACTCCTTGGTTGCGGTGGCAGTGGAGGGAGGCCTGCGTTTCCTTGCGGGCGATCCTCGCGAGGCTGATCCCTCTAGTCTCCCTCACGAGGCTGATCCTGCCAGTGATCCTCTCGAGGTCGGTCGCGCCACCCTTGGCGAGGGCCGCGGTCTTCCTAGCGTCCTGTGTTCCTTCGTCCCCCTCGGCCATAGTCGCGATCGTTGCGGCTGGGGCGTCGGCCGACCCTTCCTTCTCGCACGGCTTGGAGCTCTTGGCATTCATTGGTGTTGTGGGTGTGGAGGTCGTGGTACACACAGTATCGGCTCCCTTGAAAGACTAGGGCTGATCTCTTCCCCGCTTGGTGTCTGGTTATGCCGCGAGCATGGCAGCCCCCTTGCACTTCACGACCTTGGCCTTGGATTTCTTCTCTTCTGGGTCGGCGGCTGGCAGCTCGAGGAGGGAAAGGCGCCCTTCCTCAGCCTTGGCGCACTTGGTTGCCAAGTTGAACAGCTCCAAGGAAGTGCACAGATCTTCATGCATCGCCAGCTCCTCCTTCATCTTGACGTCGCGCACGCCGTCGGAGAAGGCTGAGATGATGGCCTCCTCGGTCACCTTGGGAATCTTGAGACGTGCATTGTTGAAGCGCTGGATGTACTTCTGCAGGGTCTCCCCTGGTTGTTGCTTGATGCAGCGCATGTCGCTCACAGCAGGTGGCCGGTTGCGAGTACCTTGGAAGTTGGTGATGAAACGGGTGCGCATCTCGTCCCAGGAGGAGATCGTGCCTGGTGCCAGGTTCAGGAGCCAGGTGCGGGCCCCATCCTTGAGTGCCATGGGAAACCAGTTCGCCATGACCTTCTCGTCCCCGTTGGCGGCTTTGATGCCCAGCTCATAGAGCTGGAGGAACTCCGTAGGGTCGGCCGTGCCATCGTAGAGAGGAGGCAGGTCTGGCTTGAACTTGCAGGGCCACGCGACGATGCATAGCCCGTTGGTGAAGGCGCGGCATCCTGCCGTGGCCATGGGAGGCCTCTAGTGACGAGGAGCTTGGTCTTGCGGGCCCCCATGCACTACAGCGGGGAGCAGCGCGGGGTCTTGGCGCGCTGGGACAGGAGCGTGGTCGTGACGGACCGGAGCAGGGAGCACTCGGGCAGCTTCTTGGGGGCGAGGAACCTCTTGGAAGCTCCGCTCTTGCTGCACTGGCACCGGACGGGGTGGGTTCCGTCCAGGGGCCACGGGCCTTGGGGCCAGGGCGCCTTCTTGAGGGGGAGGCGGCTGAGGCACCAACGGAGCTTC
The DNA here is from genome assembly GCF_018294505.1 of Triticum aestivum. Classification (NCBI taxonomy): domain Eukaryota; kingdom Viridiplantae; phylum Streptophyta; class Magnoliopsida; order Poales; family Poaceae; genus Triticum; species Triticum aestivum. The sequence goes on along the minus strand of NC_057801.1, from coordinate 155,625,058 downwards.
ATTGCCCGCGCAGGGCGGGGCGCGGCGCAGCGACAAGGACGGCGCGGGGGAGCCCCCTGCGGCGCGGACGAGCTCGGCGACACGGTCGAGCCACTCTTCATAGACGTCATCGACTGGGCGGTAGCGCAGGAGCTCGTTTGCCGCGATGAGCGCAGCTCAAGCCTACATGGCCGCGCGGGGCGCGCGGGACCAAGAACCAGCCGGGGCGAGCGAGGGAGTGGCAGTGCGGCCGTCTCGCCTCATGGATGGATGCTGGGACGATGCTTGCTGCTCGTTCCCCGCCAGGCCGGTGGTGGCATCGACGGCAGGCGACGGGGAACGGCGGGGGTGGCCGCCGACAGGGGCCGTCTGGGTGACCCGGGAAGCGAGCGGCTCGGCGCTCTGCACGGGCCTGACGAGCGTCTGACATGGACGCGATGGTCGGTGAAGAACATGGCGACGGAAGGCGAATTCCGGCGCACCCCTACCTGGCGGGCCAAATGTCGGATTTCGGGTTCTAGCAGACCCTCTAGATTTGAACACTAGGGTGCGCGTGGAGATTTCTCCCTCTGCCTACCTGCACCTCACCGCCTCGCTATGATCTAAGCAATTGAAGGAACAACACAAGAGACACAGAGTTTATACTGGTTCGGGCCACCATTGTGGTGTAATACCCTACTCCAGTGTGTGGTGTGGTGGATTGCCTCTTGGGCTGATGATGAACAATACAAGGAAGAACAGCCTCGGGAGGGTCTGTTCTTGGCTGGTGCGATGAACTACTAAGGGGAGTTCAGTCGCTCTCTCGATCGATTGGTCCATTGTGATCCGATCTCTCCTCCTCCACCTTGTGGTGGCTAGTCCTATTTATAGGCAAAGGCCCTGGGCCTCTTCCCAAATATTGAGCGGGAAGGGCGCCAAGAATTGGCCATTTTGAAGGGGAACATCTAGTACACTTCTCCTGACTAAAGTTTGTCCTCGCCTGCCAAAGGCTCCGGTGGTGACGCCGGCTTGGGCTCCATGATGACCTCCATCCTGCCGCTCTGCTGATCTTGATCTTGTTGCACCGAAATGGATGCCTTTGCTTGATGCTCTCGCCTGCGCTTGCTCCCTTTGCACCAAAGAGGAAAGAAGGACACTGCGCGGGCTGGCGCCCGCCTGGCTCCCTTGGTCGTCATGGCTTGCGTCATGGGCACCTCGTGAGGTACCCCGCCTTGATCTCTCCGCCTCCTCGCGAGCCAGCCTGACAAGGCCGTGCCTGAAGAAGCCTCCTGTCGTCCGCCCCGCGAGGCTTGGCCCCTCGCGAGGGTCTTGAGCTCGTGCTAATGGAGATGGGCCATGCTGGGCCACCACTTGAGCCACGCCGCAGGCCGCAGGCAGGCAAGTCTGGGGACCCCCGTTCCCAGAACACCAACAGGAATCGCATCCGATATAATTATCCATCACTGATCCAATGCCTACGAGCTTTTCACATATCGATCTTTGCTTAGTTACTTTACCGTTGCCACTGTTATGATTACTATAAAACTGCTACTGTTACTTTTGCCACCATTACTGTTACTTCCATACTACTTTGCTACTAAATACTTTGCTGCAGATATTAAGTTATCAAGGGGTGGTTGAATTGACAACTCAACTGCTAATACTTGAGAATATTCTTTGGCTCCCCTTGTGTCGAATCAATAAATTTGGGTTGAATACTCTACCCTCAAAAACTGTTGCGATCCCCTATACTTCTGGGTTAGCAGTGTTGCCTTGCTGTATCTAGTCCAACATTTTTTTGTTAACAAACTGTGAAGTTAGTGTATGCAGCACTGCATTTATGAATATGAATATGAATGCCCTAGCTAGCTTAGCAGCACCATTTGCAGTCTCACTCTATTCTTGGGCCAATTCTGCCTGCCACAACAATAGGACAGGGCATACTAGGAAGATGATGAAACCATGTATAATTTACTGAACTGCATCTGTTTTGTCGTTAACCTACTGCTTCTTCATGGTGACTGTAGTGTGTCTAATGTTGCACTTTCTTTTGTTCTCCATGGCGGTGTTGCTGGTTCTTGTCTTTGCACTATTGTGTTTGTAGCCCCTCACATGGTGGTTGATGGCGGCTTTTGTTTTCCAACACTGTGAACTGCAACCTTCTTTGCTCCTCGCATGCTGGTTGATGGTGGCTTTTGTTTTTCAGCGTTGTGAATTGCAACCTTCCTTGCTCCTCGCGTGATGGTTGATGGTGGCTTTTGTTTTCCAGCGCTGTGAACTGCATCCTTTCGTGCTCCTACCTTTATTTTTCAATGTGGTGTCCTTCTCGGTTGTTTTTGTACATCAACATTCCCTTGTGGAAGTCTTGTGGGTATGTTTCTTCATGTTCTTCGTCATCTTCACTCTCTTCTTCCTCTTCCCCCTCTTCTTCATCTGCTTCTTCATGAGCCACTCCTTGTTTAGTTTGTCCATGTTCTTCGTCCTCTTCACTCTCTTCTTCTTCCTCCTCCTCTTCTTCATCTGCTTCTTCATAAGCCATTTCTTCTTCAGTTGTGTCACCATCTTTTTCTTTGATTTCATCTTCTTTGTCTTCCTCATTTTCTGATCTTGCTCTTTTAGGGTAGGTTCTTGAATTGTGTCTCTTCCTCTTTTTGCAGATACTGCAACGTCTCGGTTTCGTCCATTTCTTAGTGTTGTGAATGGAATATGTGTTTGGTTGTGCATCGCCATGTCCTCGGTTTTCTTGTTCATTTCTTTTTGTACATGTCCTAGAATTGTGGTCGTTGATTTCATTACATGTCTTGCACCTCTTATTCCCAGTGGGTGACCATCACTGTCTAGCTCAGGCTATGGCTTACTGTTTTTGTCATCCTTTTTCTCCTTGAATGCAACCTTTTTCTGGGTTGCGTCTCCCCCTTTCTTCCTTCCTCTTGTGTTTGAAACAGGAGGTGGAAGAATTGTTTCTTTTTTTATTGCACCAGTTGTGCTGTGTTCGGTATTTCCTACTTGCTCAGTACTATTGTCATGCTGGGATTTCTCTGCTTGCTTTAGTTTTGCTTCTTCTTCTTCTTCTTCTTCTTCTTCTTCTTTGTTGAGCACATCAACTTCCTCGATCAGTGCCCCCATACCTGAAAATGCTCTATGGCACCCAGCGTCGGACCTTGTCGCTCTGTTTGCAAGGTTCATTGCTATTCTTGTCAACAATTTTCTATGGCAAAAAAGCGAGCTTCCATCTGGTGTTGTTTGTTTGTAGTCTCTTTTGTCAAACGTTACATTTGATCTTGTGTTCCGGGTGTCTCTTTTCATGATGTACACCTCAGGTATCTTGAGTACTCTCAGGTGAGAAAGCATGCATAACACATGGACGCAAAAGAGCCCTGCAGACAACACATGTTTTATTTGTTTTGTAAGTGAACTGCATGAAATTAATAAACACATTTTTTGGTTTTTGTTATTTGTTCATTTTAAGGAAGTGGACTTCACTTCGTTTTGTGAATTACTCATGCATGTGGGCTTTTAAAGTTCAGTAAGTGAGCTTTCATGCATGACTATCAGAAATTAGGATTTTATTTGCTAGCGAGTTGCATTTGTGTGTGTCCAGAGTTTGCACTCACATTCGTAAACACCTTTCTCTTCATCGTTGACCACTTGGAAATTATGCCTTGCCCAGTCAAATGCATCCGATCTGTTGTAGTGGTGTATGAGGTACTTTGTCCGGTTCTCAGGGCACCGTTCTGCTCTGAATGCAGTGTTGTGGTAGAGTGCTTCTTTGAAATCTGCAAAAACTGCCCTTGTATACACGTTTGATAGCTGAACTTCGAACCCAAACTGGGTCGTTGTATTTACCTCTGATTGCATGATCGGAAAATGCAGCGTTACAAATCAGAGAAATGGAAAATTTGTTCGTTTTTGTAGTTATATATATTTAGCAGTTTCTGATGGACATTTTGTTTACCTCATTTGCTACTCTCTCTGCGCACTCGACGACCTTCTTGGTCTGAATGCACTTGTCCACCTGCTGAGCTAATAGATAGAGATCATGCTTCTCTTTGACGAAGTTTTTCTTCAATATGCGGTTCATGCTCTCACTTCTCTGCGTGGAAGTCATCCGAGCACAGAAAATTTCCTTATAGTAAGTCGAGATCCACTCGTGCCTGTCATCCCACAACGAATTCATCACTTTTTAATTTTGCAAGTTGTATTTCTGCATGAGGTCCTTATGCCCATTCAAATTCTGACGGCATTAGTGGGTGGTTCAACATCGCATTGAGATCATCCTTGAGTTTCTCATGCGCCTTATACATCAAGGCAAGGTGGTCTTTGTACTTCTTCATGCCACCGACACAACTTATGTAATATATCTGGGAGGATAGTTTTTAATGCAGCCTTCATCAAAGAACATTGGTCTAAGAAGGCACACATAGTGTTTTATTAAGTTGTTTGTGTGTAAGAGAGACGGAAGAAATAGAAGTGAACCAAACAAACGTAAGTATACAAGTGTTGTTTTTTTTGTACTTGTGAGCATGCAGATTGGCGGCTTGTTGTTCATACACCTAAGGAATGTTTTGAAAACCCAATCGAACGACAGTATTGTTTCATCTCGCACGAGGGCGATAGCAAATATGGTGCTCTCTATATGATGGTTCACTCCCACGAAGACTCCCATCGACCTATGGAATTTGTTAGTTTTATATGTCGTGTCAAATGTAACGCAGTCTCCAAAATCTTCATAGGATCCTCTGCAACTTGCATTGGCCCAAAAGACATTTCTTACATGGTTACCCGCATCAACTTCATAATCATAGAAGAACTCTGGGTTTATCTTCTGCATCTTCTCGAAGAAATCCAGAAGTTTCTTGACGTCATCTTGGGACTCTTCTCTAGCAAACTTCTGTTTCTTGCATTTCAAACGCAATGCAAACTCATCTCATCAAACAGGAAGAAATTACCGACATAATGGTCAAGTGATATGCTCTGTGATGTTCTTACTTGTTTACCCAGTTGTGGCTAGTATGTCCCTTGTACTACAGACCACCGGACATATGCGACAACGTTGACATCATCTGAGCGTGTGTGTGGTTGTCCAGTTACATGTCTTTCACTAACTGGTCAATCAAAGGATCGTCTCGTTTGTGCGATCGCATGTACAAAAGCATCTCGGGGCTTTCCAACATCTTGTTATTGTCGTTGAGTTCAACCATTTCAATTGAAAATTTGCCATCCTTCCTCTTTTGACTCTAATTTTTGCCTTGCAGTAAATCCTTTTTGGTGTCTTCTCACATTTCCGGTCATAATCTGACACTTTCTGCTTGTGTGTCCCTTCTCTTGAGCAGACAATGTAGGCATTTGTCTTGCGTATGCCAAACCATGGGATTTGTACAAAAGTCCCATGATTTGTCGTACGTGCTTTGTCGTACATGCGGCAGGTAAGTGTTGTAAAAGTCCCATGCTTTGTCGTACGTGGTGAACTTCATTCCAGCAGTAGGTATGAGGTTCAGCGGCATGTTTTTATCCTGCATCAAGTGCGATGCTCTATGAGATAAAGTGTTATGTTCTGTTTAAATATGAGGAGTGCATACGAGTTTAATAAAGCATTGCAATGTTCCTAAGTTTTCAGTAGAATCGATTGTATTCGATGTTAGGTCAAACCTCACAAGAAATATCAGTGTGCACTGCAATGTTATCTGAATGGACTGCAAATATTATTATTTTTTCAGGGCATAAACTTACATGTGTGTAGAGTCGTTCACTCGATGGTGTTTGCAGCTCGCCGGTTTGTATTTGACATGGTGGGGTTATAGCAGATTTGTGTAGTTGAGGATCTCGTAGCGACAATAGTGAGGAGGATTTGTACCTGCCATTGACTTCTGACCGAGGCACCCTTGGTGGTCGCAGTGTCGAAGTCGATGCAGCAGGTCTACTTGGAGCTCTGTTTTTTGGTGCAGCAGGTGGACGCTGAGCTCTATGTTGTGGTGTAGCAGGTGCACGTGGTGGTAATCCAGTGTTGTGGCGATGTCCCACTGGATTGGCTTGAAATTTTTGGAGCGGCGACACATCATCATAATCATCATCTGCTGCAACATCATGTTCAATTGCATCATCATTCTCTGTTCGGACATGCTGTCCAAATGTACTAAACTCGTGCTCGTATTTTGGGTTGAGAACTGTTATTGGCTCATCTTCATCATCGTCATCTTCATCATCCTGTCGGTGAGTGCCCTGCCGGATGAAGGTGACATCATCGTCATCCTCGACTACCTCTTCTTCCTGGCAAAAATCTTCTTCCGGAGAGTATTGCACCTTGTTTGTTGTCATGAAGAATCCTCGAGAAATCTCAGGGGTAACCCAGCCAGTGTCTCTTTCAGAAGAAGCTTTACTCTTCTGAAAGTTGTTGTTCCCTGGGTTGTCAATTATGCGCGGCATTTTGTACCTAAGGAACGTCATTTCCTGCACAAAATGGCCGAGCTGCATTGTCATGCAAAATGAACTGAACCATACGAAATGCAATGTGTTTCAAAGGGTACTGCGAACTAATGCACGCTGATTGCATCACCCTGCAAGGTGAACTGAAGTAACTGCACTGCATCGTTGTCCGTAGTGAACATATACAACCATACTGCATAACCGAGCAAGCGTACTACATAACCGAGCAAGTGCACTGCATTTTTTTCCACCGCGAACCGAAGTAACCATGCTGCATCGTTTTTGGAGGCGTGCTGGACTACGTGTACTGCTTTGTCTGGAATAAGTTAACTGAGATGGTTGAGGAAGTGTACTGCTTACCTCGTGTTGTAGTGATTTCTTGTGTTTGCAGGAGGAACTTCCCTTCTCGTTCATCTGCATCACTTTTGCATTCACCTGTGCAGTCCACTTGCCCTTCAGTAGTTCATGAGCGGTCTGGACATTGCTCAAGGTGAGCGGAGATGGAGGATTTGCTCTGAAGGTCGTTGCAGACTTAATCCAAGAAGATGCCATGGATGAAGGAACCTTGTGCACAATCCTTCTTGCTCGAATTGGTTTGATGTCGAGGCAGCACCAATCCACATCTGATGAAGTATAGGTAATTGAAGGCCTAGAGGAGTTCGGTGGCGACGCTACCAAACTACTGCCACGGAAGAAGGCCGATATGCGAGCGGGGGAGGTGTTGCTCCATTGTTGTCGTGGAAGAAGGCCGAGAGGCGACGGTCGGTGTTGCTGCTTGGCCGCTGCCACGGAAGAAGGCCGGGAGCGGAGGGGTGGCGTTGTCGTGGTTCTAAGACTAATAGTAGAAAGGGGGTAGGTATGGAGAGGCAAGATCTCAGCTATCGTGAAGGTGTACACACATGATTTACGAGTTCAGGCCCTTCTCGGAGGAAGTAATAGCCCTAAGTCTCGGTGCCCGGAGGCGGTCAACTGGATTATATGTGTGTGATGTTACAGGGGGTGCGAACCCTTGTCCCAGAGGAGGGGGTGGCTTATATAGAGTGCGCCAGGACCCAAGCCGTCCTCCATTACAAGGGGCTTAATGTACATAAACTAGGGGCGTTACTGATAACGCCAGTCATAAGTGCTATTAATGACCTTAAAGACTATGGAGTGAATGTCCGATCGTTGCAGTGCAGAATGACTCCTGGCCTTCAGTAGGTCGAGTGATTCCTCATATGGTCGAGTGACAACAGGCAGGAGGGGTACCCGAGTGATATGATTGGTCGAGTGGATTGCACTTGACATCTTTGACTGGGGGTTCTTTGTTGTCTCTTGGACTTCTTATCTTCTAGGGTAGTGACCTTGGGTAGGACGTATAGGTCAAGCCTATGACCCTACCCCAGGTCCGTATCCTCATCAATAGCCCCCGAATGGATTAAGGTTCAAGTGGAAAGTAGGTTGAAGTTGCACTTGTTCCGAGCTTTGCGTCTCACGAGTGTTTTATGCAGGACGGAAGGCTTACGTTGGTACTTCAGCATTGATTCAGTCGCCCTGATCCATTCAGATAGTTGCCGACTGAACTTGGAGCATCATCTGGCGAGTGCTGTCTTGGGGTGCAGAATCTTTGGCGCGATTGATAACAATGTATCCCGGATTTCACGGGATACGAAATTTCGGGGAAGCACGCAGGACGGGGCGCGCCGAAGTAAGCAGAGCGGATAAACAGTAGCACCTCGATCTCCACGCCACCTTTTTTGCCACGTACATTGCGCGCGACTGTTGTGGGATTTGACAGGATCGCCCGGCCCCACGCGTCAGCCACTCGGAAGCGGCCCTTTATAAGGCAACGGAGCCGAGGCGCCTACACTGTGCGCGTCTGTTTTTCTTTCTTCTTCCTCTGCTTCTCCACCGCATCCGGCTCCTCTGCTCTCGACGCCGCTGCTCCTCCACCATGGTGAAAGACAAGACGGTGACATTGTAACACGCGAAGAAGGCGACGGGGGCGGCGAAGGGCAAGAAGCAGAACCGCGGGTCATCATTGCACTCGGGGTTGCCGCCAGGCTGGATCCAGGGCGATTGGATCCGGTCTTCGCTTCGGCAGGAGGATCTAGATGAGCTGGAGAGCCGGTAGGAGCCTTGAGTCATGATGCTCAGGGTACCCCCCTTTAACGCGCAAGCTGCCGACATCAAGGAAGAAGAGGTGCCACGGACAGGCGCCAAATAACAAGCATGATGGGTCGAATGCATGGCCCGAAAATAAACGCAAGAGGGGTACACGCCACTGGGTCTGACCCGAGTGTCAGGACCCCGACTCAATGCCACATCGATCTAGCATGTAACACCTCATATCACTTTGCGGCCTCACGCACGGTATTTCCACGGGTGATGCCTTACCTTTGCCCGGGACCGTTTGCGCCTTTTGGCACACGTATATGATAGTGTCGCTAGCATCCATATGATAAGGAGCCCGGGCTGACATGGCTAGTTGTAAACCCAAAGTGGCACAGACTTACAGGGACAGGCATTCATGACCCAGCATCGAACGTGTCGGTCATCAGCGAGTGAATCCAGGTTGTAGCACTGGGCTAGCAGGACTCCGGTGAACCGGGCTGTAGCAGGCTAACAGGACTCCGGTATTCATCGCGTGACATTTCCCCGAAGGGACAGACACAGGAACGAAGAAGGACACATGCCGGCCAGCCTAAGTGTTCCGGAGCAGTAGCAAGCTACCATTGGAAACACTAGGAGACATTTCCCGGTAAGAGAGGCTACTAAGGATAAACAACTAGATAGTCAGATCCCACACATACCAAGCATTTCAATAACATACACACAATATGCTCGATATGTGCAAACACAACATGGCATCACAACATGACTCTATGACTCAAGTATTTATTCATCAGGCTCTGAGGAGCGAGATATTACAAACAGGGGTCTCACGACCCAACATTCAGAGCATACAAATCAAAGCACAAGCGGAAGCTATCATGTCTGAGTACAGACATCTATAAATGAAAAAGGCTGAGAAGCCTGACTATCTACCAGATCCTGCCGAGGGCACAAGATCGTAGCTGAGGTAACAAGCTAAACGTCGAAGACCACGCGGAATTACTAGTGAGACTGAAGTCTCTCTGCAAAAACATAAAATAGGCAAACGTGAGTACAAATGTACCCAGCAAGACTTACATCAGAACTATCTACATATGCATCATTATCAACAAAGGGATGGTGGGGTTTAACTGCAGCAAGCCAGCTTTGACTCGGTGGCTATCCTGAACTACGACTGCAAGTAACTCTTTTGAGGTGGCGCACACGAGTCCACATATTCACCATATCAATACACCACTATGGATCCGCTCCCGTCTCCCTACGACAACGCCATCCATAGCACTCACGCTTATCTTGCGTATTTTAGGGTATCCACTTCCACTTGTCTATGAACTGATATAAGCAACCCAGAAGTCCTTTTCCGTGGACACGGCTATTCGAATAGATGATGTTAACCCTGCAGGGGTGTACTTCTTCACACACGCTCTCACCACTTACCGCCGTTTACACGACATGTACTCGGCAACCTTCAAGCGGAAGCCCAACGTGGGTGTCGGCCAGTAGCCATGGTGGCTCTCGTCGGTGGCGGCGGCTCCATTCGGGTGAGGAGAATAGAGGAGGGGGAGAGTGTTCCGGGGAGAGGATGAGGACGCGGGAGAGTGAGGAAGAGAGGCAGGGAGGTGCGTGGCATCTCCGGGCGTCGAGGAGGAAGCAGGAGGTGGCCGAGGCCTCTCGGGCGTGCGCCACGCCTCGCCTCTGTCCTTCTGGCGAGGGAGGAAGATGACAGGGGAGGGGGTGGAGATGGGCTGGGCCAGCTGGGCCGGTTGGTGGCGCCAGGTAGGCTGCGGGTAAGTGGCCCAGGTAGGTTTCCTCTCTCTCCTGTTTTATTGTTCTGTTTGTTTTATTTTTATTTAATCTTTTGCCACTGTTTTGAATTTAAAATAATTCAAACAATGCCAAAAGCTCCTCTGAATATTTTTATTTTGCTATATGGACTTTTCCAAAAGCTCATAAAATATTTCAGGGGTTTTTGAAATTATATTCTAGTTATATGAATATAATTCAAATTCAAATAGCTAATGATTTAAATTCAAAGTCCCAAAAATAAATCCTTAAAAATGTTCAATATTTTGGTTGGGACCAGAACCCTTACCAAAAATTATCAAACATTTAAGAAGAGCATTTTGGAGCAATGAATGAGATTTGAAGGGTTTTTGCCCTTCTTTTATTTAAGTTTTTGAGGCTTCCAAAATTCCTCAGTTCAGGTTTCAAAAATTTAAACATGATGCTCAGATGGAAGCAGGCATAGGACAGGCCAGAACTAGGGATGTGACACCGAGCGACTTGGGGATGATGCAGCCCGAGGGGCGCCCCCAACAAAGTGAGCTAAAAACACGAGCAAAAGGGATACACGCCGCAGGGACGGACCCACGCGGCCTGGGAATGATGCATCCCTGAGGGCGCTCCCAGCTAGAAACAAAACTTGAAAGATGTCACCTGATAGTGTTGACGACGAAGGGGTGTTGAAGTAGCGGACGTAGCGAGCTGCGGGAGCCGATCTTCACGAGCCCCCCAGGCCCAGGAGCCTCGGGAGGCTCCGGAGGCGCTGGTGACTCCTCGTGAACCATCTCCATCTCCACCAGGACTGCAGAACGCCTGGCCTCCTGAGCCTCCAGGATGCTCCTCATGACGCGCTGGCGCACCGTAACCGCGTTCGGCAAGCCGTAGGGCATGCGAACGGAGTTGTGGGGTGGGCCTCCACAGCGCCCCACACGTGAGGGCCATAAGCGCTCCTGAGAGGCGACTCGGTTGAGCCCTGGGATGTCGATGCAGACGCGCAGCCCGCCATCCTCACCTGGATGGGGAGCTACGGCGGGTAAGCGGCGGCTGCCACTCATGACTCTTGACTCCTGCAACTCCTGTGTGATCTGACTGACGAACTCCTAAGGGTTTGGCCCTCCTTGCTTTGCTCCTTCCTGAGGGAAACGTGTTCTGAAACACGCCACCAAGTGGTGCCCAAGCGCCTCCCTCATGACCTTAGCAAGGTCGATGGCCCTCTAGGTGGGAGCCCCCAAGACCTGCTTGAGGAGGGCGCTGGGCACGCCGCCCTATGCGACAGAAGGAGGTACCCCCTGAGCAGGCGCAGACCGTGAGGGGCCTGCCTCCTCAGGGGTCGGGCCTGGTGTCAGAACCCCGACTCAATGCCACATCGATCTAGCATGTAACACCTCATATCACTTTGTGGCCTCACGCACGGTATTCCACGGGTGTCGCCTTACCTTTGCCCGGGACCGTTTGCGCCTTTTGGCACACGTATATGACAGTGTCGCTAGCATCCATATGATAAGGAGCCCGGGCTGACATGGCTAGTCGTAAACCCAAAGTGGCATAAACTTACAGGGACAGGCATCCATGACCCAACATTGAACGTGTCGGTCATCAGCGAGTGAATCCAGGCTGTAGCACTGGGCTAGCAGGACTCCGGTGAACCGGGCTGTAGCAGGCTAACAGGACTCCGGTATTCATCGTGTGACATTTCCCCGAAGGGACAGACACAGGAACGAAGAAGGACACATGCCGGCCAGCCTAAGTGTTCCGGAGCAGTAGCAAGCTACCATGGCTCAGTGGAAGCAATAGGAGACATTTCCCGGAAAGAGAGGCCACCAAGGATAAACAACTAGATAGTCAGATCCCACACATACCAACAATTTCAATAAAATACACACAATATGCTCGATATGTGTAAATACAACATGGCATCACAACATAACTCTACGACTCAAGTATTTTATTCAATAGGCTCCGAGGAGCGAGATATTACAAACATGGGTGTCACGACCCAACATTCAGAGCATACAAGTCAAAGCACAAACGGAAGCTTAACATGTCTGAGTATAGACATCTACAAATGAAAAAGGCTGAGAAGCCTGACTATCTACCAGATCCTGCCGATGGCACAAGATCGTAGCTGGGGTAACAAGCTAAACGTCGAAGTCCGCGTGGAACTACTAGCGAGACCAAAGTCTCTCTGCAAAAACATAAAATAGGCAAATGTGAGTACAAATGTACCCAGCAAGACTTACATCAGAACTAACTACATATGCATCATTATCAACAAAGGGGATGGTGGGGTTTAACTGCAGCAAGCCAGCTTTGACTCGGTGGCTATCCTGAACTACGACTGCAAGTAACTCTTTTGAGGTGGCGCACACGAGTCCACATATTCACCATATCAATACACGACTATGGATCCGCTCCCGTCGCCCTATGAGAACGCTATCCATAGAACTCACACTTATCTTGCGTATTTTAGAGTATCCACTTTCACTTGTCTATGAACTGTACAGGCAACCTAGAAGTCCTTTTCCGCGGACACGGCTATTCGAATAGATGATGTTAACCCTGCAGGGGTGTACTTCTTCACACACGCTCTCACCACTTACCGCCGTTTACACGACATGTACTCGGCAACCTTCAAGCGGAAGCCCAACGTGGGTGTCGGCCATGACCTACCTAAACAGTCAAGTCTCTAGTCCAGGTTTATCGCCTATTCGGGTTCCATCTGCGAGGAGATCCGGTCGGAGTTTCGCTCATAGCCCCAAACGATGTGTGCAGGGTTCCCGAGACACCAAACGGGCGCCCGGTACACCATGCCACGTGCCTACCGCATCACAGCCCACCCCTCTGGTCAGTGCTGCGCACGGCCTCCAGCATACTACAAACACCAGAAACTACTTGCAACTCCTGGACAGAGGACAAGGGTGATTAAGAAGCGGAGAGGGTCCATTGGTTTTGGGCCCAATGCGTGGTAGTATCTGTTTCATGGATCACAAACACAGAACTCAGTTCCTGAGGACGGCTGCAATGAGACAACCCACCATGTACTCCTACATGGCCTCTCACCGCTACCTTTACCAAATCATATTCACACACTTTGCTCACACACATAGTAGGACATGTTCACACACCTTTGATTCATTCCCGATGAATCAGACCTGACTCAACTCTAAGCAATAGCAGGCATGACTAACAAACATGAATGAGTAGGCACAACAGGGGCTCAAACAACTCCTACTCATGCTAGTGGGTTTCATCTATTTACTGTGGCAATGACAGGTCATGCAGAGGATAAAGGGGTTCAGCTACCGCAGCAAGTAACAGTTGAATCGTTGTTGTCCTAATGCAGTAAAAGAGAGCAGGAGCAAAGAGTAGGATTGTATCGGAATGAACAAGGGGGTTTTGCTTGCCTGGCACTTCTGAAGATAATATAGCTCTTCATCGGTGTCATCGAACTCATCGTCGGAACACGTCTATCGAGAGGGGGCAAATACCGGCAACAGAGAAGGAATACAATCAATGCAATGCACAATATGATGCATGATCATGACATGGCAATATGCTGTGATTTGGGCTAATACAGCTAAGAACAGGAAGGTTTGAGCTTATTTGAACCAAAGATTCAAACTCAAACTATGAATTCATAAAGTGCATTATCATGTTTTGATATGAACAGCAGGGTTAAGTAGCTTAAACATGCATGAAACCAGTGCAGATGGATAGATTGGATTTTTCTGATCATTTTTCATATATAAATTATTTCATTCTGAGTTATAGATTATTTTCTATGAATTTTAGACGTTTAGGCAAATTTCTGGATTTTTTCTGAATAAGAATAAATCCAAAAAAGGCATTACTGCATCAGCCTGACATCATCATGACGTCAGCAGGTCAAGGGGCACGGTCCAGGTCAAACTGACCAGTGGGTCCCGTCTGTCAGTAGTTAGTTAAACTAACTAAATTTAGTTAGCGCTAATCCTGGGTTAGTTAGCAGGGCGGGCCCCACCTATCATGGACCCAAGGGTCAAACTGGGCCCACCGGTCAATGGTCAGCGGGGGTCAAACCCACCGGCGACATGATGCCGGCGAGGCTAGACGCGGTGGAGGGGCTCGGGTTTGCGTCTCCGGCGACCAAACGGGCGGCCGAGAGCACGCGCGGGGAGCTGGGGCTCGCCCGCATCCAGGGAGGCATGCGGCAGCAGCGGGGACGGCCGGAGCTTGCCGGAAACGAGCTCGAGGCGGCGCCGGCGTTCGGGTGTTTCTGGCTACGGGGCTGCAGTGGCCGTGGTATCGCGTTCGTGGCACCTACAGCAGCTACGCGAGGCAGCGAGCATGTTGGACACGACACCCGGACCAAATGGTCGCCGGAGTCGTGTCGGCAGCGAGTGCAGGCGGCGGCGCAGTCGGGCGAGAGGGGCGTGGCGGCTACGGCGTGCCAGAGGGAGAACAGAGAGGGGGGGATGATCAGAAGCTCACGTAGATCACAACGGGCGAGTCGGTAAGCTCGGGGAGGCACCGGAGGCAGCAAATCGACGGCGACGATCTCCGGTGGCCGACAAGGGAACGGCGGTGCTTGCGGCATCCAGGGGGCTTCCGGCGTCGAGCGGCTCGGTGAGGAGGAAGAGAGGGACGAGGCGGAGCTTCTGGGCGCGTCGGAAAGGCGTGGGGTGGACGGTGGCCATGGCGGCAACGAATGGCGGCGACGAGCACGTCGGCCATAGTGGGGGAGGATGAGGGAGAGATGCAGGGAGAGAGGGGAGAGGTGCAGGGGGTCGAGAAGGAGTGCGTGGCGACGTCCAGAGCGTCCGGGAGTTGAGGGGGAGTGGCAGGCAGGCAGGGTGGTGGCGTGGCGAGCTCGGCGGCGTCGCGGTGTCCCTCCTCTGTCTACTGGCACGAGGAGGAAGGCGACAGGGAGCCAGGCGGTGGTGGGCTGGGCCGGAACAGGAGCTGGGCCGGCTGGGCTGCCAGGTGAGCGCTAGGTAAGTTCTCTCTGTCTCTTTTGTTTCCTCTTTTCTATTTTTCTGTAACTTCTGGGCTTTATTAAAAATGTCAGGGCTTTTCCAAAAATCATGAAACTAATCATGACTACTGTTTGGAATATATCCAACAGTAAACATTTTAGTTTATGATTATTTGAGCATTTAAAATATTTAATAGCATTTAAATGCCCAAATGCAAATACTATAAGATTTAATTCAGAGCCCAAATATGTCATGGAAAAATGTGCAACACCCCTGGTTATGTCTCCAGCATTTTCCAGAAATGATGAACAATTTTTTAAAGCCATTTGGATTCACTGAAAAATATTTTAGTTGAACCTAGTTGAATTCATTTGGTGCTAGGGTTTAGGCAATCCCCATTTCAAGTTTCATAAAATTTAAACATGATGCATGGATACTAATGCAAAGACAAGCAAGGCCTGAACTGGGGATGTGACAACTCACCCCCACTAAACAAGAATCTCGTCCCGAGATTCAAGCGTAGGGTAAGATGAAGGGGGATCGCAAGCTAACATAATCTTCATGATCCAGGTGGCACTTCAAAGAACGTTGATCCGATCACCATCATTGTCTTGAAGTCTTGCTCTGAGAACTCCATCTAACATGACAACGAGAGGAAAGGGACAACTCCAGAAGAAACGATCTTCTCGAAGATCAATCAACCTAGGATCAACTCACAGAGTGAGTCATAGCAACATCTCTCGAGCTGAGGCACGAAGCATACATCTAGAGGAATGGATTGGAATAGATGACGAAGGTTCACTAGGTAGGCAACAATCCCGCCTTAAGAGGGTGGTGATGGGTTGTCAACGTAGCGAAGAGTTGAGTTGTCATGATACCATAATGAGACATCTTGAGGCACGTGACTCGCAGAAATATTCCCTTAAGTGGCAAAAAGAATTACCTTTGATTCAGAGATCATTGAAACTCTTTATACTAGCCTAAGGCAATTCTCGAGCGATCGTTTAGAGGGGTTGGGTAGAATGGTATACTCGGACGAGAATGGATGATGTGGATTACCTTGTTGAAGACAATGTCATAGATGATTTTGTTTATCATCGGGAATGGATGAGACCCATGGTAGGACCACTTTTGAAAATGATCCTGATCAGTAATTACTGAGAAGGATAACCCAGAGTAGGGTGGCACGATGGCGGTGCAAGCTGGGAACAAAATGCAAATGATGGGAATGATTCTAGTAACTGGGGAGAGGCTCAACAGTAGAGAGTTATTCCTCTATTGGAATGGTTATAGCATAACCGAGGAAATCTGGGGCAATCCCAGTTAGTGTCGCTGATAACACCTAGAGCTTATACGTGCTCTCAAGAACTTGAGCATTTCCATATCCATCAAGGTTTACCAATATCCGTGTCAAGGATCCGGGCAACACATCTTACTACCCTGATGAATGGTGATGGAGGATGCAGATGCAAAGGAAGATAACACCTTCTCAGATTTCACCTTAGCGAGACCAAGGGGACAAAATCTGGATGATTGACCAAGAGACATTTAGCACTCCGCTTCTAATGTTCTCCTTGATGTGCTAGCGTAATCCATTCATAGATATGGTTTGATATCTAGAACATCAAGTAAAAGGTCGGACTTCGGGATCTCAAAAATCCATAAGGGTCAACTAGGGAGTAAATCCCACGAAATCCTTATGGGAAGGTAGCCAACTTTCTCAATCAAGAGCCTACAATAATGGGTCTTCTGGCTAGATGTGTTGGCCACGACATCCACTCTACCGGGTAACAAAGAGACCAATATTATAGTTCTTGGGAAAACGTTCCAACCATCATATCTGCCTGAGATTCAGATCTGGCTGGTGTCAGGATATCCAGACTCATCGAGTCTAGGAAGAAAAATGAAAGTTTGCAACACAAATCGACGAGACGACGTTGCGAGATTCTCGGGGAATGAACTATGATAGCAAGCTCCAAAAACACGAGCCGGTTCTGCTACAACATGTGAACATGTTGTCCAAGACCATCATGACCACAAAGTAGTCTTATAATAAAACACTGCCGAGTTCCGGTGGGGAACCATCATCGAGGATACCGAAGTCCTTGCATAAGGTATACTCTCAAGAAGGAGCTTCTTCTTCTTGAACAAGTCAATCAGTGGCTTGGTGTGCTAGGAAACACATATAGAATGGAGGCGGCCAACCTATCAAACCATAGAGTACTTTGCACATGCGTGACTAACTTGGGATGATTCTAGAGGAAGCAAAACTAACTTTCTCGAACCCATGGCAGCAACTTGCATCAAATGCACATGAGTTAGAGAGAGTCACTTCTTTCATCCAAACATATGCTTCATGAGCTAGCATGAAGAAATGCTTTGAAAAGTTTCCAATACTAGCTTAATGTTCAACAAGATTATGGAGAAGAAAAGGATGTTGTCGATGGGCTCAACAATAGTTCATCCCGGTTTCCATATAAATGGAATTCCATATTTGGGTGAACACGGTGATAGCATTGGTCAGACCAAAGGATATAATGGTGTATGCCCGCGGGATCAACCATGAGTAAGACAACATTACGCACATCATTGGTTCTGATATGACTTGACAATAGCCCATACTCAAGTCAAAGTTTTGACAAGGCAATAGATCCAACAACTGATCACGAGGACCAATTGGTGAAGATATCATCTTTCTGCAACACACACACACACAAAGATATCCCTTTGGGATGAGCTAAGTCGGACAAGCTTTTATCTTCCAACTCTCCAAGTTGTTATTCAGCTAAACAACTAGCTCTGGGGTATCCAACACGGATTCTTGGAGAAGGGGTGATTTATAAGAAAACCCATTTAATCACGAACTCAACATAGCGGTCAGGTGACAACCAGGTAATACTTCCGAGAAGATATTCAGAAAATCACGAACCACCGATATGTTACTAAGCTCGAGAACAATCTTGCTTTTCAGGGCAAGACGATATGATCAATAGAGCGAAGGTTTGAATAATCCTAACTCATCGATCGAGGAGTGCACCAGTAGAATGGACTAGGTAGCACGATCAATCTTAGAATGATGATTCAATAATCAACACGCTAAAAATAGAGTTATTGTCCTTTAACTACCAAACAACAAAGTTGTCAGGAGTATTGATTTCACACATCATAGTCCACCTGTCAGCATTCCGGTTGCAACAACACGGAAACCGAGAAATGAAAATGATGGCGAGAAGTATCACTGTGTCGAGAATTCATAAGAGGTGGTGCAATTCTCATGACAATCCTGACATAAGGAAGGTAATACTTCAAGGTAGAACAGACCGGAAGCTGGATTGGCATTTTGATCTGTGAATTACAACTTCTTTGACCCAATCCTGGATATGGATGAGGTTCTGGAGTTTGTTTCTCCTAGTCATTCCAGAATAGAATGGCTTGACGGACCACAAGAGTAATAGGCATCGATAAACGAACGCACGCATACTCTTGACTATCAATTGATAGACGAAGGTCAGAAGACAACTAAAGAGGGACAACTCAAAGGAACATATGTTTTTCTGAGTTGTGGATGCATGGACTAGCATGTCGAACGAGTTCAACATATTTCTTCCGGATAACCCATGCAGAAAGGTTGAGCTGGCAGAGTCACAATTATGAATGGAGAACTCATCGAGGCTCTCCTATTGTGATCTTTTGACCCAACAAACTTCTGCCATAAGTGGTTCATAGTATTTGGAAGAAGGAAAAACCACAAACCTCGAGGACTATCACAAGGGTTTCTAATAACCTAAAGGAACTAGCAAACACTATCAACATGAGGTAAATGGGGTGAATCTCGGGTTCAGAACCCAGAAATAGAATGCCTACTAACTAAATGGCATCACGGGATGCTTTCGATAATGACGGCCAGAATCATCACACTGGAAACACAGATCCTGGCTAGACCACTAGATGATCCCCTAAAACACCTAGGGTCATAATATTAACTCCAACATATGTGTCGAGGCAATAAAGTACCTCAACTCACTAATTTGTGTGATTAATCTGACCAAAAAGACATCGGGGACGGAAAGAAGGGATTTGCAAATGCATCAGATTGTTTAGAAACCTGGGATGACTCGGACAGCATAACGGCTGTAAATGCTCAAAAGGATTTGAGACATGCTACCAAAAATGGTGGCGTAACCACTCAGAAGCACAATATCAAGGTTTTGAGATCAATAGTTAACACATGGAAGTAGTAGAGACTGAACTGAGGCTTAAAACCAACAATCTTATAAGTCTACGGATTAGTAACACGTGATCCTGATAGAAAGAAGAGAAATCCTAGTTCCTTAACCCCGCAGGAAAGATAAGATGACTCAGATCAGAAGGGCATGAGGTATAAGGAGTAAAAAGAGCCTTACGTTCCATCCCACAATCAATTCCCTTATATAACTAAAGAACTTCTAGACTCAACTTCCACCAGTTTGGCTTGGTAATCCTACAGGCAGTCAGGCTCTGATACAAAACATGTAACACCTCATATCATTTTGCGGCCTCACGCACGGTATTCCACGGGTGTCGCCTTACCTTTGCCCGGGACCGTTTGCGCCTTTTGGCACACATATATGACAGTGTCGCTAGCATCCATATGATAAGGAGCCCGGGCTGACATGGCTAGTCGTAAACCCAAAGTGGCATAAACTTACAGGGACAGGCATCCATGACCCAACATCGAACGTGTCGGTCATCAGCGAGTGAATCCAGGCTGTAGCACTGGGCTAGCAGGACTCCGGTGAACCGGGCTGTAGCGGGCTAACAGGACTCCGGTATTCATCGTGTGACATTTCCTCGAAGGGACAGACACAGGAACAAAGAAGGACACATGCCGGCCAGCCTAAGTGTTCCGGAGCAGTAGCAAGTTACCATGGCTCAGTGGAAGCACTAGGAGACATTTCCCGGTAAGAGAGGCCACCAAGGATAAACAACTAGATAGTCAGATCCCACACATACCAAGCATTTCAATAACATACACACAATATGCTCGATATGTGTAAATACAACATGGCATCACAACATAACTCTACGACTCAAGTATTTTATTCAATAGGCTCAGAGGAGCGAGATATTACAAACATGGGTCTCATGACCCAACATTCAGAGCATACAAGTCAAAGCACAAACGGAAGCTTAACATGTTTGAGTACAGACATCTACAAATGAAAAAGGCTGAGAAGCCTAACTATCTACCAGATCCTGCCGAGGGCACAAGATCGTAGCTGGGGTAACAAGCTAAACGTCAAAGTCCACGCGGAACTACTAGCGAGTCTGAAGTCTCTCTACAAAAACATAAAATAGGCAAACGTGAGTACAAATGTACCCAGCAAGACTTATATCAGAACTAACTACATATGCATCAGTATCAACAAAGGGGATGGTGGGGTTTAACTGCAGCAAGCCAGCTTTGACTCGGTGGCTATCCTGAACTACGACTCCAAGTAACTCTTTTGAGGTGGCGCACACGAGTCCACATATTCACCATATCAATACACCACTATGGATCCGCTCCTGTCGCCCTACGAGAACGCCATCCATAGCACTCACACTTATCTTGCGTATTTTAGAGTATCCACTTTCACTTGTCTATGAACTGTACAGGCAACCCAGAAGTCCTTTTCCACGGACATGGCTATTCGAATAGATGATGTTAACCCTGCAGGGGTGTACTTCTTCACACACGCTCTCACCACTTACCGCCGTTTACACGACATGTACTCGGCAACCTTCAAGCGGAAGCCCAACATGGGTGTCGGCCACGACCTACCTAAACACTCAAGTCTCTAGTCCAAGTTTATCACCTATTCGGGTTCCATCCGCGAGGAGATCCGGCCGGAGTTTCGCTCACAGCCCCAAACGATGTGTGCAGGGTTCCCGAGACACCAAACGGGCGCCCGGTACACCGTGCCACGTGCATACCGCATCACAGCCAACCCCTTCGGTCAGTGCTGCGCACGGCCTCCAGCATACTACAAACACGAGAAACTACTTGCAAGTCCTGGACAGAGGACAAGGGTGATTAAGAAGCCGAGAGGGTCCATTGGTTTTGGGCCCAATGCGTGGTAGTATCTGTTTCATGGATCACAAACACAGAACTTAGTTCGTGAGGACGGCTGCAATGAGACAACCCACCATGTACTCCTACATGGCCTCTCACTGCTACCTTTACCAAATCGTATTCACACACTTTGCTCACACACAGTAGGACATGTTCACACACCTCTGATTCATTCCCGATGAATCAGACCTGACTCAACTCTAAGCAATAGCAGGCATGACTAACAAACATGAATGAGTAGGCACAATAGGAGCTCAAACAACTCCTAGTCATGCTAGTGGGTTTCATCTATTTACTGTGGCAATAACAGGTCATGCAGAGGATAAAGGGGTTCAGCTACCGCAGCAAGTAACAGTTGAATCGTTGTTGTCCTAATGCAGTAAAAGAGAGCAGGAGCGAGAGAGTAGGATTGTATCGGAATGAACAAGGGGGTTTTGCTTGCCTGGCACTTCTGAAGATAATATAGCTCTTCATCGGTGTCATCGAACTCATCGTCGGAACATGTCTATCGAGAGGGGGCAAATACCGGCAACAGAGAAGGAATACAATCAATGCAATGCACAATATGATGCATGATTATGACATGGCAATATGCTGTGATTTGGGCTAATACAGCTAAGAACAGGAAGGTTTGAGCTTATTTGAACCAAAGATTCAAACTCAAACTATGAATTCATAAAGTGCATTATCATGTTTTGATATGAACAGCAGGGTTAAGTAGCTTAAACATGCATGAAACCAGTGCAGATGGATAGATTGGATTTTTCTGATCATTTTTCATATATAAATTATTTCATTCTGAGTTATAGATTATTTTCTATGAATTTTAGACGTTTAGGCAAATTTCTGGATTTTTCTAAATAAGAATAAATCCGAAAAAGGCATTACTGCATCAGCCTAACATCATCATGACGTCAGCAGGTCAACGGGGCACGGTCCGGGTCAAACTGACCAGTGGGTCCCGTCTGTCAGTAGTTAGTTAAACTAACTAAATTTAGTTAGCGCTAATCCTGGGTTAGTTAGCAGGGCGGGCCCCACCTGTCATGGACCCAAGGGTCAAACTAGGCCCACCGGTCAATGGTTAGCGGGGGTCCAACCCACTGGCGACATGACGCCGCCGAGGCCAGACGCGGTGGAGGGGATCGTATTTGCGTCTCCGGCGAACAAACGGGCGGCCGAGAGCACAAGCGGGGAGCTGGGGCTCGCCCGCATCCAGGGAGGCATGCGGCAGCAGCGGGGACGGCCGGAGCTCGCCGGAAACGAGCTCGAGGCGGCGCCGGCGTTCGGGTGTTTCTGGCTATGGGGCTGCAGTGGCCGTGGTATCGCGTTTGTGGCACCTACAGCAGCTACGCGAGGCAGCGAGCATGTTGGACACGACGCCCAGACCAAATGGTCGCCGGAGTCGTGTCGGCGGCGAGTGCAGGCGGCGACGCAGTCGGGCGAGAGGGGCGTGGCGGCTACGGCGTGCCAGAGAGAGAACGGAGAGGGGGGGAATGATCAGAAGCTCACGTAGCTCACGACGGGCGAGTCGGTGAGCTCGGGGAGGCACCGGAGGCAGCAAATCGACAGCGACGATCTCCGGTGGCCGACGAGGGAACGGAGGTGCTTGCAGCATCCAGGGGGCTTCCGGCGTCGAGCGGCTCGGTGAGGAGGAAGAGAGGGACGAGGCGGAGCTTCTGGGCGCGTCGGAAAGGCATGGGGTGGACGGTGTGAAGGAAATATGCCCTAGAGGCAATAATAAAGTTATTATTTATTTCCTCATATCATGATAAATGTTTATTATTCATGCTAGAATTGTATTAACCGGAAACATGATACACGTGTGAATACATAGACAAACATAAAGTCACTAGTATGCCTCTACTTGACTAGCTCATTAATCAAAGATGTTTATGTTTCCTAACCATAGACATGTGTTGTCATTTGATTAATGGGATCACATCATTAGGAGAATGATGTGATTGACATGACCCATTCCGTTAGCCTAGCACTTGATCGTTTAGTATGTTGCTATTGCTTTCTTCATGACTTATACAAACTTCCTGCAACTATGAGATTGTGCAACTCCCATTTATCGGAAGAACACTTTGTGCGCTACCAAACGTCACAACGTAACTGGGTGATTATAAAGGTTCTCTATAGGTGTTTGTGAAGGTACATGTTGGGTTGGCATAATTCGAGATTAGGTTTTGTCACTCCGATTGTCGGAGAGGTATCTCTGGGCCCTCTCGGTAATACTCATCACCTAAGCCTTGCAAGCATTGTAACTAATGAGTTAGTTATAAGATGATGTGTTACGTAACGAGTAAAGAGACTTGCCGGTACG
Organism: Triticum aestivum; assembly: GCF_018294505.1. NCBI lineage: Eukaryota > Viridiplantae > Streptophyta > Magnoliopsida > Poales > Poaceae > Triticum > Triticum aestivum. The sequence goes on along the minus strand of NC_057801.1, from coordinate 155,601,426 downwards.
AGATTGAACTAGGTATTAGATACCGACGATCGAATCTCGGGCATGTAACATATTGATGACAAAGGGAACAACGTATGTTGTTATGCGGTTTGACCGATAAAGATCTTCATAGAATATGTAGGAACCAATATGGGCATCCAGGTTCCGCTATTGGTTATTGACCGAGAATAGTTCTAGGTCATGTCTACATAGTTCTCGAACCCGTAGGGTCCGCACGCTTAACGTTACGATGACAGTTTTATTATGAGTTTACACGTTTTGATGTACCGAAGTTTGTTCGGAGTCCCGGATGTGATCACGGACATGACGAGGAGTCTCGAAATGATCGAGACATAAAGATTGATATATTGGACGACTATATTCGGACACCGGAAGTGTTCCGGGTGATTTCGGAGAAAACCGGAGTGCCGGAGGGTTACCGGAACACCCCCCCCCCGGAGAGTTAATGGGCCACATGGGCCTTGGTGGGAAGAGAGAGGGGCAGCCAGGAATGGCCGCGCGCCCCCTCTCCCTCTGGTCCGAATTGGACTAGGAGGGGGGGCGGCGCCCCCCTCTTTCCTTCCCCTCCTCTCCCCCTTCCTTCCCCTCCTAGTAGGAGTAGGAAAGGAGGAGTCCTACTCCTACTAGGAGGAGGACTCCTCCTCCTGGCGCGCCCAACAAGGGCCGGCCGGCCTACCCCTCCCTCCTTTATATACGGGGGCAGGGTGCACCCCATAGACACACAAGTTGATCTACGGATCATTCCTTAGCCGTGTGCGGTGCCCCCCTCCACCATATTCCACCTCGGTCATATCGTCGCGGAGTTTAGGTGAAGCCCTGCGCCGGTAGAATATCATCATCATCACGACGCCGTCATGCTGACGGAACTCATCCCCGAAGCTTTGCTGGATCGGAGCCCGGGGATCGTCATCGAGCTGAACGTGTGCTGAACTCGGAGGTGCCGTACGTTCGATTCTTGGATCGGTCGGATCGTGAAGACGTACGACTACATCAACCGCGTTGTCATAACGCTTCCGCTTATGGTCTACGAGGGTACGTGGACGAACACTCTCCCCTCTCGTTGCTATGCATCACCATGATCTTGCGTGTGCGTAGGAATTTTTTTGAAATTACTACGTTCCCCAACAGTGGTATCAGAGCCTGGTTTTATGCGTTGATGTTATATGCACGAGTAGAACACAAGAGAGTTGTGGGCGATACAAGTCATACTGCTTACCAGCATGTCATACTTTGGTTCGGCGGTATTGTGAGATGAAGCGGCCCGGACCGACATTACGCGTACGCTTAGGCGAGACTGGTTTCACCGTTGCGAGCACTCGTGCTTAAAGGTGGCTGGCGGGTGTCTGTCTCTCTCAGTTTAGCTGAATCGAGTGTGGCTACGCCCGGTCCTTGCGAAGGTTAAAACAGCACCAACTTGACAAACTATCGTTGTGGTTTTTATGCGTAGGTAAGAACGGTTCTTGCTAAAAGCCTGTAGCAGCCACGTAAAATTTGCAACAAGAAAGTAGAGGACGTCTAACTTGTTTTTGCAGGGCATGTTGTGATGTGATATGGTCAAGACGTGATGCTATATTTTATTGTATGAGTTGATCATGTTTTGTAACCGAAGTTATCGGCAACTGGTAGGAGCCATATGGTTGTCGCTTTATTGTATGAAATGCAAACGCCCTGTAATTGCTTTACTTTATCACTAAGTGGTAGCGATAGTCGTAGAAGCAATAGTTGGCGAGACGACAACGATGCTACGATGGAGATCAAGGTGTCGCACCGGTGACGATGGTGATCATGACGGTGCTTCGGAGATGGAGATCACAGGCACAAGACGATGATGGCCATATCATATCACTTATATTGATTGCATGTGATGTTTATCCTTTATGCATCTTATCTTGCTTTGATTGACGGTAGCATTTTAAGATGATATCTCACTAAAATTATCAAGAAGTGTTCTCCCTGAGTATGCACCGTTGCCAAAGTTCGTCGTGCCCAGATACCACGTGATGATCGGGTGTGATAAGCTCTACGTCCATCTACAACGGGTGCAAGCCAGTTTTGCACACGCAGAATACTCAGGTTAATCTTGACGAGCCTAGCATATGCAGATATGGCCTCGGAACACGGAGACCGAAAGGTCGAGCGTGATTCATATAGTAGATATGATCAACATAGTGATGTTCACCATTGAAAACTACTCCATCTCACGTGATGATCGGTTATGGTTTAGTTGATTTGGATCACGTGATCACTTAAATGACTAGAGAGATGTCTGTCTAAGTGGGAGTTCTTAAGTAATATGATTAATTGAACTTAAATTTATCATGAACTTAGTTCTTGATAGTATTTTGCTTGTCTATGTTTGTTTGTAGATAGATGGCTCGTGCTATTGTTCCGTTGAATTTTAATGCGTTCCTTGAGAAAGCAAAGTTGAAAGATGATGGTAGCAATTACATGGACTGGGTCCATAACCTGAGGATTATCCTCATTGCTGCACAGAAAAGTTACGTCCTGGAAGCACCGCTGGGTGCCAGGCCTGCTGCTGATGCAACTGACGACGTTAAGAACGTCTGGCAGAGCAAAGCTGATGACTACTCTATAGTTCAGTGTGCCATGCTTTACGGCTTAGAACCGGGTCTTCAACGACGTTTTGAACGTCATGGAGCATATGAGATGTTCCAGGAGTTGAAGTTAATATTTCAAGCAAATGCCCGGATTGAGAGATATGAAGTCTCCAATAAGTTCTACAGCTGCAAGATGGAGGAGAATAGTTCTGTCAGTGAACATATACTCAAAATGTCTGGGTATAATAATCACTTGATTCAACTGGGAGTTAATCTTCCGGATGATATCGTCATTGACAGAATTCTCCAATCACTGCCACCAAGCTACAAGAGCTTTGTGATGAACTATAATATGCAAGGGATGAACAAGACTATTCCCGCGCTCTTCGCAATGCTAAAAGCTGCGGAGGTAGAAATCAAGAAGGAGCATCAAGTGTTGATGGTCAACAAGACCACTAGTTTCAAGAAAAAGGGCAAAGGGAAGAAGAAGGGGAACTTCAAGAAGAACAGCAAGCAAGTTGCTGCTCAAGAGAAGAAACCCAAGTCTGGACCTAAGCCTGAAACTGAGTGCTTCTACTGCAAGCAGACTGGTCACTGGAAGCGGAACTGCCCCAAGTATTTGGCGGATAAGAAGGATGGCAAAGTGAACAAAGGTATATGTGATATACATGTTATTGATGTGTACCTAACTGGAGCTCGTAGTAGCACCTGGGTATTTGATACTGGTTCTGTTGCTAATATTTGCAACTCGAAACAGGGACTACGGAATAAGCGGGCACTGGCCAAGGACGAGGTGACGATGCGCGTGGGAAACGGTTCCAAAGTCGATGTGATCGCGGTCGGCACGCTACCTCTACATCTACCTTCGGGATTAGTTTTAGACCTGAATAATTGTTATTTGGTGCCAGCGTTGAGCATGAACATTATATCTGGATCTTGTTTGATGCGAGACGGTTATTCATTTAAATCAGAGAATAATGGTTGTTCTATTTATATGAGTAATATCTTTTATGGTCATGCACCCTTGAAGAGTGCTCTATTTTTATTAAATCTCGATAGTAGTGATACACATATTCATAGTGTTGAAACCAAAAGATGCAGAGTTAATAATGATAGTGCAACTTATTTGTGGCACTGCCGTTTGGGTCATATCGGTGTAAAGCGCATGAAGAAACTCCATACTGATGGACTTTTGGAATCACTTGATTATGAATCACTTGGTACTTGCCAACCGTGCCTTATGGGTAAGATGACTAAAACGCCGTTCTCCGGAACTATGGAGCGAGCAACTGATTTGTTGGAAATCATACATACTGATGTTTGTGGCCCAATGAATGTTGAGGCTCGCGGCGAGTATCGTTATTTTCTCACCTTCATAGATGATTTGAGCAGATATGGGTATATCTACTTGATGAAACACAAGTATGAAACATTTGAAAGGTTCAAAGAATTTCAGAGTGAAGTGGAAAATCATCGTAACAAGAAAATAAAGTTTCTACGATCTGATCGTGGAGGAGAGTATTTGAGTTATGAGTTTGGCCTACACTTGAAACAATGTGGAATAGTTTCGCAACTCATGCCACCTGGAACACCACAACGAAATGGTGTGTCCGAACGTCGTAATCGTACTTTACTTGATATGGTGCGATCTATGATGTCTCTTACTGATTTACCGCTATCATTTTGGGGTTATGCTTTAGAGACGGCCGCATTCACATTAAATAGGGCACCATCAAAATCCGTTGAAACAACGCCTTATGAACTGTGGTTTGGCAAGAAACCAAAGTTGTCGTTTCTTAAAGTTTGGGGCTGCGATGCTTATGTGAAGAAACTTCAACCAGATAAGCTCGAACCTAAATCGGAGAAATGTGTCTTCATAGGATACCCAAAAGAGACTATTGGGTACACCTTCTATCACAGATCCGAAGGCAAGACATTCGTTGCTAAGAATGCATCCTTTCTAGAGAAGGAGTTTCTCTCGAAAGACGTGAGTGGGAGGAAAGTAGAACTTGATGAGATAACTGTATCTACTCCCTTATTGGAAAGTAGTTCATCACGAGAACCAGTTCCTGTGACAACTACACCAATTAGTGAGGAAGCTAATGATAATGATCATGAAACTTCAGATCAAGTTTCTACTAAACCTCGTAGGTCTACTAGAGTAAGATCCGCACCAGAGTGGTACGGTAATCCTATTCTGGAAGTCATGTTACTTGACCATGATGAACCTACGAACTATGAGGAAGCGACGATGAGCCCGGATTCTGCAAAATGGCTAGAAGCCATGAAATCTGAGATGGGATCCATGTATGAAAACAAAGTATGGACTTTGGTTGACTTGCCTGATGATCGGCAAGCCATTGAGAATAAATGGATCTTTAAGAAGAAGACTGACGCTGATGGTAATATAACTGTCTATAAAGCTCAACTTGTTGCAAGAGGTTTTCGACAAGTTCAAGGGGTTGACTACGATGAGACTTTCTCACCCGTAGCGATGCTTAAGTCCGTCTGAATCATGTTAGCTATTGCTGCATTTCATGATTATGAAATTTGGCAAATGGATGTCAGGACTGCATTCTTGAATGGATTTCTAGAAGAAGAGTTGTATATGATGCAACCGGAAGGTTTTGTTGATCCAAAAGGTGCTGACAAAGTGTGCAAGATCCAGCGCTCCATTTATGGACTGGTGCAAGCATCTCGGAGTTGGAATAAACGCTTTGATAGTGTGATCAAAGCATATGGTTTTATACAGACTTTTGGAGAAGCCTGTATTTACAAGAAAGTGAGTGGGAGCTCTGTAGCATTTCTAATTTTATATGTAGATGACATATTATTAATTGGAAATGATATAGAATTTCTGGATAGCATAAAAGGATACTTGAATAAAAGTTTTTCAATGAAAGACCTCGGTGAAGCTGCTTACATATTGGGCATCAAGATCTATAGAGATAGATCAAAACGCTTAATAGGACTTTCAAAAAGCACATACCTTGACAAAATTTTGAAAAAGTTCAAAATGGATCAGGCAAAGAAAGGATTCTTGCCTGTGCTACAAGGTGTGAAGTTGAGTCAAACTCAATGCCCGACCACAGCAGAAGATAGAGAGAAAATGAAAAATGTTCCCTATGCTTCAGCCATAGGCTCTATCATGTATGGAATGTTGTGTACCAGACCTGACGTATGCTTAGCAATAAGCTTGGCAGGAAGGTACCAAAGTAATCCAGGAGTGGACCACTGGACAGCGGTCAAGAACATCCTGAAATACCTGAAAAGGACTAAGGATATGTTTCTCGTATATGGAGGTGACAAAGAGCTAGTCGTAAATGGTTACGTCGATGCAAGCTTTGACACTGATCCGGACGATTCTAAATCGCAAACGGGATACGTGTTTTTATTAAATGGTGGAGCTGTAAGTTGGTGCAGTTCTAAACAAAGCGTCGTAGCGGGATCTACATGTGAAGCGGAGTACATAGCTGCTTCGGAAGCAGCAAATGAAGGAGTCTGGATGAAGGAGTTCATTTCTGATCTAGGTGTCATACCTAGTGCATCGGGACCAATGAAGATCTTCTGTGACAATACTGGTGCAATTGCCTTGGCAAAGGAATCCAGATTTCACAAGAGGACCAAGCACATCAAGAGACGCTTCAATTCCATTCGGGACCAAGTCCATTTGGGAGACATAGAGATTTGCAAGATACATACGGATCTGAATGTTGTAGACCCGTTGACTAAGCCTCTCTCACGAGCAAAACATGATCAGCACCAAGACTCCATGGGTGTTAGAATCATTACTATGTAATCTAGATTATTGACTCTAGTGCAAGTGGGAGACTGAAGGAAATATGCCCTAGAGGCAATAATAAAGTTATTATTTATTTCCTCATATCATGATAAATGTTTATTATTCATGCTAGAATTGTATTAACCGGAAACATGATACACGTGTGAATACATAGACAAACATAAAGTCACTAGTATGCCTCTACTTGACTAGCTCATTAATCAAAGATGGTTATGTTTCCTAACCATAGACATGTGTTGTCATTTGATTAATGGGATCACATCATTAGGAGAATGATGTGATTGACATGACCCATTCCGTTAGCCTAGCACTTGATCGTTTAGTATGCTGCTATTGCTTTCTTCATGACTTATTCAAAGTTCCTGCAACTATGAGATTGTGCAACTCCCGTTTACCGAAAGAACACTTTGTGTTCTACCAAACGTCACAATGTAACTGGGTGATTATAAAGGTGCTCTACAGGTGTTTCCGAAGGTACATGTTGGGTTGGCATAATTCGAGATTAGGTTTTCTCACTCCGATTGTCAGAGAGGTATCTCTGGGCCCTCTCGGTAATACTCATCACCTAAGCCTTGCAAGCATTGTAACTAATGAGTTAGTTATTAGATGATGTGTTATGTAACGAGTAAAGGGACTTTCCGGTAACGAGATTGAACTAGGTATTAGATACCGACGATTGAATCTCGGGCAAGTAACATACCGATGACAAAGGGAACAACGTATGTTGTTATGCGGTTTGACTGATAAAGATCTTCGTAGAATATGTAGGAACCAATATGGGCATCCAGGTTCCGCTATTGGTTATTGACCGAGAATAGTTCTAGGTCATGTCTACATAGTTCTCGAACCCGTAGGGTCCGCACGCTTGACTTTACGATGACAATTTTATTATGAGTTTACAAGTTTTGATATACTGAAGTTTGTTCGAAGTCCCGGATGTGATCACGGACATGACGAGGAGTCTCGAAATGGTCGAGACATAAAGATTGATATATTGGACGACTATATTCCGACACCGGAAGTGTTCCGGGTGATTTCGGAGAAAACCGGCGTGCCGGAGGGTTACCGGAACCCCCCCCCCCCGGAGAGTTAATGGGCCACATGGGCCTTGGTGGGAAGAGAGAGGGGCAGACAGGAAGGGCCGCACGCCCCCTCTCCCTCTGGTCCGAATTGGACTAGGAAGGGGGCGGCGCCCCCCTCTTTCCTTCCCCTCCTCTCCCCCTTCCTTCCCCTCCTAGTAGGAGTAGGAAAGGAGGAGTCCTACTCCTACTAGGAGGAGGAGGACTCCTCCTGGCGCGCCCAACAAGGGCCGGCTGGCCTCCCCCTCCCTCCTTTATATACGGGGGCAGGGGGCACCCCATAGACACACAAGTTGATCTACGGATCGTTCCTTAGCCGTGTGCGGTGCCCCCCTCCACCATATTCCACCTCGGTCATATCGTCACGGAGTTTAGGCGAAGCCCTGCGCCGGTAGAACATCATCATTGTCACCACGCCATCGTGCTGACGGAACTCATCCCCGAAGCTTTGCTGGATCGGAGCCCGGGGATCGTCATCGAGCTGAACGTGTGCTGAACTCGGAGGTGCCATACGTTCGGTGCTTGGATCGGTCGGATCGTGAAGACGTACGACTACATCAACCGCGTTGTCATAACACTTCCGCTTACGGTCTACGAGGGTACGTGGACAAACACTCTCCCCTCTCGTTGCTATGCATCACCATGATCTTGCGTGTGCGTAGGAAATTTTTTGAAATTACTACGTTCCCCAACACGGTGGCCACGGTGGCAATGAACGGCGGCGACGAGCGCATCGGCCATAGCGGGGGAGGACGAGGGAGAGATGCAGGGAGAGAGGGGAGAGGTGCAGGGGGTTAAGAAGGAGTGTGTGGCGACGTCCAGAGCGTCCGGGCGTTGAGGGGGAGTGGCAGGCAGGCAGGGTGGTGGCGTGGCGAGCTCGCCGGTGTCGCGGTGTCCCTCCTCTGCCTACTGGCACGAGGAGGAAGGCGACAGGGAGCCAGGCGGTGGTGGGCTGGGCCGGAATAGGAGCTGGGCCGGCTGGGATGCCAGGTGAGCGCCAGGTAAGTTCTCTCTCTCTCTTTTGTTTCCTCTTTTCTATTTTTCTGTAACTTCTGGGCTTTATTAAAAATGTCAGGGCTTTTCCAAAAATCATGAAACTAATCATGACTACTGTTTGGAATATATCCAACAGTAAACATTTTAGTTTATGCTTATTTGAGCATTTAAAATATTTAATAGCATTTAAATGCCCAAATGCAAATACTATAAGATTTAATTCAGAGCCCAAATATGTCATGGAAAAATGTGCAACACCCCTGGTTATGTCTCCAGCATTTTCCAGAAATGATGAACATTTTTTTAAAGCCATTTGGATTCACTGAAAATATTTTAGTTGAACCTAGTTGAATTCATTTGGTGCTAGGGTTTAGGCAATCCACATTTCAAGTTTCATAAAATTTAAACATGATGCATGGATACTAATGCAAAGACAAGCAAGGCCTGAACTAGGGATGTGACACCTAGCAATGTCTTCTTCTTCTTGGGGGCGGTCTCAGGGAGCCTCCCGCTCCCGCGATCTGGGTCTTCAAGCGATGCGGCCTGAAAAGCTCGTTCCAGGGAGCACAACGCGTTTCTTTCTTCACAAGGCACCGTGATGACTCCACCGCTTCCTGGCATCTTGAGGATGTTGTAGCCGTGATGAGTTACGGCCATGAACTTGGCGAGAGCTGGGTAGCCGAGGATGGCATTGTATGGCAGGCGAATGTGGGCAACGTCGAAGTCGATGAGCTCGGTGCGTTAGTTGTTGCGCGCCCCGAAGGTGACAGGGAGGCGGACCTGCCCAATTGGAATTGTGGAGCCGTCGGTGACTCCGGAGAAAGGCTTGGTTGGCTGAAGATGATCGTAAGGCACTTTGAGATTATTGAACGTCTCTACGGACAGGACGTTGAGCCCTGCCCCGCCATCGATGAGGGTCCTAGTGACTTGCACGTTGCTATGATGGGGAACAAAGCATTGGGAGGACTCCGGCTGTCGCCGCGCACTTGAGCTGATCCGCTGAGCTGAACGTGATGGCGCACGCCGACCACCTGAGGGGGCACGTGGCTTCAAGCTTAGGGAGGACTGCATTCACTTCGCAGGCGAACTGCTTGAAGATGCATTGAGAGGCTGGGGCTTGAGCTCCGCCCAGGATGCAGGCGATCGTGCGCGGCTCCTGGAAGCCCCCAGCCCCCTCGTCCTGATGATGGTCCTCATTTCTCCTTGGTTGCGGTGGCAGTGGAGGGAGGCCTGCGTTTCCTTGCGGGCGATCCTCGCGAGGCCGATCCCTCCAGTCTTCTTCACGAGGCTAATCCTGCCAGCGATCCTCTCGAGGTCGGTCGCGCCACCCTTGGCGAGGGCCGCGGTCTTCCCAGCGTCCTGCGTTCCTTCCTCCCCCTCGGCCATAGCCGCGATCGTTGCGGTCGGGCCGTCGGCCGGCCCTTCCTTCTCGCACGGCTTAGAGCTCTTGGCATTCGTTGGTGTTGTGGGTGTGGAGGTCGTGGTACACACAGTACCGGCTGCCCTTGAAAGACTCGGGCTGATCTCTTCCCCGCTTGGTGTCTGGTTATCCCGCGAGCATGGCAGCCCCCTTGCGCTTCACGTCCTTGGACTTGGATTTCTTCTCTTCTGGGTCGGCGGCTGGCAGCTCGAGGAGGGAAAGGCGCCCTTCCTCAGCCCTGGCGCACTTGGTTGCCAAGTTGAACAGCTCCAAGGAAGTGCACAGATCTTCATGCATCGGCAGCTCCTCCTTCATCTTGACGTCGCGCACGCCGTCGGAGAAGGCTGAGATGATGGCCTCCTCGGTCACCTTGGGAATCTTGAGACGTGCGTTGTTGAAGCGCTAGATGTACTTCTACAGGGTCTCCCCTAGTTGTTGCTTGATGCAGCGCATGTCGCTCACAGCAGGTGGCCGGTTGCGAGTACCTTGGAAGTTGGCGATGAAACGGGTGCACATCTCGTCCCAGGAGGAGATCGTGCCTGGTGCCAGGTTCAGGAGCCAGGTGTGGGCCCCATCCTTGAGTTCCATGGGAAACCAGTTCGCCATGACCTTCTCATCCCCGTTGGCGGCTTTGATGCCCAGCTCATAGAGCTGGAGGAACTCCGCAGGGTCGGCCGTGCCGTCGTAGAGAGGAGGCAGGTCTGGCTTGAACTTGCAGGGCCACGCGACGATGCACAGCCCGTTGGTGAAGGCGCGGCATCCTGCCGTGGCCACGGGAGGCCTCTACTGACGAGGAGCTTGGTCTTGTGGGCCCCCATGCACTGTAGCGGGGAGCAGCGCGGGGTCTTGGCGCGCTGGGACAGGAGCGTGGTCGTGACGGACCGGAGCAGGGAGCACTCGGGCAGCTTCTTGGGGGCGAGGAACCTCTTGGAAGCTCCGCTCTTGCTGCGCTGGCACCGGACGGGGTGGGTTCCGTCCAGGGGCCACGTGCCTTGGGGCCAGGGCACCTTCTTGAGGGGGAGGCGGCTGAGGCACCCCCGGAGCTTCATTGCCCGCGCAGGGCGGGGCGCGGTGCAGCGACAAGGACGGCCCGGGGGAGCCCCCTGCGGTGCGGACGAGCTCGGCGACACGGTCGAGCCACTCTTCATAGACGTCATCGACTGGGCGGTAGCGCAGGAGCTCGTTTGCCGCGATGAGCGCAACTCGAGCCTCCATGGCCGCGCGGGGCGCGCGGGACGAAGAACCAGCCGGGGCGAGCGAGGGAGTGGCAGTGCGGCCGTCTCGCCTCATGGATGGATGCTGGGACGATGCTTGCTGCTCATTCCCCGCCGGGCCGGTGGTGGCGTTGACGGCAGGCGACGGGGATCGGCGGGGGTGGCCGCCGACGGGGGTCGTCTGGGCGACCCAGGAAGCGAGCGGCTCGGCGCTCAGCACGGGCCCGACGAGCGTCTGACATGGACGCGATGGTCGGTGAAGAATAGGGCGGCGGAAGGCGAATTCCGGCGCACCCCTACCTGGCGCGCCAAATGTCGGATTTCGGGTTCTGGCAGACCCTCTAGATTTGAACACTGGGGTGCGCGTGGAGATTTCGCCCTCTGCCTACCTGCACCTCACTGCCTCGCTATGATCTAAGCAATCGAAGGAACAACACAAGAGACACAGAGTTTATACTGGTTCAGGCCACCATTGTGGTGTAATACCCTACTCCAGTGTGTGGTGTGGTGGATTGCCTCTTGGGCTGATGATGAACAATACAAGGAAGAACAGCCTTGCGAGGGTCTGTTCTTGGCTGGTGCGATGAACTACTAAGGGGAGTTCAGTCGCTCTCTCGATCGATCGGTCCATTGTGATCCGATCTCTCCTCCTCCACCTTGTGGTGGCTAGTCCTATTTATAGGCAAAGGCCCTGGGCCTCTTCCCAAATATTGAGCGGGAAGGGCGCCAACAATTGGCCATTTTGAAGGGGAACATCTAGTACACTTCTCCTGACTAAAGTTGATCCTCGCCTGCCAAAGGCTCCGGTGGTGACGCCGGCTTGGGCTCCACAATGACCTCCATCCTGCCGCTCTGCTGATCTTGGTCTTGTTGCACCGAAATGGATGCCTTTGCTTGATGCTCTCGCCTGCGCTTGCTCCCTTTGCACCAAAGAGGAAAGAAGGACACTGCACGGGCTGGCGCCCGCCTGGCTCCCTTGGTCGTCATGGCTTGCGTCATGGGCACCTCGTGAGGTACCCCGCCTTGATCTCTCTGCCTCCTCGCGAGCCAGCCTGACAAGGCCGTGCCTGAGGAAGCCTCCTGTCGTCCGCCCCACGAGGCTTGGCCCCTCGCGAGGGTCTTGAGCTCGTGCTAATGGAGATGGGCCATGCTGGGCCGCCCCTTGAGCCACGCCGCAGGCCGCAGGCAGGCAAGTCTGGGGACCCCCGTTCCCAGAACACCGACAGGAATCGCATCCGATATAATTATCCATCACTGATCCAATGCCTATGAGCTTTTCACATATTGATCTTTGCTTAGTTACTTTACCGTTGCCACTGTTATGATTACTACAAAACTGCTACTGTTACTTTTGCCACCATTACTGTTACTTCCATACTACTTTGCTACTAAATACTTTGCTGCAGATATTAAGTTATCAAGGGGTGGTTGAATTGACAACTCAACTGCTAATACTTGAGAATATTCTTTGGCTCCCCTTATGTCGAATCAATAAATTTGGGTTGAATACTCTACCCTCGAAAACTGTTGCGATCCCCTATACTTGTGGGTTAGCAGTGTTGCCTTGCTGTATCTAGTCCGACATTTTTTTGTTAACAAACTATGAAGTTAGTGTATGCAGCACTGCATTTATATGTATATGTGAACTCCACTTTATGTATGTGTGAACTACATTGTTTTTTTATTCAAGTTTTTTGTACGTATGTGTGTACTCCATTACATTGGTATATGAACTGCATTAATTTTTGTTTGGCTTATGATTGCAGCTTTGCATTTATATGTATAAGTGTACTGCATTTGTTCTTTTTGTGCACTTTTTAATAACCATAATTAAACTTCTTTTTGACGCAGTGTCTGTTTTTCATGCTGGGGGCCTGGGTTTGAGGAGGTTACTCATTTGATTGACCATTATTTTGTCGAGGGTGACGTTGGTGTGAGCTTTGAGCAGAGACGTCATGTCTTGTCTGAAACACAATCTCAGTCTATTGATGTTAAGAGGAAGTTACACAGGAGTGGATGGTATCGGAATAGCTTCGTGCATATGAATTGAAGCAAAGCAAGAAGAAGTTGAGGTTTGAAAATGACTCAAAAGAGTATGCGGAGAAGGAGAAGTAGAGGAGAGCTGCAGATGGTGACAACAAGGGTGCCAAATTTGTCAAACAGCCTGCTTTGCAGAAGAAGAGACCGAGTTCTGTTGCTGAGTAAGGTGGTACTCCTCGACGGAGTCCACGTGTTGCTTGCATGAACAAGAATGTTGGAAAGAGAACTGCCGAAGGTGGTGGAAAGGATCCTCAACGCAAGCGACCACATGTCAGTGAAGGTCCCACCTCTGACGACGACGACTTTGTGCTTGCTAATTTTGTGAGGGGTGTTCAGACTGGTAGATGGAAAGACTGTGGTTCATCTAAGAGTCAACCCAAGCGTCTTCGTGATGATGGTGATGCAGCTTTTGTGTGGATGGAGGGTAGTGTGGATAGGGTATCAGAATGCTTTGCTTAACTAACAGGGCTGCATTCTTCATTTTAGCCCTACTGCAATGCAATAGAAAAAGAACGGTATTTCAGAGATAACAATGCTTCGTGCTTCCATGTGACGAACTGAATTGTTGTAGGTCGCGGACTGCATTTGTACGTTTACTTCGGGCTTCCTGCATTTTATTTATTAGAGCAAACTATAGTTTCTGGCACTGCCCACACATATTTTTGTTGTTGTTATTATTCATTTAAAAAATGTTTCTCATATTTCTTTGATGTTTTATTTTTGTACTCATTGTTTTTTTAGTGGGCCATGTTATTTTAATCACTCTATCGTGTTGGGCCTGTGTTAGAGGAGTGAAAACGCATTCGGCCCAAGTAAGCCTGTCAGCACGACTGGTTCCCGGTGCGCTGTGTGTGAATGGTATTGTTTAGTCCCACCTCGTCCGCAGAGAGCATGCTCAACCTATTTATAAGCACTGGCGACGCGGCAGTATGGAACTCCTTTGGTTACTTATTTGGACGCTTATACACGGCGCTCGCGGCTCTATCCTCTCTAACCTTTGCGCCCATGTGTGCCCGGGCCCATGCATCGTGGCTCAGAATGCCTCACCTACAGTTGGTGTAGACCTACTATGAGACTGGCTGGGGCTGGTTGCACCTGGGTGGTTAATTTTTTTAATATTTTCTCCCTTAGTTATTTTTTCAAATGTAGTGGCGTGCACTACTTAGTAAATCATTTTGTACTGCATTCATTAGGTTTCTGTACCGCATGTGCACACATTCCGCACTACACATTTTTGCACTACATTTTTGTGCACTACATGCTGGTTGCATTTTTCTTTATCGTTTTTCCTCTTAGGTATCCTGTTTCTAGTGTATGGGTGTGCACTGCTTTGTTGGGTATGTGTGCACTGCATTCTCCATAGTCCTGTGCTACAGGTGTACGCATTTTGCACTGCGTGCATCCTTTTTTGTGCCAACGTTGTGACTGCTTGTACCAACGTTGCGGACTGCATGACTTGCATTTATGGACTGCATTAGGTGCACTAAGTCTATGTGTTGTGCACTGCACAAAAGTGCTTCTCTTGTGCTTCATTTTGAGCATGTACTGCACTTTATGCACACATATTGTGAACTGCTTGGTATTACTTTGAAGAACTACATTCACTTTTATTTAGAATGGTCTACGGATTATAATTTTTTATAAATTTAAATATTTTTATGATCTATTGTTAGTGCGTGGGAATTGCTGCAGTAAATGTACACCTTTTTGGGTCCTTTTTTCTTTGGTAACATAAGCCTTCATTGATTGTCCTTCATTGTTGGTAACATAGGTTTCATTAACTCTTGTTTAATTTTCACTTTTGACCATTTTGCGTTCCTCTTCTATAAATGTAGGCTAACTTCTAACATTCCTTCGTAGTTCATTTCTCCTCTGGCCGCGACTTCTCTCTTTTCTCCAGCCTCTCTTTATTTCTTTTCATTTTCTAGGTTTTTGTTATGATGGCTCCAGCCCCCTGCGCGAATCTCTCCTGCTGCGGCCATGGTTGTGGTGTGGCGATGCACTGCGATTGCTCAGCTTGGTCGTAGGCCCGTCATGCTCGCCGTGAGGGCAAGGTCTTGTGCCAAGCTGGGAGAGCGAAGCAGCTTGCATATGGCACAATATTCACAGAAGGATTGGATATGGGCCACATCAACGTTGCTGCGTTCTATTCCGCCCTGCTTCGTCATGGCCTTGGCCGCACAACTCCTTTTGTGCATCAGCTTACGCCAATAGACGTGGAGACTCACTACAATATGGTATTTTTCGCTTGATCTGATTTTTGCTTTGTGTTTTCTATTTTTTGTATAATTCCATACTAGTCTGAACTTTTAGTATTTTAGGAACGCACTTATTTTGTCTTATTGAAGTGAACAATATGTGGACTTCTTAGATATTAGATGAGCGCTAATAGTTTTCACAATTTTCCCCGCTTGTACGGTGTGTACTACATGCAGCTAGTCTCAAGAACTGCATGATAGTTAGAAGCGTAGTGCATATTTGAAAGTTCTGTATTGCATACTATACTTAGTTTTATCTGCACTGCTTGTTGGACTATTGTGCACTTCATCTAGCTCGCGTCTGTAATGTGTGCATGGTTTTTACTGCTCTGTGCATAGTATGAGAATTGTACTGCTAGTATCGTCCTCAAATAGTTTTATTATTTTTTGCAGAAAATCTCCCAACAAGCTGTTAGGTATCTCCGGCTCAAAAAGAAGGGAATTCTCTAAGTTGTTCTTGGCAACGGATACCTGAAACCAACCAAGTGTCATGTAGGCATTGATGGGTGGCTGTATCTGCAGAAAGGCTGGAAGGAATTTGTCATTGATAATGGCCTGAAGTCTGAAGAAAGTTGTCGTCCTCAACTTCTTTGAACTTGATGGTCATATGGTTAGAATCATGTTTGACATGATTGGTTAAGGTTTCGAGGTTGAATGCTTCATGTTTTGATGTGATTCGTAATAAGTACTTTCGTGATCTGATCCACTTGAATTATAAGTAAGACCTTCGTGATGTGTATGAGCTAACTGACTGACTGCTATATATATATATATGGTTTACTCTATATATACATCATTTATCTCGTATGGTTTAGTTGAAGAACTCATAGCAGAGGGAAATTTGTGTTTACACCTTCAAGCACGACATACTTGACAGGATTAACAATAAGACATGGCATACTTGTTGGCAGGATGAATATTATGAATATGTGTCAAAAATATCTTCTTCTTGTTTTTTCAGGGTTGCTTCTTTCTTTTATGAATATGAATATGAATGCCCTAGCTAGCTTAGTAGCACCATTTGCAGTCTCACTCTATTCTTGGGTCAATTCTGCCTGCCACAACAATAGGACAGGGCATACTTGGAAGATGATGAAACCATGTATAATTTACTGAACTGCATCTTTTTTGTCGTTAACCTACTGCTTCTTCGTGGTGACTGTAGTGTGTCTAATGTTGCACTTTCTTTTGTTCTCCATGGCGGTGTTGCTGGTTCTTGTCTTTGCACTATTGTGTTTGTAGCCCCTCACATGGTGGTTGATGGCGGCTTTTGTTTTCCAACACTGTGAACTGCAACCTTCTTTGCTCCTCGCATGCTGGTTGATGGCGGCTTTTGTTTTTCAGCGCTGTGAACTGCAACCTTCTTTGCTCCTCGCGTGATGGTTGATGGTGGCTTTTGTTTTCCAGCGCTGTGAACTGCATCCTTTCGTGCTCCTACCTTTATTTTTCAATGTGGTGTCCTTCTTGGTTGTTTTTGTACATCAACATTCCCTTGTGGTAGTCTTGTGGGTATGTTTCTTCATGTTCTTCGTCATCTTCACTCTCTTCTTCCTCTTCCCCCTCTTCTTCATCTGCTTCTTCATAAGCCACTCCTTCTTTAGTTTGTCCATGTTCTTCGTCCTCTTCACTCTCTTCTTCTTCCTCCTCCTCTTCTTCATCTGCTTCTTCATAAGCCATTTCTTCTTCAGTTGTGTCACCATCTTCTTCTTTGATTTCATCTTCTTTGTCTTCCTCATTTTCTGATCTTGCTCTTTTAGGGTAGGTTCTTGAATTGTGTCTCTTCCTCTTTTTGCAGATACTGCAACGTCTCGGTTTCATCCATTTCTTAGTGTTGTGAATGGAATATCTGTTTGGTTGTGCATCGCCATGTCCTCGGTTTTCTTGTTCATTTCTTTTTGTACATGTCCTGGAATTGTGGTCGTTGATTTCATTACATGTCTTGCACCTCTTATTCCCAGTGGGTGACCATCACTGTCTAGCTCAGGCTATGGCTTACTGTTTTTGTCATCCTTTTTCTCCTTGAATGCAACCTTTTTCTGGGTTGCGTCTCCCCCTTTCTTCCTTCCTCTTGTGTTTGAAACAGGAGGTGGAAGAATTGTTTCTTTTTTATTGCACCAGTTGTGCTGTGTTCGGTATTTCCTACTTGCTCAGTACTATTGTCATGCTGGGATTTCTCTGCTTGCTTTAGTTTTGCTTCTTCTTCTTCTTCTTCTTCTTCTTATTCTTTGTTGAGCACATCAACTTCCTCGATCAGTGCCCCCATACCTGACAATGCTCTATGGCACCCAGTGTCGGACCTTGTCGCTCTGTTTGCAAGGTTCATTGCTATTCTTGTCAACAATTTTCTATGGCAAAAAAGCGAGCTTCCATCTGGTGTTGTTTGTTTGTAGTCTCTTTTGTCAAACGTTACATTTGATCTTGTGTTCCGGGTGTCTCTTTTCATGATGTACACCTCAGGTATCTTGAGTACTCTCAGGTGAGAAAGCATGCATAACACATGGACGCAAAAGAGCCCTGCAGACAACACATGTTTTATTTGTTTTGTAAGTGAACTGCATGAAATTAATAAACACATTTTTTGGTTTTTGTTATTTGTTCATTTTAAGGAAGTGGACTTCACTTCGTTTTGTGAATTACTCATGCATGTGGGCTTTTAAAGTTCAGTAAGTGAGCTTTCATGCATGACTATCAGAAATTAGGATTTTATTTGCTAGCGAGTCGCATCTGTGTGTGTCCAGAGTTTGCACTCACATTCGTAAACACCTTTCTCTTCATCGTTGACCACTTGGAAATTATGCCTTGCCCAGTCAAATGCATCCGATCTGTTGTAGTGGTGTATGAGGTACTTTGTCCGGTTCTCAGGGCACCGTTCTGCTCTGAATGCAGTGTTGCGGTAGAGTGCTTCTTTGAAATCTGCAAAAACTGCCCTTGTATACACGTTTGATAGCTGAACTTCGAACCCAAACTGGGTCGTTGTATTTACCTTTGATTGCATGATCAGAAAATGCAGCGTTACAAATCAGAGAAATGGAAAATTTGTTTGTTTTTGTAGTTATATATATTTAGCAGTTTTTGATGGACATTTTGTTTACCTCATTTGCTACTGTCTCTGCACACTCGATGGCCTTCTTGGTCTGAATGCACTTGTCCACCTGCTGAGCTAACAGATAGAGATCATGCTTCTCTTTGACGAAGTTTTTCTTCAATATGCGGTTCATGCTCTCACTTCTGTGCGTGGAAGTCATCCGAGCACAGAAAATTTCCTTATAGTAAGCCGAGATCCACTCGTGCCTGTCATCCCACAACGAATTCATCACTTTGTCGTTTTGCAAGTTGTATTTCTGCATGAGGTCCTTATGCCCATTCAAATTCTGACGGCATTAGTGGGTGGTTCAGCATCGCATTGAGATCATCCTTGAGTTTCTCATGCGCCTTATACATCAAGGCAAGGTGGTCTTTGTACTTCTTCATGCCACCGACACAACTTATGTAATATATCTGGGAGGATAGTTTTTAATGCTGCCTTCATCAAAGAACATTGGTCTAAGAAGGCACAAATAGTGTTTTATTAAGTTGTTTGTGTGTAAGAGAGACGGAAGAAATAGAAGTGAACCAAACAAACGTAAGTATACAAGTGTTGTTTTTTAGTACTTGTGAGCATGCAGATTGGTGGCTTGTTGTTCATACACCTCAGGAATGTTTTGAAAACCCAATCGAACGACAGTATTGTTTCATCTCGCACGAGGGCGATAGAAAATATGGTGCTCTGTAGATGATGGTTCACTCCCAAGAAGACTCCCATCGACCTATGGAATTTGTTAGTTTTATATGTCGTGTCAAATGTAACGCAGTCTCCAAAATCTTCATAGGATCCTCTGCAACTTGCATTGGCCCAAAAGACATTTCTTACATGGTTATCCGCATCAACTTCATAATCATAGAAGAACTCTGGGTTTATCTTCTGCATCTTCTCGAAGAAATCTAGAAGTTTCTTGACATCATCTTGGGACTCTTCTCTGGCAAACTTCTGTTTCCTGCATTTCAAACGCAATGCAAACTCATCTCATCAAACAGGAAATAATTACCGACATAATGGTCAAGTGATATGCTCTGTGATGTTCTTACTTGTATACCCAGTCGTGGCTAGTATGTCCCTTGTACTGCAGACCACCGGACATATGCGACAACGTTGACATCTTCTGAGCGTGTGTGTGGTTGTCCAGTTACATGTCTTTCACTAACTGGTCAATCAAAGGATCGTCTCGTTTGTGCGATCGCATGTACAAAAGCATCTCGGGGCTTTCCAACATCTTGTTATTGTGGTTGAGTTCAACCATTTCAATCGAAAATTTGCCATCCTTCCTCTTTTTGACTCTAATTTTTGCCTTGCAGTAAATCCTTTTCGATGTCTTCTCACATTTCTGGTCATAATCTGACACTTTCTGCTTGTGTGTCCCTTCTCTTGAGCAGACAATGTAGGCATTTGTCTTGTGTTTTGCCCTCTTGCGTATGCCAAACCATGGGATTTGTACAGAAGTCCCATGATTTGTCGTACGTGCTTTGTCGTACATGCGGCAGGTAAGTGTTGTAAAAGTCCCATGCTTTCTCGTACGTGGTGAACTTCATTCCAGCAGTAGGTATGAGGTTCAGCGGCATGTTTTTATCCTGCATCAAGTGCAATGCTCTATGAGATAAAGTGTTATGTTCTGTTTAAATATGAGGAGTGCATACGAGTTTAATAAAGCATTGCATTGTTCCTAAGTTTTCAGTAGAATCAACTGTATTCGATGTTAGGTCAAACCTCACAAGAAATATCAGTGTGCACTGCAATGTTATCTAAATGGACTGCAAATATTATTATTTTTTAAGGGCATAAACTTACATGTATGTAGAGTCGTTCACTCGATGGTGTTTGCAGCTCGCCGGTTTGTATTTGACATGGTGGGGTTATAGCAGATTTGTGTAGTTCAGGATCTCGTAGCGGCAATAGTGAGGAGGATTTGTACCTGCCATTGACTTCTGACCGAGGCACCCTTGGTGGTCGCAGTGTCGAAGTCGATGCAGCAGGTCTACTTGGAGCTCTGTTTTTTGGTGCAGCAGGTGGACGCTGAGCTCTATGTTGTGGTGTAGCAGGTGCACGTGGTGGTAATCCAGTGTTGTGGCGATGTCTCACTAGATTGGCTTGAAATTTTTGGAGCGGCGACACATCATCATAATCATCATCTGCTGCAACATCATGTTCAATTGCATCATCATTCTCTGTTCGGACATGCTGTCCAAATGTACTAAACTCGTGCTCGTATTTTGGGTTGAGAACTGTTATTGGCTCATCTTCATCATCGTCATCTTCATCATCCTTTCGGTGAGTGCCCTGCCGATGAAGATGACATCATCGTCATCCTCGACTACCTCTTAATCCTGGCAAAAATCTTCTTCCGGAGAGTATTGCACCTTGTTTGTTGTCATGAAGAATCCTCGAGAAATCTCAGGGGTAACCCAGCCAGTGTCTCTTTCAGAAGAAGCTTTACTCTTCTGAAAGTTGTTGTTCCCTGGGTTGTCAATTATGCGCGGCATTTTGTACCTAAGGAACGTCATTTCCTGCACAAAATGGCCGAGTTGCATTGTCACGCACAATGAACTGAACCATACGAAATGCAATGTGTTTCAAAGGGTACTGCGAACTAATGCACACTGATTGCATCACCCTACAAGGTGAACTGAAGTAACTGCACTGCACCATTGTCCGTAGTGAACATATACAACCATACTGCATAACCGAGCAAGCGTACTACATAACCGAGCAAGTGCACTGCATTTTTTTCCACCGCGAACCGAAGTAACCGTGCTGCATCATTTTTGGAGGCGTACTGGACTACGTGTACTGCTTTGTCTGGAATAAGTTAACTGAGATGGTTGAGGAAGTGTACTGCTTACCTCGTGTTGCAGTGATTTCTTGTGTTTGCAGGAGGAACTTCCCTTCTCGTTCATCTGCATCACTTTTGCATTCACCTGTGCAGTCCACTTGCCCTTCAGTAGTTCATGAGCGGTCTGCACGTTGCTCAAGGTGAGCGGAGACGGAGGATTTGCTTTGAAGGTCGTTGCAGACTTAATCCAAGAAGATGCCATGCAGGACGGACGGCTTACGTTGGTACTTCAGCATTGATTCAGTCGCCCTGATCCATTCAGATAGTTGCCGACTGAACTTGGAGCATCATCTGCCGAGTGCTGTCTTGGGGTGCAGAATCTTTGGCGCGATTGATAACAATGTATCCCGGATTTCACGGGATTCGAAATTTCGGGGAAGCACGCGGGACGGGGCGTGCCGAAGTAAGCGGAGCGGATAAACAGTAGCACCTCGATCTCCGTGCCACCTTTTTTGCCACGTACATTGTGCGCGACTGTTGTTGGATTTGACAGGATCGCCCGGCCCCACGCGTCAGCCACTCGGAAGCGGCCCTTTATAAGGCAGCGGAGCCGAGGCGCCTACACTGTGCGCGTCTGTTTTTCTTTCTTCTTCCTCTGCTTCTCCACCACATTCGGCTCCTCTGCTCTCGACGCCACCGCTCGTCCACCATGGTGAAAGACAAGACGGCGACACCGGAACACGCGAAGAAGGCGACGGGGGCGGCAAAGGGCAAGAAGCAGAACCGCGGGTCATCATTGCACTCGGGGTTGCCGCCAGGATGGATCCAGGGCGATTGGATCCGGTCTTCGCTTCGGCAGGAGGATCTAGATGAGCTGGTGGAATCTGGGCTGATTGCCAAGGGTGCGGCAAGGATGCCTGAGGGGGAGATGGATCCGCAGCCTCGACCGGGTGAGTGTGTAGTGCTAGCCACCCACGTCGATCGGGGTTTCTCGCTTCCTCCGCACCCCTTCTATCGGGGCTTCTTGAACTTCTTTGGTGCCCAACTCCATCATTTCTCTCCCAATACCATCATGTACCTTGCCGCATTCGTGTTGGTGTGTGAAAACTTTTTGGGGTGTCGACTGCACTGGGGTCTTTTCAAACATATTTTCACCATCCGCTCCAGTCGGTGAAGAAAGCGAAAATGGGTGACGAGAAAACCCATGTCATTCAGATGTGTGGGGTTTTGGGTATCCAGAAGAGGCACATGAGTTCTTTCCCTTCCATGACTCTCCCTGAGTCGGTTAGGGGCTGGCAGTCGACCTGGTTCTACTGCCAGGACCTCCCAACTCCAGGTCAGTCGATCAGCCTTCCCCACTTCACTTTTGACCATGTCCAGACTCCTTCCTCACTGAAAGTGACTGCTGCTGAGAACATGGAGACGAAGATGTTGGTTGAGAAAGTGGTCCAACTGATCAATCAGGCACTGTCATGGACCTGCTGGAAGTATTCCTCAGTCGACACATCCAGTCTCTTCAGGCCCGTGACCATCCCATGTGGCTGTACTCTGGGGCCGACGACACCGCTCATGTTCATCCAGAGGAAGTGCCAGCCAAGACCGTGGCCATGTGGTTGAAGAGCATTACAGGCAACCAGGACAACCCCAGAGGAGCTAGGAGAGTCGTCCCCTTCAGTGACAAAAATTAGCCTGACAAGGTATGTTCTTTATTCTGACTGCCTTTGCATGCACATTCCGACTTTCCTTGAGCTCGACTGACTTTCACTCGACTTCTCGCCTTGTAGGTTTTTACCGACATGTATTTGATGCCCAACGGTGAACAAGTTCAAGAGCAGGACCAGGAGGGGGAGGCCAGTGATACGTCTCCAACGTATCTATAATTTTTGATTGTTCCATGCTATTATATTACACCTTTTGGATGTTTATGGGCTTTATTTTACACATTTATATCAATTTTGGGACTAACCTACTAAGTAGAGGCCCAGCCCGTATTGCTGTTTTTTTGCCTATTTCAGTATTTCAAAGAAAAGGAATATCAAACGGAGTCCAAATGGAATGAAACCTTCAGGAGCGTGATTTTTGGAATGAACGTGATCCAGAGGACTTGGAGTGCAAGTCAAGAAGCAGCCGAGGCAGCCACGATAGGGTAGGGCGCCCCCCCATAGGGCGCGCCCCATATCTCGTGGGCCCCTCGGGTGGCCACCGATGTACTTCTTCCTCCTATATAAGCCTACGTACCCCGAAAACATCCAGGGAGCCAACGAAACACAATTTCCACCACCGTAACCTTCTGTATCCGCGAGATCCCATCTTGGAGCCTTCACCGGCGCTTTGCCAGAGGGGGAATCGACCATGGAGGGCTTCTACATCAACACCATCGCCCCTCCGATGAGTTGTGAGTAGTTTACCACAGACCTTCGGGTCCATAGTGATTAGCTAGATGGCTTCTTCTCTCTTTTTGGATCTCAATACAATGTTCTCCCCCTCTCTTGTGGAGATCTATTCGATGTAAACTCTTTTTGTGGTGTGTTTGTCGAGATCCGATGAATTGTGGGTTTATGATCAAGTTTATCTATGAGAAATATTTGAATCTCCTCTGAATTCTTTTCTGTATGATTGAGTTATCTTTCCTAGTCTCTTCGAATTATCAGTTTGGTTGGGCCTACTAGATTGATCTTTCTTGCCATGGGAGAAGTGCTTAGCTTTGGGAACAATCTTGCGGTGTCCTTACCCAATGACAGAAAGGGTTGCAAGGCATGTATTTTATTGTTGCCATCGAGGATAAAAAGATGGGGTTTATATCATATTGCATGAGTTTATCCCTCTACATCATGTCATCTTGCTTAAGGCATTGCTCTGTTCTTATGAACTTAATACTCTAGATGCAGGCAGGAGTCGATCGATGTGTGGAGTAATAGTAGTAGATGCAGGCAGGAGTCGGTCTACTTGTCACGGACGTGATGCCTATGTACGTGATCATGCCTAGATAATCTCATAATTATTCGCTTTTCTATCAATTGCTCGACAGTAATTTGTTCGCCCACCATAATACTTATGCTATCTTGAGAGAAGCCTCTAGTGTAAGCTATGGCCCCCGGGTCTATCTCTTATCATATTTTCTTCCAATCTGCTTTTATTTGCATCTTTACTTTTTGCATCTATATTATAAAATACCAAAAATATATTTATCTTATCATACTATCTGTATTAGATCTCACTTTCGTAAGTGGCCGTGAAGGGATTGACAACCCCTTTATTGCATTGGTTGTGAGTTCTTTGTTTGTTTGTGTAGGTGCGTGGGACTTTTGAGGAGCCTCCTACTGGATTGATACCTTGGTTCTCAAAAACTGAGGGAAATGCTTACGCTACTATTGCTGCATCACCCTTTCCTCTTCAAGGAAAACCAACGCAAGCTCAAGACGTAGCAAGAAGGATTTCTAGCACCGTTGTCGGGGAGGTCTTCGCTCAAGTCAAGATATACCAAGTACCCATCACAAACTCATCTCCCTTGCATTTACATTCTTTGCCATTTGCCTCTCGTTTTCCTCTCTCCCACTTCACCCTTGCCGTTTTATTCGCCCTCTCTTTCCCAATCTCCTCCTCTCTCTTTCTCTTGCTTTCTTCTGCCTTGCTTTTTTTGCTGTTATGTCTGAACTGGGGAGATTAGCTTCGATATGGACAATAATGATAACATGGAAATTCCGAGGCTCCGGCCGAAGAACCCCCTATCTTGCATACTAAAATGTTTCAAATCAGTAGTGGTAACATCATTGGCAAGGGTGTTATTCAAGATTTCTTTACTTGTGTCGGTGCTTTACCTTACATGGGTGGTTCTATTCTTCATAGAACTTGTAGTCTTGCGGATGCCATTGCTATGCTTGTAGTTGAACTTGAAAGACAATTTATGCATACGCATCCTTGCATACAAAGATTTTTTCTGGAATTTTCCAATATTGAGCATTCTTCTATTAAACGTGTTGTTACTATCTTTTTGGCTCATTAGTTTAGATTTATCGTAAGAGAGGCCAAAGAAATCTTTGCGCACTATAGGGTGGACGCCAGTCGTCCTCCCATAGAGGGGATCCTCTATGATCAAGAGGAATTTAGGCGTTTTCAATCTTTGGACTATGTTGCTTTCAATGAAAACCTTAGAAAAAAGGTTCCTACCAATGTCTTGGTTGACAGAATTAACGAACTTAATAATGATTTTGCCCTTAGAAACAATGAGCTAGGATACTCTCTTGAGTATAGGCTCACAAGATTTTGCCAAAAGAATGCTTTTAGTGATGAACTAGTTGTGCATTATGAAGGGCCAAAGGAGGAACCCGTTCCTCCTGAGATTGATCTTGGGGACTTTTGTCCCGCTAAATTTAGACCTTTTGATTACTTTTGCTTGCCTCAAAGAAAACTTGCTGCCGAATGTAGAGAATATGAGATGAGCTTTCAAGATCTATCTTATTACTATGGCATTACTTAGATCTATCTTCACTTTTATGCCTAGCTAGGGGCGTTAAACGATAGCGCTAGTTGGGAGGCAACCCAATTTTCTTTGTGTTTTTTGTTTTTGTTCCTGTTTAGTAATACATCTTGCATCTACCATCTGTTTAGATGTTTTTTACCTTTTAATTAGTGTTTGTGCCAAGTAGAACCTATAGGATAACCTATGATGATAGTTGATTTGATTCTGCTCAGAAACAGAAACTTTGCACGCACGAATTTAGTTTCGTTAGATCACAGAAACGTGCTTTTGCGTTGATTATTTTTTATGCTGATCAATAGACAAATTGTCCGGGACTTCCTATTTTGGTAGGATTTTTAGAGTTCCATAAGTTTGCATTAGTTACAGATTGCTACAGACTGTTCTGTTTTTGACAGATTCTGTTTTTCGTGTGTTGTTTGCTTATTTTGATGCATCTATGGCTAGGAAAATAGTTTATAAGCCATAGAGAAGTTGGAATACAGTAGGTTTAACACCGAAATAAATAAATAATGAGTTCATTATAGTACCTTATGTGGTGGTTTTGTTTTCTTTCACTAACGGAGCTTATAAGATTTCCTGTTGAGTTTTGTGTTGTGAAGTTTTCAAGTTTTGGGTAAAGCTTTTATGGACTATGGAATAAGGAGTGGCAAGAGCCTAAGCTTGGGGATGACCATGGCACCCCAAGATATTCAAGGATAGCCAAAATCCTAAGCTTGGGGATGCCCCGGGAAGGCATCCCCTCTTTCGTCTTCGTTCATTGGTAACTTTACTTGGAGCTATATTTTTATTCGCCACATGATACATGTTTTGCTTGGAGCGTCATGTATTATATTAGTCTTTGCTTTTTAGTTTACCACAATTATCCTTTCTGTACACACCTTTTGGGAGAAGCCTACTTGATTAGAATTTGTTAGAATGGTATCTTTTGAGCTTGATAGTTTTTGCTCTAATGCTTCACTTATATCTTTTTGAGCACGGTGGTGACTTAATTTTGAAGAAATTGCTAGTCTCTCATGCTTCACTTATATCTTTTTGAGAGTCTTTTAGAACAGCATGGTATTTGCTATGGTTACAAATTTGGTCCTAGAATGATGAGCATCCAAGTTGGGTATAATAAAAACTATCATAGAAAGTGAATTGGATGCTATGATCAATTTGATGCTTGATAATTGTTTTGAGATATGGAGGTAGTGATATTAAAGTCATGCTAGTTGAGGTGATTATGAAAAATACTTGTGTTGAGGTTTGTGATTCCCGTAGCATGCACGTATGGTGAACCGCTTTGTGATGAAGTTGGAGCACAATTTTATTTATTGATTGTCTTCCTTATGAGTGGCAGTCGGGGACGAGCGATGGTCTTTTCCTACCAATCTATCCCCCTAGGAGCATGCGCGTAGTACTTTTGTTTTTGATGACTTCTAGATTTTTGCAACAAGTATATGAGTTCTTTTGACTAATGTTGAGTCCATGGATTATACGCACCCTCACCTTTCCACCATTGCTAGCCTCTCTTGTGCCGCGCAACTTTCGCCGGTACTATACACCCACCATATACCTTCCTCAAAACAGCCACCATACCTACCTATTATGGCATTTCCATAGCCATTCCAAGATATATTGCCATGCAACTTTCCACCGTTCCGTTCATATGACATGCATTACTTTTGTCATATTGCTCTTTGCATGATCATGTAATTGACATTGTATTTGTGGCAAGGCCACCTTCATAATTTTCACACATGTCGCTCTTGATTCATTGAATATCCTGGT
Organism: Triticum aestivum; assembly: GCF_018294505.1. NCBI lineage: Eukaryota > Viridiplantae > Streptophyta > Magnoliopsida > Poales > Poaceae > Triticum > Triticum aestivum. The sequence goes on along the minus strand of NC_057801.1, from coordinate 155,573,945 downwards.
ACACTGCCGGAGGCATTCATATAGAGTCATATCTTGTTCTAGCTTTGAGTTGTAATTCTTGAGTTGTAAATCCATAAAAGTGTGATGATCTTCATTATTAGAGCCGTGTCCTAGTGAGGAAAGGATGATGAAGACCATGATTCCCCCACAAGTCGCGATGAGACTTCAGACTTTACAAAAAGAAAAAAAAAAGAAAAGGAAAAAAAGAAAGGCCAAAAAGAAAAAAAAGGAAGGCCAAAGAAAAAAAGGAGAAAAAAGAAAAAGAAATAAAAAAAGAGAAAAAAATAATGAAATGAGAGAAAAAGAGAGAAGGGACAATGCTACTATCTCTTTTTCCACACTTGTGCTTCAAAGTAGCACCATGATCTTCATGATAGAGAGTCTCCTATGTTGTCACTTTCATATACTAGTGGGAATTTTTCATTATAGAACTTGGCTTGTATATTCCAATGATGGGCTTCCTCAAAATGCCCTAGGTCTTCGTGAGCGAGCAAGTTGGATGCACACCCACTTAGTTTCTTTTGTTGAGCTTTCATATATTTATAGCTCTAGTGCATCCGTTGCATGGCAATCCCTACTCACTCAAATTGATATCTATTAATGGGAATCTCCATAGCCTGTTGATACGCCTACTTGATGTGAGACTATCTTATCCTTTTTGTCTTCTCCACAACCACCATTCTATTCCACATATAGTGCTATGTCCATGGCTCACGCTCATGTAGTGCGTGAAAGTTGAAAAAGTTTGAGATTATTAAATTATGAAATAATTTCTTGGCTTGTCATCGGGGTTGTGCATGATTAAATACTTTGTGTGATGAAGATAGAGCAACAGCCAGGCTATATGATTTTGTAGGGATAACTTTCTTTGGCCATGTTATTTTGAGAAGACATGATTACTTTGATTAGTATGCTTGAAGTATCACTATTTTTTATGTCAATATGAACTTTTATTTTGTATCATTTGGATCTGAACATTCATGCCACAATAAAGAACATTACATTGAGAATTATGCTAGGTAGCATTCCACATCAAAAATTTCTCTTTTATCATTTACCTACTCGAGGACGAGAAGGAATTAAGCTTGGGGATGCTTGATATGTCTCCAACGTATCTATAATTTTTTATTGTTCCATGCTATTATATTACCCCTTTTGGATGTTTATGGACTTTATTTTACACATTTATATCATTTTTGGGACTAACCTACTAACCGGAGGCCCAGCCCGTATTGCTGTTTTTTTTTGCCTATTTCAGTATTTCGAAGAAAAGGAATATCAAACGGAGTCCAAACAGAATGAAACCTTCGGGAGCGTGATTTTTGGAACGAACGTGATCCAGAGGACTTGGAGTGCAAGTCAAGAAGCAGCTGAGGTGGCCACGAGAGGGTAGGGTGCACCCCTGTCTCGTGGGCCCCTCAGGCAGCCACCGACGTACTTCTTCCTCCTATATAAGCCTACGTACCCCGAAAACATCCAGGGAGCCAATGAAACACAATTTCCACCACCGTAACCTTCTGTATCCGCGAGATCCCATCTTGGAGCCTTCGCCGGCACTCTGCCGGAGGGGGAATCGACCACGGAGGGCTTCTACCTCAACACCATAGCCCCTCCGATGAGTTGTGAGTAGTTTACCACAGACCTTCGGGTCCACAGTTATTAGCTAGATGGCTTATTCTCTCTTTTTGGATCTCAATAGAATGTTCTCCCCCTCTCTTGTGGAGATCTATTCGATGTAAACTCTTTTTGCGGTGTGTTTGTCGAGATCCGATGAATTGGGGGTTTAGGATCAAGTTTATCTATGAGAAATATTTGAATCTACTGTGAATTTTTTATGTATGATTGAGTTATCTTTGCAAGTCCCTTCGAATTATCAGTTTGGTTTGGCCTACTAGATTGATCTTTCTTGCCATGGGAGAAGTGCTTAGCTTTGGGTTCAATCGTGCGGTGTCCTTACCAAGTGACAGAAAGGGTTGCAAGGCACGTTGTTGCCATCGAGGATAAAAAGATGGGTTTTATATCATATTGCATGAGTTTATCCCTCTACATCATGTCATCTTGCTTAAGGCATTGCTTTGTTCTTATGAACTTAATACTCTAGATGCGGGCAGGAGTCGGTTGATGTGTGTAGTAATAGTAGTAGATGCAGGCAGGAGTCGGTCTACTTGTCGCGGACGTGATGCCTATATACATGATCATGCCTAGATAATCTCATAATTATTCGCTTTTTTATCAATTGCTCGACAGTAATTTGTTCACCCACCGTAATACTTATGCTATCTTGAGAGAAGCCTCTAGTGAAACCTATGGCCCCCGGGTCTATCTCTTATCAAATTTGCTTCCAATCTGCTTTTATTTGCATCTTTACTTTTTGCATCTATATTATAAAATACCAAAAATATATTTGTCTTCTCATACTATCTCTATTAGATCTCACTTTTGCAAGTGGCCATGAAGGCATTGACAATCCCTTTATTGAGTTGGTTGCGAGTTCTTTGTTTGTTCGTGTAGGTGCGTGGAACTTTTGAGGAGCCTCCTACTGGATTGATACCTTGGTTCTCAAAAACTGAGGGAAATACTTACCAGCGCATCACCCTTTCCTCTTCAAGGAAAACCAACGCAAGCTCAAGACGTAGCAGCCAGCGCGGAGGAGAGCAGTGAATGGGAATCTTAAGATGACGATGAGGAGGAGGAAAGTGAGGAGTCAGACAACAAGGAAGCGGTCGACTCGCCGCCGCGCTCTGAACGCCGATCCAAGCAACACCATGACCCGGCGGGCGGGCGTGGAAAGAACGTGGCTCCAGGTACCCACACGCAGAAGCGCAGTCGAACGTCGACTCCGGAGCCGACAGAGAAGGTTGCCAAGCAGCCCAAGGTTGCTCCTCCAAAGACTCGGAAGACTTTGCCGAGGATCAAGATGGACGTCCCTGTTACTTCAGGGTGAGTATCTTTCTTGCACTTATCCAGGATGACTGAAGCTTCTGTTCTGACTGAATGGATCATGTATCTTTCGAGCCCAACCTCTGCTGCGACTGACATGGATATCGACAAAGCTCCAGGAGACGAGGAGACCGACGACGCGGCCACCTCCCGAGCTGGTAAGTCCGTTCGACCAAAACACATTAGTCGATTGAGTTATCGGTCGACTGAATTTCTGATGTTTTGCTTTTGCTGCAGTTCCGTGAGACATCTCCCGATGATGAAGAAGAATAAGTTCCTCAACAGGGGAGGAGGAGGAGAGGCGGGAGCTCAAGTAGGAGAGGGCTTGAAGTTCAAGTCCCTCAGTCGACGTGGGTGCTTGAGGTGGTGGTCGAGCGTTTCGGAGATCCGGTTCAGACCAACGTCACATTCGACAACCCGCTGACGACTGATCGTCCGTCAGGGTCGACTGCTCTGGCTCCTGCTGCTCCAGTGCAACTCCACGCATCCGACCCAGCAGCTGCCTCGGCCACCTTGGAGCCATCACTCTTTGCTGCATACCAAACCCCAGATGATTCACCAAGTGCTGCCTGGGAGGCTCTTCGCCAGGTGAACCTTGTTATGGAGCAGGTGATGGTGATGCACGAGGCCAGCCAGGTGGCCTACAACGCCAGCACCACTCTGCAGACCAATGTTAGGGTCATCGAACTCCCGACTAAACTTTTGAATGTTGTTTTATATCTGATCACCCACTGGGGTGTGCCTGTTTTTAGAGTTTAGGAAGTCTCCTGTTCCACTCGACTCGTGCTGAGTCTTAGTATTCTGTCTGGACCAGTGGGGGCATGTCGAGTGCACCCACTGGGTGTAGTCCCCGAGACCACGGTTGACTGCTGGCAGTCGGCTAAGGTCTGAGAATCTACATTTTTTTGACTCATGTTGGGCATACCATGCTGAGTGTTGATCTGAACCAGTGGGGGCACGCTAAGTCCCCGAGACTACTGTTGAATATTTGATTCGGCAGTAGTCTTAGAGTAACTTTTAATTGCCATTGTCTCTTATTTCTGTCGACTGATATATCTCTCTCGCTGACTGCAGAGGTCTTGTGATCTTGGAGCCCGTCTTTCTGAGTTAAACAAGAAGCACATCAGCCTCGAACTTGATCTTGAACTTGCAAAGAAGAACCTCAAGAGTGCTCAAGAAGAAACAGCCATCATGGGAGGTAATCAATGTCCACCTAGTAGCTCGCGCCTTTCGGTGTTTTTTTTCAGTCTCTTTGAACCGAGTGACTTCACACAAGCAGATGTGCGTAGTGAAAACCATCAGCTTCAGGCTTGTCTGAAGAGTGTTGTTTCTTTAGAGAGAATGAAGGAAGCTCTGGAGAAGAAGGATCAGGACCTTGCCGCTGCCCATAAGGAAGCACGAGAGTAGACAACGCTTGCGGACAAGAAGCTGTCTTTGGTCAACAAGTTGGAAGAGGAGAACACGAAGTTGAAGACTGCCATCTCTAAAGCCAATCGGGAAGTTGAGAAACTGAAGAAAGACAAGGAGAAACTGACCAATGAAGTTGGAGGCCTCAGAGCCAGGACAGGCGACCTAGAGTCCTATCTAGGACAACTTGCCGCAAAACTAGTTCTGAAGCTTGAAGGTACTGCCGCTCGAATGTTTAGCTGTCGTCGATCGAAGTGTGTTGTTATATTGTCGACTCACTATTTTTCATTGTTATGCAGAACTTTGTCAGGATTTTGAAGCTGAGACCGGGCAGGTCAAGACAGGTCTCGACCCCATCAATTGTCCTATGAAGGATGAGGTTGCGATGAACTTGCTGCGGTTGGAATCACGCTTGGACGACGTCATTGCTTATCTGGCTCGACTGAAGGCGGTGATGACTCGAGTTGACGCCGAACTCTCGCCTCAGGCAGAACTTTCTCAAGATCTCGAGGCGCTGATGACTCGACTCAATCAGATCCCTGGCCGAGTGCAGAAGTGGAAGAAGTCATCTGCTTGCTGTGGCACTGACGTCGCCCTGTCATTGGTCCGAGTGCACTGCAAGGAGCCAGAGAAGACAAGTTGGCGGCCCTCTAGGTTGTGAATACTAAGAAGCACACTTAATTCCAGTCCTTCATGGACACCTTCCTTGAGGCTGCTACTCGTATTGCGGACAACATTGATCTTGATAGCTTCTGTGATCCAGCCAGCCCTTCTCCTGACGAGTGATTGAAAAACATTATGCTTGACCCTTATTTGCCTCGGAATGCCGGGTGATTTTGTAATCGTTGAAACTCCTTCGGGCCTGACGCCCGAGCACTTTAATCCGCGGTTTGGAACCTTTGGATTTATCTAAACTTGGTTAATCTTTGAATATGTTGTGTTTGTCTTCGAGCGGAACTCGTTCTTCACTCAATTGGTTCTTATACTTCTGATGCGGCTTCTGAGGAAGAGGCCGCAGTCGACCTGTTGGGCGAGCCCTGAGCAGCATTGATCAACTCATCAGCGAGGCACTCAGCAATGGCCTGGACTTTCCTGAAAGCAGCTCTTCTTGGCACTAGTTGTTGGATGAGCCTTTGGCAGCATTGATCAGCTCATTAACGAGGCATTCAACAATGGCCTTGACGTTCCTGAAAGCAGCTCGCCTTGGCACCGACTGTTGGATGAGCCTTTGGCAGTGCGCACAATCTCGTCCTTCTTCTTGACGGTGCAGCCCCGAGGGGAGGGGTCGTGGTCGACCCGCACCACTTGGTTGGATTTTTAAAACTTAGGAGAGTACTGGATTGCAGCTAAGCCCCCGAGTGAGAGGATCTCACCACTCGGTAGGATTTTTTACACTTAGGCGAGTACTGGACTGCAGCTAAGCCCCCGAGTGGGAGGATCGCTCACCACTCGGCAGGATTTTTTACACTTAGGCGAGTACTGGACTGCAGCTAAGCCCCAGAGTGAGAGGCTGGCTCACCACTCGGTAGGATTTTTTACACTTAGGCAAGTACTGGACTGCAGCTAAGACCCCGAGTGGGAGGATCGCTCACCACTCGGCAGGATTTTCTACACTTAGGCGAGTACTGGACTGCAGCTAAGCCCCCGAGTGGGAGGATCGCTCACCACTCAGTAGGATTTTTAACACTTAGGCGAGTACTGGACTGCAGCTAAGCCCCCGAGTGGGAGGATTGCTCGCCACTCGGTAGGATTTTTAAAACTTAGACGAGTGTTGGACTGCAGCTAAGACCCCGAGTGGGAGAATCGCTCACCACTCGGCAGGATTTTTTACACTTAGGCGAGTACTGGACTGCAGCTAAGCCCCCGAGTGGTAGGATTGCTCACCACTCGGTAGGATTTTTAACACTTAGGCGAGTACTGGACTGCAGCTAAGCCCCCGAGTGGGAGGATTGCTCGCCACTCGGTAGGATTTTTAAAACTTAGACGAGTGTTGGACTGCAGCTAAGCCCCCGAGTGGGAGGATCACTCGCACAATCTCGTCCTTCTTCTTGACGGTGCAGCCCAGGGGGGGGGGTCGTGGTCGACCTGCACCAATCAGTAGGATGTTTCAAACTTAGGCGAGTACTGGACTGCAGCTAAGCCCTCGAGTGAGAGGTTGGCTCACCACTCGGTAGGATTTTTCAAACTTAGGCGAGTACTGGACTGCAGCTAAGCCCCCGAGTGAGAGGCTAGCTCACCACTCAGTAGGATTTTTTACACTTAGGCGAGTACTGGACTACAGCTAAGCCCCCGAGTGAGAGGGTGGCTCACCACTCGGTAGGAGTTTTCAAACTTAGGAGAAACGGATTTGTAGCTAAGCCCCCGAGTGAGAGGCTGGCTCATCACTCGGTAGGATTTTTCAAACTTAGGCGAAACAGATTCACAGCTAAGCCCCCAAGTGAGAGGCTAGTTCATCACTCGGTAGAATTTTTCTTTTCAACTTAGGCGAAACGGATTCGAAGCTAAGGCACCCACTGGGATTTAGAACATGTAAAAAATGAACAACAATCATTTGGAAGACTGTAAAATCATGTCTTTGATAATCAAACTAAAAGGTATTTATTATTACATCTCAACAGTCTGAATGCTTAAGAGTAAAAGGGGCGGAGCAGTTCCGCATTCCAAGCGTGTGGCTCGTCTTTATTGTGTTCGACGTTGAAAAGACGATATGCTCCGTTGTGGAGCACTTTGGTGACGGCGAAGGGGCCTCCCCAAGCAGGAGCGAGCTTGTGTGGTTTCTGCTGGTCCACTCGAAGAACCAAGTCTCCCTCCTGAAATCCCCGACCCTTACGTTTCTGTCGTGGAATTGACGCAGGTCTTGTTGATAAATGGTCGACCGAATCAAGGCCATCTCTCTTTCTTCTTCCAGGAGATCGACCGCATCTTGCCGAACTTGTTCCGCTTCTTCTTCTGAGAAGAGCTCAACTCGGGGCGCATTGCGAAGCAAATCGCTCGGGAGTACAGCTTCGGCTCCGTAGACTAAGAAGAATGGAGTTCGTCTAGTCGATCGACTAGGAGTTGTCCTCAATCCCCAAAGTACTGATGGAAGTTCATCGACCCAGGCACCTGCTGCATGCTTGAGGTCACGCATCAATCGGGGTTTCAGTCCTTTGAGAATCAATCCATTTGCTCTTTCAGCCTGCCCATTCGACTGAGGATGGGCGACTGAAGCATAATCGACCCTCGTGCCTTGGGAAGCACAAAAGGCTCTGAACTTGTCAGAATCAAAGTTCGACCCATTATCCATGATGATGTTGTGCGGAACACCATATCTGAATGTCAATTCTCTGATGAAACTTAAATTTGTACTTGCTTCAAGGTTTTTAGTGGGCTTGGCTTCAATCCATTTGGTAAACTTGTCGACTGCTACCAGCACATGGGTAAATCCACTCCTGCCAGTCCTCAGAGGTCCAACCATATCCAATCTCCAGATAGCGAAAGGCCAGACGAGTGGAATAGTCTTCAGAGCCGATGCAGGCTTATGGGACATGTTGGAGTAAAACTGACAGCCTTCATATTTGTCTACTATTTCTTTTGCCATCTCGTTGGCATGTGGCGAGTAAAATCCGGCTCGGTATTCTTTGGCGACGATAGTCCGAGAGGTCGCATGGTGACCACAGGTCCCCGAGTGAATATCATTGAGGATCATTCGGCCTTCTTCTAGCGTGATGCATCTCTGGCAGACTCCAGTTACACTTTCTCTGAACAACTGACCTTTTATCACAGTAAAGGCTTTAGATCGCCGGACGATCTGTCGAGCCTCTTCTTCATCCTCTGGAAGTCTTTCCTAAGAATGTATGCAATGTATGGCACTGTCCAGTCGGGAGTGACAACCAAAACCTCCATGATTAAGTCGACCACGGCTGGGATTTCGACTTCAGTCGGATCTGTGGTGCTCTTAGGTTGTGGGGCCTCTTCAGTGAAAGGATCTTCCTGAACTAAAGGTGAATGAATATGCTCCAAAAACACATTGCTGGGAATGGCCTCTCTCTTAGATCCTATATTTGCTAATTCATCCGCAGCTTGATTTTTCAGTCGGGGTATATGGTGAAGCTCCAACCCTTCAAATTTCTTTTCCAACTTTCTTACTGTGTTGCAATAACCAGTCATGGACGGCCTGCTGACATCCCACTCTTTCATCACTTGATTAACTACCAAATTCGAGTCACCATAGACCATAAGGCGACGGACGCCGTGTGAAATGGCCATACGCAACCCGTATAAAAGTGCTTCATATTCAGCTTCATTGTTGGAGGAATCAAAATGAATCTGGAGAACATAGCTAAGCTTATCTCCACGGGGGGATACCAATACTACCCCAGCACCGGAACCATTCAACATCTTGGAGCCATCGAAGAACATGGTCCAATGCTCCGAGTGAACTTGAGGCGGCAGTTGCTGCTCAATCCACTTGGCAAGGAAATTTGCGATTGCTTGGGACTTGATAGCTTTCCTTGCCTCAAACTTGATATCCAATGGAAGGAGTTCAATCACCCATTTTGCCACTCGACCAGTTGCATCTCTATTGTTCAGAATTTCAGATAATGGTGCGTCACTAACGACCGTAATGGAGTGATCAGAGAAATAGTGTGAAACCTTCTTCATGGTCATGTAGATTCCATAGACAAGCTTCTAATAATGTGGATATCTCTGCTTGGATGGAGTCAAAACTTCAGAAAGATAATACACTTGGCACTGAACTTTATAAGCTTTTCCTTCTTCTTCCCGCTCGACCGTGAGTACTGTACTGACAACTTGTCCAGTGGCTGCAATGTAAAGCAGTAAAGGCTCTTTGCTGATTGGCGCAGCAAGCACCGGCTGGGTGGAAAGCAGGGTTTTGAGCTCTGCAAACGATGCATCAGCTTCATCAGTCCACTCGAACTTATCAGATTTCTTCATCAATCGGTAAAAAAGCAAGGCCTTTTCACCGAGACGAGAAATGAATCGACTCAAGGCGACCAAACAACCAATAAGCTTCTGAACGTCATGCACACGCACAGGGCATTTCATTCGGAGGATGGTATCAACTTTTTCTGGATTTGCGTCGATCCCCCGTTCGGAAATGAGGAAACCGAGAAACTTTCCACCTGGAACTCCGAATGTGCACTTTTACGGATTAAGCTTGATATCATACCTTCTTAAGTTGGCAAATGTTTCTGCGAGGTCCGTCAGTAGGTCGGAACCTTTACGTGACTTGACCATAATGTCATCCATTTATGCTTCCACATTCTGACTGATTTGAGTGAGCAGGCACTTCTGAATCATCCTCATGAATGTGGCTCCGGCATTTTTAAGACCAAATGGAATGGTGACATAGCAAAAGCACCCGATTGGGGTGATGAAAGCTGTTTTTATTTCATCGGGACCATACAGTCGGATCTGATGATACCCGGAATATGCATCTAAAAAAGACAAGTGCTCACACCCCGCAGTCGAGTCAACAATCTAATCGATGCGGGGGAGAGGGAAATGATCTTTCGGGAAGGCCCGATTGATATGCTTGAAATCGATGCACATACGAAGTGAATCGTCCTTCTTAGGGACCATGACCACATTGGCAAGCCACTCGGAGTGGTAGATCTCTGGGATGAACTCTGCTGCTACGAGCCGAGCCACTTCCTCGCGAATTGCTTTTCTCTTCTGCACAGCGGACCGACGAAGATGCTCTTTGATGGGTTTTACCTTGGGATTGACATGCAAACGAGGCTCAGCCAGTTCTCTGGGTACACCCGGCATGTCAGAAGGTTTCCATGCAAAGATGTCCCAGTTCTCACAGAGGAGCTGGATGAGAGCTTTTTCCTATTTGCTGTCGAGTGTCGTTGAGATATGAGTCGGTGCAGCATTGGAATCGGTCGGGTGGATATGAATCGATTTCATTTGTCCAGACAACCAAAACGCAGAATCCATGGCAGGCTTCTTAGTTCGGAGAAAATCACTCGGATCTGCATTCTTCTGATACTCTTGAAATTCAACTATTTCCATTTGTGCATCGGCAATTTAGGAACCCTTCTGGAAGCATTCTTCTGCCTTCTACCGATTACCAGTGACTGTGATCACTCCTCTGGGACGGGCATCTTCAGCTTGAGGTACACGTAACATGGTCGAGCCATAAAACGCGCATAGGCATGCCTACCCAAAATAGCATGATAAGCACTCTGGAAATCCACAACTTCAAATGTCAACTTTTCCCTACGGTAATTCTTGGAATCACCGAAAACCACGTCAAGGGCGATCTGGCCGAGTGATTCGGCTTTCTTTCTAGGGATAACGCCATGAAAGCTCATATAGCTCTCGCTAAGTTTAGACATCGGAATGCCCATCCCCTTCAAGGTTTCAGCATAAAGGATATTAAGGCTGCTATCGCCATCCATCAGCACTTTGGTTAGTCGAGTGCCTTCAACCACTGGGTCGACCACCAACGCTTGCCTCCCAGGAGTGGCTATACGCGCCGGGTGATCAGACTGGTCGAATGTGATGGCTGTTTGCGACCATTTCAGGTATGTGGTCGTCGTTGCCGGAGCAACCATATTCACTTCTCTGTTGATAACTTTCAACTGACTATTGCTCTCAACATCAGCAAAAATCATCAGGGTGGAATTGACTTTGGGATAACCATCGTCTTCCTCTTCGTCCTCGTCTTTGTACGACTCTTTTTCCTTCTCACTGGGCTATTTCTCTCGGAACTGTTGGATCAGGAGTCTACATTGTCGAGTGGTGTGTTTAGGATAAATCAGATTTCCCTCTTCATCCTTCTTCGTATGAATGTGACATGATAAATCGAACACATCATTTCCTGCTTGATCCTTTACCTTCTTAGGGGTCCAGGGCCTCTTAGGTTTTCCTTTAAACTTTTCTTGAACCACTGCCACAATTTCATCGGGTGCTGTAGGCTCGGCCTTACATTTCTGTTTCCGATTAGAATTACCCCCACCGGCATCTTGGCCGACTGGTTTACCCTTTCCGCTGTGGAGTCGATCCTCTACTTCTCCATTAGCATACTGGGTGGATATTTCCATCATCCGAGTCAGAGTCATATCTCAAGTCCGACCGAACTTCAGAACCATCTCTCGATATTTAACGCCTTCCTTGAAGGCACACACTGCTTGATGCTCGGATACATTCTCCACTGTGTGATGCAAAGTGGTCCACCTCTGAATGAAATCCCTTAGAGTCTCACTCGGTTTCTGCGCACAATGCTGCAATTCTGTCAACCCTGCTGGCCGCTTGCAAGTGCCCTCAAAAGTTCTGACGAACACTCGTGCAAGCTCTTCCCAATTGTATATACTGCCTGGGGCTAACTGAGTCAACCATGCTCTGGTTGACCCTTCCAAAATCAGAGGAAGATGCTTCATTGCCACTTCATCATTTCCGCCACCAATCTGCACCGCCACTCGGTAATCTTCAAGCCAAGTTTCAGGCTTGGACTCTCCAGTGAAATTGCAACCTGAAGTTGGGAGGAATCATTGCAGCCCTGATGGCTCTTCTGAAACACTCTAGACCTAAAACATGAACTCTGCTACCAGTCGGATGATCTCTGCCAAGGTCTTCCCTATGCGCTCTGTTCTGGTCGACTAGACCTTGAATGAGGATAGATCTTGCATCACAGCCTGGCTCTCTTGGGTCGACTGGTGCTCTGCGCTCGCCACTGTGAAGGCGTCTATCATCGTACTGCCGAGGCACATATGATGCACTCCACGGAGAAGGTGTGAGCACTCGATGATGGTTGTCGCGGTCGAGTCGGTGATCGTACTGCCCAGGGCCTTCACGCCGCAGGGGCGATCTTGGACTGTGGGCTGACTGGACAGTATCCGCTACCACGGGTCCGCTATGAATCCTATTTCGCGACTGAGACACCACTGTGTTCTGCTCTCCTGCTGCCCGGAGTAAGGCCTGGATCTTCATCAAACCTCTGCCAGCCTCTGATTGGGAAGGTTGAATTGACTCTGCTATTCGGGCCGCAACTGTGAGATTTTGAATCAGAGTACAGTATACCTTAGGTGGAGGCGGGAAAAGCTGTCGTCGACTGGACTCAGGGATCCGCTCCTGAGCGCGCTCGTCGAGAGCGCTGGAGGTTCTCAAGTCGAGTGTGTTCAGCCTAATTAGCCAAGCGCACCTCTTCCAAGGCCCAAGCTTCGGGGGTTTCTCCAACGATGGGCGTGTGGAGTGCATCCATGTTGCAGCGACGAAGTTCTTCCCTCTGCTGCGAAGAGAGGGGTTCGGGACGGTACTCCTCGTGGACGCGCGACGGATCGCCGCCACCATCCCCACCGTCTTCACGGTGGAAACCAGGCGTACTACATGGTCCGTCGACCATCAAGACTTCAGCCACAGGGTCGCTGCTATCGCACTCGGACGCGGTCTCGACGGAGCCAGTCGACATGTCGAACAGGCCGTGGAGAGTTTCGTCGGGCTCAATTGCTGCGACTTGATGGGTGGCCGAATGTCGAGCCACCACGTGTTTCACCCACCGCTAAATCCGCGACCGACCGGATTGCTTGCGGCGGCGAACAACGGGGAGAGACGACACCATCGGAGCCGACCGATACTGGGTCGACGGCTGTCGGAGAAGGACGCCGAGAACGCATGCGCAAATGTGTGTCGCCCCTTAGACGGGGAGCGCCTCGACGTCAAGGGGAGCTTCCTAAAGCCAGGCGGAGTCGTTGGCGATGAAAACGAGCGCGCCGAGATGGATCTCGCGGTCCTCAGCCAATCCACCGCCGGAAACCATGATGATGGGGATCGGAAAAATTGCAACTTCACCAACAAGTCGCTAATACACCTACCCCAAGGTGGGCGCCAACTATCGTGGTTCTAAGACTGACAGTAGAAAGGGGGTAGGTATGGAGAGGCAAGATCTCAGCTATGGTGAAGGTGTACACACAGGATTTATGAGTTCAGGCCCTTCTTGGAGGAAGTAATAGCCCTACGTCTCGGTGCCCGGAGGCGGTCGACTAGATTATATGCGTGTGATGTTACAAGGGGTGCGAACCCTTGTCCCAGAGGAGGGGGGTGGCTTATATAGAGTGCGCAAGGACCCCAGCCATCCTCCATTACAAGGGGCTTAATGTACATAAAGTAAGGGCGTTACTGATAACGCCAGTCATAAGTGCTATTAATGACCTTAAATACTACGAAGTGAATGTCCGACCGTTGCAGTGTTGAACGACTCCTGGCCTTCAGTAGGTTGAGTGATTCCTCATATGGTCGAGTGACAACATGTAGGAGGGGTACCCGAGTGATATGATTGGTCGAGTGGATTGCACTCAACATCTTTGACTGGGGGTTCTTCGTTGTCTCTTGGACTTCTTATCTTCTAGGGTAGTGACCTTGGGTAGGACATATAGGTCAGTCCTATGACCCTACCCCAGGTCTGTATCCTCATCAGGCATCGCTGTCGGCCGCCACCGCGGAAGAAGGCCGGGAGGAGAGGGGCGGTGGCACTCCCAGGCCGCCACCATGGGAGAAAGCGGGAAGGGGAGGGGCAGCATCACTTCCAGGCCGCTGCTGCGGAAGAAAGCCGAGGGGAGGGGCGGCGGTGCTCCCAGGCAGCTGCCGTGATAGAAGGCTGGGAGGGAAGGGGCGGCAGCGCTCCCAGGCTGCTGCCACGGTAGAAGGCCAGGAGGGGAGTGGCGGCGGCTCTCCCAGGCCGCTGTCGCGGTACAAGGACGGTATGGGAGGGGCGGCGGCGCTCCCAGGCCACTGCCGCGATAAAAGGCTGGGAGGGGAGAGGCGGCGGTGATCTAGTGGTGGATGTGCAGAATAAGGTGGGTGTGTAAGTGCATCTAGTGCCCCATAGTGATTTTGATGTATTGAAGACTTATAGGTTAAGGGACTAATGTGTTTGTGAGTGTACACAGGTCTATAAGTCTATGAGGAGTTTGATACTTATAGAGAAAGTTGACACCTAAAAATGAATGCCTTCAACTGAAGACTTTGGCCTTCTGAAGACTTTGAAAGTGAAGAAATTGGTGTGACCGTGAAGATTTGATATTCATGCGAGGAACATGAAGCATGAAGAATTTTGTTTTCGTAGTTTCATTTTCTCTTTCTTGAGTCATAGGAAACACCATACTGTTAAAGGGCACTGGTGCGCGTCGGTCCTAAACAAATGGTTTTTAACCCCTTTCCGCGACGGCATTTGGAACCGTCGCCAAGTGAGTGTGTGCGATAGGGTGTCCTTCCCACATGACCCAGAAATCGTCAGGGATAGGCCCTCCTAGGACCCAGGCTGGGACCGTGTGCGATCGGGCGAGGCATCGAAACCCAATCATTTTCGTAGGTATGTACATCCCACACGGTAATCCGAGAAAGTCATTTCCGTAGGTATGTACATCCCACACGGTGAATCCCAGAAAAACATTTCCATTCGTATGTATATCACACACAGTTAATCCAAGGAATATGTTTCCGTTCTTACGTACATCCCACACTGTCAATCCAGGGAAAACTTTTCCATTTGGATGTACATCCCACACAGTTTGGTGTATACGCTCGTCTGTGAAAGGTGTTTTTTTAGAAAAGGAGGAGGACCCCCGGCCTCTGCATCTGGACGATGCACGCAGCCAGTTTATTCATTATTCACACAAGATCTTACAAAGTCATACAACAGTAAGACTAAATCCACTGTCTAGGCAACAACTGTCGCTACTCCTATCCACTGTCTAGGCAACAAATATGCCACCGCCGCCTCACCACAGGGGCTTCGCCCCGTGGCGTCCTCAGCGACGACGGTGGTAGTGGGAGGCGATGGAGGGGGAGGGCTGAGGGCGGTGTGGACGGGGACTCGCCGGGGGCGGCACGGCACCGCCGCCTCGGGGAAGAGAGGTCAGGGGGTGGGCTCGTGTGTGAAAGGTGTAACTATCACACACGCTCTGCCTTGGTTAACTGCTTGCTTTGATTAACTACATCACACACCATTTGATGTAGAAAACTGTGTGGCATTGGCCTATCCATCACAAGCGCTTTTACTGCCAGAACCATTTGCAAAGCTCCATGACCATCTGTTCTCTTTTTTTTGCCTATAATTTATTATTCTAATTGGAAATTTTGAAATATGAAATGTGCAATTCAAATTCTCAGCACAATGGTTCAACAACGAATACATAAATAAAATTGCCAGTACAATATGTTCAGTAATTACAGGATTAGGCTATAATTAACTATGATGAGCCACAGTATTTAAAGGCGGTAAAGGTGAAGAGACAAGTGTAAATCATTTTGACTGCCAACGGTGTTGAAGAAGCGGAATGCCCATAATGTGCCTTCCTACATGCCATAGGCACGAACCACTTTTGGCCAACCCCTTGTGATGATCGCCTGCCCATCCTTTACCGCCTTCAGGAAGACTTCTAGAGCATTATCATGGTAGCATCAATTATATAAATTAACCTTCATTGCCTCCACTCCGGTCATGTAGTTTGCAAGGTAATCATCAGTAAATAGCTTCGGAAACCACTGAAAAGAGAAAAATATCAGATATTGAGGTCTAAAAGATTAACTTGTTGTGGGCAGGGGGAAAAGGCAACACATTACTTACCATCGTAAAGTTCACTGTTGTCTTCGACAAAGTGTAAATAAAGAGCTTAATTCCAATCACCCGTTTCTTTCGCCTAACAATCTTTCTTAGTTTCCTCACTTGACGCTTGTTCATGAATATCTCATTGCCCCATACGCAAAAGTGATCGAAGCGTGAATCAGTACCGCTCATATATGTACCTACAAGCAACCAGTAAATGTTAAAAGCTAAACTAAGATTGCACAAATGATGTAAAATACAACTACCTATGTTCCTAAGTACAAGTTTTTTTTGATATTTCAATATGAACTACATACGTATGTATATAGAATTATAGATATAGTTTAGATTAGAATCTAGATTCACTCATTTTTCTCCTTATGTAGTCTATATTGGAATCTCCAAAAATACTTATATTTAGGATAGATGGTGTATAAGACATGGGATGCAGCTAACCTCGACGACAAACAACAGCATTGCCCATTGTAGCCCTGTGTAAGTACATGGAAAGCCAATGTTAACTACAACTGGGTTAACATCCACCAAAAATAGCAAATGGTAATAAAATGGTAGCATCTATAGTGATATCTTCATTTCGAAAGAGTAGCACGGTAGCAAATGGATGGATTAAAAAATGGATACAACTGTTAATTGCAACAGGCTTAACAACATCCTAATTCATGTTTTGTAAGTTTGTAGCCATTGAAATACAACTCTTTAAAAATGGATACAATGTTAATTGCAACAGGCTTAACGGCCATTGAAACCGGTACTGATAAAATGCAATTGGCAGAGTTAAACATCACAGGGCAGGTGCTGCCAGAGCAGATAATGGCCCAGTTGTCTATAAAAAGGTAGGGAAAATAGCTCAAAAGTGTTAGGCATGTTTACTACAACATGCTTAATACATCGACAGTACAAAACATAGCCATTAATTGCAACTGGCATTGGTAAGATTGAATTGGTGGGTACATACTTGGTAAGTCCTGAGAGGTAGTTCCCGAGGCACTTCATCTTGGCCAGAGCCCGCCCAAAGTCAGCGGCAGTGGAGGCGAGCTGTTCCTCCGGGTCGAAGCGTGGATCAGTGCCACTAACATGTGTACCTACATGCAACTAGTAGATGGTAGAAGTTAAACTGCAATTGCACAAATGATGTGAAATACTATAAGACATGGGATGCACCTAACCTCGACGACAAACAACAGCATCGGCCGTTATGACCCTGCATAAGTACATGGACAAGCATGTTAATTACAACAGGGTTAGCATCCACCAAAAATAGCAAATGGGGCAACATCTCTAGTATATCTTCCTTGCGGAGAGTAGCATGGTAGCAAATGGACAGATTAAAAATGGATACAACTATTAATTGCAACAGGCTTAACAGCATCCTAAGTCATGTTTTGTAAGTTTGTAGCCATTGAAATACAACTGTTTAAAAGTGGATTCAACTGTTAATTGCAACAAGCTTAATAGGCATTGAAACCGGTACTGATAAAAATGCAATTGGCATAGTTAAACATCACAAGGCAGGTGCTGCCAGAGCAGAGAATGGCCCAGATGTCTATAAAAAGGTAGGGAAAGTAGCAAAAACATGTTAGGCATGTTTACTAGAACATGATTAATACATCGGCTGTACAGGGCATAGCCATCAATTGCAACTGGTATTGGCAAGATTGATACTCGTGAGTACATACTTGGTAAGTCCTGAGAGGTAGTTGCTGGGGCACTTCATCTTGGCCAGAGCTAGCCCAAAGTCAGCGACCGCAGAGGTGAGTTGTTCCTCTGGGTCGAAGTGTGGATCAATGCCACTGACATGTGTACCTACAGGCAACCAGTAAATGGTAGAAGTTAAACAGCAATTACACAAATTATGCGAAATACTGTAAGACATGGGATGCAGCTGATACGTCCATTTTGCATCATGCTTTTATATTGATATTTATTGCATTATGGGCTGTTATTACACGTTATGTCACAATACTTATGGCTATTCTCTCTTATTTTACAAGGTTTACATGAAGAGGGAGAATGCCGGTAGCTGGGATTCTGGGCTGGAAAAGGAGCAAATATTAGAGACCTATTCTGCATAGCTCCAAAATTCCTGAAACTCCACGAAAGTCATTTTTGGAATTAATGATAAATATTAAGCAGAAGAAGTACCATAGGGGGCCCGCACCCTGGCCACGAGGGTGGGGGGGCGCCCTACCCCCTGGGTGCGCCCCCTGCCTCGTGGGCCACCTGGCAGCCCTCCGGTGCCCATCTTCTGCTATCTGAAGTATTTTACCCTGAAAAATCATAAGCAAGCTTACGGGACGAAACTCCGCCGCCATGAGGCGGAACCAATCTAGGGCTCCGGCGGAGCTGTTCTGCCGGGGAAACTTCCCTCCGGGAGGGGGAAATCATCACCATCATCACCACCAACGATCCTCTCGTTAGGAGGGGGTCAATCTCCATCAACATCTTCACCAACACCATCTCCTCTCAAACCCTAGTTCATCTCTTGTATCCAATCTTTGTACCAAAACCTCAGATTGGTATTTGTGGGTTGCTAGTAGTGTGGATTACTCATTGTAGTTGATGCTAGTTGGTTTATTTGGTGGAAGATCATATGTTCAGATCCTTAATGCATATTAATGCCCCTCTGATTATGAACATGAATATGCTTTGTGAGTAGTTACGTTTGTTCCTGAGGACATGGGTGAAGTCTTGCTATTAGTAGTCATGTGAATTTGGTATTCATTCGATATTTTGATGAGATGTATGTTGTCTCTCCTCTAGTGGTGTTATGTGAACATCGACTACATGATACTTCACCATTATTTGGGCCTAGAGGAAGGCATTGGGAAGTAATAAGTAGATGATGGGTTGCTAGAGTGACAGAAGCTTAAACCCTAGTTTATAAGTTGCTTCATAAAGGGCTGATTTGGATCCACATGTTTCATGCTATGGTTAGGTTTATGTTAATACTTCTTTTGTAGTTGCATATGCTTGCAATAGGGGTTAATCATAAGTGGGATGCTTGTCCAAGAAAGGGCAGTACCCAAGCACCGGTCCACCCACATATCAAATTATCAGAGTAATGAACACGAATCATATGAGCGTGATGAAAACTAGCTTGATGATAATTCACATGTGTCCTTGGGAGCACTTTTCGCATTATAAGAACTTGTCCAGGCTTGTCCTTTGCTACAAAAAGGATTGGGCCACCTTGCTGCACCTTATTTACTTTTATTGCTTGTTACTTGTTACAAATTATCTTATCACAAAACTATTTGTTACCTACAATTTCAGTGCTTGCAGAGAATACCTTACTGAAAACCGCTTGTCATTTCCTTATGCTCCTTGTTGGGTTCGACACTCTTACTTATCAAAAGGACTACAATAGATCCCTTACACTTGTGGGTCATCAAGACTCTTTTCTGCCGCCGTTGCCGGGGAGTGAAGCGCCTTTGGTGAGTGGAACTTGGTGAGGAAACATTTATATAGTGTGCTGAAATTTACTGTCACTTGTTACTATGGAAACTAATCCTTTGAGGGGCTTGTTCGGGGTATCTTCACCCCGACTAGTAGAGCAAAGAGTTACTCCTCAACCTACTGAACCTACTGAAAATGTTTACTTTGAGATTCCTTTGGGTATGGTAGAGAAACTGCTAGCTAATCCCTTTGCAGGAGATGGAACATTGCATTTCGATTTACACCTTATCTATTTGTATGAAGTTTGTGGATTATTTAAGCTTGCAGGTATGCCCGATGATGTTGTTAAGAAGAAGGCCTTCCCTTTATCTTTGAAGGTAGATGCATTGACATGGTATAGGCTATGTGATGATATGGGATCCTGGGACTATAAACTATTGAAATTGGAATTTCACCAGAAGTTTTATCCTATGCATCTTGTTCATCGTGATTGTAATTATTTATATAATTTTTGGCGTCGCGAAGGAGAAAGAATCGCTCAAGCTTGGGGGAGGCTTAAGTCAATGTTATATTGATGCCCCAATCATGAGCTCTCAAGAGAAATGATTATTCAAAAAAATTATGCTCGGCTTTCTCTCAACAATTGTTCCATGCTCGATACTTCTTGTGTTGGTTCATATATGATGAAGACTATTGAATTCAAGTGGGATTTATTGGAAAGAATTAAACGCAACTCTGAAGATTGGGATTCCGATGATGGTAAGGAGTCAGGTATGACACCTAAGTTTGATTGTGTTAAATATTTTATGGATACCGATGATTTTCGTGGATTTAGCACTAAATATGGACTTGACTCTGAGATAGTAGCTTCCTTCTGTGAATCATTTGCTACTCATGTTGATCTCCCTAAGTAGAAGTGGTTTAAATATGATCCTCCCACTGAAGTAAAAGTAGTTGCACCTATTATATATGAAGAAAAGGTTATCACTTATGATGATCCTATTGTTCCTACTACTTATGTTGAGAAACCACCTTTCCCTGTTTGGATAAAGGATCATGCTAAAGCTTCAACTGTGGTTCGTAAGAGTAATACTAGAACATATACACCTCCTGAGCAAATTAAAGTTGAACCTAGTATTGCTATGGTTAAAGATCTCTTGGCTGATAATATTGATGGGCATGTTATTTATTTCTGTGAACAGGCTGCTATCATTGCTAGATCCGATGCTAAGATACATAGACCTATTGTAGGCATGCCTGTTATTTCTGTTAAAATAGGAGATCATTGTTACCATGGCTTATGTGATATGGGTGCTAGTTCTAGTGTAATACCTCATTCCTTATACAAAGAAATCATGCATGACATTGCACCTGCTGAGATAGAAGATATTGCTGTTACAATTAAGTTTGCCAATAGGGATACTATTTTACCAATTGGGATTGTTAGAGATGTTGAAGTCTTGTGTGGGAAATTTAAATACCCTGCTGATTTTCTTGTTCTTGGTTCCCCACAAGATGACTTCTGTCCCATTATATTTGGTAGACCCTTCTTGAATACTGTTAATGCTAGGATTGATTGTGAAAAGGATGTTGTTACATTTGGCTTGGGAGATATGTCTCATGAGTTTAATTTTGCTAAATTTCATAGACAACCCCATGATAAAGAATTGCCTAGTAAGGATGAAATTATCGGTCTTGCTTCTATTGTCGTGCCTCCTAATGATCCTTTAGAACAATATTTGCTAGACCATGAAAATGATATGTTTATGAATGAAAGAAGGGATATATATGAAGTATTCTTTAAACAGGGTCCTATTTTGAAACACAACTTGCCTGTTGAAATCCTAGGGGATCCTCCTCCACCCAAGGGTGATCCCGTGTTTGAGATTAAACCATTACCTGATACTCTTAAATATGCTTATCTTGATGAAAAGAAGATATATCCTGCTATTATTAGTGCTAACCTTTGAGAGCAAGAAGAGGAGAGATTATTGAAAACTCTGAAGAACCACCGTGCTGCTATTGGATATACTCTTGATGATCGTAAGGGCATTACTCCCACCTTGTGCCAACACAAAATAAAATTGGAAGAAGACACCAAACCAGTTAGAGATCATCAACGATGGTTAAATCCTAAGTTGAAACAAGTGGTAAGAAAAGAAATACTAAAGCTCCTTGAGGCATGTATAATTTATCCTGTTGCTGATAGTCAGCGGGTAAGTCATGTCCATTGTGTCCCTAAGAAGGGAGGTATTACTGTCGTTCCTAATGATAAAGATGAATTGATCCCGCAAAGAATTATTACAGGTTATAGGATGGTAATTGATTTTCGTAAATTAAATAAGGCAAAAAAAGGATCATTACCCTTTACCTTTTATTGCTCAAATGCTAGAAATACTATCCAAACATACACATTTCTGCTTTCTAGATGGTTATTCTGGTTTCTCTCAAATACCTGTGTCAGCAGACGATCAAGCAAAGACTACTTTTACTTGCCCTTTCGGTACTTTTGCTTATAGACGTATGCCTTTTGGTTTATGTAATGCACCTGCTACCTTTCAAAGATGCATGATGGATATATTCTCTGACTTTTGTGAAAAGATTTGTGAGGTACTCATGGATGATTTCTCCGTTTTTGGATCGTCCTTTGATGATTGCTTGAGCAAGCTTGATCGAGTTTTGTAGAGATGCGAAGATACTAGTCTTGTTTTGAATTGGGAGAAGTGCCACTTTATGGTTAATGAAGGCATTGTCTTGGGGCATAAAATTTCTGAAAGAGATATTGAAGTTGATAAAGCTAAAGTTGATGCTATTGAAAAGATGTCGTGTCCCAAGGACATTAAAGGTATACGAAGTTTCCTTGGTCATGCTGGTTTTTATAGGAGGTCATTAAGGACTTTTCTAAAATCTCTAGGCCTCTGACTAATCTATTACAAAAAGATATTCATTTTGCCTTTGATGATGATTGTGTAGAAGCATTTGAAATACTTAAGAAAGCTTTGATTTCTGCACCTATTGTTCAACCACCTGATTGGAATTTACCCTTTGAAATTATGTGTGATGCTAGCAATTATTTTGTAGGTGCTATTCTAGGACAAAGAGTTGATAAGAAACTAAATGTTATTCAATATGCTAGTAAAACTCTAGATGCTGCTCAGAGAAATTGTGCTACCACTGAAAAAGAGTTCTTAGCAGTTGTATTTGCTTGTGATAAGTTCAGACCTTATATTGTTGATTCTAAAGTAACTTTTCACACAGATCATGCTGCTATTAAATATCTCATGGAAAAGAAAGATGCTAAACCTAGACTTATTAGATGGGTCCTCTTGCTCCAAGAATTTGATTTGCATATTATTGATCGAAAGGGAGCTGAGAACCCCGTTGAAGACAACCTGTCTAGGTTAGAGAATGTTCTTGATGACCCACTACCTATTGATGATAGCTTTCCAGATGAACAATTACCTGTCATAAATGCTTCTTGTAGTACTCCATGGTATGTTGATTATGCTAATTACATTGTTGCTAAATTTATACCACCTAGTTTCACATACCAGCAAAAGAAAAAGTTCTTTTATGATTTAAGACATTACTTATGGGATGACCCACACCTTTATAAAGGAGTAGATGGTGTTATTAGACGTTGTGTACCTGAGCATGAACAGGAACAGATCCTACGCAAGTGTCACTCCGAGGCATATGGAGGACACCACGCTAGAGATAGAACTGCACATAAGGTATTGCAATCCGGTTTTTATTGGCCTACTCTCTTCAAAGATGCCCGTAAGTTTGTCTTGTCTTGTGATGAATGTCAAAGAATAGGTAATACTAGTAGACGTCAAGAAATGCCTATGAATTAGTCTCTTGTTATTGAACCATTTGATGTTTGGGGCTTTAATTATATGGGACCTTTTCCTGCCTCTAATGGATATACACATATTTTAGTTGCTATTGATTATGTTACTAAGTGGGTAGAAGCTATTCCAACTAGTAGTGCTGATCATAACACCTCTATTAAGATGCTTAAAGAAGTTATTTTTCCAAGGTTTGGAGTCCCTAGATACCTAGTGACTGATGGTGGTTCACATTTTATTCACGGTGCTTTTCGTAAAATGCTTGCTAAGTACGATGTTAATCATAGAATTGCATCTCCATATCACCCACAATCTAGTGGTCAAGTAGAATTGAGTAATAGAGAGCTCAAATTAATTTTGCATAAGACTATTAATAGATCTAGAAAGAATTGGTCCAAGAAACTTGATGATGCATTATGGGCTTATAGAACTGCATATAAGAATCCTATGGGTATGTCTCCATATAAAATGGTTTATGGAAAAGCATGTTACTTACCTCTCGAACTTGAACATAAGGCATATTGGGCCATTAAAGAGCTCAACTATGATCTCAAACTTGCCGGTGAGAAGAGGTTATTTGACATTAGCTCACTTGATGAATGGAGAACCCAAGCATATGAGAATGCCAAGATGTTTAAAGAAAAAGTTAAAACATGGCATGGCAAAAGGATACAAAAGTGTGAGTTTAACATAGGTGATTATGTTTCAACTCTCGTTTAAGATTTTTTGCAGGAAAACTTCTCTCTAAATGGGAAGGCCCTTGCGTCATCGAGGTCTATCGTTTAGGTGCCATAAAAATCAACAACTTCGAAGGCACAAATCCAAAGGTGGTGAATGGTCAAAGAATCAAACATTATATCTCAGGTAATCCTATAAATGTTTAAAGTAATATTATTGAAACCGTAACCCCGGAGGAATACATAAGGGAGACTTTCCAGAATGTTTTAGTCTCCGAAGAGGAATAGGTATGTGGTACGGTAAGTAAACCGACTCCAAAACAGTTCTAATAGCAATGTTTCTCTGTTTTGGAATATTTAAGGAAATAGGAAGATAAGAAGTAGTCCGGGAAGGACACGAGGCTTCCATGAGGGTGGAGGGCGCGCCCTACCCTACTGGGTGCGCCCCCTGCCTTGTGGGAAGCTCGTGTGCTCTCCGAATTCCTTTTTCTTGCACAATACTTCTTTTGGTCGGTAAAAATTCATTATATAATCTTCCGAAGGTTTTGACCACCGTATCACGCAAATATCCTCTGCCTTTGTTTCGAGCTGTTTCTGCCGCAGATTAGAGCAATATGTCGTCCCAGGATTCAGAGGGAGAAAGCTATGTGGCTGATTACCTTGCAGACCCTAAGGTCTATGGGGACTTGCAGCATTGTGGCTGGACCACTGAGGAAGAAGAAGACTATGAGCCTAAGAGAAAAGAGGAGATGAGCTCAGATGAAGATGAAGTCCCATTACCTCAACATGGCGACATGCATGTGGAGTTTAAAATGTCAAACCTCCCTAATAGGGCAAAGAAACCCAAGATCGAGTTTATCCCTTTTCGCCTCTTGCAGGAAAACAAACAAGAACTATGCAAAAGGATATTAAGCCTTGAGCAGGAGATCGATGATCTAAAGGAGCAAAATTCCATTCTTAAGCGCAAATTAAGGAAGAAACCTACACCTTCATCACTTCCAAGGACATAATCACATGGGTATGGGCACTCCCCTTGGCAACTGCCAAGCTTGGGGGAGGTGCCCCGGTATCGTATCACCATCACACTCCTATCTTTATCGTTTTTCTTAGTTCGATTCTTTTGGTAATATCTTGATCTAGTAGAATAAAGTTTTGGTATGAATTATTTTTGAGTTTTGCTTTGAGATCCCTCTATGTAATCGAGTCTGTGAGCTATATATAATAAAGATTAGTGTTGAGTCAAGGGCTTTGCTATCTTGCTATGATCTTAAGTGCATAAAAGAATAAAAAGAAATCAAGAGATCAGATTAATCTTGTGGATAGTAATGACTTCACATATAGAGGGTATGATGATTAAAAGTTGGTAAGAGTTGGCAAACATAGTTTTGGTCATCGTTGCAATTAATAGGAAGTAATAAAGGAAGAGAGGTTTTCACATATAAATATACTATCTTGGACATCTTTTATGATTGTGAGCACTAATTAAAGTATGACATGCTAAAGAGTTGATGTTGGACAAGGAAGACAACGTAATGGGTTATGTTTTCTCCCATCTCAGTTAAAGTATATTGTCATGGATCATTCAAACATGTTGAGTTTGCCTTTCCCCCTCATGCTAGCCAAATTCCTTGCACCAAGTAGAGATACTACTTGTGCTTCCAAATATCCTTAAACCCAGTTTTGCCATGAGAGTCCACCATACCTACATGTGGATTGAGTAAGATCCTTCAAGTAAGTTGTCATGTTGCATGCAATAAATATTGCTCTCTAAATATGTATGACTTATTAGTGTGGAGAAAATAAGCTTTATACGATCTTGTGATATAGAAGTAATAAAAGCGACGGACTGCATAATGAAGGTTCATATCACAAGTGGCAATATAAAGTGACGTTCTTTTGCATTAAGATTTCGTGCATCCTCCCAAAAAGCACATGACAACCTCTGCTTCCCTCTACGGAGGGCCTATCTTTTACTTTACGTCTTTTATATTATGCAAGAGTCAAGGTGATCTTCACTTTCCCTTTTACATTTTATCCTTTGGCAAGCACCTCGTGTTGGAAAGATCCTGATATATATATATATATATATATATATATATATATATATATATATATATATATATATCCAATTGGATGTAAGTTACCATGAACTATTATTGTTGACATTACCCTTGAGGTGAAAGGTTGGGAGGCAACACAATAAGCCCCTATCTTTCTCTGTGTCCGATTAAAACTCCATAACCATAAGTATGGCATGAGTGTTAGCAATTGTGGAAGACTAAATGATAGTTGAGTATGTGGACTTGCTGAAATCTCTTATATTGACTCTTTCCGATGTTATGATAAATTGCAATTGCTTCAATGACTGGGATAATCGTTTGTTAGTTCTCAATGAAGTTTCTGATTCATACTTGACATTGTGAATAGATTGTTACTTGAGCATAAGAAATCATATGACAAAATATATATGTTGCTGTTATAAGAATGATCATGATGCCCGCATGTCTGTATTTTATTTTTATCGACACCTCTATCTCTAAACATGTGGACATATTTTTTGACATCGACTTCCGCTTGAGGACAAGCGAGGTCTAAGCTTGTAGGAGTTGATACGTCCATTTTGCATCATGCTTTTATATCGATATTTATTGCATTATGGGTTGTTATTACACGTTATGTCACAATACTTATGGCTATTCTCTCTTATTTTACAAGGTTTACATGAAGAGGGAGAATGCCAGCAGCTGGGATTCTGGGCTGGAAAAGGAGCAAATATTAGAGACCTATTCTGCATAGCTCCAAAAGTCCGGAAACTTCACGAAAGTCAGGAATTAATGATAAATATTCAGCAGAAGAAGTACCAGAGGGGGCCCACACCCTGGCCACGAGGGTGGGGGGCGCGCCCTACCCCCTGGGCGTGCCCCCTACCTCGTGGGCCACCTGGCAGCCCTCTGGTGCTCATTTTCTGCTATATGAAGTCTTTTACCCTAAAAAAATCATAAGCAAGCTTACGCGACGAAACTCGCCGCTACGAGGCGAACCTTGGCGGAACCAATCTAGGGCTCCGGTGGAGCTGTTCTGCGAGGGAAACTTCCCTCCGGGAGGGGGAAATCATCAGCATCGTCACCACCAACGATCCTCTCATCAGGAGGGGGTCAATCTCCATCAACATCTTCACCAGCACCATCTCCTCTCAAACCCTAGTTCATCTCTTGTATCCAATCTTTGTACCAAAACCTCAGATTGGTACCTGTGGGTTGCTAGTAGTGTTGATTACTCATTGTAGTTGATGCTAGTTGGTTTATTTGGTGGAAGATCATATGTTCAGATCCTTAATGCATATCAATACCCCTCTGATTATGAACATGAATATGCTTTGTGAGTAGTTACGTTTGTTCCTGAGGACACGGGTGAAGTCTTGCTATTAGTCGTCATGTGAATTTGGTATTCGTTCGATATTCTGATGAGATGTATGTTGTCTCTCCTCTAGTGGTGTTATGTGAACGTCGACTACATGATACTTCACCATTATTTGGGCCTAGATGAAGGCATTGGGAAGTAATAAGTAGATGATGGGTTGCTAGAGTGACATAAGCTTAAACCCTAGTTTATAAGTTGCTTTGTAAGGGGCTGATTTGGATCCATATGTTTCATGCTATGGTTAGGTTTACCTTAATACTTCTTTTTTAGTTGCGGATGCTTGCAATAGGGGTTAATCATAAGTGGGATGCTTGTCCAAGAAAGGGCAGTACCCAAGCACTGGTCCACCCACATATCAAATTATCAAAGTAACGAACGTGAATCATATGAGCGTGATGAAAACTAGCTTGACAATAATTCCCATGTGTCCTCGGGAGCGCTTTTCTCATTATAAGAACTTGTCCAGGCTTGTGCTTTGCTACAAAAAGGATTGGGCCATCTTGTTGCACCTTATTTACTTTTATTGCTTGTTACTCGTTACAAATTATCTTATCACAAAACCATCTGTTACATACAATTTCAGTGCTTGCAGAGAATACCTTACTGAAAACCGCTTGTCATTTCCTTCTGCTCCTTGTTGGGTTCGACACTCTTACTTATCAAAAGGACTATGATAGATCCCGTACACTTGTGGGTCATCAGTAGCTCACCTCGACAGCAAACAAAAGCATCGGCCGTTATGACCCTGCGTAAGTACATGGACATGCATTTTAAGTACAACATGGTTAGCATCCACTAAAAA
Organism: Triticum aestivum; assembly: GCF_018294505.1. NCBI lineage: Eukaryota > Viridiplantae > Streptophyta > Magnoliopsida > Poales > Poaceae > Triticum > Triticum aestivum. The sequence continues at coordinate 155,545,877 of NC_057801.1, read as the reverse complement.
TAGCAACTGGGCAGCATCTCTAGTGATATCCTGAATCATGTATTGTAAGTTTGTTGTTGGTATTGGTGAAATTGAGCTGAACACGGTAATATTTGAACATCACACAGTGTGCAGTACTAAAATAAACAAGGCACGAACATGCTTAATACATCAACCGTACAAATCATAGTCGTTGCAAGTGGTATTGGTAAGATTAAGCTGGTCAGATCTTACGTGTTAAGTTCTGGGGGGTAGTCGCTGGGGGACTTCATCTAGGCCAGAGCCTGCACCATGTCGCCGGCGGCGGCGGAGGCGAGGTGTTCCTCCGGGTCAACACGCACAGCGGCCATCGCACCGTGGACCACCATCAGCTCCTGACGGGGCGGATTTGGAGGCATGAGGATGTTTCACAGGCGCCATTTAAGCAATCAAGCTGGGGACATGATAGAGATCTGTGGGTTACCTGACTAGATCCAAGCAAAACGTAGATGTGGTTGAAGCTGTGGTTGCGGCGGCAGCGATTTGAGATGCCGGTAGGGGGAGGCACGAGGGAGGGGGATACTGAGGGGAAGGGGATGTGGTTGGAGGAATAAATTCTGAAATCACACGCCTAATGAAAATTTCGGTGCGAAACTTGAAACTTGGGCGGGGGAAACACACAACACAAACGAAGCACGTAAAGTACTCGTGTGCGAGAAAAAAGGAAATTGGCAGATCCCATCTCCAAAAAAATGTACACGTGTACTTGATTTTTTTTGGTCAATGGTACACCTGGTTTATTAGGAAATATCGCATAGGTAACTGACTTATGGGTCATTAACGCAAAAAACGCAGACGGGTACGGCATAGAAACTGTGTGTTTTGTGATCTTCTAATGATTAACGCAAAAAAACACACACGGGCACACATGCTAATCAATGCTCAAAGCCCTCAAAGGATGCTCTTACTGACATTGTACGTTAATACTACAAACTTAAATTACTACTGGTAATTTTCTCTAATACTACAAACTTAAACTACTTCTTGCCAGACGCATGCTGCCATCAGGGCATGCTGGCCAGACACCGACGTTCTCCTTCCCGGCCTTCTAGGCGGCAGCCCACCGTGCTTCAATCTCCGCCAAGATCTCCTCACCACAGCGTGCGACCTCTTTTTTCTTGCAGCGGTGGGACTCTCTTTTCTTGACTGCTTTCTGCTTTTTCCGCTCCTTCTGTGCGGCTTTGGCCGCCTCTAGATCCACCACCCATTCGGCCATGGCAGCCTCAAAGTCCGCCCATGTAATTGTTTGGCCGCCGGTGGCGATGAACTCGGCGCGGCGAGATGCCGTCGCTTCCTTACCATGTGTACGGTCGCGGGCGGTGAGGAACGCGGCGCGGCGGGATGCCATCGCTTTCTTACCAGTTACTGTGTGCCGCGGTTCCATGGACGACGCCTGGAGAGAGCTCTGGGACGGAGGGGCCGGGTAGCCGTATAGTGCGGTGGTATCCAAGAGCTTAACGACAAATGACAACAGAAATTTAGCTTCCCTTACAAAGTTGCTCGTTCATTATCGCAGACGGTTCATCTCGGTCACTTCCGGAAACCATGTGCGCTGAGCCTATTGTGTGTTGCGTTATGATTGGCTAGAACCCCAAACACGCGGATCGCGCGTGTGCACTGTTGGATGCACCGTGATCGAACGACAATCCACATCCCTCACATCACACCCGTGCACCTATAGCCGGATTGGATTTATGCGTTAATACCTAGAAAATGCACATAATCCCCTAAATATGGTAAATGATCTCGGAAAAATGCCAAATTTGAACACGGTGATTAGTAGGGTGCATGTTCGTCGAAGAAAAAACTCCAGGGCAAAGAATGAAGAAAATTTGGATTCCCCTTCAATCTTGGGGATTTCCCTCTCGAAAGCATGGAACTTCCTCGGTGATGGTTCGATTTATGAAGGGCGTGCATGATGACATAAGCCAAACCTTCTCAAATTTTTACTAGGGCATGGTGAGGTCATACCATGGCACCATGCAGGCGTCATATTTTTTAAGCATTTATTTCATTTCTTCTATAGTTGAAAACCCAACAAAGAAACATTTGTGGTTGACTATTGCCACACATTTCATCGAAATATCTGTCCATTCCTTGTAAAAGGCATGAGAATTTACTCAATTGCACGAGCATGGTTTTCTAGGACGTTCTTGTGGACCCTTTCATGCATCGATTGTTTGAACTTGAATTATGCTCATTAATGCCTAGAAAATGCACATAATCCCCTAAATATGGCAAATGAACCCGGAAAAGTGCCAAATTTGAACACGGTGATTTGCAGGTTGTATGTTCATCGTAGAAAAAAACTCATGGACAAAGGACAAAGGAAATTTGGACCCCCCCCCTTCAATCTTGGTGATTTCCCCCTCGAAACCATGAAACTTCATCGGTGATGTTTCGATTTATGAAAGGCGTGCATCATGACATAAGGAAAACATTCTCCAATTTTTACCAGGGCATGGTGAGGCCATACTATGGCACCACGCCAGGCATCATGTTTTCCAACCATGTGTTTCATTTTTTGTATAGTTGTTAACCGAGTAAACGACGCATTTATGGTTGACTATTGCCACACATTTCCTTGAAATATCTGCCCATTCCTTGTAAAAGGCATGAGAATGTACTAAATAACACAAGCATGGTTTTCCAGACCGTTCTTGTGCACCTTTTCATATACCGATTGTTCAAATTTGAATTATGTCCATTAATGCCTAGAAAATGCACATAATCCCTTAAATATGGTAAATGAACCCGGGAAAATGTCAAATTTGAACACGTTGCATTTGAACGGTATGTTGATCGTTGGAAAAAAACTGAATGACAAACTAGGACGGAAATTTGGGTTCCCCTTCAATCTTGGGGATTTTCCCTCTCGGAAGCATGGAACTTCCTCGGTGATGGTTCGATTTATGAAGGGCGTGCATGACGACATAAGCCAAACCTTCTCAAATTTTTATCAGGGCATGGTGAGGTCATACCATGGCACCATGCCAGTCATCATGTTTTTCAAGAATTTATTTCATTTTTTCTATAGTTGATAACCTAACAAAGAAACATTTGTGGTTGACTATTGATACACATTTCATCAAAATATCTATCCATTGTTCCTTGTAAAAGGCATGAGAATTTACTAAATGGCACGAGCATGGTTTTCCAGGCCGTTCTTGTGGACCCTTTCATGCACCGATTGTTTGAACTTGAATTATGTGCATTAATGCCTAGGAAATGCACATAATCCCCTAAATATGGCAAATGAACCTGGAAAAGTGCCAAATTTGAACACAGTGATTTGCAGCTTGTATGTTCATCATATAAAAAACTCGTGGAAAAGGACAAAGGAAATTTGGATCCCCCTTTAATCTTGGTGATTTTCCCCTCTAAACCATGAAACTTCCTCGGTGATGGTTCATTTTATGAAAGGCATGCATGACGGCATTTTTACTAGGGCACGATGTGGTCATACCATGGCACCACACCAGGCGTCATGTTATTCAAGCATGTATTTCATTTTTGTATAGTTGTTAACCCAGTAAACGACGTGTTTATGGTTGACTACTGCCACACATTTCCTAGAAATATCTGCCCATTCATTGTAAAAGGCATGAGAATGTACTACACAACACGAGCATGGTTTTCCAGACCGTTCTTGTGCACCTTTTCATGCACTGATTGTTCGAATTTGAATTATGTGCATAATTTGTTGGAGATATGCCCTAGAGACAATCATGTATGATGATATTTCCTATGTGTTTATGAATAAATATAGTCCTTGGACATTATTAATGATGTGTATCAGCAAGTACGTGACTTGTTTGTGGGACTATGCATTGTATGATGGCTGTCCTAAAAGGTCCGTAGTCGAAAGGGCTGTGTGGACGCGCAGCCGACTAGACTAGCATATGACACGGTCGATGGCTTGGTCTCACTAGCCATCGAGCATTGGATGCTAACCGGATAATATGGACTTGGAAAGGTCTGTTCGGATTCGATGTAGTCGGATCCGAGTTGAGATAAGGTCCGAGTCGGACAGACCCAACTAAGAGACGTAGCGATATGTCATTTGTGAGTCTCTAGTACAACATACGTTCTATGTCCTAAGACCTAAGCTGACGCGTGTACTCGGTATGGTGACAGACTTGCTTTGGGCCGACCAAACGCTACTCCGTGACTTGGTTGTTACAAAGGTAGGTTTCGGGCTTGTCCAGACCCATGCTGCGAGATGTGGTCGAGCAAGATGGGATTTTCCCCTCCGACCAGGAGAGATGTACTCTGGGGCCCTCGTGTGATCCGACCAAGAGAAGCATGGCCATGCGACAAGGATTATGAGATAATCCGGATTGTGGTCGGCATCACTGGAACGAGAAAGAGGTCGGGCTAGCACAAGGATGACAGTCTCGCCTTGAGCCCGACAACATATATCGTGCGGCAAAGGGAACATAAGTGTGACACATTGTACAGGTTCGCCTAACCAGCTTCATAGTTTGCTTGGTGGTTGGCACGCCTTGCTAGAGGCCACTACCAACAGTGTTGGTCGGAGGTGATCCGAACTGTGACCAAGCCAACTTGAACCTAAGGGGTTGCGTGCTTAAGGGAAGGAACCTACGAGGTCGGTTCATAGGACACTGGTCGGATGTGATCCGAACTGGACTAGGAATGTGACCGAGTAGACTTTGGGCTTTAGGGTCCATACGAGGCCCAAGTGTTGAGCCTGCGATGGACTCCTATATAAAGTGGAGGTGCGGCACACTCATGCGATTGATCGCTTCGGCGCTGTGACTAGGGTTTGCATGTGTTGCGAATAGCCACCTTCACTCGCTGCCGACTGTGTGATCGGACCTAGCAGTCCGCCGCACGGTGTTCCTCCTGCACGCGGCGATACCGTGAGAGGCGGTGCACTTGCTTCGCTCCGGCGAACTTGTACGTGGGATCGGACGACCGGTTGTTCGAGGGAGATCGGACGAGGAGGAGACGATCCACGCGGACGTGCTGCCTCAACTCTACTTCCGCTGCACGACACTGCGCGTCTAGTGGTAACGATTTGTGATCCATCTCCCGTAGCATGTTCTTGGTTGTTCTGCGTGTAGGAAATTTTAATTTGCAGTCGACGCACCCTACAGTAGAACCCAACATAATTAATGCCTAGAAAATGCACATAATCCCCTAAATATGGTAAATGAGTTTGGAAAAATGTCAAATTTGAACACGTTGCATTTGAGGCGGTATGTTGATCGTTGAAAAAAACTGAATGACAAACTAGGACGGAAATTTGGATTCCCCTTCAATCTTGGTGATTTCCCTCTCGAAAGCATTGAACTTCCTCGGTGATGGTTCGATTTATGAAGGGAGTGTATGACGACATAAATCAAACCTTCCCAGCTTTTAACCAGGGCAAGGTGAGGCCATACCATGGCACCATGCCAGCCGTCATGTTTTTCAAGCACATATTTTATTGTTCTATAGTAGATAACCCAGTAAATGACGTGTTTGTGGTTGACTATTGCCACGCATTCCATTGAAATCTCTACCCATTCCTTGTAAAAGGCTTGAGAAATTACTAAATACCATGAGTATGGTTTTTCCAGACCGTTATTGTGCACCCTTTCATGCACCTATTGTTTGAATTTGAATTACGTGCATTAATGCCTGCAAAATGCACATAATCCCCTAAGTATTGTAAATGAACCTGGAAAAGTGTCAAATTTAAACATGGTGATTAGCAGGGTTTATGTTCATCATAGAAAAAAACTCATGGATGAAGGACAAAGGAAATTTGGATTCCCATTCAATCTCAGTGATTTACTATCGCACACGATTCATCTCTGTCGCCTCTGCGAACCGTCTGTGTTCACTCACACATGCAAAAGGAAAAGAGAACCCTCGTCCACTTCATCCCCACTCACCCGCCGCGGACTCCTCCGCAACTCTGCACCCTAAGCTCGATGGTTGTTGGCGGCGGGCGTAGGTCGCGCTCCAAACGGCACCGGATTTCGCCTCCACCACTTTCTGCCGCCTATCCGCACCGACATTCTAGACTCTGGTCAACTGGGGTTTTCTACGGGATTGGGCCAAGGGTTTTTCTCATGGAGAAGGTACTCAATTTAAATTAGCAAAATATTCACTCATCTCTTATCGCAGTCTGTCCGTCGCTGCTAATCAACCGGCGGAAATCACTGTGGAATCATTTTTGATCTAGCTGATTCGTGGGTGTTCATTCATGTGTCCACAGTGCAAGCACAAATTGGGCAACTGTGGTCGTGTCCAATCGGAAACGAAGTTCTATCTCACCATTCCGGATGACTTCAGGGAGCGCTCGTATGTTCAATCTCAACCTACCACAGTCAGTATGGCCTAAATTTGTGAACATATACCGTCTTTTTCTACATTATCTATATATTTGCATCAAATCTTTGTTTGATTATCTATTTTTAATTACATATTTTTGTACTTTGCATTCATCTATATATGGATCTGTTCTATCAGTTACTCCCATATTTGCATCTTGCTCTGTTATTTCAATATATCTAATTTACGATCTTAATTTTCATTTCAAGCAGTACATCCCTTGCTTTGCAAGAACAAGAGTAGAAGGAAATCTTGGGCTTTACTTTGCTGATGACTCCCAGGATGTCATATTGACAACACAACATGGATTTACAATGACGGTTAGCGTAGAACTTGATAAAGATGGTCACTCCTATTTTAATGCGGACCTTTGGAGAAAAATGTCTAAGTGTTATGAACTAAAAGCTGGCAATAAAATTCTAGGGCGTGCACCACAGCCTGGTCTAATTAACATGGATGTTTACTTCCCCAACATCATCAGCCGATCAAAGTCTGATCGAGGTTAGTGTCCTTTCAAATTTCTCCATGCTATCATATTACTATTTAAGCAACCAATTGATCACTATTTAAGCAACCAATTGTGATATCATATTCTGACTCTGTTCCTAGGCAGTAACAAATTCTATTTACCAATTTATGCGCACTATATAGTCTTCTGCCATGTTCTGAATAAATAATACATTTCCACCTTTTAAGCAGGATATCTTGGATGCATAGTGAACGATCTGTATGTTACTAAGCGTACCAAATTTCACTGGAAGGACTTGAAGCATGTCATAAACTTTGTTGATAATTTGACAGAGATAGCACAGTGTATGAACACTGGATTTTGGATGGGATTAATTAGACCTATGGTGCACACACTGAACTAGACCAATTGTGTGCACACAGCGCTATTAAAAAGTCTTATTTTAATGTTGATGCTCATAAACTATATATATCTTCAACGATATGTTACAATTGTTTTCTATTCTACTTACCATCAGAAATCGCCCCATGTAGCAGTTCCTAGATCGGTTTCCCGGCGTGCTCGAATTACACATGTGCCTGCTAATAATGCTAAAGTGATTGCAAGGTACTGCATTTCCCGCAAAAATGGAACCATTCAAATTAACAAGTTCTCGCTTCTCGTAGCAATGCATCCATATTGGAAAATTGGAGACACTATTCTACTCATGCTCTACCAAGGCACAGGAGGGCTCTTTGATACGTCTGTTCCATGCCAATATTCTTCAACTTTCATCTACTTTTGGCAACTTTGTATACTATTTTTGGGACTAATATATTGATGCAGTGCCCAGTGCCAGTTCCTGTCTGTTGCATGTTTTTTGTTTCGCAGAAACCCAATATCAAACGGAGTCAAAACGGGATAAAAACGGACGGAGAATTATTTTGGAATATTTGTGATTTTGGGGAGGAAGAATCAACGCGAAACGGTGTCCGGGGTGGCCACAAGACAGGGGGCGCCCCCTCCCCCCTGGGCGTGCCCTGGGCTCTCATGGGCCACCCGTAAGGCGGTTGGCGCTCTTCTTTTGGCACAAGAAAGCTAATTTTACGAGAAACTTTTGGGCGAAAGATTCACCCCAATCGGAGTTACGGATCTCCGGATATTTAAGAAACAGTGAAGGGGTAGAATCTGGGAACACAGAAACAGAGAGATAGATCCAATCTCGGAGGGGCTCTTGCCCCTCCCAAGCCATGGGAGCCAAGGACCAGAGGGGAAACCCTTCTCCCATCTAGGGAGAAGGTCAAGGAAGAAGAAGAAGAAAGGGGGCTCTCTCCCCTTGCTTCCGGTGGCACCGGAACGCCGCCGGGGGCCATCATCATCACCGCGATCTTCACCAACATCTCCATCACGTTCCCCCTTCTATATTCAGCGGTCCACTCTCCCGCAACCCACTGTACCCTCTACTTGAACATGGTGATTTATGCTTCATATTATTTTCCAATGATGTGTTGCCATCCTATGATGTCTGAGTAGATTTTCGTTGTCCTATTGGTGGTTGATGAATTGCTATGATTGATTTAATTTTCTTGTGGTTATGTTGCTATCCTTTGGTGCCCATCATATGAGCGCGTGCATGGATCACACCATAGGGTTAGTTGTATGTTGATAGGACTATGTATTGGAGGGCTAGAGTGACAGAAGCTTCAACCTAGCATAGAAATTGATGCATACGGGATTGAAGGGGGGCCAATATATCTTAATGCTATGGTTGGGTTTTACCTTAATGAATGTTAGTAGTTGCGGACGCTTGCTAATAGTTCCAATAATAAGTGCATAGAATTCCAAGTCAGGGATGACATGCTATCTGTGGCCTCTCCCACATAATACTTGCTATCGGTATAGTAACATAGTCAATTGCTTAGGGGCAATTCCAGAGCTCCTACCACCACTTTTCCACACTCGCTATTTTTACTTTATTGCATCTTTATCTAAACAGCCCCTACTTTTTATTTACGTGTTCTTTATTATCTTGCAAACCTATCCTATCACACCTACAAAGTACTTCTAGTTTCATACTTCTTCTAGGTAAAGCAAACGTCAAGCATGCGTAGAGACGTATCTGTGGCCGATAGGACTTGAGAGAGTATTTGTTCTACCTTTAGCTCCTTGTTGGGTTCTACACTCTTACTTATCGAAAGAGGCTACAACTATCCCGTATACTTGCGGGTCATCAAGACCTTTTTCTGGCGCCGTTGCCGGGGAGTCATAGCGTGGGGTGAATATTCTCGTGTGTGCTTGTTTGCTTTATCACTAAGTAATTTTTATTTGCTGTTCTTAGTTGTTTTCTATCTTTAGTTATGGGTAGGAAACGCAAAATACCAAAAAAATTAGTTGTACCGACTGAACCAGTGGTTGAAGAACCACTCAAAATCTATCACACTCCTGAAGCTTTTTACTTGGCTCATCTTCGATCCCTTTGTGCTCGTGCTAAAACCCCACTAGTTTAGTTGAGGGCAAATCTTTAGATGAGCATGCTTGTTTTGTGCGACACCGTATATCTGAAAAAGGGAAACTATTATGGGATCAAATTCAACGTTTGCAATGCTATGCTTGGAATTTATGTGAAATATATGAGTTTACTTGTTGTTCTGAAGACCCTAAGAAACACCTACCGTATCAATGCTTGTTTAGTGATAATGGAATCGTATCTTCGTATGCTAAGGGTGTTTACAATTACTATGATGTTCAATAAATTGAAGAATTTGTTGCTTTTAAAGGTGCTTATGAAATTGAATCTTTGTTTGAAAAGTATGAAGCTTTAGATGATGATGCTTATAGGACTGAAAATCTTGCTATACTTAGATATTGCTCTGAAAATTATGAATACAATTATTATATTAATGCTTTTATGAAGAAAGTCTCCCTGTCCAAGAAGAGACTAATATTTTGCAGAAAGCTACGGAAGAAGAAATTGATGAAACAGTGAGCTCATTGGATGAAAAATATGATGAGGAGAGTGAATAACAAAAGGAGGAAGAGCGTATTAGCTACCCGTGCCCACCTTCTAATGAGATTAACCCTCCAACTCATACATTATTTAATTCCCCTTCGTGCTTACCGAAGGATGATTGCTATGATGATTGCTATAATCCCTTGAATTTGTTTGAAATATCCCTTTTTGATGATGCTTGCTATGCTTGTGTCCAAGATGCCAATATGAACTATGCTTATGGAGATGAACTTGCTATAGTTCCTTATGTTAAACATGAAACTGTTGCTATTGCACCCACGCATGATAGTCCTATTATCTTTTTGAATTCTCCAAACTACACTATATCGGAGAAGTTTGTGCTTATTAAGGAATATATTGATGGGTTGCCTTTTACCACTGCACATGATGATTTTGATGAATGTAATATGCATGTGCTTGCTGCTCCTACTTGCAATTATTATGAGAGAGGAACTCTATCTTCACCTCTTTATGTTTCCAATACGTTAGAATTGCAAGAATCTGCTTATACTATGCATTGGCATTTACTATGTGTGCATGAATTGTTCTTTTATGACATGCCGATGCATAGGAAGAGAGTTAGACTTCGTTGTTGCTTGATATATGTTACTTTGTGCTCACTACTAAATTACAAATCATTGTTAATTAAAATTGGCTTTGATATACCTTGGGATCCGGGTGGATTCATTACTTGACACTATATGCCTAGCTTAATGGCTTTAAAGAAAGTGCTGCCAGGGAGACAACCCCGAAGTTTTAGATAGTCATTTGTTTCTGTTGAGTGCTTTCATACAGTTTAAAAACAAAAAAATAAAGAGGGGAACCTAAAAACTTTTCAAAAAGGAAAGTGAAAGTGAGAGAGACAAGCATTGTTGAAGTGGGAGCTAGGCTTGAACTTTGTTCATGCTCACGGAAACTTTGTGAATCTTAATTACAGAAACTTTTCATCAAAAATTATTATCCCCTTGTACAATTACATTGTATTATAAAAATAATGTGCGAAGGTTTGCCTTTAGGATGTTTACAATGCTTGTTGGTTTGTACGGTGCAGGACAGAAACTTTGGCTGTAGTGCGCGATTTTACATTTTTAACTGGAACGTCAATTGGTTCTGATTCCTTTTGCACTGACTTGATATACAATGTTTTTATGTTTCCTAATTTTGGTAGAATTTTTGGGGTACCAGAAGTATGGTGGATGTTCAGATTGCTTCAGACTGTTCTGTTTTTGACAGATTCTGTTTTTGATGCATAGTTTGCTTGTTTTGATGAATATATCAATTTATATCAGTGGATTAAGCCATGGAAAAGCTATATTACAGTAGACACAATGCAAAAATAAAATATGAATTGGTTTGCAACAGTATTTAGAGTGGTGATTTGCATTATTATACTAACGGATCTTATCGAGTTTTCTGTTGAAGGTTTGTGTTGATGTAGTGTCTAATCGAGGATGTCTTGATATGAGGAAATGGAAGAGAGGCAAGAGCTCAAGCTTGGGGATGCCCAAGGCACCCCAAGTAAATATTCAAGGAGACTCAAGAGTCTAAGCTTGGGGATGCCCCGGAAGGCATCCCCTCTTTCTTCAACAAGTATCGGTATGTTTTCGAATTTGTTTCGTCCATGCATTATGTGCAAGTCTTGGAGCGTCTTTTGCATTTAGTTTTCATTTTTCTTTTATGCACCATGCTGGTATGAGATAGTCCTTGGTTGATTTATAGAATGCTCATTGCACTTCCCTTAAATCTTTTGAGTGTCGCTTTATAGAATGCTTCATGTGCTTCACTTATATCATTTGAAGTTTGGATTGCATGTTTCTCTTCACATAGAAAACCGCTATTTGTAGAATGCTCTCTTGCTTCACTTATAACTATTTAGAGAGATGACAGGAATTGGTCATTCACATGGTTAGTCATAAAATCCTACATAAACTTGTAGATCACCGAATATGATATGTTTGATTCCTCACAATAGTTTTGCGATATAAAGGTGGTGATATTAGAGTCGTGCTAGTTGAGTAGTTGTGAAATTGAGAAATACTTGTGTTGAGGTTTGCAAGTCCCGTAGCATGCACGTATGGTGAACCTTTATGTAACGAAGTTGGAGCATGAGGTGCTCTTTGATTGCTTTCCTTATGAGTGGCAGTCGGGGATGAGCGATGGTCTTTTCCTACCAATCTATCCCTCCAGGGGCATGTGTAGTAGTACTTTGCTTCGAGGGATAAGTAGACTTTTGCAATAATTATATGAGTTCTTTATGACTAATGTGAGTCCATGGATATACGCACACTCACCCTTCCACTTTGCTAGCCTCTATTGTGCTGTGCAACTTCCGCCGGTATCATGAACCCATTATTTACCTTCCTCAAAACAGCCACCATACCTACCTATTATGGCATTTCCATAGCTATTCCGAGATATATTGCCATGCAACTTCCATCATCATCATATACATGACTTGAGCATTCATTGTCATATTGCTTTGCATGATCGTAAGATAGCTAGCATGATGTTTTCATGGCTTGTCCGTTTTTTGATGTCATTGCTATGCTAGATCATTGCACATCCCGGTATACCGTCGGAAGCACTCATATAGAGTCATATCTTTGTTCGAGAGTTGTAATATTGAGTTGTAAGTAAATAAAAGTGTGATGATCATCATTATTGGAGCATTGCCCCAGTGAGGAAAGGATGAAGGAGACTATGATTCCCCCACAAGTCGGGATGAGACTTCGGACTTTATGAAAAATAAAAGAGGCCAAAGAAGCCCACCAAAAAGAAAGAAAAAAATAAAAAATGAAAAAATGAAAAAAATGAAAAAAAAATGAAAAAATGAGAGAAAAAGAGAGAAGGGGAAATGTTACTATCCTTTTACCACACTTGTGCTTCAGAGTAGCACCATGTTCTTCATAGAGAGAGCCTCCTATGCTTTCAGTTTCATATACTAGTGGGAATTTTCATTATAGAACTTGGCTTGTATATTTCGATGATGGGCTTCCTCAAACACCCGAGGTCTTCATGAGCAAGCAAGTTGGATGCACACCCACTTACTTTCCAGTTTGAGCTTTCATACACTTATAGCTCTTAGTGCATCCGTTGCATGGCAATCCATACTCACTCACATTGATATCTATTGATGGGCATCTCCAAAGCCCGTTGATACGCCTAGTTGATGTGAGACTATCTTCTCCCTTTTTGTCCTCACAACCACCACCATATACCACCATAGTGCTATGTCCATGGCTTGCGCTCATGTATTGCGTAAGAGTTGAAAAAGCTAAAGCGCGTTAAAAAGTATGAACCAATTTCTCGGCTCGTCATCGGGGTTGTGCATGCTGGGAGTATTTTGTGTGACGAAGATGGAGCATAGCCAGACTATATGATTTTGTAGGGATGAGATTTCTTTGGCTATGTTATTTCGACAAGACATAATTGCTTGCTTGGTATGCTTGAAGTATTATTGTTTTTATGTCAAATGATAGTCTATTGCTTTGAATCACTCGTGTCTTAAATATTCATGCCATGCTCAGACATATGATCAAGATTATGCTAGGTAGCATTCCACATCAAAAATTATCTTTTAATCATTTACCTACTCGAGGACGAGCAGGAATTAAACTTGGGGATGTTGATACGTCTCCATCGTATCTATAATTTTTGATTGTTCCATGCCAATATTCTTCAACTTTCATATACTTTTGGCAACTTTTTATACTATTTTTGGAACTAACATATTGATCCAGTGCCCAGTGCTAGTTCCTGTCTATTGCATGTTTTTTGTTTCGCAGAAACCCAATATCAAATGGAGTCCAAATGGGATAAAAATGGACGGAGAATTATTTTGGAATATTTGTGTTTTTTGGGAGGAAGAATCAATGTGAAACGGTGTCCGGGGTGGCCATGAGACAGGGGGGTGCGCCCTCCCCCCTGGGCGCGCCCTGGGCTCTCGTGGGCCACCCGTAAGGCGGTTGATGCTCTTCTTTTGGCACAAGAAAGCTAATTTTATGAGAAAAATATGGGCGAAAGATTCATCCCAATCGGAGTTACGGTCTCCGGATATTTAAGAAACGGTGAAGGGGTAGAATCTGGGAACGCAAAAACAAAGAGATAGATCCAATCTCAGAGGGGCTCTCGCCCCTCCCAAGCCATGGGAGCCAAGGACCAGAGGGGAAACCCTTCTCCTATCTAGGGAGAAGGTCAAGGAAGAAGAAGAAGAAGAAGGGGGGCTCTCTCCCCCTTGCTTCCGGTGGCGCCGGAACGCTGTCGGGGGCCATCATCATCACCGTGATCTTCACCAACACCTCCGCCATCTTCACCAACATCTCCATCACCTTCCCCCTTCTATATTCAGCGGTCCACTCTCCCGCAACCCGTTGTACCCTCTACTTGAACATGGTGCTTTATCCTTCATATTATTTTCCAATGATGTGTTGCCATCCTATGATGTCTGAGTAGATTTTCGTTGTCCTATTGGTGGTTGATGAATTGCTATGATTGATTTAATTTGCTTGTGGTTATGTTGTTGTCCTTTGGTGCCCATCATATGAGTGCGCGCGTGGATCACACCATAGGGTTAGTTGTATGTTGATAGGACTATGTATTGGAGGGCTAGAGTGATAGAAGCTTCAACCTAGCATAGAAATTGATGCATACGAGATTGAAGGGGGACCAATATATCTTAATGCTATGATTGGGTTTTACCTTAATGAACGTTAGTAGTTGCGGACGCTTGCTAATAGTTCTAATCATAAGTGCATAGAATTCTAAGTCAGGGATGACATGCTATCTGTGGCCTCTCCCACATAATACTTGCTATCGGTCTAGTAACGTAGTCAATTGCTTAGGGGCAATTCCACAACTCCTGCCACCACTTTTCCACACTTGCTATATTTACTTTATTGCATCTTTATCTAAACAGCCCCTACTTTTTATTTATCTGTTCTTTATTATCTTGCAAACCTATCCTATCACACCTACAAAGTACTTCTAGTTTCATACTTTTTCTAGGTAAAGCAAACGTCAAGCGTGCGTAGAGTCGTATCTGTGGCCGATAGGACTTGAGAGAATATCTGTTCTACCTTTAGCTCCTTGTTGGGTTCTACACTCTTACTTATCGAAAGAGGCTACAACTATCCCGTATACTTGCGGGCCATCACTCTTCCTTTTTATTGACGAGATGCCGAGTCGCCGTGATCAAGCTGCTTCCAGTGGATAGTTGTGGTTGTTGGCCCTCAGCCTCTTAAAATGTGCTAGCTATTACTATATATGTTAAGTATGTAGATATGGACCATATGGTTGTTGGCCCTTAGCCTCTTAAAATGTGATAGTTATTACTATGTTAAGTATGTAGATATGGACCATATATTTGTCAAAACCGTGTTACGAAGATCTTCCTTTTGTCGAATAGTGTAACCACTATATATATGTTACTCAAATGTTGTTACCCAAGTTCATAAATTTTCATGGAAAGTATTAGTATCATACACAGTTCACTGAGTTTAAGCGTCTGCCTGATGTCCAAAAGGCATTTGGATATTAACTGTCCATATTGCAAATTCACACACATGTTAACGTAAGGAAACTTATGTGTAACATACTAATCATCGAACACGAGTACTCGCAGACGCATCATGTGCGATACTCCGCCACCGCAAGCAACTAGTTTGCATTTTTCAAAGTTTTTATACAGACAGCATCGCACACGAAGTAACTGTATTGACCGTCTATGTTGTAATTTCTCATTGCAAATAGTTCATCCGAGTCGGCTATTTGCCATGTATCACACACATCTTGTTTACACGACTCGTTTGTGTTCTTTTGGCTCATCACAAACAGTTCATCCATGTGAACTGTATGCCGCATATCACACACATCTTGTTAAGTTGAACCATTTTTGTTGTATTCCGTAATAAAAAATAGTTCGTCTGAGTTAACCGTATGCCGTATATCGCACACACATTGATATGGCTGCCCGTTTCTGTTTTTCTACATCATCGCAAATAGTTCGAATGGATTAACCGTGTGTCCTGCATCGCACACATATTGCTATGGCTGCCCATTTCTGTTGTTCCACCTCATCGCAGATAGTTTGAATGGATTAGCCGTGTGTCCTTCATCGCACACGCAACTAAAATCTGAACCGTGTTTGATGGCCCCGCCATCGCAAACGTTTTGCACCTTTTTGACGGTTTTTTACACCACCGTTTGCGATTATTGCATCGCACACAGTTTCGGCAAAGGGTCACTAATCGTAGTGTCGCATTAGCAGTCTCTTGCAGTAGTGGGGGGTCGAGGAAAAACTAAGGAAAAGTTTCCAAGTGATTCTCAACTCAAAATCCTACACCTACCAATCCCTTCGAGTGAAGCCATTGGAAATCTCATACAGTTTATTCAATTTCTTCAGTGACAGAGACAAAGTTCTTCTGGTCTCTGAGGAATTTGTTCTGACTGAGGATCTAGGAATTCACCAGTGCAGATTGCATACTAGCGAGGAACATGATAGCCCTGAGGAATTTGAACCTCAAATTTCCGACCGTTGTTGTGCTATGCGCCAGCTGTCCCAAAATATATTATCCACCTAACGGTCATATCATTGAAGGGCATTTATGTCTTATCATGTCGGGCTGCTCCCTAGGCTATAAATAGCCGCCCCTACAACCACTAGCTGGTTGGCTCCTCCGAGAGAAACTGACACTTGTCATTCAGAGCATCCCATCCTCCAAGGACTTTTAGCGAAAATCGTCAAGTGAGGAAAACCCAAACACCTACCAACACAAAGTGATTGAGCATCACTGAAGAGATTGTTCCTGTGTGGATCCGATGCTTGTTACCTTTGAAGACGGTGCATCTTCTAGACGGTTAAGCGCCATGGTCTAGAGCATCCAAGAGGAAATTGTGGATCGCCGAGTGACCATGTTTGTGAAGGTTTGCAGGTCACCTAAAGACTTACCATGAGTGATTTAGCGAGGTCTGTGTGATCTTAACTCAAGGAGAATACGGTGAGGACTGTGTGTCCGGGACTGTGTGTCCTCGGGTTTAAATACCTAGCCGCTCCAACCAGACGTACAACTGTCATAGCAGTTGTAATTGGTCTACCAAATCACTAGCTTCACCGAGCTAACTGGTTCTATTTCCTTAACCCTTCCATTTCCTCATTATTGTGTTGTGCACTTGATTGCTACTGTTTGAAGACTTTGACTAAAGACTTTCTCAATTTCTTCAGTCAGTTTGTCTTCAGCTAGCTTATCCTGTGTTTATGCTTTCTGTACTTTGTGCTTGTTTTCATTTCATCATGATGATTGTGCTTCTGTTCTGTTATGCTTGCATCTGAGTACTTATTCCGCTGCTAGTCGTTCGTGACTTAGGAATTTCCTCACTGTGAAATTCTTCAGCGACGAATTTGTAAAAATCGCGTATTCACCCCCCCTCTAGTCGACTTAACACACTTTCAATTGGTATCAGAGCAAGGTACTCCCTTGTTCTGTGTGATTTTGGTTTAACCGCCTAGAGTTTCAGTTATGTCGACCGCAGGTATGATCAAGGTCTTTGCTTGGTGTCCTACCTTCGATGGGATGGACTACCCCTACTGGAAGAATAAGATGTGAATGCATCTTGAGGAAATTGACAACGATCTCTAGTACGTTGTGGAAAATGGCGTTCCCTCTGTCACTCCTACCATCAACGTTGTTGATGTGAAGAGATTCAAGAACTCGACTCTCAAGCGAAGAACATCATATGTGGCCATATGAGCAAAGGACAGTATGGCAGAGTGAGTACTTTGGAGACAACAAAGCTTATCTGGGATAGGCTGTCCAGGGTCAATGAAGGAGTCTCAAAACAGCGTGACTCTCAATTTGACGTTCTTCGCAATGTCTTCAACCGCTTCAAAAGACTCGACAATGAAAATGTTCAGCAAAACTTTGATCGCCTCTCTCACATTTCAAATGAGCTTCAAGCACTTGGTGCCACTGACATCACCAACCATGAGGTGGTGAAGAAATTGCTTCGATCGCTTGATTCCTCATTTGACACCCTTGCGCTGATGATACAAGAACGTGGAGACTACAATTCACTTGATCCCGCTGATATCCTCGAGAGGCTAAAAACTCATGAGTTCCAGCTTGCTAAGAACAGAGATCTCTATGGAAAAAGCTATGGTAGATCACGCGCTCTGAAGGCCAAGGCATTATCTGAATTTGAAGGCAAGGATTCTGGTAGCAGCCTTGGTGATCCTGAGGAACTGAGCCACAATGCTCGTGAGGAAATTCCAGAAGTTCTCAAGACGTGGTCGCTTTGGTAAATCCTCAAGAAATGATGACATGAGATCAGATTCCTCATCCCATGACTACAAGAAGAGAACTTGCCACAAATGCAAGAAACCAGGTCACTAGATTCAAGATTGTCCTCAGTGGGAAAAGGAATCAAAGAAGTCTTCAAAGTCCTCATCATCAAAATCCTCGAAGTCTTCATCTCACAAGAAGAATAGCTCCAAGAAGGCTGCTACGTCTTGAGCTTGCGTAGGTTTTCCTTGAAGAGGAAAGGGTGATGCAGCAATAGTAGCGTAAGTATTTCCCTCAGTTTTTGAGAACCAAGGTATCAATCCAGTAGGAGGCTCCTCAAAAGTCCCACACACCTACACGAACTGTCGTGGATTTGTCACGGCAGATGTCCTAGCGAAAGGACTTAGTCGTGGAGCCATCGCCACGGGTTTACTTGAAGGGGTTAAAGCGGACACAAAGACACGAGGGTTTTATACTAGTTCGGCCCCTTCGATGAAGGTAAAGCCTACGTCTAGTTGTGATGGAATTGATATGATCTCGATGGCTAGGGAGCAAACAAGCTTCGCCTAGGCTCGAGTTGTGGTTGTCCCTGAACCGCCGCCGGGTCGTCCCCTTATAGACACGGGTGACGCCCGTCGGTCCATAGAGTCCCAACCGGTTCATACTCGTATCCCGGTTGGTATCTTTCTATTCCTAACTTACAATACAAGTTACACATCAGGTCGGTTTACGGCTACAGATTCTAAACCGACTATAGGCCTTGGGCCTTCATCTGCTTATACCACTAATGAAATTAACCCGGCCCAAGTAGGCCGGTTTATGCCCGGTGGTAATATCCCCAACATTAGGCCCCAGATTGATTTGAACTGGTTCATGTCAATCCTCCACAAAATCTTATGTCTTGGCCCGAGGCTTCAAACCGCGCGGCTCTAAATTTTATCGGGATGTGTTAGCCAACTTTCAACTCCGTCCACAGGATATTGGCCCCAACTCCGTCACCAATCTATGTCACTTTCAAGTACTTTCTGAGGCATACCTTCAAGAGGAGCCTTCAGTCGAGTTATTTAGAGATCTCTTTCATCTGAACCGCCGTACTGAATTCACTGACGGCCCTAATACCGAACTGGGCGGTATGGCCATTCAGAAAAGGAAAGAAATCACCTATCCCCACGTCGAACTCCATACTCACCCCAAGGAGTGGAACGCAACTTGGTTTTATTGCAAGGATACCTCCCCTGACAATGAAAATCCCTTGCCTGGCTTCCGTCCGGAACGGCTTAGCAATACTCACCCTTTTCCACAAAGGCTAAGCGCCAAGGAAAGAATTAAATATGCTCCTCAACTGTCCAAGCTCCGGGCCTTCATGGCCAATGGTTTAACAGGAATAGACCTTACACGCTGCTTGATATCATGGAGTATTTTGCCTCTAAGCCGGCGCCCCAATTTGATGTGCAAGTATACTGATATTGTCGATGACCCACTCCAACACACTAAAATCCAACTCCCTGATGACGAAGTCACAGAATCTGTGAAAAAGATGCTGAATGAACCGGAGCACCTCTGTGCTCAAACTGGTCTGCCTCCTTACTGCACCACCAACAAACCGCAAGCGGTAATATTTTAATTGCTCTATTGTTGAACCGGTTACTGTTTTATATGTTTAACATTTAAGTACTGCTGATCCAGGGCGATAATCCGTTTTGGAGCAAGAAACTTCCTCAAGACAAAACGGAGAAGGCAGGACGGCCAACCCGGCCCAAGACCAAGGTTATCAAGAAACCAGCTCATAAGAGAAAAACCACCGCTTCATCTGACCCAGCCATTGATGATGATGTGGGTAATCCGGATCTTGAGGTAGAACTTGATTCACTTGGCTTGCTTTTTACACGCCTTATTGATGATAATGCTTGTCAGGATGACGCTGAAGCCAGCAATGCGGGTTTCGTTGAGGTAACCATTCTCTCTTCTGATTCAGAAATCTTGCCTTTGCCAAAATTTCGCCGGGAAACCGGAAAGTTAAATTTTCTCATCCTCTTGCTTATCTGGATTACCAATTTCTTATGAAGACCCAGCAACACGAAGCTCACCGCACAACCCGGCACAGTGGCCAGGTAGTTACCTCTGCCGGTTTACCAAATAGTCTGGTTCGAAAACGCCGCTCCGAGGTCTCCGACCTTTTTATTGATTTAAATCGTAAAGCGGGTTTCTTCCGTCAACCTCTTAATCCATCCGACTCCGATTATCAGGTCACTTCTCATTCATCGTCTGGTGAATCATCAGCCACTCAGCTACCACCTTTGAAAACAGTTGCTGGGTAAGTTAAACTGAACATATGCTTCCAGTATACCGCCTAATGGCTTATGCTTTTCCTTGACTTTTTGTTTTTCTTTCAGGGCTAAACCGAAACCAAGAAAGAAGGCCCTCCTGGATAAAGCGGCTGAAGAAGATGTAGCCCCAGAACATGACCAAGCGCCGGATCGTGAAATGTTTACTTCTGAAGATATCCCCAATGATCCTCCTTTGCAAGACGATGTTATTCCCGAAGAAGGGCTTGTTAATACTCCAGCCTCTGCCGATCCGCCTGCCAGCTCCATCCAGATTGAGAAATCCCACACTCCTGCTGACCAAACGGCCGCACCAACACAAACTGGCGAGTCCAAAAATGATGATGTTGTGATTACCGGTGTGGGCCGCTCTGAACCCAGGAAAATGGGATTTTTCCGCTTTGAACAAAGAGGATTTTTCCGCTTTGAACAAAGGAAAATGGGATGTTGAACTAGAGACATATGCTGCTCTGAGTGCCCAAGATCTTCACTCCGGCTATTTAAACCGGCTTTACACTAGCCGTGACTGTGAAGCTGGCCTGGTCAAAATGATGAGGGATAAATTTGAGGTAACTTACTTTTTTTTCCTTGCTACCATTACCTCCATCCTTCTAGCCCCCAAGGGCCGGTTTGTAACGTTGGTCAAACCGGGACTTGATCCTGAACATTCTTGAAACCGATCGGCATAGCCCGCAAGAACCGGTCTAACTTAACATAAGTAAACCGGGACTCCAATAGAGAACTGTCCTTAGAACATAACTTGATCAAATAGCCATTAGCCCCCAAGTGCCAAGTTGAATACTTGTATTAAGCTTGGGACTTTGTGATCGAGTAATATATAAAAATTGAAGGTGCATTAGCCCCCAAGTATCAGGCATATAACTTTGTTATGTGGTTGATACTTCAACTCCTTGGATCGCTTGTGCAAAGCTTAAACGCTGTCTGTGTGCAGGCTGAGGTGAAAATCAAGGAGGACCGAGTTGCCGATTTGCAGGAGGCCTTGAAAACCCAGCAGGCTGAAACAGATAAGGCAAAGCAAGAATTAACTAGCGCTTTGAGCACTGCTGAACGACTGAAAGAAGGCTTCAAGAAAGAGCGGGCTGACTGGGCCACTGAGAAGGCCGGTTTAACCAAAAGAGCGGAAAATGCTGAAGCTGCTCTTAAACCGGTGGTGGATGAACTGACGGCCATACAGCGGCAAATACACTCCATGACTGCTGCAATCTTTGGTAAGCTCCTTGTAACTTCTGTAATAATTTGAACCTGCTATAGCGTAAATCCGGTTTGAGACCATTCCAATCTTGTTGTAGGCACACGTATTGGGCACTTAGGAAATGATGTGCGGAAGAAATTAAAAGCTGCCTACACCTTGGTGGAACAATTATATACCGGAGCCCAACGGATCATCACCACAGCTTCTCACAACAACCCGGCACCCTCTTTAATCCAGGACACTCTTAGCAAGTTGTCAATGCTTCCAGCCCGGATTGAGGAGCTGAAAAAATCCGCTGCCCGAACCGGAGCCATCAATGCCTTAATCCGGGCAAAGGCATGGGTGCCAGATTTTGATCCTGTGGAAGCAGCTCAAGGCTATCCCAGCCTGAAAGAAGATGGCTCTGAATTCAACGAAGAGGATTTAAGGGCAATAAACCGTGCAGTGTGCCCTCTGGCTTGTCAGCTAGCTGAAGAGGCAGATTTGACGCATTATCAAGCGCAATATAACGAGCAAAACAAACGAGTGCCTACCCCAACTGTTGAAGCGGAGAATCTGATCCCTCCAATCCGTAAGCACACTTATGCCCCTGATATTGAACCGTCTTCTCTGATCCATGAAGAGGCTGTTTTCCAAGCTTTAATGGGAATCGACTGGACCACTGTTTATTTTCAGCCAATGGGTAGAGACGAGGAAGCTGAAGCGGCGGAGGATGAGGAGCAGGCTTGAACCAGAAGCCGGTTTGGAAAGCTGTTTGTAATACCTTCCGAAAAGAACAAGGATCTTATTTGGGTACCGTGCTGCCCTGTAATAGGATAGTTAATGCTTCTAACTGGAATATGCCTTCGTGCATAAGTACTGAAGCTTTCGTTTGAAGAACTCCAATTCATATTTCCTGCAATCAGAAAAATTTGAACTTCGGTGGCGGTTATACCGCCAGCCGGTTTATGATCCTGATATGTGTATCAGTAATATAACAAATATATGATACATAAATACCTGCCATGTTTGGGTATGAAGCTGGCTTAGCCAAGCCTGAAGCGGCGGTTGTATAAACCATTACCGTCGAAAGAAAAAAGGTGGGAGAAAATAGCTCCCGCATAAATCGTACTGAATCAATACGAGCCCCCTTGTTACTCCATGATGTTAACAGGAAAAAGGTAAACCGGGCATATTCCTCCGGATTAAAAGGGGAATCAAACCCATCGGCTGAATCGGAAAAAAGGTGTTTGTCGACATAAAAGAAACCCGACAAAAACAAAGAAAAAACAAACCATGAAAATAACATGGAAGCAAAGGCAATGATAAAAAACCATTTGCAAAAATACGCTATATTGAGCTGATCAGATGGTATTACCATGGTCGGACAGGATCAAGGCCCCCAATAGGAGTGACAATGATTCAAGTCAGCCAGGTCCCCAAATGATTCGTGGCATATATGCCAGATCAAGAGGCGTGGCAATGGTTCGGGTTCGACCATGCCCCCAAGTGATTTTGTGGCCTTAGGCCGACCAAGAGGCGTGACTGGTTCAGACTTGACCATGTCCCCAAATGATCTGGTGGCTGTCGCCTATCAAAGGGTGTTCGTTGGTTCGGACACGACCAAGGCCCCCAGTGATATATAAAAAACAAATGTCAAGGGGTAAACCGGAGGCCGCTTTAAACAGAACCACTCCGTGTAACCTCGCATGATGAGAAAGACAGAGACCCCGCTTTAGCTGAGGCTCTGGTTTGATATATCAAAGATAATATATACATTGTCATGATATGTACATAGATAGAGCCGATGGCTCAAGTATAGTAAGGCCGAAGATGAGCTATATTCCACGGCCTGTTGGTCTCCTCCTCTGATGTACGTGAGTCTTGATGCCCATATCAATCAGATAGTACGACCCGTTGTGCAAATTCTTGCTGACCACGAAAGGTCCCTCCCAAGGTGGGGATAACTTGTGCATATCCGTTTGATCTTGGATGAGTCGAAGCACCAAATCTCCTTCTTGAAAAGTTCTGGTTCTAACCCGGCGACTGTGATAGCGACGAAGATCTTGCTGGTAAATCTCCGAACGGGCAGCCGCTATATCACGCTCCTCGTCCAATAGGTCCAAAGCGTTTTGCCGTGCTATCTCATTGTCTGCTTCAACATAAGCTGCCACACGAGGCGAATCGTGCCGGATGTCACTAGGGAGAACTGCCTCTGCTCCATAGACCATGAAAAATGGCGTGTATCCTGTGGACCGGTTTGGCGTAGTATTGATACTCCATAATATAGATGGTAGCTCTTCAACCCAACATCCTGGTGTTCTTTGCAATGGGACCATAAGCCGGGGTTTGATGCCTCGCAAGATTTCCTGATTAGCTCGTTCTGCCTGTCCATTGGACTGGGGGTGTGCCACTGACGACACGTCAAGTCGGATGTTCTCACGTTCACAGAACTCCTTCATAGCACCCTTGGATAAATTGGTACCATTGTCAGTAATGATACTGTGTGGAAAACCAAACCGGAAAATCACCTTCTTGATGAACTGCACCGCTGTCGCTGCATCACACTTGCTGACAGGCTCCGCTTCAACCCACTTGGTAAATTTGTCAACTGCCACCAAAAGGTGGGTTTTCTTATCCTTGGATCTTTTAAAAGGCCCAACCATATCCAGCCCCCAAGTTGCAAACGGCCATGTTATTGGGATCATCCTCAATTCTTGAGCCGGCACATGAGCACGCCTTGAATATTTCTGACATCCATCACACCGTTTAACCAAGTCCTCCGCGTCCGCATGCGCTGTCAACCAGTAGAACCCGTGACGAAATGCCTTTGCCACCAGAGACTTTGAACTGGCGTGGTGTCCACAATCCCCTTCATGGATTTCTCTTAAGATTTCACAGCCTTCCTCAGGAGAAACACAACGTTGAAACGCCCCTGATACACTGCAATGATGTAATTCACCATTGACAATCGTCATAGACTTGGATCGCCGGACTATCTGCCTGGCCAGAATCTCATCCTCTGGTAACTCCCCCCGGTTCATGTACGCAAGATAAGGAACTGTCCAATCTGGAATAACATGCAGGGCTGCCACCAATTGAGCCTCCGGATCAGGGATAGCCAAATCCACCTCACCTGGGAGCTTGACTGACGGGTTGTGCAACACGTCCAAAAAGACGTTAGGCGGGACCGGTTTACGCTGAGAGCCCAACCGGCTTAAAGCATCCGCCGCTTCATTCTTCCGATGGTCCACATGATCCACTTGATAACCCTTGAAACAACCTGCAATATTATCCACTTCCCGACGATATGCAGCCATGAGCGGGTCCTTAGAATCCCAAGTGCCAGACACCTGTTGAGCCACTAGGTCCGAGTCACCAAAGCACTTAATCCGGCTTAAATTCATCTCTTTAGCCATCCGGAGACCATGGAGCAAGGCTTCGTACTCAGCTGCATTATTAGTACAAGGGAACATTAAGCGGAGAACATAACAAAACTTATCACCTCGTGGGGAGGTTAATACGACTCCGGCCCCCAAGCCTTCCAATTGCCTGGATCCGTCAAAATGAATAGTCCAATATGTGTGATCCGGCTTCTCCTCTGGTGCTTGTAACTCCGTCCAGTCATTGATGAAATCAACAAGTGCTTGAGACTTCACTGCCGTCCGAGGCACGTACTTCAGGCCGTGTGGCCCAAGCTCTATAGCCCACTTGGCAATCCGGCCAGTCGCCTCCCAGTTCTGTATAATATCACCCAAGGGAGCTGAACTGACCACTGTGATGGGGTGCCCTTGAAAATACTGCTTCAACTTCTGACTGGCCATAAAAACACCATAGACCAGCTTTTGCCAATGCGGATACCTTTGCTTGGATTCAATAAGCACCTCGCTGATATAATAAACCGGTCGCTGAACCGGATATTCCTTGCCTGCCTCTTTGCATTCCACCACAATAGCCATGCTAACTGCCCGAGCATTGGCCGCTACGTATAATAATAGTGGCTCCTTGTCGACCGGAGCTGCAAGAACAGGCGGATTGGCTAACTGCCGCTTCAGGTCCTCAAATGCTTCATCAGCAGCCGGACTCCAAATGAAATGGTCTGTCTTCCTCAGCATTTGGTACAAAGGAATGGCCTTCTCTCTGAGGCGGCTGATAAACCGGCTTAGTGCAGCGATCCGGCCCGCCAAACGCTGAACATCGTTGATACATTTTGGTTTAGCTTGGGATGTAATAGCCGTAATCTTCTCCGGGTTAGGCTCGATTCCTCTGTTAGACACCAGGAAACCAAGTAACTTGCCTGCCGGAACACCAAAGACACATTTGGCCAGATTAAGCATCATCTTGTAAACTCACAAGTTGTCAAAGGTCTCCTTCAAATCATCCACCAGCGTCTCCTTCTGTCTTGACTTCACTACAATATCATCCACATAGGCGTGCACATTGCGGCCGATCTGTTTATGCAGGCAATTCTGTATACACCGTTGATAGGTGGCTTGGGCACTCTTGAGCCCGAAGGGCATAGATACATAGCAGAAGGCTCCAAAGGGAGTAATAAATGTTGTTTTCTCCTGGTCCTTAACCGCCATCTTGATCTGATGATATCCAGAGTATGCATCCAACAAACTCAAACGCTCACAACCCGCTGTTGCATCAATGATCTGGTCAATACGGGGGAGGGCAAAAGGATCTGCCGAACAGGCTTTGTTAAGATCTGTGTAATCCACACACATACGCCAAGTGCCGTTTTTCTTAAGAACCAGCACCGGATTTGCAAGCCACTCTGGATGGAACACCTCAATAATAAACCCAGCTGCTAAAAGCCTGGCCACTTCCTCTCCAATGGCTTTGCGTCTTTCTTCGTTAAACCGGCGGAGGAACTGTTTCACCGGTTTATACTTAGGATCCACATTAAGAGTGTGCTCAGCGAGTTCCCTCAGCACACCTGGCATGTCAGACGGCTTCCATGCAAAAATGTCCCAATTCTCACGGATGAACTCGATGAGCGCGCTTTCCTATTTGGGATCTAGGTTGGCACTGATAGTGAACTGCTTGGACAAATCGCCGGGCACGAAGTCAACAAGCTTGGTCTCAGCTGCCGATTTGAACATCATATCTGAATCATGCTCTGTAGTTGGCTTCTTTAAAGGGGTCATATCCGCTAGATCAACATTGTCCTTATAATACTTTAACTCCTCCGTGGCACAGACTGACTCTGCATAAGCCGCATCACCTTCCTCACATTCCAAAGCGACCCTACAGCTCCCATGAACCGTTATGGTCCCCTTGTAACCCGGCATCTTGAGCTGCAAGTAGATATAACAAGGCCGCGCCATGAACTTGGCGTAAGCCGGCCGGCCAAACAAGGCGTGATACGGGCTCCGGATCTTCACCACCTCAAATGTTAGTTTTTCCGACCGGGAGTCGTGCTCGTCCCCAAAGGCCACATCCAGGGCTATCTTACCAATAGGATATGCAGATTTGCCAGGCACCACACCATGGAACACCGTATTCGACGGTCTGAGATCTTTGTCTATTAAACCCATGCGGCGGAATGTCTCATAATACAATATGTTAATACTGCTTCCTCCATCCATGAGTACCTTGGTGAATTTATAACCCCCCACCTGAGGGTCTACCACTAATGCTAGCTGGCCCGGATTATCAACCTGGGGCGGGTGATCCTCTTTGCTCCACACGATAGGCTGCTCCGACCAGCGCAAGTAACGTGGTAAGGCCGGTTCAACAGAATTCACCGCTCGCCTGTGGAGTTCTCGGTCGCGTTTATCCAAACTAGTTGTGAAAACATGATACTGCCCATTGTTCAACTGTTTTGGCTGGCTCTGATAACCCGACTGCTGCTGCTGCTGCTGGTTGTTCTGATTATTCTGGTGGTTGTGACCGCCCTGATTGCGACCTGAACCGGAAGCTCCATCGTGATCCGGCCCGTGGAAACCGGATCCTGAACTGCCACCTGATCCGTGATCATACCGGAAAGCATTAGAGTTTTTGAACTCCTGCATGATATAACAATCTTTCCAAAGATGGTTAGCCGGCGCCTCCTTCCTCCCGTGCTTCGGGCAAGGCTGATTCAACAAATAGTTCAAACGGCTTGCATTAGGATTGGGAGCCCCATTACGATTTGCCGCTTTACCTCTGCGCCGCTGCCCCCTGTCCTGTGCATTAGTGTTGGCCACAAAGTCCATGCTGCCATCCGCCTTGCGCTTGCCTCCGTTTCCATGACCCGCTGGTTTGTGCTGCTGCTGTTTGGAGTTGCTATTCTTCTTTCCCTTCCCTGCTTCATCATCATTAGGCTCGGGATCCTTGGTACTGTCCGAATCGGCATACTTCACTAAAGCGGCCATGAGGGTTCCCATGTCATTACAGAACCGCTTCATGCGTCCCAACTTCAATTTTAGAGGCTCAAACCGGCAGTTGCCTTCCAGAGTTAAGATCGCAGAGTCAGCATTAATCCTGTCAGACGAGTGCAAAATTTCCGAAACGCGGCGCACCCAACGGGTCGTTGATTCTCCTTCCTCTTGGACACAAGCCGCCAGGTCTACTATGGACTTGGGCTGCTTACATGTATCCTTAAAATTCTGTATAAACCGGGCCCGCAACTGGGCCCATGAGCTGATAGAATTGGGTGGTAGGCTCTTTAACCAAGTACGAGCCGTGCCCTCAAGCATCATGGTGAAGTATTTTGCACATGCGGCCTCATCCACGTCCAGCATCTCCATGGCCATCTCATAACTCTCTACCCATGCTTCAGGGGGTAAATCAGCGGTGTAATTAGGCACCTTGCGTGTACCCTTGAAATCTTTGGGCAGGCGCACATTACGTAAAGCAGGGATCAAGCAAGGCACTCCCAAAGCGGATGTGACTCCTAGTCCGGCGAAGGTGGTAGAACGAACCGGCGTAAGTTGACCCGCATTATCCTGGGCTGCTAACTCGGCCTCCCTTTGTGCTCGGGCCCGGTCCGCCACATCCTGCGCATCGCGGACACCGCCTGCCGGGCTATTGCCACAGGCTGCTTTACGGCCTCGCGCATTGCTCGATACGGCGGGTTCATTCAAGCGTCTGCTATAACTCCTGCTTGGACGGGGTGTAGAGTGGATCCGATCCCGGCTGTATGAATATGCTTCCTGCTGAATCAGCGCAGTCCGGAGAAGCTCCTTAACCCGGCGCGTCTCTATCGCTTACGGAGAATCCCCTTCGACTGGGATGGCCTCTAACCGTGCAGCGGCCGCAACAAGGTTGTCCATAGGATTCGAATAAAAACCCGGGGGCGTCTGGACCGGCGGAGGAACCACAATGTTTTGGTGAGGAGGTTCTATCCGGCGAGGTTGGACCGTCCCCCCTGGTCCTGGTGCCTCAATCCGGTTTGTCTCCGGGTACTGCGGCGGATTACTGGGTCCAGCTCCTGGAGTGTGAAAGGGATTTCGGGGGTCAAACCCTAACGGCAGGCGTGACCTATGCTTCCGCTTCAAAACCTCTTGTGATGCATTCTGGTCAAGCATGAGTTTATAGGCCTGGGCGTCCAAAGCGGCCCGCTCTGCAGCCATCCGGTCTTTTTCTACTGCCAAATCCGCTTTGGCTTGCACGATCTGCTCTCTCACCTTCGCAATTTCTGCATTATGGGCCTCCTGATCCGCCGGATTGTCCTTTGCCATAAGCGCGGCTAGTGCATCAAACAGCTCAGATAGAACTTGAACCGGCGGGCGCATAAGGCCTCCTGACCCTGCTGCTGCTGCCGCTGCTGATCCGGAGAGCATTGCTGCGGCGGTCGAAGAATGATTCGCCGCCTGCGTGCCGGCCATGAATATTCCAACCCGGTTGACCTGGCCCGGGGGGTCCGGAATACTGTCGCTATCGGAACATCCCCTAATCTGGTCGTCTTGCAACTGGTACAGCGATTCGGTCTCTCCGGTCGAGGACTCGTCATCGAAATAGATGACGGTCTCGCTACCGTGTTCTGATTCGTCCTCGCGCTCTCGTTCGTGGACGACTCCAACGAAGACACGCTTCACGGCCGGTTTAGCCCAGGTAGATCTCGCACGCTGAGTCGTCTCGATGAGGTTGGTGCAGATGTCCGGCTCTGGCCCAGGCTCACCGATTTTGCCAATGAAAATGTGTATGCCACCAAAGGGGACCCGGTACCCGTACTCGATCGAATCGGCCTCGGGACCCCATCCTGCGTCATCGATGTAGATCCTGCCCCGACGACTCTTGGTCATCCGGCCCACAACATAGCCTTCGAGTCCCTTGAGCTTGCCCTCCAAGATCGTCAAACCATCGTGCGATAGCCCCACGGTGGGCACCAACTGTCGTGGATTTGTCACGGCAGATGTCCTAGCGAAAGGACTTAGTCGTGGAGCCATCGCCACGGGTTTACTTGAAGGGGTTAAAGCGGACACAAAGACACGAGGGTTTTATACTAGTTCGGCCCCTTTGATGAAGGTAAAGCCTACGTCTAGTTGTGATGGAATTGATATGATCTCGATGGCTAGGGAGCAAACAAGCTTCGCCTAGGCTCGAGTTGTGGTTGTCCCTGAACCGCCGCCGGGTCGTCCCCTTATATACACGGGTGACGCCCGTCGGTCCATAGAGTCCCAACCGGTTCATACTCGTATCCCGGTTGGTATCTTTCTATTCCTAACTTACAATACAAGTTACACATCAGGTCGGTTTACGGCTACAGATTCTAAACCGACTATAGGCCTTGGGCCTTCATCTGCTTATACCACTAATGAAATTAACCCGGCCCAAGTAGGCCGGTTTATGCCTGGTGGTAATATCCCCAATACAAACAAACAAAGAACTCACAACCAACGCAATAAAGGGGTTGTCAATCCCTTCATGGCCACTTGCGAAAGTGAGATCTGATAGAGATAGTATGATAAGATAAATATATTTTTGGTGTTTTATAATATAGATAAGAAAAGTAAATATGCAAATAAAAGTAGATTGAAAGCTTATATGATAAAAGATAGACCCGGGGGCCATAGGTTTCACTAGTGGGTTCTCTCAAGATAGCATAAGTATTACGGTGGGTGAACAAATTACTGTCGAGCAATTGATAAAAAAGCGAATAATTACGAGATTATCTAGGCACGATCATGTATATAGGCATCACGTCCGTGACAAGTAGACCGACTCCTGCCTGCATCTACTACTATTACTCCACACATCGACCGCTGTCCTGCATGCATCTAGAGTATTAAGTTCATAAGAATAGAGTAACGCATTAAGAAAGATGACATGATGTAGAGGGATAAACTCATGCAATATGATATAAACCCCACCTTTTTATCCTTGATGGCAACAATACAATACGTGCCTTGCAACCCCTATTGTCACTGGGTAAGGACACCGCAAGATTGAACCCAAAGCTAAGCACTTCTCCCATGGCAAGAAAGATCAATCTAGTAGTCCAAACCAAACTGATAATTCGAAGAGACTTGCAAAGATAACTCAATTATACATAAAAGAATTCAGAGGGGATTCAAATATTTCTCATAGATAAACTTGATCATAAACCCACAATTCATCGGATCTCGACAAACACACCGCAAAAAGAGTTACATCGAACAGATATCCACAAGAGAGGGGGAGAACATGGTATTGAGATCTGAAAAGAGAGAAGAAGCCATCTAGCTAATAACTATGGACCCGAAGGTCTGTGGTAAACTACTCACAACTCATCGGAGGGGCTATGGTGTTGATGTAGAAGCCCTCCATGGTCGATTCCCCCTCCGACGGAGCGCCAGTGAAGGCTCCAAGATGGGATCTCGCGGATACAGAAGGTTACAGCGGTGGAAATTGTTTTTCGTTGGCTCCCTGGATGTTTTTGGGGTACGTGGGTATATATAGGAGGAAGAAGTAGGTCGGTGGCCGCTTGAGGGGCGCATGAGACAGGGGAGCGCGCCCTGTAGGAGTGGGCGTGCCCTCCACCCTCGTGGCCGCCTCGATCGCTTCTTGACTTGCACTCCAAGTCCTTTGGATCACGTTTGTTCCAAAAATCACGCTCCCGAAGGTTTCATTCCGTTTGGACTCCGTTTGATATTCCTTTTCTTCGAAATACTAAAATAGGCAAAAAAAATTAGCAATACGGGTTGGGCCTCCGGTTAGTAGGTTAGTCCGAAAAATGATATAAATGTGTAAAATAAAGCCCATAAACATCCAAAAGGGGTAATATAATAGCATGGAACAATCAAAAATTATAGATACGTTGGAGACGCATCAAGCATCCCCAAGCTTAATTCCTGCTCGTCATCGAGTAGGTAAATGATAAAAATAGAATTTTTGATGTGGAATTGTCGGGGAAACTGATCCACGAACACCTATGGGGCCGGCGGACCGAGCCCCTTCCGGTTCGGCGGGGGGCGGAGGTCGCACGAAGCGCAGATCGAGGCGAAGCACACGAGCAGTTTACCCAGCTTCGGAGCTCTCCGGAGAGATAATACTCCTACTGCTGCTTGTCTGATTGTATTGTGTTCTTGCTAGAGAGAGCTAGGTGTTTCTCTGGCTTCTGAATGAGCTGAACCCCCTCTACGTTGTGCATGGGCCTCCTTTTATATGCTAAAGGGGTCACCGACAGGTGGCAACGCAGAGAAGGTAAAAATGGAAAAGGGGGTTGCGGTTGGTACAACCACCTGCACAGTGCTTCCTACCTAACCCTGACGGCAGGGGACAAAGGCATTAAATGCCCGTCTGCGTCGCCTAAACAGTGTAAAAAGGGACCGTCAGGGGCGCCACCGCACGCCACGATGGCAGTCTTGTCAGCTTCGCATGCCACCGCGCACCGCTGGCTGCACAGCCTCTCGCCACGCGCACCTGGAAAGGCCCCCAGGGCGACACGTTGGTGGATGTGCTGGAGCATGGGTATAGGGTGGTAGCCTGCCGCGGCAAGCGCCTTGCTGCGGCCGTTGTCTTGTCGGGTCCGGAAGCTTGTCGCTCACCAGGCCTTGAGATGCCTTGGTTGGTCTTCCCGGCAAGCTCCTCTTGCCGGGGCCTTGTTACCTTGCCGGGACGCGTGGCGCGTCGCGGCAAGTTCCTCGGGATGCCTTGGTTGGCCTTCCCGGCAAGTTCTTCTTGCCGGGGCCTTGTCTCCTGAGCTTAAATACTTTGTTCTTGAACAGCTCCAAAGGAACCACGGAGGACCTTGGCGGTCGCCCGGCAAGCCTTGCCGCGGGGTGCTGCAACTGCCCGTGCACAAGTTAGGGATACTAGGGTACCCCTACTCTAGTACACCGACAGGAGCCCCCGGGCCTGGGCCACACACGGTGCCGAGCGCTGTTGGGCCAGGCCCAAGACAGGGCATGGGCACACGCGGCCTGGGTTACGCCGAATCTTGCTCCTTATCCACTGCGCCCTCCCCGAACGGCACGCGTTAAACACGGCATCGTGGGAGAGATTGTGGGTGGTTTCTTTATTCGGAAGGGAGAAACGTCCGCCCCCTCCCTCTTTATCAGCAGGGGAAACAGGGGCAGTTTCCCCACTTTGCCGGTTGCTACTCCATTCTCGAAAATCTCCGCCGCTCCCTCCTTCTTCTCAAAGCCGAAAAAGAGCAGCGCTCCGCCCCCCATTGCCACCAGCTCCACCGACGCCGCCGACCTCCCTCGCCACCTCCGCCATGGCTCCGAAAGTGGACAAGGGGAAGGGCATGAAATCGGTCGAAGCGCAGCGGCTCGCGGCGCTGCGGAAGGAGTGGGCCATTTTCCCCCCTCAGCTTGACGCGAAGGAGCTGAGGGAGTACTACTACCTCTTCTGGTCGACGGAGATGCGAGCACATCCGCGCACGAGGGTACTCCCGGCCACCGCTTCGAGGTTGGCTCCGAACGGGTATCCCTTTTTCGCGTTGTTCTTCTACTGCAGGCTCTGCCCACCTTTCTCTGAATTCTTTTGCGATATCATGAACACCTACGGGTTCCGCCTCCTT
Organism: Triticum aestivum; assembly: GCF_018294505.1. NCBI lineage: Eukaryota > Viridiplantae > Streptophyta > Magnoliopsida > Poales > Poaceae > Triticum > Triticum aestivum. The sequence continues at coordinate 155,512,326 of NC_057801.1, read as the reverse complement.
GATTTCACCCCCAACGCCGTTCTGACCATGGCAGTTTTCGCACATTTGTGTGAAAACTTTGTCGGAGTCCACCCAAATGTAGCCCTCTTCCGCCAATTCTTCATGCCTCGGGTCGAGAGAGGAGAACCCCTTGCCGGAGGAATCGCTTGGATCTCGAGAACTGGCAAGAAGGACGCCTATCTGGAGGGAGAGCTCCGTAGCAAATGGGAAGAGTGGAGGGCAGAGTGGTGCTGGATCATTGAGGAGAACCCGCAGCCTTTCACCGCCCTGCGCCAAGCCCCAGTAGTGCGCGGCAATGATTGGAGCAATGTGGCCCTGGAGGACGACAGGCTGAAGATTGTCGTCACCCAGATCCTTCGCCTTAGGCTTGCCGGGCTCACTGTAGGCGCGGTTGGCGCAGACTTTCTTCACTGCCGCATCGCCCCCCTGCAGGAGAGGAGGAGACCCGCCTAGGAGTTCAAGAACTCGGCGGATATCATGAGGCTGCGCCCTGGCCTCAATTTCAACTTCACGGTCTTGGAATTGGAAGCGATGCTTCTTGAGCTGTTCAAGCGCGACCCTCAGCACCCTTTTATGTTGCCGCAGAACCTCGTTCCGCTGTGCAACAATTCTTCGCTTGACCGGATCCGCGCGATGATGCCGTTGTGCGACTCGCACGGAATCGCCCCAACTTGGCAAGAACCTACGGATGACGTCGTGCAGGCGTTCTTCGACGACTTGGTAGAAGTGCCGGTCCATGCTGATGAACAGAAGAGCCTTACCCGCGACACTACCGACGCGGAGCTGCAGCGCATCACCACTAGGACGGAAGAGGCTGCGGCAGTAGCTGCCGCGGGCGAGTTCGGGTTCACCGTGGAGGAGGCGGAGGCAGCAGAGGCGGCAAGCCTTGCCGAGTGCGAGGAGTTTGCCGGCGAGGAAGAGCCTGCCGGGCCAGAGGCTGAGCCAAGCAAGCCCGACGAGGAAGAGCCTGAACCTTCAGACAGCTTGCCGCAGGCGGAGCCCCTGGCTGCACCAAGAAGGCGTCTCCGCAGGACCGGGGACGTAGCGGGGCGGCAAACGAGCCAACAGCCGCCAAGTCGTGCAACACGCTCTACCGCGGCAAGCACTGTTGCCGCGGGAGTGCCTCACGCTGCTGCGGCAACTGGAGTGGGATCTTCCCGGTCCACTGCCACCGCCCCTGCCAAGCGGGCAAGGGAACCTACTCCTCCGCCTCGTCGCACCGGAGGCGCGCCGGACTTCGATCTCTCCGCGCTCAGCTCCGACGAGGAAGAAGAAGAGTAAGTTTCTTTGGTGTTCTTGTAGTTCTTCAATCTTGCTGCTTTCGTCTTGTATCTGACTTGCTTCAATCTGAACCCATTCTTTTTCAGGACGCTAGCCCAGAGAGCGGCGAAGAGAGCCAAGGCCCCGGTGATTGTCATCGAAGACGATCCCACCGTGTCAGCTGGGGGTGTGTCTGAGACCACCTTGACGGACCCGGCAACTACTCCCCAAAGCAGCCCCCAGCGCAGCCCCCAGCGTAAGTTTATAGTTTACTTCCTGCTGTCAGGCGCGCATGGGTGCTCTTTTCTCTACTGATATCTTGACTGTTGATTTGTGTAGGAGTAGAACAGCCTCACTAGGAGTGCCCGGAGGCTGTTCCCGAAGTGCCATCTGCTTCGACTACGCCGCCAAGGGAGGAGTCCCCGTCAAGGGAGCGCTCTCCAGCAAGGGAGAACTCTCCGGCAAGGGACAGTTCTCTGGCAAGGGATGGCACCAGTGATCCTCCGACGGTTGACACCGCGACCGCAGATCCTAGCATAGGTAACCTTGTTGCCTGAAATCTTCCCTTTGGTTCTTCTTCCCCTGATTTTCTCTTTGAGTATTTGCTTGACTCTTCTCCCTTCTTCCATTCATCAGATCCATCCGCCACAGAGCCGATGGAAATCGAGGCTGCCGAAGGAGAGGCCGGCGCTGACGAACCCGCTGGCGAAGAGGCCGCCAAGGCTGCCGCCGCAAAAGCCGGCGAGGGATCTGGCGATCGCACTGACGGCCCTGAGGCCGCAGGAGCGCCAGGCGCTGCACCGACCGCCGACCCCTCCGCTGCTGCTGCGGCGCCAGGCTCCGAAGAGCCCCAGCCCGGTGCCTACTTGAAGGCCGGCGACGGCATCTTCATCAAGCTTCCCTGGGCGTCAAGCTCCAGGGCGCCAGTCGAAGGAGAAACCTTGGATGGAGAAGTGCTTGCCTCCGCAGGGTTGACGCTGGTCGACGCGCCAAGCAGCAGCAGCAACGAGCCTGAAGAGGAGCGGCTGCTGCGGAAGCTGACGTCGCTCTACCCGCGCCCGACAAGCCAAGCTGGCTTCCCGAGAAGTGCTTGTCGCGAGGGTGGGAGTTGATATCAAGAAGCGCGCGGAGGAGCTACGGGGCCTTAGGCAGGAAGCTCTCTGGAATCTGGCAGAGGAGCAGGAGCAAGTCGCCGAGGAGAGGAAAGCCTTCCTCCTCGCGAAGTCTGAGGTTGAAGAGCAGCAGCGTCTTGCTGCCGAGAGGCTATCTGCGCGGGAGGGTGATTTGGCGCAGCGCAAGGTCAACCTTGACAGCCACGAGGAAGAGCTTGCCGCGCGCGAGCAATCAGTTGGCGGTGCTCTCAAGGAAGCAAGGGATGCTGCCGCAGCCGCTGAGGCCGCCAAGAAAGAGCTGGAGGCGAAGGTGGCGCAGCTGGAGGCCAGTCTCAAGACGAGCGGCAAGGAGCTTGCCATGCTCAAGCGCGAGCGCGAGAAGGATGCTGCCGCCCATGGTGAGCTGCAGGGTCTTCTCGCTGAGAGGAGTAAGGAGCTCAGCGCCGCCAAGGACTCCAACGCGGATCTTGAGTTGAAGCTGGCTACGCTAACTCAGACGCTGGACGGTGCCAGGGAGCGGGAGGTGACCTTGTCGGAAAAGATCAAGGCCAACGAGGCGCTACTGGCGAGTATTGCCGTTACCCAGAACTCATTTAGGGAGACTGTGGAGCACTGGACCGAGGGTCTGGTGAATATTGCCGCAATCATCGACGGGGAGCTGGCGCAGCTGGGGATGGAGGACTTCGGTTATTCTTCCGACGAGCATCTCCAACCCAGCGCCAAGCTCAGTTTGTTCTTCAAGGGCGTGGCGACGGCCCTCCAGTGGCTCCGGGAGAAGATCCCAAAGCAGCTGGCCGACGAGTCGCGCAAGATCTGTGCGGGAGTTCTTCAGAAGGTGCTGGTGAAGGTGGCTTTCCGCAACCCAGGCCTCAACCTCACCAACGTCCTCAGGTCCTTGCCGCGTGACACTGATCTGGAAGCGCTCAAGGCCCTTGTCGCACCCATTGTGGACAAGGTGAGCGAGATCAAGAGGGTTGAGGGCGATCGCGTAGACTAGGCCGCCTATTTTCTCTTTCTCCTTGTCGCTGCTGGCCGTATTATGAGATCAATTTGTTAGAGCTGCGACAAGTTATCTTGTAATATAACTCTATTTCTGGTATCGATTGCTACGTTATTTCCTTTACTAGATTCCTTCCTTTGTATGTTTTTACCCTACGCTTTTAGGGAACTTGTCGGCGCAGGCACCCGAGCCGCGAGCGCTGAGTGCGGGACGTCAGCAGCCGGCTGGCGATGCCGCTTCCGACAAGAAACCTTGTCGCGACTAGTTGCAGCACACTTAAGTTGTTGAGCGGACTCGAAACAAAGTAAGGGCGCAACTAGCTACGAGATGGTTCCTCCGCGCACAGGTTTTCCATACAAAGCACGGTCGTTCAAGGAAGATAACTTAAAAATTAAAAATAATTGCTCAAACTTTGGCAACTTAGCTTTTCTGTCGTTTGCTTCCCGGCAAGGCGAAACTTCCTTAACGACGCCTGGTCCACACCATTATATTCTCCTTTCCCCCCGGCAAACTTGTGTGCGAGGGAACCTTCCTTTCCTTTGAGAAAAAGAAAGAAGAGAAAGTAAAGATATGGAGCCTTTCGGCTCGTTATTGCTTACCGGGGGCAGGTGCTGCACAAAGTGTCAGATAATGCATGCAAGAAAGATTATAATGCATGAAATTGACAAGATGTGCGGAGCACATGAGCTTTACTTGCAACATCGGCAAGACTTGTACAAAGGATTACATGCGCCCGTCTTTGTACAAAGGATTACATGCAACATCGGCAAGACTTGTACAAAAGGTGGTTGCCGGAACAGGTTCCGACAACCGCGCCCTACGGGTAAAACTTACGAAGATGCCCAATGTTCCAGGAGTTGCTCACCGGAATGCCATCTTCGGTCTCAAGGCGGACAGCGCCAGGCCTAGTGACTCGTTTCATTCGGTAAGGGCCTTCCCACTTCGGCGTCAACTTGTTGGAATTCTTGGCGGACTGAACGCGCCGAAGAACAAGGTCGCCTTCCTCGAAACTTCTGGCTTTAACCTTGCGGCTACGGTAGCGGCGCAAAGCTTGCTGGTATCGAGCAGCTCGTACAGCAGCCTGAAGACGGTCCTCCTCAAGGATCAGCGCGTCATCTTGTCGCAGCTGCTCTTGCTCAAGCTCATCATAAGCGAGCACTCGAGGTGACCCGTATACGAGTTCCGTGGGGAGAACTGCCTCTGCTCCATAGACTAGAGCGAAAGGTGTCTGGCCAGTGGCTCGATTTGGCGTCGTCCTGATCAACCAAAGAACCACACGCAGCTCCTCAATCCAGTTTCTTCTGCACTTGCGTAGCCTGTCGAAAGTTCTGGTCTTGAGCCCGCGCAGCACTTCAGCATTTGCCCTCTCCGCTTGACCGTTGCTTCTCGGATGAGCAACAGAAGCGAAGCAGACCTTGGCGCCAAGATCTTGGACGTACTGCATGAAGGTGCGGCTCGTGAATTGCGTGCCGTTGTCGGTGATGATCCTGTTAGGGATCCCGAAACGGCAAACAATCGACCTGAAGAACTTGACTGCTGACTGTGCTGTCACCTTCCTCACTGGTTCCACTTCCGGCCACTTCGTGAACTTGTCGATTGCAACGTACAAGTACTCAAAGCCCCCGACAGCTCGGGGAAGGGGCCGAGGATGTCGAGCCCCCAGACCGAAAATGGCCAGGATAAAGGGATCGTCTGGAGAGCTTGAGCTGGCTGGTGTATCTGCTTGGAATGGAACTGGCACGCTTCACACTTGGTTACTTGTGCAGTTGCATCCTGGAGGGCTGTCGGCCAAAAGAAACCTTGCCGGAAAGCTTTGCCGGCAAGTGCTCTTGCGCCAATGTGGTGACCACATATGCCTCCATGTATCTCTGCCAACAGCTTCTGTCCGTCTTCCCGGCAAATACACTTCAATTTCACACCGTTGAGTCTTCTTCTGTACAGTGTGTCGTCGACAAACTAGTACATACTTGACTGCCGGGCTACTTTTTCCGCTTCTTCTTGCTCTTCGGGAAGTTCTCCTGTCTGAAGGAAATGGACAATCTGCTGTGCCCATGCTGGAGCTTGTGGCTCGACAACAAGGACTAAATGCACTTCTGCTGCTACGGGAACATCAGCTTCTACGGCAAGAACCTGTGGCTCGGCCGGAGCTTGATGTCCCCCTGCAAGCTTGCCGGGGCAAAGCTTGTCGGGAGCGTTTGCTTCAACGGAACAAACACTAAGGTTTGCCGGAGCATACTGCTCCTTAGCACTCTTGGTGTTGATTTTGGGACCTTCTTGGTGGCGGCTTCGGGGAGCTCTGTCGGAAAATAGTCGCTAGAAATCAACTTTCTCTTCTTGCTCTGTCCAGTTGATGGTGTTACAGATGGTTGAGTCAGCTTGAGCACAAAGATCCCTGGTTCCACAGGTAACTTAAGTGCGGCGCACTTTGACAGGCCATCAGCAATGTCATTCTGAGTTCTTGGAACATGTTCCATCTGTAAGCCGTCAAAGTGCTCTTCTAGCTTTCTCACTTCATCAACATAAGCTTCCATCAATGGACTCTGATAACTCTTGTTCACTTGGCGGACGACAAGATGTGAGTCACCCCTGACGATGAGCTTCTTGATCCCAAGTTCTGCCGCGATCCTGAGACCGGCAAGAAAACCTTCATACTCTGCAGTATTGTTCATTGCTTGCTCCTTGGGAAAATGCATCTGGACTACGTACTTGAGGTGCTCTCCGGTGGGCGCGACAAGCAGCACGCCCGCACCGGCGCCTTGCAGCGAAAAGGCACCATCAAAGTACATCAGCCACTCTTTGCTTGCTTCCTTGACGGGGATGCTCGTTTCTGGAATCTCTTCATCTTGTGTAGGTGTCCATTCTGCTATGAACTCCGCCAATGCCCTGCTTTGGATAGTTGAAGTGCTTTCAAACTTGAGGCCAAAGCTTGACAGTTCCAGTGCCCACTCGACAATCCTGCCTGTCGCTTCTGGATTTTGCAGTATCCTCTTGAGCGGAAAATGAGTGACGACTGTGATCTCATGTGCTTGGAAGTAATGGCGCAGCTTTCTCGAGGCCATGAGAAGGCCGAAAAGCAGTTTCTGCACCCCAGAATACCTTGACCTAGCCCCCTGCAGAAGGGAACTGACAAAGTAAACCGGGCGCTGCACCATTCTTTTCTGTATCTGCTTATGCGTCTGCGCAGATCCATCTTTGTCGGGACCAGAGCTTGCCGGATCAGAGCTTGCCGGACCAGAGCTTGCCGGTGAAGCCCCCTGCTTGTCGCTGGATGCATTTGCCGCGGTTGCTGGCTCATCATTCGCCTCTCTCTCCGCTATTAACGCAGCACTAACCACTTGATTGGTTGCCGCTATATACAACAGCAACTTCTCCTGTGGCTTAGGTGCGACAAGTATTGGAGTGGAGGACAGGTATCTCTTTAAATCCTGCAGCGTAGCCTCCGCCTCCGGAGTCCATTTCATTGGACCTGCCTTTTTCAATATTTTGAAAAATGGCAGGGCGCGCTCAGTAGATCTAGAGATAAACCTGCTGAGAGCAGCCACGCAACCGGCAAGCCTCCGTACATCCTTGACGCACTTCGGTGCTTCAATCTGCTCAATGGCCTTGATCTTGTCGGGATTGGCTTCAATTCCCCGCTGAGACACGAAGAACCTGAGAAGCTTTCCGGAGGGAACTCCAAACACACACTTCTCGGGGTTCAGCTTGAGGTTGATCTTGTGCAGATTTGCAAATGTCTCGTCTAAATCTTGAATCAGGGTCGCCCTATCCTTGCTCTTGACCACTATGTCATCCATGTAAGCTTCCACATTTCTGTGCATTTGCGGCTCAAAAGCGTGGTGGACTACCCTTGCAAATGTTGAACCAGCATTCTTTAAACTGAAAGGCATCCGTACGAAACAGTACGTGCCACACGGGGTGATGAATGCGGTCTTCTCCTCATCCTCTTCTGCCATGAATATCTGATGGTATCCTGAGTATGCATCAAGAAATGAAAGCAAGTCACATCCGGCCGTGGAGTCAACAATCTGGTCGATGCGCGGCAAGGGAAATTGGTCTTTGGGACAAGCTTTATTAACATCGGTAAAGTCGATACAAAGCCTCCATTTCCCGCTAGCCTTGCGCACGACTACAGGATTGGCCAACCACGTAGGATGGAGCACTCCTCTGACAAGGCCTGCTGCTTCCAACTTCTTGATTTCCTCTGCAATGAATTCTTTGTGCTCCACTGCTTGTTTCCTGACTTTCTACTTGACGGGCCGCGCGTGAGGACAGACGGCAAGGTGGTGCTCAATTACTTTCCTGGGAACACCGGGGATGTCAGACGGTTGCCACGCAAACACGTCGACATTCGCCCGCAGGAAAGCAACGAGCGCGCTTTCCTATTTAGGGTCGAGAGTGGCACTGATGGTGAAGGTACCACCAGTGCCATCCTCCTTGGCGGACACCGTCTTGGTCTCTGGCGGAGCTGCCATTGCCTTCCTACACTTGCCGGTGGAGCTCGATGGTGCGTCCTCGACGGTAGCACAGCACTCCAAAGAGGTGCGCTTGCCAGAGTGGGCATCAGAACTCTTGCCGGACTTGGTCTTCTTCTTCCCCCGGGAGCTTCAGCGGCAAGTGACTTGCGATCTGTTGCGGCTGTTGCTTCCCGGTAGATCTTGTCGGCACAGATAAGAGCATCCTTCTTGTCGCTAGGGACAGAGATGATACTTATCGGGCCTGGCATCTTCAGCACGTTGTAGGCATAGTGAGAGGCTGCCATGAATTTGGCGAGTGCTAGACGGCCGAGTATCCCATTGTAAGGCAATGGAAAATCGGCAACGTCAAAAGTGACCCTCTCAGTCCTGAAGTTCAACTCGCTGCCAAACGTTACCGGCAACGTGATCTTTCCCTTCGGCTTGCTCCTTCCCGGATTGATTCCTTGGAATGTGCCAGTCTCTTCGAGCTCGCTGTCAGGGATCTGGAGTTTCTGGAGCACCGCGGAGGAGATCAGGTTCAAGCCGGCCCCGCCGTCAACTAGCATCTTAGTGACCTTGAGGTTGCGGATAGTTGGTGAAACCAACATCGGCAAACACCCGACCGCAGTTATGCGATCAGGGTGGTCCTCAATATCAAAGATGATAGGCGTGCTGGACCATTTCAGAGGCTTGCGTGACTCGACGGGTGGTTCTGCTGCATTAACTTCCTGCACCCATTGCTTGAGCTGGCGGTGCGAAGTATGTAGAGAAGCACCACCATCAACGCACATGACCTTTGTGGCTTTCTGAAACTCCTGCTCATCGGTCTCATCATCATCCATATCTTCATCGTCGTCGTCATCTTCATCCTTGTCGCGGCCGCGGGGAGGCCTGTCTCCTTGCCGCTGCTTGGCCTTGCCGCGGCGTCCTCCCCGGCCGGGGCGTTTCTTGCCGGATCCTCCAGCACCTTCCTGGGCCTTCTCCTTGTCGCGCCGCTCGTATTCAGCTTTCTGCTGCTCAACAAGCTGCTCAACCTTCTTGCAGCTCTGGAGGTCATGGCCCTTGGTGCGGTGGATCTTGCAGTACTGCTTGTTGGTGCCGTCCTGCTTGTCGGCGACTGCCACAGCTGCGGCAACTTCCTTGTCGGAGTTACCAGCTTTGGCTTCCTTGGTGCCACCTCCGTTGCCGGACTGTTCAACAGCTAGCACCTCTTTGCCTTTCTTTCTTCCTGTTATTCCGCTGCCGGTTTTTCCTTGCCGAGGCAGTATCCTCACTGTCAGATCCTCCTGCTCCTATATTCTCTCCGGGGAGTCTCCTCCCTTCCTCACCACATGCACACTTGTCGGCCAGGGCATATAGCTCACTGACGTCTCTGATCTTGCACATCGCCATCTCCTCCCACATCCTGCGGTTCCGCACGTTCTGATGGAACGCGCTGATTACCGCGGCAGGGTGGACATCTGGGATGTTGTGCTGTATGTTGCTGAACCTCTGAATGTACTTGCGCAGGGGCTCTCCTTCCTTCTGGGCAAGTAGATGAAGATCACTCTCTTGGCCATGAGGCTTGTGGCCGCCTGTAAAGGCGCCGACAAACTGATGGCACAGATCTGCCCAGGAAGATATGGAGTTGTCCGGAAAGTGCATGAGCCAGGATCTGACATTGGGTTTGAGTACCAGTGGGAAGTAGTTGGCAAGGATCTTGTCGTCTCGTCCCCCGGCAGCCTGCACCGCAATGGTGTAGATGCTGAGGAACTCCGACGGATGCGTCTTGCCGTCGTACTTCTCCGGTACGTCTGGCTTGAAGTTCTTTGTGCTGGGCCACTGGACTTGCCGCAGCTCACGAGTGAACGCAGGGCAACCTACCGCGTACGGCAAGTCGCCTGGTTCCCCTGGCGCATGCATGTCAACAGAGGGCCCAGCGCACTGGTCAGATTGACGTCGCGCTTCTCTTCATCGCTCGATGCGAGTTCGAGCGTCTTCTCGCTGCCGATCGTGAAGAACTTGGCGCTGATCGTGACGGGCTCGTGGATCCGACGATGCGGTGGAGTCGCTTTCGAGGTGGATCCGGCGAATCGGCGATCTTGGCCTTCGGGGTGGAGAGTGCATGGTAGTTGCACCCCCACCAGTTTCGTCGCCACCGGCTCGTGCCCGACAGTCCTGCCGCGGCAGCGATGTATTCGCTTGCCGCGGAGTGTCGCCGTTGGCGTAGCCGATGAGACTCTGAATGGTGGCCCTCCATTCGTCGATCTTGTCCGACGTCGGAGGGTAATCCAGGAGCAGTTGAGCTCGCGCCAAAGCTTCCGCCAGAGTGGTGGGCGGCAGTGGCGGACGGCGCAAGGAGCGCGATATGCTCGGACTTCTAACCATGTTAGAAGGAGCAGTATCCCGTTCGGGCGACCGCGTCTCGCTCGTGCCGGCACGCTGGCGTGCATGCTGGTCTTGAGCGCCCCGGGATCCACTAGCTTGATCTTGGTCCAACAAACGTATGGTATTGTGAATACCATGACGCTGTCGGTCCTGCGCCTCCTGAGATGGGCGCGGAACATGTGCGGATGCCGAGGTCGGCGCAGCCTTGTCCTTGGACCTGGCAGCATCATGAGCTCCCTCGACGATGTCCGTTCTCCCGTCGGCGTCTGCCCCACCACTCGTTTGCTTCGGTGGTGGTGGGATCGACGCGGACAGAGCAGCTGCCTCCGAAGCCTTCTTCTTCGGTGGCATGTCGATGAAGAAAATGAAGATCCAACTCGTGTGCACGCCGGATCAGGTTCACACAATCTCGACGCCCCCTACCTGGCGCGCCAAAGATGTCGGGGCAACTGATCCACGAACACCTATGGGGCCGGCGGACCGAGCCCCTTTCGGTTCGGCGGGGGGCGGAGGTCGCACGAAGAGCAGATCGAGGCGAAGCACACGAGCAGTTTACCCAGCTTCGGAGCTCTCCGGAGAGATAATACTCGTACTGCTGCTTGTCTGATTGTATTGTGTTCTTGCTAGAGAGAGCTAGGTGTTTCTCTGGCTTCTGAATGAGCCGAACCCCCTCTACGTTGCGCATGGGCCTCCTTTTATATGCTCAAGGGGTCACCGACAGGTGGCAACACAAAGAAGGGTAAAAATGGAAAAGGGGGTTGCGGTTGGTACAACCACCTGCACAGTGGTTCCTACCTAACCCTGACGGCAGGGGACAAAGGCATTAAATGCCCGTCTGCGTCGCCTAAACAGTGTAAAAAGGGACCGTCAGGGGCGCCACCGCACGCCACGATGGCAGTCTTGTCAGCTTCGCATGCCACCGCGCACCGCTGGCTGCACAGCCTCTCGCCACGCGCACCTGGAAAGGCCACCAGGGAGACACGTTGGTGGATGTGCTGGAGCGTGGGTACAGGGTGGTAGCCTGCCGTGGCAAGCGCCTTGCCGCGGCCGTTGTCTTGTCGGGTCCGGAAGCTTGTCGCTCACCAGGCCTTGAGATGCCTTGGTTGGCCTTCCCGGCAAGCTCCTCTTGCCGGGGCCTTGTTGCCTTGCCGGGACGCGTGGCGCGTCGCGGCAAGTTCCTCGGGATGCCTTGGTTGGCCTTCCCGGCAAGTTCTTCTTGCCGGGGCCTTGTCTCCTGAGCTTAAATACTTTGTTCTTGAATGGCTCCAAAGGAACCACGGAGGACCTTGGCGGTCGCCCGGCAAGCCGTGCCGCGGGGTGCTGCAACTGCCCGTGCACAAGTTAGGGATACTAGGGTACCCCTACTCTAGTACACCGACAGGAATGCTACCTAGCATAATTCTCAATGTAATTTTCTTTATTGTGGCATGAATGTTCAGATCCAAATGATTCAAAATAAAAGTTCATATCGATAAAAGAAATAGTAACACTTAAAGCATACTAATCAAAGCAATCATGTCTTGTCAAAATAACATGGCTAAAGAAAGTTCATCCCTACAAAATCATATAGTTAGGTTGTGCTTCATTTTCGTCACACAAAAATGTTCCCAAATTCTACACCTCCGATGACAAGCCAAGCAATTTTTTCGTACTTAAATAATCTCAAACTTTTTCAATCTTCACGTAATACATGAGCGTGAGCCATGGATATAGCACTATGGGTGGAATAGAATATGATGATGGGGATTGTGTGGAGAAGACAAAAAAGGAGAAAGTCTCACATTGACGAGGATAATCAACGGGCTATGGAGATGCCCATCAATTGATGTCAACATGAGGAGTAGGGATTGCCATGCAACGGATGCACTAGAGCTATAAATGTATGAAAGCTCAACAAAAGAAAACTAGCGGGTGTGCATCCAACTTGCTTGCTCACGAAGACCTAGGGCATTTGAGGAAGCCCATCGTAGGAATATACAAGCCAAGTTCTATAATGAAAAATTCCCACTAGTATATGAAAGTGACAACATATGAGACTCGCTATATGAAGAACATGGTGCTACTTTGAAGCACAATATATGAGACTCGCTATATGAAGGACATGGTGCTACTTTGAAGCACAAGTGTGGAAAAAGAGATAGTAACATTGCCCCTTTTTATTTATTTTATTTTTTCTTTCTTTTTTCTTTTTCTTTTTTCTTTTTTTCTTGGCCTTTCTTTTTTTTCTTTTGGCCTTTATTTTTTTCTTTTTTTTCTTTGGGACAATGCTCTAATAATGATGATCATCACACTTTTATTGATTTACAACATATGAATTACAACTCAAAACTAGAACAAGATATGACTCTATATGAATGCCTCCGTCGGTGTACCGGGATGGTGCAATGAATGAAGAGTGACATGTATGAAAAATTATGCATGGTGGCTTTGCCACAAATATGATGTCAACTACATGATCATGCAATGGCAATATGACAAAAGTAATGTGTGTCATGATGATAAACGGAACGATGGAAAGTTGCACGACAATATATCTCGGAATGGCTTTGGAAATGCCATAATAGGTAGGTATGGTGGCTATTTTGAGGAAGATATAAGGAGTTTTATGTGTGATAGAGCGTATCGTATCACGGGGTTTGGATGCACCGGCGAAGTTTGCACCAACTCTCACGGTGAGAAAGGGCAATGCACGGTACCGAAGAGGCTAGCAATGATGGAAAGGTAAAAGTGCTTATAATCCATGGACTCAACATTAGTCAAAAGAACTCATATACTTATTGCAAAAATTTATAAGTCATCAAAAACCAAGCACTACGTGCATGATCCTATAGGGATAGATTGGTAGGAAAAGACCATCGCTCATCCCCGACCGCCACTCATAAGGATGCAGCACTAGAGCACAAACTATCTAGCTCAAAATATACAAGTGAAGCACATAGAGTATTCTAATAAATTTCAATCAAGTGGGCTTCTCCCAAAAGGTGTGTACAGCAAGGATGATTGTGGAAAACTAAAAATCAAATACTAATATCATACACGACACTCCAAGCAAAACACATATCATGTGGTGAACAAAAATATAGCTCCAAGTAAAGTTACCAATGAACGAAGACGAAAGAGGGGATGCCTTCCGGGAGCATCCCCAAGCTGAGGCTTTTGGCTACTCTTGAATATCTTGGGGTGCCATGGGCATCCCCAAGCTTAGACTTTTGCCACTCCTTGTCCCATAGTCCATCAAATCTTTACCCAAAACTTGAAAACTTCACAACACAAAACTCAACAGGAAATCTCATAAGCTCCGTTAGTGAAAGAAAACAAAACCACCACATAAGGTACTATAATGAATTAATTCTTTATTTATATTGGTGTTAAACCTACTGTATTTCAAGTTCTCTCTGGTTCATACCACTTAATACTAGCCATAGATGCATCGATATAAGCAAACAACACACGAAAAACAGAATCTGTCAAAAACAGAACAGCCTGTAGCAATATGTAACTAACGCAAACTTATGGAACTTTAAAAATCCTACCAAACTAGTAAGTCCTCAGAAATTTTTCTATTGATCAGCATCAAAAAGAATCAAAGCAAAAGCACGTTTCTGTGATTTAAAAAAACTAATTTCGTACGCGCAAAGTTTCTGTTTTTCAGCAGAATCAAATTAACTATCACCATAGGTTATCCTATAGGTTCTACTTGGCACAAACACTAATTAAAACATAAAAACACATCTAAACAGAAGGTAGATGCAAAATTTATTCCTAAACAGAAGCAAAAACAATAAACGCAAATAAAATTGGGTTGCCTCCCAACTAGCGCTATCGTTTAACGCCCCTAGCTAGGCATAAAAGTGAAGATAGATCTAAGTAGTGTCATCTTTGGCACTAAATTCATAAGTAGCCCGCATGATAGATTCATAAGATAATTTAATTTAATTTTTCTTGGAAAGTGCTCCATGCCTTTCCTTAATGGAAATTGGAATCTAATATTCCCTTCCTTCATATCGATAATCGTGCCAATCGTTCTAATGAAAGGTCTACCAAGAATAATAGGGCAAGAAAGATTGCAATCTATATCAAGAACGATAAAATCTACGGGTACCAAATTTCTATTTGCAACTATGAGAACATCATTGATCCTTCCCATTGGCTTTTTAATGGTGGAATCTGCAAGGTGCAAACTTAAAGAGCAATCATCAAGATCATGGAAACCTAGAATATCACATAAAGTTTTCGGAATCGTGGAAACACTACCACCCAAACCGCACAAAGCAAAACACTCATGATCTTTAATTTTAATCTTTATAGTAGGTTCCCACTCATCATTAAGTTTTCTAGGTATAGAAACTTCCAAATTAAGTTTTTCATCATAAGATTGCATCAAGGCATCAACGATATGTTCGGTAAAAGCTTTATTTTGACTATAAGCATGAGGAGAATTAGCAACGGATTGCAACAAGGAAATACAACCTTCTAAAGAACAATTATCATAATTAAATTCCTTGAAATCCGAGATAGTTGGTCCAATGCTATTTAAAGTCATGACCTCTCCAATCCCACTTTTACCAAATTTAACATCAAGATCTCAAAACTCCAAACTATTGGGATGCCTTATAACTAAAGTTGACTCATCTCCAGTCCCATTATTATTAAGATTCATATTGCAAAACAAAGATCTAATAGGGGACACATCAATAACTTTAAGATCTTCATCATTATTTTCACGGAAACTAGAAGAACACGCTTTACAAAGCAATCTTTCTTAGCACGTAATCTAGCGGTTCTTTCCTTGCACTCATCAATGGAAATTCTCATGGCTTTGAGAGACTCACTGATATCATGCTTAGGAGGAGTAGATATAAGTTTAAGAGAATCAACATCAAGCGAAAGTCTATCAATGTTCCTAGCCAAATCATCAACTTTGAGCAATTTTTCTTCAAGCAAAGCATTCAAATTCTTTTGAGAAATCATAAATTCTTTCACACTATTCTCAAAATCATAGGGCATCTTATTAAAATTACCATAAGAATTATTGTAGGAATTTTCATAATTATTAGAGGAATTACTAGGGAACGGTCTAGGATTAAAGTTTCCTCTATAAGTATTGTTTACAAAACTATTCCTACCAACAAAATTCACATCCATAGATTCATTATTATTCTCAATCAAAGTAGACAAAGGCATATCATTGGGATCAAAATAAGCACTCTTAGTAGCAAATAATTTCATAAGTTCATCCATCTTTCCACTCAAACATTGATTTATTCTATAGCATGCACTTTTTTACTAGAAGATCTTTCGGTGTGCCATTGAGAATAATTAGCCATAATATTATCAAGAAGTTTTGTAGCATCTCCTAACGTGATTTCCATAAACGTGCCTCCCGCGGCCGAATATAAAAGATTTCTAGAAGCAAAGTTCAAACGGGTATAAATTTTTTGTATGATCATCCATAAATTCAAACCATGAGTAGGGCAATTGCGAATCATCAATTTCATTTTTTCCCAAGATTGGGCAACATGCTCATGATCAAGTTTTTTAAAATTCATAATATCGTTCCTAAGAGTGATGATCTTAGCGGGAGGAAAATATTTAGAGATAAAAGCATCTTTGTACTTGTTCGAAGAATCAATACTATTTTTAGGCAAAGATGAAAACCAAACTTTAGCATGATCTCTAAGTGAAAACAGAAATAACTTCAATTTAACAATACCATTATTCGTATCTTTCTTCTTTCGCATATCACACAAATCAACAAATTTGTATAGATGAGTAGCGGCATCTTTGCTAGGAAGGCCGGCGAATTGATCTTTCATAACAAGATTCAGTAAAGCAGTATTGATTTCACAAGACTCAACATCATTAAGAGGAGCAATCGAAGTACTAAGGAAATCATTATTATTGGTATTGGAAAAATCACACAATTTGGTATTATCTTGCGCCATGGCAACAAGTAATCCAACACACAAGCAAACAAAAAAGGCAAGCGAAAAAGAGAGGAGATTGGGAAAGAGAGGGTGAATAAAATGGCAAGGGTGAAGTGGGGGAGAGGAAAATGAGAGGCAAATGGAAAATAATGTAAATGCGAGGGGGATAAGTTTGTGATGGGTACTTGGTATGTCTTGACTTGAACGAAGACCTCCCCGGCAACAGCACCAGAAATCCTTCTTGTTACGTCTTGAGCTTGCGTTGGTTTTCCTTGAAGAGGAAAGGGTGATGTAGCAATAGTAGCGTAAGTATTTCCCTCAGTTTTTGAGAACCAAGGTATCAATCTAGTAGGAGGCTCCTCAAAAGTCCCACGCATCTACACAAACAAACAAAGAACTCGCAACCAACGCAATAAAGGGGTTGTCAATCCCTTCACGGCCACTTGCAAAAGTGAGATCTGATAGAGATAGTATGATAAAATAAATATATTTTTGGTGTTTTATAATATAGATAAGAAAAGTAAAGATGGAAATAAAAGTAGATTGAAAGCTTATATGATAAAAGATAAACCCAAGGGCCATAGGTTTCACTAGTGGCTTCTCTCAAGATAGCATAAGTATTACGGTGGGTGAACAAATTACTGTCGAGCAATTGATAGAAAAGCGTATAATTATGAGATTATCTAGGCATGATCATGTATATAGGCATCACGTCCGTGACAAGTAGACCGACTCCTGCCTGCACCTACTAATATTACTCCACACATCGACCGCTATCCAGCATGCATCTAGAGTATAAAGTTCATAAGAACAGAGTAACGCATTAAGAAAGATGACATGATGTAGAGGGATAAACTCGTGCAATATGATATAAACCCCACCTTTTTATCCTCGATGGCAACAATACAATACGTGCCTTGCAACCCCTATTGTCACTGGGTAAGGACACCGCAAGATTGAACCCAAAGTTAAGCACTTCTCCCATGGCAAGAAAGATCAATCTAGTAGGACAAACCAAACTGATAATTCGAAGAGACTTGCAAAGATAACTCAATCATACATAAAAGAATTCAAAGGAGATTCAAATATTTCTCATAGATAACCTTGGTCATAAACCCATAATTCATCGGATCTCGACAAACACACCGCAAAAAGAGTTACATCGAATAGATCTCCAAAAGAGAGGGGGAGAACATGGTATTGAGATCAGAAAAGAGAGAAGAAGCCATCTAGCTAATAACTATGGACCCGAAGGTCTGTGGTAAACTACTCACAACTCATCGGAGGGGCTATGGTGTTGATGTAGAAGCCCTCCACGGTCAATTCCCCCTCCGACGGAGCGCCGACGAAGGCTCCAAGATGGGATCTCGCGGATACAGAAGGTTACGGTGGTGGAAATTGTTTTTTGTTGGCTCCCTGGATGTTTTCGGGGTACATGGGTATATATAGGAGGAAGAAATAGGTCGGTGGCCGCCCGAGGGGCCCACGAGACAGGGGGCGCGCCCTGTAGGGGTGGGCGCACTCTCCACCCTCGTGGCCGCCTCGATCGCTTCTTGACTTGCACTCCAAGTTCTCTGGATCACGTTTGTTCCAAAAATCATGCTCCCGAAGGTTTCATTCCGTTTGGACTCTGTTTGATATTCCTTTTCTTCAAAATACTGAAATAGGCAAAAAAACAGCAATGCGGGTTGGGCCTCCGGTTAGTAGGTTAGTTCCAAAAATGATATAAATGTGTAAAATAAAGCCCATAAACATCCAAAAGGGGTAATATAATAGCATGGAACAATCAAAAATTATAGATACTTTGGAGACGTATCAAAGGCTCAGGCATTCATTGGCAAGGAAATGGACTCTAAGGTTGAATCTGAGTAAAATGAGGAAGAGGAGGCATCTGAGGAGTCAAAATCTGGTGTGGCGAGCCTGGCCCTCGCTACTGCTTTCGTCAACAAGTCCATCTTCAACTCTGAAGAGAATGACTTCTCCAACATGGTTGACGACGACGATGATGACTACGCTCCCACTTATTGCTTCATGGCAAAGGGTTCCAGGGTACTCAAATATCCCTCCTCTGAATCAAGTGAGGATGAATCTGATGAAAACCTCAAGCCTAGCTACTCTAAACTTGCTAAGATTGTTGTAAAACAACAAAAGGCTTTTGAAAAAGTTCAAAATATGCTAGACAAGAGCGATGATATGTTGGGTGAAGAAATGGACTGCACCAAAACTTTGACTGAAAATCTTCAGAGACTTTAGTCCAAGTTTGATAACCTTCAGAGTCATCATAACACTCTCTTATCCGATCATGAGAAGCTTTCTTATGAATTTCTTGAAAGAAAGCAAGACCTTGAGAAGCTAAGGGTGAGTTATGAAGATCTTCAGAAGGAGCGTGATTCATTACTTGCTCAACAGATCAACGCCGCTCAGGAAGAATTCATTCCTCCATGTTTGAAGTGCATTGAACGTGAATCTGCTAATTCTTCACCTGAAAGTTCAAATGCTTCTATTGCCGCAATTTCTTCATCTATCTTTGCTATCACTAATTCCTCATCTGAGGATATTGCTAGTATCACTGACAATGCATGGCTGAAGGAATTGTATGTGACAGGCATGTACAAAAGCCTCAAAGGGCATCAGGCACTTTGTGATGTGCTTAAAAAGCATATCCTCAACAGGAACCCTAGAAAGAGGGTATTGCCTTTGAGAGGAAACTCAATGCTGATGGAACATACTGGAAGCCTGAGCAGTATCCCAAAACCTCATGGGTTGCTGCAAAGGGACCTCCAGTAGATCCATCCACTTTATCTGGATTTACATGTGAATCTTCATATTCTTCTGATGAGTCATTTCACTCCAACTATAAGTTGTTCAAAAATCAGAATGGTGAAGTATTTGCTAGATATGTTGGCGCTAACTGCAGGAATGGTCCCCCTATGAAGAAAATTTGGGTTCCCAAAAGGTGCCTTGAAAGTCTTCAGGTGAATGTCATCATGAGACCACCTGTGAAGAATAGGAACCCCAGATCAAATTCTTCATATGGATACAAGTCCTCATATGGATCAAATTCCTCACATGGATCAAAGTCCTCATATGAACATCATCGTACTAACACCTCTGTTTCGCAGGGAAGAACTAAGGGCTATGAATATGTGCATTATTCTTCAAACCATTATGTTCAAAAATCCTCCAAGAATTTCTCTGCTTATTCATGTGCTTACCCTAACCCCTCTTATGTGAAACAAAGTGGATTGGCATATATGCCACCTTTCTCTTATGGAGCTCGCAGAATGATGAACTCTTTGCCACCCCTCCAGATGTGGGTGGTGAAGAAAAAGAACTAATCTCTTATGCAGGGTCAGGTCTCTAGACGAACTTAAACATCTGAAGAATTTGTTGGAGACATGAATATGCTTGAAGGGACGCAAGCTAATCATGAAGAAATGAATTTTCATTTCTCACATCCTCATACTGCTATACCTGTTTTATTGCTTGATGAAATGGATCTGATGAATTTGATGTCATATTCTTCACCGATGATATATATGAATTCGTAATCTGCACTAATTCATCTGCAGGATGGTCTACCCAAAGCCACTGAGTGGGTCCTTGATAGTGGATGTACAAATCACATGACTACTGACAAGAACTTATTGATCAACACTCCCTTGTCTCCGTTGCATCTGAAGCATATCACCTATGCTGACAAAGGCAAAAGCAAGGTATTGGGTCTAGGTAGGGTTGCGATCTCAAAGGATCGACACATGGACAAAGGCATGCTTGTCGAGTCCTTAGGATTCAACCTCATGTTAGTCTTAATGCTTTGTGATCTTGATATGGTTGTTATATTTGGCAAGTATCATTGTGTTGTGATCACGGAAGCTGACCATTCCAAAGTCTTCGAAGGCTTTAGGAGAGGAGATCTGTATATTCTTGATTTCTCTACAGGACCACAACCTGCCACATGTCTACTTGCAAAAGCTTCAGAGGGATGGCTATGGCATCAATGACTTGGTCATGCTGGCATGAGGAACTTGCACACTCTCGCGAAGAAAAACCATGTCATTGGCATCAAGGATGTCAAATTCCTCAAGGATCACTTGTGTGGAGCCTGTGAAGCTAGAAAGATGAACAAGGCCAAGCATCCCACAAAGACTATCATGATTACCACTCGTCCATTTGAATTGCTTCACATGAATCTCTTTGGCCCTAATCACTATTCCTCATTCACCAATGAAGCATCTCTATATGGCTTTGTTATTGTTGATGACTATTCTCGCTATACATGGGTGCATATCGTCACTTACAAACGTGAAGTGCAGGAAGTCTTCAAACGATTTTCCTCGAGGTATTCAACCAACTTTGGTGTGAAGATCAAGCACATCAGAAGTGACAACGAAACTAAGTTCAAGAACACTGGTCTTAATGACTATCTTGATGAACTTGGCATTACTCATGAGTTATCTGCTCCTTGTACTCCTCAGCAGAATGGCGTCGTGGAGCGCAAGAACATGACTTGTTGACATTGCTCGCACTATGCTTGACGAATACAAGAGGCCTCGTCACTTCTGGATTGAGGCAATTGATAATGCATGCCACATCATCAACAGGGTATATCTTCACAAATTCTTCAAAAAGACTGCATATGAACTCCTCAGTGACAAGAAACACAATGTGACTTATTTCAAAGTCTTTGGTGCTAAATGCTGGATTAGAGATCCTCATCACAATTCTAAATTTGCACCGGAAGCACATGAAGGTTTTATGCTTGGTTACGGAAAGGACTCGCACACCTACAGAGTCTTCAACCACTTTCATCACAAGGTTGTTGAAACTGTAGATGTGCGGTTCGATGAAACTAATGGCTTGCAAAGAGAGCACCTACCTCCTGTGCTAGATGAAAAGTCACCTGAGGTAACCATCAAGTTCAAGGCTACCAAGGATGTCATTCCTACTGAAGAATTTGCTGAAGATGTCATTCCAGAACGTGAAGAACATCATGCTGGTGCACCTAAAGAAAATGGCTCTGAAGAAAATGCTGAGCAAATTCCTCGTCGTCAACCAGCTCATCCTCGCGTCGCAAATGAAGTGCAGATTGAGAAAATCATCAGCGACATCAACGCACCAGGTTCACTCACACTCTCAAAAGCTTCACATTTGTCTAACTTTTGTGGGCACTTTGCTTTCGTCTCTATCACAGAGCCCACTAAGGTAGATGAAGCATTTTTGGAGCCTGAGTGGATTCAAGCTATGCAAAAGGAATTACATCAGTTTGAGATCAACAATGTCTGGGAACTTTTCAAGCGACTAGACCCTCGCAAGCACAATATCATCGGCACAAAATGGATCTATCGCAACAAGCAAGATGAAAATGGCCTTGTGGTTTTGAATATCCAAAACATCCTGACAAAGTCTTCAGACTTAACAAGGCCCTCTATGGCCTCAAGCAGGCCCCTCGGGCGTGTGATGAATTTGCCAATATGATGAGTGAAGAATATCAAATGTCTATGATGGGAGAACTGAAATTCTTCTTAGGTCTTCAGATACGTCAACGGCGCAACGACATCTTCATATCTCAAGAGAAATACCTCAAGGATGTATTGAGGAAATTCGGCATGCAAGATTGCAAAGGCGTCAAAATCCCTATGCCCACAAATGGCCATCTATGCACTGATGAAAATGGTATTTACTTTGATCAAAAGGTATACCACTCCATGATTGGCTCTTTATTGTATTTATGTGCATCTAGGCCAGATATTATGCTTAGTGTTTGCATGTGTGCCCGCTTTCAAGCTACACCAAAGGAATCACACCATAAGGCCGTGAAGCATATTCTTCGATATCTAGCTCACACTCCAACACTTGGATTATGGTATCCCAAGGGCTCGACTTTTGATCTCATTGGATATTCTGACTCTGACTATGCTGGTGATCGTGTGGACTGCAAGTCAACATCAGGCACATGCCATTTCCTCGGACGATCCTTGGTATCAACTGTTGAAGCTGAGGACATTGTTGCTCGTTTGTGTTGTGCTCAATTGCTATGGATGAAGCAAACCCTCAAGGACTACGGCATCAATGTGAAGAATGTGCCTCTCTACTGTGACAATGAGAGTGCCATCAAGATTTGAAAGTGCAACTATCCCTAGGTGGTTTTGGTAATTCCTAACAACAAATAGCTCATTGAGCTAATGCCATTTCAAGATGAATATTTCAGGAAAGCTCAATGATTGGCATGGCATGGATGAGAAAAGTGGACCCCTCAAAATGCTAAGGACAAAAGGATTGGCTCAAGCTCAAGGCTCAAGACTCTACATTTTATATTTTAGTGATCCAAGATCACATTGAGTCTATAGGAAAAGCCAATACTATCAAGGAGGGATGAGGTGTTGCTTAATGGCTTACTTGCTCAAAGTGCTTAGTGATATGCTCCAAAGCCCTCAACTACTTTCTCACATCCACATATGACCTAAACCAAAAGTCAAACTCGGCCCCACCGATTCTTTCTGTCCGGCGCCACCGAGTTCAGATATCATAGCCACTGCCACAAACCCTAGGCAAATTGGTCTCACCGATAGGGATCTCGGTCTAACCGAGATGGGATTGTAATCTCTCTGTTTCCCTTCTGTAGCAACCCGACCTCAGATGGTCAAGTTTCTGTGCTTCCGTGTCATCCCTGGATCGGTAATGCTGACACACACAGTACTCGAAGGATTTATAACAGAGTAGCAGTCACACACTTATTACATCGAATGTCTCAAAAGAGAACTTATTACAATAATATGGCTTAAGGCCATCTAATGCGATAACAGCGGAAGGCTTGGAAGAAAAAGTGAGTCCATCAACTCCAACGGCATAGCTGAGCTGCACGGCAACGACCTACGAACCTTACTCCTCATCTAAAAAGTCTGCAACATAATACGTTGCAGCCCGAGAACGGGTCAGCACATGGAATATGCTGGCAATGTAACACAAAAGAGCAATAACAGAATAATACTACCACTACATGCATATTTGGCTGGTGGAAAGCTCTATGGTTACAGTTTTGCGAAAAGCCAATTTTTTCCTACTACAAAGGAATAAATTTTAATTTAACTATCATGGTGGTTGAAACATCATTTGAGAAGGTAACCCCAACTCAATGATCCCAATTAAGATAGTTAACAACCCAGCAAGGTTAATTACAAGTGTTGAGATACATGCGAATACTAAAGTACTAGATACTCAGAATTGTCCATAACCGGGGACACGGCTAACCATGATTAGATTGTACACTCTGCAGAGGTTTGTGCACTTTTTCCCGCAAGACTCGATCGCCTCCACTGATTCCTCGCACTACATGATGTTTGAGAAACGGATGACCGAGACACAGTCTTTCAGAAACATTAACTCTCTACTCCGGGCAGATCATACCAAACCTACAAACCCACTACCTGCTGATCCACCTCTTCAAGAGCTTCACGTAACTTACTCAACTATGCTAGATCCCATAATAGCTTGCGGCTGCACACGAAAGTTTCTAGCATGAATAGACTCAGTTCCTTTTGAGCCTGGGTGGCGGTCCATAGGAGAATCACACGGTAACCCCGGGATTTCCAAAAATAAAACAGGCAATCACTGGATACCCTAGGTGCCTCAGTCCACCCAGATGTGTATTAAAGTTGCCACCTTAAGTAAGCCATTAATTTAACAATCTCACATCTGTCATGGAAATCACTCAAACCCAATCCACGTCTACGAGCATAGCATGGCAAAATAAGCAACGCGTAGAAGTAACTCCCAAGGGTTTGATAATAAATAGGGCAATAGGTTCTACCTCAGCAACTACTTCCCAAAACCCACATATTAAAGGCATCCTAGTCATGAAATGTTTGAGGATTGAAACTAATGCATAAAAAGTGGGTATGAAAAGAGTATGATCAATATGTTACTTGCCTTGCTGACGATCTGTGAATCCTAGAGACTCGTAGTAACACGCTTCGCACTCCGGGAATTCTATCGCAAGCAAACAATAACATACATAAGCAACAATCAAAGGTGCACAAGTATAACTCCAAATAAGAGAGTTTGAGCGAAGAGTTCAACTTAAGAACTCCGGTTTGCAAAAAGAATCAAATCAAACGGAGCAACGAAACTCAAACGGCAAAAGAAACAAGATCCGTTAACTAATCTGAACTAGGGTCAAATTTAACAGAGATAAAAACTTGTTTGAGTTGATTATTCGGAAAGAAGGTTTCGAGATGAAACTCCATGCGCTTGAATCGCCTGATTTCGATAAACGAGCGAAAAGATAAACAGGTTTCAACATCGTATCAGAAATCGCGATCAGAAAAATCGCGGAATAAATCCGATAAAAAGAAAAACGACGAACGTCTAAACGAACGAATGTTCGTTAACAGAAACTAAATGAGAACACGTTCGTTAGAACGAACGGACGAGCGAACGCTCACTAAATAAATAAACCGAAGAATAAAACCGATCTATATAAAAAAATGAACTAGGGTTTTTCAAAAAAAATGAAGGGGTTTATTTTATATAAAAAAACCGGCGGCGAGGGGGGGTGTGT